>NC_142437.1:12390000-13015000 GCF_059453495.1 Arachis ipaensis | reverse complement strand
CTGCTACCACAGACATCGATGTCGAGGCACCACCGGCTGTGGTCGACTGAGGATTCGGTGCCGATGCCCCAGAGCTATCCACACCATCTTCCAACTTCGCAAGCAGCTCAGGTACCCTCACCTCCAGAAAACTACGCCTGCAGTGAAACAAGACCTGCAGGTCTTCATCCGACCCTATGACGAAGGTCTCATATCTCACACTAGTTGAATCAACGGCTATTGGAATCTTGTAAAATAACTTTTTTACCCACTTCGTCCCATAGGTACCGAGCTTCCGTAATATGCTTAGCTTAATCTCTGCCAATGTACTCGACGATCTGATAAAAATACTAAGCGGTTCTCTATCTGTGAATTTCACACCATGCCTTTTGCTCTTTTGAATTTTTCCAGAGCAGTGAACCAGAGCCACAAAACTCTCCTCCCCCTCCATTTGTGAATAATACTCTACCTCTCCACATTTGGCCCCTCCATAGTTTATATAGGTAGCCCCATTCAGCATCCTCAACGTAAACCGCTATAGGCTCTAGCGGTTTACTATCTCACACGCACACACATAAACCGCTGCTGGCAGCAGCGGTTTATGACTTAGCCCTAATGCACGTAAACCGCGGCTGGTTGTAGCAGTTTCTGTAGACCTGTAAACCGCTACTGCCAGTAGCGATTTATTTAGAAATGTGAAACAATGCAATTGCGTATTAGATTTGAAAACAATGTATTTGCGTAATATTGAAGTTGAAACAGTTTAATTAAGAAAATTGCCCTTAAAATAACTAAAAAAGACGAACAAAGAATAATTCTATGACGAGAGGTGCTAGGGGCAGTAACTTTTGTGATTTGTAACCATCAAATAACCATCAATAATGATTTTAATGGTGTGAGATTACTCACTTTTCTTTTGTTGGTTACATGTTGGCCAGAATTTAATAAAGTTACTCTCCCTATACTTTTTCTTCTATGACTATAAGGAGAGTCTCATTATGTAAAGTTTATGTAGTGTGAATGACTCTTGGGTTGAAATTAAGTTAAAATTTTTCTTCTTAATTTTTTTGTAATTAAGTGAAAGAAAAAATTATTTAAATTTGATTTTTGTATAAATTTCATGAAATTAATTTATTTAATTGATAATTTATTTCTTATCCATTGTTATTGTGGAAAATCAAAATTTAACATTTAGTATCATTTAAAGAATTATAAAAAATAAATAAATTTTCATGATAAACAAATAGAAGTAAATATTATTAGCAAAAAGGAAAAGAAAAGAAGCAAAATTTATTTAGATGTCTTTTAGGCCATATTTAGAAGGAAAATTGAGCCTAAGAAACAGAAATTAAGAAATTAAGACTAAATTAAGTCTCTGTATTATATTTGGTGTAAAGTGTAAATGATTGAGTTATGCCTTAATATCCTATTTGGTTTAAGATAAATATGGAGATAAAATAAAAATATTTATTAAAAAACTATTAGTTATAAGAAAAAAATATTGTTAAAGTTTTAGTATCTATCCCCATAAATTTTAGTCCTTTGTGTTTCTACTTTTTAGAGGTACTGAAAGGATTGAAATTGTATTCCAAGATTGAAATTTTAGTTATAGTATTTGGCCACTAAACACAATACTGAGTCCTAATATTCCAGTTTTAGTTGCGCTTTACGCATACAACAATTCATTCGCCAACAACAAACTCTTAAATCCAATTTGCGAAGAAATAGTCATTGTCCTGCTGAGTTAAAGATACCATGGAAAATCAAATAATAAAGTTGATGAAGATGAAACTTACCTCCTTTCCCTTTTGTAATTTTAACATAGATTTCATTATAATTTTATTGCTTTAATTTTAATATGAACTTTATTTTGTATTTTTTATTTGATTAAAAAAAATTTATTATAGATAAAGTTAGATAAAGAAATTTAGGGTGCAAGTACGATTAGAGTTTGCAGATAGGATAAAGTTAAATTTTAGAAATAATTTAAACACATGAATAGAACTAAAATTTAAAATAATCCAAATCCTTTCTTACCCAATACATTGCTAGTCCTAAAATTATTATTTAGAGCTTAATTTAGAATTGTAATTATTGTTAGTTATTTTTAGAAATTTATAGTACTGTTAACTAATTATATATATATTTATTTATGAAAATGTATTTAAAAAAGCCTAAAAAAAACTTTTAGTCTCTGTTAAAAATATTTTTTGGTAAACCTCCATTAGAATTTTATATTACTATGAAATTGTTATTAAACAAAAAAAGTGTTGAACAAAACTTTCAAAACTCTAGAATAAAAAATAAATAAAGTATTCAATTTTTTTGTTTGGTAATTTAGTATTCAAATTTTTACATAAGATTACTCAAATGTGTGTTTTTGTTTGTTTTTCACTGGCCGAAGACTAAAATCCTAATAAAAACATACGGACACAAATAGATTACACATGCCTAACAAAACAATAGTAAGCCCAATAGACTAAACAAAGTAACTGGGCATCCCAAAAATTTTCACCGTGCCTCCGTTACCGTCACCGTCACGGCGTCACCATCAGGCACTTCTTCGTGCTTTTTCTCGTCGCCTGACATCTTTATTTGTTCTATCTTGTCTGTTAGCTGGAAACATAGTTATCAGGTCCGGCTCGACCTAGTCAGTTCGACAAAAAATTTATTATTTAACCGGACCGAATCACTCATTAAACCGTTCATGTAACAAACCCGACAAAATCTGGTTTGATCCGACAGATTTTATGTGAACCTATGACCCGGCCGGTTAATCCAATCCGGTCCGGGTCAGGTTTATTATTTATTTTTAATTTTTTTTTTTCTGAAACGGCCCCTTACTATTTGAATGAACCCTAAGCCACTAATCGAGACTGTGAGTGCAACCACCCCCCTCCCGGTAACCCCAGCCAGCCTCGTCTCTCTGCTCTCTCGAGCTCGGCGTCGGCAGCCCCTCAACCTCACCTCGTCACTCTCTCGTCTCTCCCCTCACCTCATCAGTCGTCAGTTCGTCACTCTCAGTCTCTGGGTCTTTCACCTCGTCGCTCTCTCGGTCTCTCACCGTGCCCCTGCGTTCGCTTCGTCGGAACCAGTGAAGCAGCATCTGCTCCCTCGGGTGGTGGTGGTGGTCGTCTTCTCAACCAGGTGAGCTCCAGTTTTCGACCCTCTTCTTTCGCTAGTTCAATGTTGATTTCAGTGAATCTGGTGGTTGTTGAATGTGATTGTTGCTGTTTTATTTAGTTTTTAGAGTTTTTATTGCTGTTCTTTCTCTGGTTCAATGTTAATTTCGGTGAACCTGAGCAAATTTTAGAGTTGTTGCTGTTAACCTGAGCAAGTTTATGTGATGTGTTGGTGACTATATGGACTAGTCACCTGAGCCTTGTTACCATGTTCCACCTCAGCATCAGTGTAATGGGAACCCCAAAGAACATTTTGCTACTTCTTTCCCACATATGTTTGAATGCAAGGATTATTACGGTGGAGTGAAGCTGGTTGATGGTGTAGTTCATTAATTCTTAATTTCTTATCTAGGTTGTAGTTTCATTTTCTTTTCTTCTTTTGTAATATTGTAGGTGTATATTCATTTACCTTTTTTTTGGGTATTTCAATTGAGAATTGTACATTTTATATATTTTAATTTTTATGTTTGGTTTAAGAATTATAAACCAATAATGTCTCTTAAGGTTAAAGTTAAGCTATGATATCTAGTTAATTTTGTGATTATTATTTAATCTAAATTTTAAGACATTATTTTAATTTTTTATTAATCGGGTGAATCAGTGACCCACCGGTTGAACTAGTGATCCGGTGACCCGGTCAAATGACTAGATTGATTACCGGTTCGGTTCTGATGGAACCTTCTCTCTTAGTCGGTCATTACCTTTCGTTGTTGCTTCGTGGCAGATAGGTCTTCTCCTTTTCTCCATTTTATAGTATTTATTTATTTGTGTATTCTAGCCTGAGTTTTGCACTATTCACTCTTGTAATTACTGGTTCTGAAATTTCTGATTTCATATTCTAGTTACTTTTGGTGTCTTAGTTACTATGTTCATCACCTTTGTGATGTTATATTATATCTTATCTTCTGTTAATGGTTTCAGGTGCAAGTTTTCAGGCCCAATTTGAATTCCTATAACTATGAATATTGATTTTTTCAAGCGTGACATTGATGAACTAATTGGTGAATTCACTCAGGTATTGTTAAAATATTTGACCTGTGTTTACTTCCTGTGTTGGTTTTGTTTGTAAGTTCAAGGTGCTTGCAAATTGCAATCTTTAGGGTTTTTTTTTTAATTATATATTGTTAGCCATAAATTTTTACTCTGGAATTCGCAGAATGAGTCAACTACTTTGGCTGATATGAAGAGAGTATGGCTTTCTAAGAAGTTCTCCTACATTTATGAATCTAGTCCTGCTAGCAACCTTGCCTTCTTCATGCAATCTCTGTATGCTCAATGTATAGGTAAGTGTTTAGATTCCATGGTAACTGTTTTAAACAGAAATACAAGCTTGTTTGTTAAATTTGGAATTTTCAATCAATGTTGTTGGTGATTTGTGTTTTAATGGTTTTATTTTGTGCCAAGACCTGAAAGAAATTCCACAAGTAGAAGTCACAAATGTAAAATGTAAGAGATGCAAACTTAAACTAAAGTTTATATATCTATGAAAATCCCAATACTGTGTGATGATGATCACATTTTCAAGCGTAGAAAATTTCACGTTATTAGCTTTATGTCTTTATTTTAGTATACAAACTCTCTTTATGTTCCTATGCAGGTTACATGTGTGGTACTGCTTCTTTATCACATAGATTGGGCGGCCTTTATTGCCTCTACTGTCTTTATGAGACTCAACCATTTAAACCTCCTTTCAAAGTCTATCTATCCCTTGGTATGTTAATTTCTAAGCTTAAATGATTATGATTAATGGATCTAATGTTATTTGATGCATTTTGAATCGTCAAAGACTTAGTATTTGTAGAACACGTTAAATATTTTCAATGATCTATTTGTGAATTGTACAATTCAAATTCCAGCCTTGTAGCTTCTTCTATACTTATCAAATTCTATTTTTTTATTAATGTAGTGAATTAGTGATTGAGAAAAGTTGATTTATCCAGAACTGCTTGATTGTGATTTTGTATTTATGCAATTGAGCTTAATGAGCTAAACTCGTTTCTATCTGTTTGCAATTGTGTGTGTGTGTGATTTCGTAGGATTACAATTTGTCATTTAGTACTCATAATCATAATGTCATATAATACAGAATATTACACATGCTTTTGCTCTGGCATCTTGTGTACTTCCTCAAAAGGGAAAAATTTTGCATAATGCAGAACTTAGCTATTCAATATAGGGCATTCATGCTTTTGTGGAGTTATGGTTTAAAGATAGATCAAAACTTTTTTTCATTTTTTATCATCATCACCTATATAATGGCCAATAACATGTTTGATTTGTGCTGATGAATTTTAGTGAGGTGTTATATGTTGTCAACCTCGCCACTGTCTTTTTATTCTTTGGCACCATACTTGCATCATATAATCCATGTAAGTGACCCCCTCTTGTGGGAACAGGCTCTACTGTTGTTTTATGTTGTTAACAGAATAGGCTCATGCATATATGTCTTTTCTTATATGTTTTTTATCAGTGTTTCTCTAATAAAGCACGAGCGTCATCAAATTGATCTATTACTGAAACAGCCCCATTTAATTTTTATGTGTTGTGTATTGTGCAACTTGATGCTTCACAACTTTCTTAACCCCTCATTTTTTCTATTAATAATTGTTGACATTTAAAAAAAAAAAACATGCTTAAGTGTGTCCATGTACACAGGAGAGGTAAAGAAACTCAGAACCCTTGTGGTGGATGCAAAAGCAAATGATATTAAAGTGGTACCTCCTTTGGTAAAAAGAATGCTGGGTAGAAACATGTTCCTTTTTGGTGCTGTTGACTTAACGGAGGATTCCGTCAGAGAGACGGTTAACGAACTACAACAATTGCAGAATGCTCGTATCAAAATTGCATATGAAAAGTAAACAACCATATTACACTGATACTAAATTCATGATAGTGTGGTTATATAACAACTCACTGTGTTGATGTTTTCCCATTCCTGACAGATTATTTCATAGCACACCAATTGACAACTATGTTCACATGGACCTTGTAAGTATCTGGGTGCTTTGTGACTCGCAAAAATTATCCAATATCCTTCCTGTTTTACAATTAGATCAAATAGATCAAATAATTATCTGTAAATTGTATAACATGCTTTTTGTACTAACTAATTCCTCCAGCTTGAGTTGAGGCTTTGAGCGCAAGTAAAAGCATTCGAAAGTATTTAAAAGTTAACTTTCTTTCGACTTTTGACTTGCCAGGGTATGGAAGTTGACCTTGGAAAGCTGCAGAAAATGTCATCCGAATATGCCCAGGCCAAGAATGTAGCCATTGCAGGTATTTCTCCCTTTTCTTTCTGCATCATTGTATAGGTTGAAGGTTTCGAAAGTCCAGTGTTCATTTCTTAACATCCTATCAGAGGAAAAGGCCTACAACCCAGGCCAGTGTATAATATAACTTGTATTAAGAAGAAAACATGGCTATTTCATTCTTAACCATTTTTTCCTTCTGTTTCTACATTCTCTTTGGCATGGTGATTTTTGTAACTTTATGTGATTTTGAATTTTTTTTTTTCCTTCTGGTTTCTTCCCCTGATGAAGAAGCAAGTAATGTTTTAGATGTTACAAACATAAAGCACCTATCAGAAGATAAGGAACTGATAGGAGATGTTGTGAAAAAGATCACTGACGACTGGAACGAGCAGAAAGAAAATTTTTATAAACAAACTGGATGCGGAGAGGATGAAATGGATGACCAGGAGCTGCAACAACTACTTCTGGACGACAACGAGGATAATGAAGATTGAACTATTGAAGGCAAACATTTGAGCTGGAGTTCCTGAATAATATGTGGAATTCATGCTTTACAGGGTAATTATGGCCTTATAGGCCCTTTTGTTTTTTCTTCCCATCTAATCCACTTTGGTATCAATGATATGTTCTGTTCTTCCCTTGTTGCCTTGTTAGCTATTTATTGGAGGTAGAAGCTAAGCTGCAAAGGGCATAGGGTTATAATTTACAGGAAAAGTTCACCATAATATACATATATGTGTAAATATTAGCATGAGGATATGTCAAAATTTCTGAAATTTGAGAGCCAAAAAGGAAAACATGAAGTGTGTTTACCTTTAAATATTTCAGTTAAAAAATTAGAGATAAATATTTCAGTAAATTCAGATCACAAGTTCTTTTTACCCACTGGATCTAATGGTTAATATTTAATAAAAACATTGTAGTTTTGTCGCTTAAACTTGATCATCATTATTCACCATAGGGCTTGGTGTTGCAGGTAAAATTATTTTTAAAAAATTAAAATTGTAAAAACTTATAAAATGACAAGGGGTTTTGATCGAGTTTGTTGTCAAAGCCAAATTAGAAATTACGTATTAGAATGCATGTTTTTGTTTTTTAACATTTGGCAGAATTTAACAAATAATGATTATATAATAATGACTAATAAATTTTAAAATAATGTTGCTATGTTTATGTATCAAGAATATTTTCTTTATATATATATATGAATTATAAGAAATATATTGTAAAATCGGTTTTTTTTTTTTTTTTTTTTTGTCAATTCTAATGTGCTATTGTTGTGAATGTCACTTCTTTGATGGAATTTAATTATAAACATGTATTGATGTAAAGCACTTCCTTTTTCCATATATAGGCAAAGGTGAGTCCAGGATTTGCAAGGTTAACTTCTAAATTAGCAAGAAACTGGATTGTCACTAAAGTAGATAAACATGTTTGTATGAAAAATATGTCCTAAGATAAGAACAGACAAAATAAATAGATTAATTTATTCTGATGCAAAATGTTTAGGGCAAGTTACCAAAATAAATTGTTTGAAAATCAATATTACCGAAATACAACTTTTAAACATTACATACGCAAATGCAACTTTCAAAGATCTATAGAAATCGCGAGAGGGTATAGCGGTTTATGTTATAACATACCAAAAAAGAAACTGCAGCACCCTTCCAACAGTTTCTGCACGAATTCCTAAATTACATAAACCACGGTAGGGGTATAGCGGTTTATGCAATTGTCATCATTCTCTTTCTACCACTCTACTACTTTACATGAAAAAATATTCTAGGAGATACGTGCATCTGCCAATTTTATATAGCAGCAACAATCATTCATCAGAGTTGTTTTTGTCAGTCTTCCTTGTATATCTGATACTCTTCATCAATTCCTATCTCCTGTGCTTTGTTATTGTCATTTTCATTAGAGGAAAAGCTAACAAAAAGCTCCTGTAAATGTTCTTGAAAGATTCTCCATGCTGAGATCTAATCATTATAAAGGAACTCAAAAGTGCCCACAACATCTCCACACATATATATTAAACATGACATTAGAAGAAAATGGTAGTGCACTATGATTTATCTTTCATATTAAACCGGTGTCAGGTAATAACCAATAATGAGAGTTGAGTATTAAACATGAAAAATTAGAGTTCACATATAAAAAGATACTAGAATGAGACGGCTGAGGTATTTCACAATCTCCAACCTACAACAAGAGTCAACAACACAAATTAAAAGTCAAAAGCCATTGATAATATAATCTATTGAGAAAAACTTAAAAATCACAGAGAGTATAAATAACAATTACCAGATCAAATTCTGCATAAGCATCCCATTCTTCATCACTATTATTAGTCTCAGCTGCTGCCATTTCTTCATCATCAACATTGTCAGCCTCACCTTTCTTTTCCAAACCTATATGTTCCACACAAAAAATTATAATAACTTCTCTTAAAAAAATATCAAAAATTTCTCAATCAAACTGAAGACTTTGTGGCAATTTATTGTAGTCCCTTTTTATTTTTTCAAACTTTGCGGTGGCAGATTTGAGTAAATTCTCTGCACCAGGCTTTGGGAATACTAATAAAAACCTCACCATGATACGTTGTCTAATACAATTGAGCATGTTTTGTGTAAACCATCCCGTTGCAAACTGTGAAATTAGCATGTTAGATGCAACTCAAATAATTAATTTGAATGAGTTTCATTGTCGTCACATCAAACGTTTGTGTCTATAAAAACTTTTAAGATAATGAGTTCTTACCGCGGTTTATGCAGCTTAGGAATTCGTGAAGAATCCGCTGAAGGGGTGCTGCAGTTTCTTCTTTTGGTGTGTTATAATATAAACCGCTATACTCCTCTCGTGGTTTACGTATATTACCTAATATAGCTCTCGCGGTTTCTATAGATTTATGAAAGTTGCATTTGCGTCTTCAATTTATAAAAATTTTATTTCGATAATATTGGTTTCCAAACAATTTATTTTGGTAACTTACCCAATTAATTATGTGAGTGTACAATGAAAAGTGTTAATTTATAGGTTAAGGATACAATTTAATCATCATTTTGAAATTAACCTAATATAACTAACTTTGAAGGTATTTGTTAATCAGGAAGAACAATATGTACTTGAATTGGATTGTCACTAAAGTATATAAAAATGTCCGTTAATGAACTTTGTGGAACTATGAAAATATGACGTAAGATAAGAATAGATAAATAAATAAATTAATGTATCCTAATGGGAAAAAAAATTGTAATCTGAGATATGCTTTTTAAGTATTTGTGCAAGACTCCAAATATTCTAATTCTTTTTTCTCCTGGTACAAATTAAAGATGAACATCTAAAATAATAAGTATGGTATCATTTGATAAGTTTTGATAAAAATGGTTCTCTTCATTTTTCAGATACTTCGTTTTTGTAATTTTGTTTTTCTTGTCTTCCGACTTTTGAATATGTTGTCATTCTTGGAAGTTGGAATGTGAAAGTTTTCTTTTTCACATTTCATTACTGAGAATCACTTCAACTAGAGACTAATAACCAGCTATTTATTGGGTTCATTGAATGAAATATTCAAGTCCCACGTCGAGAGCATGAGGCAAGAGGCAATGTGTCTGGCATTAAAGTCCCACATCGAGTGAAGAGGAGGGTGAGAAGTCTATAAGACGCTATAAAAAGTGAGACACTATAACAATTTAAGGATACTTACCTGGACGGGGTCAATGGGTGAACAAGAAGACCCATGACCTAGGCTGGTGACTTTCATTGCACTTTGGAAGGGTGCTCGCCTAAGGTCTACCCAAGTGGTGGAGCCTACGTCATAATTTGTGGTAGTGGGGACCTGCGTTCGCGCGGTCCCTATCTAAACTGAGTTTAATGTGAATGATAAAATTATGTTTTACATTAAATTTTTCAGTTTTTTGGATTTCAATTTTTTGCATTCAATGAAATAACAATTTTTTTTTCTTTTCTTTTCATGTAGGAGTTAATAGGTTTATGTAGATTTATTGTTACCCATAATGATTCGAATTTATTTTTGAGAAAGTATGAATAGCCAATGACTTTAGTGTACAATGTGTACAATAAGGATCAAATTGAAATTAATATCAAATTAAGTTAATTAATTTCAAAATTTAAATTTTTTAAAAATAAAAAAACCCAAAAGAAACTCAAATCCTAAATCCTCTTTCCTAAACCTCCTACGCCGTGCCGCCCTACCCTACTCCTAACAACACCACGTTCCGTTTCTTCGCATCGTCACCATGCCACCCCCGTCCTCATTGCAGACCGCGACAGCCACTGCCATTGACGCAGGAGACCGCCACAGCCTGGCCGCGGACATCCGCACGCCGCGTGGCCCTGTGTCTCACCAAACTCATCTCTGAACGCCGCGTCTTCTTTGCACCGCTTGTGGTCTGCCGTCAACAAATCCAACGCCACCGTTCCCTCTGCCTGATCGCGACGCTTCTCTTCTTCCCCCGTCAACGTCCACCGCGTCTTCTTAGTTGACTCATCTCTTGCTGCTGATGCTTCTCACTACAAAGACTCTAAGGCCTTTCACAAGGATGTAAACCTCCTTCCTAGTGAGTTTCAAGTTTTTAACTTTTTGTCTCCCTCTTTATCAAGTTTGTCTTTCTGTTTTTTAATAGAATTCTTTTGTTCTGCCACCATTGAGTAATCAAATTGTGATTATTGGCTGCTATGTCTTAATTTGGGGTAATGGCTTGAAAGATTTAATTGTTTCTCATAGAATTGTCTTGCTTATTAACCACATGATACCAGCATTGAGCAAAGTTTTCTATTTTATGTTTATTATGATCACAAATTAGGCTCCAATATTTTATTTCAATATACTTGAGACCCCCAATTTATGTTGGATGCACAGTTGCACATGATTGTTGTAATGTCTCTTGTTTCTGTCCTACTATGCTACTCGCAGTTGAATGATATTCATATGCTATTGAATTATTCTTTCTTAAAATTTGTAGAGAGCTTAAGAGGTATGGTAGGTAGAGGGGTAATTGGATAAGAAATGACATGCCATATTATGAACTTTTTAGTTTACTTTGTGCCCCAAAGGCATCTCTCTCAACTGTATTTCTGTTTTTGATGCTCTCTTTCCTTTAAACACATGGTGTTTTGGTGCAAGTCTGACATTTGTGATTGAACATTATGTGCAAAAGGGATAAAATTAAGTGTGTCATAGAATTTCAAAGTTTCTTAATGATTAACCATGATCATTTCATCTAGTGTCTTTTTGGTGAGTAATAGAGGATTTATGCTGACAATCTAACATGTTGACTTAGCAATAATGGTATGAAGAATAAATATTTTTCATATGATATATAATAAATAGTTAAGTATAACTTTGATCTTGCTTTCTACAGTAGAATAATTAAGCTTAAATTTGATGCTTTTAACTATAACACTGTACATCCGTTAAGAAACACTTTAAAGCATGCACTCATGGTTACATGCATATGCATGCACATGTAAACACAACTTCATAGTATAATGGATGCAACTAATGTTTTTATCCTATCAGTAAAATCTTCTTTCCTGTCTTACTCTTACTTTCAGCATAGTTATATGACTTTCTTTATTGCAGGGCCATTGACAGCAATTTATGTTTCTTCTTCTCCAAGAGATGGATCAAAGGTGTGAGTGGCCTATCAAGTATAATTCTGTATAGCTTATTTTTAAGTAAAATGTTCACGACAACATTAAATTTGTTAACCTGTTAATTACTTGATACAGGGTCTTCCAGGAGCATATAGTGAGGACGCAGCATTGAAAGCATATCCAAAATGTGAGACTGTGCCATGTGACAAATTTCAAGAATGTCAGAGATTTGGAATATAATTATTAAGTTTTTAGTTGGTTGGATTGGATTCAAGTAAATACAATTAAATTATGTTGGATGTTCATTTTACTAGGTATACGGATGGTTATTTTCATTGTTAAGTGGATGTTTGGTTGTTAGTATTAGATTCAAGTAGATACAATTAAATTATACTGGATGTTTAGTTTAATAGGTATGCAAATGGTTATTTTCATTTTCAAGTGGATGTATGATTTTTCGTATTAATTAATTATTATGTACCTTATGTGAATATATAAAGCAAAATTTCTTATATCGTTAAGGAAATTAATTTTGATGCACTGATTGTGTAAAACGTTTTACCTTATTGATCAATCACATCTATTTTTTTAGATAATTATTCATGCAATCAAACTAAAATAGTAGTAACAATAATTAGATACACGCATAAAACTAATTTACACTGACAATGTATTAAAATCAAATTAATCTTTTAGTCGTTAGAAAGAGTTACTAGAAAATGTTATCATTCTCAATATATATAAATTTTATAGATAGTGGTGTAAATTAAATTGTGACAAAGATTAAATAAGAGTGAACTCACCTTTGATTTTAATATTTTTCTAAATTAACCTGCATCTATATATATGGTTCATGCATTTGCATCATTCAGATGGTTGTAATCCCTTTTAAAGTATAATATATTTATGTCATCAATGCTTGAAAGGTAACAATAATGAGAAAATGAAGGGTTAAGTAATTAATTTTTATCCTTTAGAACCCAAAGAAATAATAAAATGCATTAAACAAAAAGAATAAGTTAGTTTTATCACAAAATAGTTACCTTGCTATTGCTGGCTAACTGGAGTACATGATCATTGATCACTAGTGAAATGGTCAATTCCAAATCATATTTTTAAATTAAAATATATCAGATGTTCATTTTACTAGGTATGCGGATGATTATTTTCATTTTTAAGTGGATGTTTAGTTGATTGGATTGAATTTAAGTAGATACAATTAAAATATGTCAGATGTTCAATTCACTAGGTATGTGGATGGTTATTTTTATTCTTAAGTGGATGTTTATTTGATTGGATTGAATTTAAATAAGTACAATTAAAACACGCCGGATGTTCAACTCACTAGGTGTGCGGATAATAATTTTTATGTTTAAGTAGATGTTTATTTGATTAGACTGGATCTAACTCAAATTTACCCGATTTTGCAACACTAGAGTCATACAAGTTCAAAAAATGAACGGAACATCTATATGTTTGAGACTAGAAAAACATCACACTGTCTTATGAATAGAACAAACACGCATGCACACACACATATGAGGAGAAACACTTGGTTCTAATAAGATGAATTCCATGACAATGCTAATTTTTAAGAACTGAAATGAGATAAATGAAATGAAATCTAAAATGTTGTAGCGTTTAGAAACAATGGATTCTATGAACTTTTGAAGGGAGCCAGCTCCTTGTCAATCAAACCGAATTCCTATCAAGGAAAAAAGATACCCTTAATAATGCTGCATCATGATGATAGTGTTTAGGTCGTCAAGGCAGTCGTAAGTTAAAGAAGCTTGTCAAGAGCTTTCTACTTATAATCTTTCTCCAACATTTTGGCTGCTAGAGATTATACCTGTGATCCTTCTTTCTCTTCTTTGCTCTTCCCTTTTATAACCTGTGCGATAGCCAATATGCACTGGAAAATAGAAGCATAGCTCAATTTTTTTAGGCATATCAATTACTAGTGTGTAGAAAAAAATGTTTAGAATAAGAAAACCCAACAAATAAATTGACATTTACTTTAAAACAAACGTTAAAAAGGCAAATATAAAAAAAAATATAAAACACTATGCAAGATAAAAGCACGTTTCTTTTTCTTAACCAATATGGTAATGTACTTTGAGTGTTGCATGTCATTCTGAATATCACTACCTGTATACTTAGATTTCACCTCGATTTGTTGATTCTCTAAATTTGACAAGAAAATTTGAAAAGAGACAAAGAATGATGGAAAAGAAACACATATAATTATAATAAATAAGTACCAGAGTTAATTACAATCCACTTTCCTCCTGCTTGACCTTCCACACTAGGTAGCATCATTCGGTCTGCACCTTTTTGCTTCTGCTTAGCCTGCTTATAACAAAAACGAACAAAATGAATAAATGAATAAACAAATTTTGAATTTCTTTAAAAAATAATAGATGGAAAAAAATGCATCAGCACTTTTATTCATAAATCATGACATAGCAAGAATTAAGCCTAGAAACTACAAAATAATAGACATGTTTGGTTTCTTATTTGGCAGCATTAAACCCATAAAAATGGCCAATTCAAGTATCAAAATTTTCAGGTTTCAACACCAAAAACTTTTTACTTTTCAACCTAGTGAAAAGTAAATAGGGATGAGAAAAAAATCTTAAATTCATCAAAGTATAACTAAATGATTGCTTTCACTTGAACCAATAAAATAGAGTGAAACTCAATTCCAACACAGAATAAAATGAACATCCGCATACATAGTAAATTGAACAACCGCTATAGTTGATAATAAACATCAAACAAATTATTCAAATAATAAAAATGGTGTACAGAAGAAGAAAAATCCAATAACTTAACCAAAGCCGTTGAATAAACATCCATTTATCAAGTAAACCCATAGCCATCAATTAACCTATTGAAGTAGCGATGAGGGAGGCGGTCAGCATCGGGTCTGGTGCGAGAGAGTGCGACGCCGGGTGCGGAAGTTTGGCGGCGCGGCGACAGCAACCAGGAGCTCCTCTGACTGGACAAACATAACCCAAATTAAAAAAGTATATAAACGACAGTGGTTAAAAACCAGGAAATCAGCACCAACCACAGTAAGTTTTCTTCCAAATCAGTGCAATAAATCAAACATCAACTAAATCTTTTGCATCAACAGCTATTCATGAAATAAACAACCAACAAGCAACTAACCTTTGGTAGCAGCGCGCAAGAGGGGGAAACTACGGCGTTGGGGGCATTCATGCCAAAACAGCGGCGGGGCGAAGAAGCTCTGGCGGTCAGCACTGGGTCAGATGCGATGGTGTGCGACCTCGGATGCGTACGGTTGGCGGCGCGGCAACGGCTACCGGTAGCTCCTCGGCGACGTCAACATTCAACGGTGGTGTGAGGAAGGCGCACAGGAAGAGGGGAGCAGCGCGCGACCTCCGTGAATGGCCGACCTTGATTCTTGCGGGAGGAGAGTGTGGGTGGCACCGGATGTCCAGTTTGCAGTGGACTACCGCTGGAGGTTCTATTGCAGCGCTGACGGTAGGGGATGTTGGGGTGTGGCTGCTGTATTTTCGAATTTGGGTAGGTGGGGGGAGGATGGTTAAAACTTGAATAGTCAAAGTTAGGGTTTGGTGGGTGAAGGGGGTATTTTTATTTTATTGGGCTAATTCTAAAGCCCATTGTAACCATTGTATAGATACTTCATTGGCTCCCGAGCGGGATTCTTTATTTTTTCATTGAACTCCTAAAGTATTTCAACATTTCACATACAATGAAACAATTTAATGGGTTTTATTTTATCTCAAGAGATTGTCACCATTAGTAATGGCAATTGGCAAGTATAAATTTAATGATAATTAACTTATTAATATTTTTTTATACTCGAGATTCCAGGGGTTATGTATTCTTTTTTTTTTATTTAGTTTGCCACTCGACTTGAAAGGGAGAGTAAAAATTTACATGGACTTTCAATCTGTCTCCTTTGACATTACCATCAAAGATGAACTAAGATCCAACCGTACAACTAAAACATCACAAAAGTTTCTTAGAAATTGTACAATAATAACAATAACAAATAAAAACTTTAGACCTCATAATTCAATGCTGATAATAAGTTTCTTCTCATGCTCAAAATTATCGTCGAACTCTATAATTGTTGTTGTTACAAGATCGATTGCACCCATTTAGCCAGATTGCTATCGGCCGTAAGCTCCCATTGTCTTTTCATTTTGAATTCTTCTATATTCCAAGGTCAAGTTCTTGAACATCTCTCTATTAGATATCATTTTATTTTTCAAGAATCTTGCTCCCAATCAGTCTCATTCTTACCTTTAATCCACTCAACCACACATCTATTTTCTGATACTATTTTTATTTCCTCTTCTTTCAAATTCATTTCTTCCAAAAGAAATTGGATTGTCATAATTATTCCTTTCAAAACAGCATCCCCTTTCATCTTTTCTTGTATGACATCCCTCATGAAGCATACCAATTCTCCGTTTTTTGTTGTTAAGTATTTGTGTGCAAAAAAATATTCAGATCTCGACTATAATTATATAATACCACCAAATCCATTCTTTTTCACATCCTTTAGGTTCTATTTGTGCACTATCAATTCTCCTTTTCTTATTCTCAACATACCATAGGTTTATTTACAATAATTTGTATTTGTTTCCAAGTACCCTCTCATGTGATAATATTATTCTTAAACACCCTCTGATTCCTACAATTCCAAATAGACCACAAATTAAAATAGCAAAAACTATAATAATTCATTTTTTTTTTCTTCATACATGTCATCTCCTGATTTAACCAATTTTCAAACTAAATTTTTAATTTAGACGGACCAACCTAATTAACACTATCCCAACTTTGAGTCATCCACCATAAATGAAAATAAAATTTGTACTCTAAAATTACTGGACCTCTAATTTATTAATACCTGAGACTAGAGGGATGAAAAAACTATGATAAAATTGAATTTCTTTCGCATTACATTTTCTAAAGAGTACATGAACTATTTTTGTCTACATAACAATACAAATATTGATATTTTAATCATAAAAAAATGTTTGAAATTTGCCTATAGAGTTTATGGTTCCACATTCTTTCAATTATGGTAAATTATGCTAATTCTAGGAATTTGATTGCTAGGAAAACTCTGAATCAGTTGTTAAATGGCATTTGTTTTTTCAATTGGTTCAAAACTCTGGACTCTATTGGGAAGAAAACAAGCAATAAATTCTTACAAAATATCACAAATACCAATTCTCCAACTAGAATCACAAGCAAAACAAAATACTCTCCCTACTAAAACTAATACCTAGATAAAAGTTCTTCAAAATGATACCATTTAAACGGCTTAGTCAAGAAGATATCTATATATCAAAACACACAACATCAAAATCATATCAAATAACATCCAAAAAATACACCATGGTCTTCTATCAATATCACTTGGATTTGCTGCACTAGAAGCTATGATTCATTTTCTTAGCCATGAATAGTCACACACACTTATTTATATAACCCACTCTCTACTGCTTCCCAAAATACCAAAATAATAATAATAATAATAAAGAGAGAGATCATTACTACGGGTTTAGTATCATTAACATACTAGAATTAGTTCTCTTCCTTTCTCTAGGTAGGCCTTGTTTTTATGCTAACTTTCTTTGGAGCTTTTCTTTCATTTATGGCTGTCCTCTTAAGTTGTTTCAAAGTTGTTTCCTCATCTGCAATACATTATCAGTTGAGATCTAATTTTTCAAATCTTGATTGTTTCTTTTTATATCTTCTGGCTCATTATCACTTTCATTCTCATACCCGTAATTTACTTTGTTCTTCAGAGGTTTTCTCTAATTCTTTTTTTGTTGGTTTTTTCTTCTTTTGTTACTTGCTTTTTCTTTTTCTTACATGTGTAGTTGATCCTTTTTTGTTTGAAATTTCTCATGTTCTTTTGTTTATGGATGGAAAGAAGACGCACTATACTGATGTACCACATCGGAGAAATATGTCTCTGAGAATGTTGCAATGCAATATAAAATGAAAGGCATAACAGCAATTACAACATACTTACCTGGACGGGGTTGATGAGTGATCAAAAAGGCCCATGGCCTAGGATAGCGACCTCCATTGCACTTGGGAGGGGTGCTATCCTAAGATCTACCTAAGTGGTGGAGTCTACGTCATAATTTGTGACAGCGGAGGCTTGCGTTCGCGCAGCCTCTACTAAACTAGTTAATCAAAATATTTTGTTTTTCAATTATTGTGTTGCTGGTGGCTTCAAACTCATTTTATTTTTGTTAACTAATTTGGTTTGAATTTAAAATTGTTTTGAATTTTGAGGATTATCAAAATATAATCCCAAAGGTCCATGAGCTACTTGTGTTTGTTTAATTCATTTCAACATAAACACAGTTTATGGATCATATGTTGGACAAGTAACTACATACCTATAGATCAAGGATGATAATATCTTGGTTTGCAACTTTACAGGTCTATTTAATTATATATTCTTCAATTGTCCAATAACTATTTTGTTATTATAATTATTAACTTGATAAAAAAAAACTCTACTTTATAATTTATATCTCCGTTGAATAAGCCTTTTATAAAACACTTGGTTATACATGGTTTAAATAATATTTGATATATGATTTTTATGTCAATAATAATAACTAATGTATATCAATTGCGATTTTAGAATTCATTAATTTAAAAATAAATTTGATATTCAGATCTTATTATGTCAATATACAATAAAAAGTATTTATTTATAGGCCAACGATATAATTTAATCATAATTATGTAATTAATCTAATATCAATCTAAATATATAAAATTAATAGGAAATGATAATGTCACTCCTAAATTGATAACGTTACTTTCTCTTAATTTTACTTTTTTCCTTTTTCCAAAACTATCTACAATTTTTATAGATATTTCCTTAACTCAAGTTATTTGAGTTTGCAATTTATTAAAAACATGACGAAATAAAAAAATTATAATAGTATATAAATAAAATTCTCAAATATTTTGGAATCACTACATAAAATTGGAGTGTAAATAAAATTACGAAAAAAAAGTACAGACAAAATTGCAGGAATTTAAAACGTATCAGAGTACTATTGAGAGCAGACAAAACTGTTGAAACTCAAAATGATGAAATTGCTAAAATTCGAAAAAATTCGAGATGTTGGCGTAATTACATAAACTTAATTTGTTGGTGCAAAACAAATGTCGAAAAGATAATTCAACTTTTTAAAAAATAGAATAGCATAATCAAGTAGTAACAGGTAACGATATATAAGAGACCATTTTGTGTATCCTAAGAAAAAATGGTTTAATTTGTGAAATAGCAATCATGTTATATTTTATCATAAACATTTTTTATTCCTTCTAATTATGGTCATCTGGATCAAATAAAATAAATACTAAATAAAAGAGGTCTACATTTAATAATATCTTGGGATGGTGACAGAAATTTTGAAGACTATATATATGAAATCAAATCTATAAACTGAAAATATGTAAGACCCATGTTTGTTATAAAGTTGGAATTTAGCTATCAAACTCATAATACAAATTGACACTTGTAAAGTAATTTAGGGACACATATATAGTTGTAAAATCTTGTAAACAAATATGTGATATGAATAGGGTAAAGTATTAAATTGATTCTCTACGTTTGGACTTAATTCTGTTTTGGTCTTTAAAGTTTAAAATGCTCTAATTGAATTCAAAAAAGTCTCATTTAGTTTTAATGTAGTCTTACTATAAATTCAATGTTAAATAATTAATATCACCATTCTATCAAATTTTAATGTCCTTTTCTGAATAAGAAGTACAAACTCGAGAGGCACAGATTAGCAGCAGATACATCACTACAAGCTACTGGCCTTGGTTTAAACACATGGAGAATATTGTTGAGAACTCACTTTCTACAGAAAATTCACCGGTGACAATGAGAACAAAATCATTGTCACCTCTATTGCAGAAAATTCTCCTTCACAACCGAAAAGTTTAGTTATATAAATTTTTTCCTTAAGAATTACTTCTGTCAGACAGATTGGTTCTTCCATCGCTAAAAGATTTATCCGATCGATAATGAATTCAGACAAATCATCTTAGGATTCTAACAACACATGTGAAGGATCCTAACAACACATCAAGCTGCTCAAGGATTGCTGGCTTTGGGGCAATATTTGCAAAGACTTCATTCTCTCAGTTTTTTTTTTTTTTTTTTTTTTTTTTTTTTTTGCTTCTTGTCCATCTCAACCTCTCTAGATGCTTCTCATTTCATTGCATATAGCAATGACTCAAGTTGTGCAAAGTCCTTTCCATATCGATCGTTTTATCTATCAATCTTTGGATCAATCTATAGAGTGACATTGATAGATGAAAGAGAATAATATCTGTATATATTATTATGAAACAATAATATTTGAAAAACAAAATAAATTAGCTAAAACAGTCAAATTTTATTTTATTTAGTATTTATTAATTATAGCTAAAATTAATAAATACTAAATAAGGTATGTTTAAATTGTTAGCGCTTATTTTTTATTGTCTTCTTACCATTATCGATTATGAAATACGAGGCAAAATTAAAATTTAAGAATCATGTGGCAATGTCATTGATCTTTGTGGTAATGTCATTGATTTTAGATAAATGAATGAATCATCATGACTTTTGTAAAAAAAAAAAAAAAAAAAAAAAAAAAAGCTTAGTTGTATCTTTGATTTTGTAAAATTGTTCACGGTAAAATCTTTAAAACAAAAGTATGCAATTAAATACATAAGATAATTAATTTGTTCTAAAAAGAATCAAACAGTCACATCTTTTTACAGAGGATGGTGAACGAGAGCGTGGATGATGATGAGAAGACAGCAAGCAATATAGAATTTAAAAAAAAAAAAATTCTAAAGTGAAGTAGTGGTTAAAATGATAAATTGAGAGCCTAATCATCTTGAATTAAAATAATAGGACTCTAATATGATAAAAATTATGAATTCAACCGTGATTAATATTTAAACAAATGTTATGTACACACATTTGTATATAATTATTGCATTATTTAATCAACTTGTAATATATATTTAATCAACTTATAGACGATGAGAAGCGAAGACAGTATGATATGGATAACCGAGTCGACCCTATGAAGGTAATATCTTTTATGCATCTGACTATCTGACTATCTTCGCAGTTGATTCTAGTTACTTGTTAAGTTTTATCTTTCATAGAGGAACTTCAATATATTTAACTTTTGTTTTTCTAACTTTTAACATTTTTGGAACATGTTGTGTGCATTGTCTTTTAATTTCTATACTTCAAAGGTTGGTGGGTAAAACTATGTCTACAATTGATACAGTTCGACAAAGTGTTCGCATATTGATATATTGAATTGCCTTATTCCTCGATCTTACAATCCTATAGCAAAAGTAGGACATGCTATCAATTTCTTCCCTTTGTATAAGCGTGCCAGATTGAGTTACTTAATCACTTCCAGGTTTGAGTGAATTTTAAAGAATACAGGGCATAAATTAAGTCAAAACAACAGTTATTTTGAATAGAAGGAAGTAGTTTTTCACCCTAAAGTAGAAGTTGTGTTTTGAAATGGCAACAGTATAACATGCTTATGTTTCTTTTCTTTCTTTTTTTTTTTACTTTTATGTGACTGAAATAGTTTGTAAAATCTTAGATGGATCCTGATGAGGCAAGGAAGATTCTGGCTAGAGAGAAGGCAGCTGCTGCTAAGAATTTCTCCAATACCCTTAAAAGGTACACACTTGTTCTCAAGAAAAGAGATTTGATGAGAAGAAAGGCTGAGCAAGATCAAGATAAACTTATCAGCCAGCTCTTGGCAGCAGAAGGTCTTAAATCAGATAGTGGTGAATGAAAATGGGACATAATTCCCACTTATCAATAGCTAATATTTTATTCAATACCATAATGTTTCCTCCCCAAATCTAATTCATTTTTAATGATATTATTATACGGAATATAGGTGTACAGTATAGATGAATGAGATTTTACTTTCCCAATTGTAGCACTTAATTACTTTGATAGGAAATCCTAGACATCCTGTATGTATATGTAGTTATGGTAATTGTTATCTTAAAAAATTATGATTATTGACTTTTCTTTCCTCCATCAATGATTGAGATGTATCATGTACTATACTTTAAAGAGTAAATAGCCAAATTGGTTCCGAAAGATAGCCCATTCTTCAAACGAGTCCCCGTAAGAAAAAGATAATAAAATTTGTCCCCGAAAAATTTAAAATTGGTAAAGTTAGTCCTTCCGTCAGTTGGATGATGACGTGTCACGTTAAGTGCCACGTGGCACATGATGACGTGGAGGGCTAATGCCACGTGTCACAATATGATTGGTTGACATGTCAGATCGGTGACACGTGGCATGCCACGTGTTAGGTCAGTGACACGTGGCATGCCACGTGGCACTTGACATGTAAAAAAGTTATTTATAATCAAAATAGTCCTTGAAAGTTCAGATGTAAGTCATTTTCATCCCTAAAATTTTAAAAATTAATCAAATTAGTCCTTATATAATTTTTTTTTTATTTTTTCTTGATAATATTAAATTTAAAATATTTTTTGATACTACTAATTTTAATAGAAATGTAATTGACAATCAAAAAATTAGTAATTGTATCTTTTCTTCTTAAAAATTTGTTCAATAAAATTATCTCTCTCCTCTAATTCTTGTCAAAATCTCTCTTATTCTTTTCTATTCTAAAACCTTTTTTTTACATTATTACATTTTGCTGGAATATATATATAACCTAAACAAAGTTATATGCTCAAAATCAAAATTTATGTATGTTAATCTAAATAAAAGTAATAACGTAATGAAAAAAAAGATGTATAAATTTTTATTAAATTTGTTTAGGTTAACATACATAAATTTTTATTTTGAGCATATAACTTTATTTAGAGTAACAAATACATACATTTCAATTTTGAGTATATATATATATATATATTCCAGCAAAATGTAATAATGTAAGAAAAAAGTTTTAAAATAGAAAAGAATAAGAGAGATTTTGACAAGAATTAGAGGAGAGAGATAATTTTATTGAACAAATTTTTAAGAAGAAAAGATACAATTACTAATTTTTTATTGTCAATTACATTTCTATTAAAATTAGTAGTATCAAAAAATATTTTAAATTTAATATTATCAAGAAAAAATAAAAAAATTATATAAGGACTAATTTGATTAATTTTTAAAATTTTAGGGATGAAAATGACTTACGTCTGAACTTTCAAGGACTATTTTGATTATAAATAACTTTTTTACAAGTCAAGTGCCACGTGGCATGCCACGTGTTACTGACCTGACACGTGACATGCCACGTGTCACCGATCTGACATGTCAACCAATCATATTGTGACACGTGGCATTAGCCCTCCACGTCATCATATGCCACGTGGCACTTAACGTGACACGTCATCATCCAACTGACGGAAGGACTAACTTTACCAATTTTAAATTTTTCGGGGACAAATTTTATTATCTTTTTCTTACGGGGACTCGTTTGAAGAATGGGCTATCTTTCGGGGACCAATTTGGCTATTTACTCATACTTTAAACAAGCTAAATCCAATATGGTTAATGCGTTATCTGGTCCCAGTATGCATAATTGCATATCCAAAACATGTTAATGGTTAAATATTCAAAAAAAAGTAGAAAATTTGTAACCTTGATACAGTACATTAAAATTTAAACTTCTTATTTCTCCTATTGAAACTATCTCCTTTTTAACACCCTTTATTTCTATTTTCTCTTCCTTTATTTACTAAAACCACAATCTCAATATATCTATATTGTGTAATCCTTCTTTTCATTTATTCATGGTTTTATTACATACAACGAGAGTTGTCTTGCCATGGAATTGCTCAATTGCAACATGGAGAAGAAGTCGAAAAGATCAGACTCAAAAAGTGATTCACCTCATTCTCTTCGAATCCTCAATGTAAGCTGAATGTCTCTGAGAAAGAAGCTTAATGAGGGGATTCTCTACATCATCATCAGCCTTACTCTTATCTCGTTGAACCGTAATCTTGTCGTCAATGGTGACAACCACCACTTGCTCCTTGCGCGTGGAGAGCTCGTTCGCAACAACAGCATGCATATTGTACTTCTCGAGAGCACCCCGCGCCTTATTTAGAAGAATGTTTGAATCTGTCTCTAACTGTTACCCAGGGAGGAAAGGTAAGTCTATTACAATATTACTCCAAAAAATTATAAAGACTAAATATCCAACCCATCAATACCTTGAAAGATATGCAAAAAGCAAGGGGTGCCCAATCTTTCCTAAGCACTGATAGCATCTTTGGCACAGGAACAAGTTTCACATCCAAGATGTGAGATCCAGATTGAATTTTATGTTCTACCTGCATAGGATAAATATATAGCAAGTAGATATTACCAAGTCAAATATATTTTATGAATTTGAGGTGTTTTAATTTCAAGATCCTAGCTTTGCAGAGCAATTTTCACAATGATCATCAATCTCAAAATAACCCTTAAATAGTTCCGATGATTCAATAAATGTTTTTCTGCTTATACTTTTCAGTTTTCACCATCTAAGCAGGACAAATTAAGTTATGCAGTGTTATCTGTATGCTAATTCTCTAAATAATAACTAACTCTAGCGCAGATGTTGAAATTGACATGGTTAATATTCTTGTATCTTAGCATATTACAAAATGATTCAAGCCAAAATTGAAGTTAATAAGGCATGAAACTTTCATGGAAAGAAGAACCAACATATCAATTTTATACCATGTCCTTCCAAGGAACATAAAAGTCAGATACCGCAGCAGCAAGATAGAACATTGCACGTGGGCCAATATCCTTCATTGGCTTTGAAATTATTTGCAGCATCTACAAAATAAAAAACATATTGATCAATGATCAATTTGTGCCAAGATATATAATTATTAAGCACTTAAAGTTAAGCTACAAAATAACAAGTGGCTCTAGCAATCTGATGAACCCATGGAAATGAAAAATGAAAAATAAAAAATAAACAAATTATTGCTGGCAAACACCAAGACAGGAAGAAACTATATACACCATGTAACAGATTTTGCTGCATTTTTACATGAAATTAATACAAAGAAATTACAGTGATGGGGTGAAGCTAACCTGAAGATACTCAAATATAGTGCTGAAAGGAAGCTTTAACAGGAGACCACTATCCACTGCCTGCAATAGTATGATATCATAGTAAGGCTATACTTATTAACAAAGACAAAATGGAATTAGATGAAAAAAAAAGACGATGAAATGACAAAATCTTAGCTACAGATCATACAGCATGATGATCCACGATAGCGGTCTTCACTGCTTTAGAATAAGCCTCACAGACTGAAGTATATAACAGCATTCAGCAAAATGCAGAAAACCCATATGTTTGAATAGAACAGCAAAATAAGAAGAAATGAAGTGGGCATGCAAAATAACATCATTACAAAATATCCAATTAAGTATCATTTTGAGTGGTCTTCATCTAAGGACAAGATTAAAAAGCAAAGAAAATTGAATTATATGATGAAATTATATATATGATGGAATTTTGTCAGCCTTTAGTGAATCAAGATAAAAATTAAGAATCTTCTAGAGGAAGAGGGAAAAAAAACATCTTACAAGCCACTTAACATCATTGTTTCATACAACTAACGACCTACTGATCAAGTCTTTCATTTCAGTTTATCACAATTTTTGGTGCAAATTCTAATGTGAAGCATTGCTAGTAGAGTTATTGGTATCATTTTATTTATATTCTTTTCCTTCCCTTTTTTAATTGTACAAGAAGAGGATGAAGCAGAAACCAAAGACCTTGAATGTTTAATCCTTCGGTGGCCTCAAAGCATTCAAGTAAGGGATCATCAGGAAGGGATCTACAGAATGGCTGAAAACTTCCTCTGAAGAGTTACAGGTAAGTAAGCAACAACACACAAAAGACAAACATAAAAGAAGGATACACAGAAAAATTCACCTCCGGTACAAGAAGATCACAGCATATCCCGCCTTCAGAAAATACCTACACTCAACATAACCAGCAACATAGTATTCATTCCCCTCCAAGAGATCACCAAACAAATATCGAAGAAAAAGTTTCATTGACAAGAACAAGAACAAGAGCAAGTGCAAGAACAAATACTCAGTGGATGTGGCTCCCCTATGACCTGAACTAAAGTTGTCAACATAGCGAACGCACCGCTGCTCCAATGGAGCAGTGGTGCCACCAGAAGTCACACAAACAATTCTCTTACCTATCCCATTTTCTGTGAAGGCAACAACAACAACAACAAAAATCCACCACACATTATGCAGGGCAAGCATAAAAAAAACACAAAAGGAGAAATGCCAATAAAAGAAAGCATAATTTTTAATGGTCTAGAACACAATACAATAGGATACAAAAGAGTGTCACTGTCACAATCACTTGCCTGAAGATAAAGAATTCAGCTGAATGAAGTGATTCAATTTCTGAATGATGTCATTCCTATTCTGGAGAGGTGGAGCAGAATCAAAGAACGCTTTGACTTGTGAATCAAGGGTTTGCTCAGTATCTTGGGATCCATTTGGTGCATCCATCTGAAACAATTACACCCACAATGTCATTTATCATTCAAACCCATTGAGATAAAGCAGAAGGAATTGGAAAATAAAATATATAACAAAAAAAAATCAATTTTTTCAGGTGCTCAGGATAGCATATCTCACCTTGAAGGAAAGACTTTCAGATTAATTAGTTAGTTAGGGAGAAGAATCAGAACTTACTGTTGTATGTTTATGGAGCGATTGGGTTCAAGTTTTATATAATCCAAAATTTCAGGAAGAAATAGTTTTGATTAATAGCCGCCAATTGGCCCATGAAGATTAAGATTAATTAACGCGGTGTTTGGAAAGCAAAGGAATTAGATTCTCTCGAGAAATCCGAACCCGACCCTAAATTATGATGGGTCCATTTCCTAGACCCATACCCGACCCCTCACCCGATAATATCCAATCAGTTCGGGCCAATTTTAAACCGGGTCTTAACAATAAATTGAACCAGAAATTGAAAGATGAATAGATGATGAACGCAGCAGTCAGCACATGGATAAAACATTAAACAACACTGTAAAAAAATTAAAAATAAAAATCCCTCAACTTAATGAAAATGATTCAGTGATATCAACTATCATTCTTACCAAAAAATCAAAGCAAAAATCTTGCTCAAGGGCATGCAGATTGGAGACCGTTACCACATTTTACACTCTCGTAACATACTTCACGCGCTCTGTTCTGCTGTTGGAAGAGCAAGTATGCTTTATTACCAGCCTCCTGCCTTCCCCAAGTAGAACCACACTGTTGATTCAACACCTGCTCTTGAGAAACCTAAACACAAGGGAAAAAGATTATTAGATTCAAGTTTTTCAGAAATGCCTTCTTCCAAAGACGGTTTTGTTACCTGAGGAGCGTGGTTACAGAACGAGCGGCATACGGTGGTGTGGAGGTTCTTCGCTGCTGCTGCGGTGGCGCGTGTAGAGTTAAGAAACCGTCTGTTGCCCTGAGACACGTGATGGTGATGATGATGAAGATGAAGTACCAAGTGCAGGTGGCTTGCTCTGGGATCCGGCTGGTGGGGAAGTCCTTATTTGCTCTCTTCGGACCGGATCGGGTGACCCAAACATTTACCTTGGTCTGATCGAAATAATAAACTGGATAAGCTCTTTAGGTTTCAGGTCTGACCCGATCTCAATAAATTCGGGTCAATTTTTGACCCAATGTGATCGGGTCCGAACCAGTTTTTTAAGCAGGCCGGATTTTGTGAAGTCCTAATTAGTTAAAAAATGTTTTATTATTAAAAATTAGTTACTAAATTAATTATTATATTTTATATATTTATGTATATTAATATATATTTCTAAATTAAATAACTAATTGTTAAAATAATTAAATCTATTATAATAAATAATTAAATTATTATATTAGTATAATAAAAAAATTATAAAATATTAGTCATTGTTGAAGTTTTCGCTTTTGATTTCTTGCTTTGTTCCACTTTAGTTGTTGAAATCTAGCCTTGATTTTGACTAACTAAACTACTAATTAATTAGCCGGATTGTTAGATTTAGATGTCGGATGTTAGATACATTATACATACACCCATTCAAGTTCCTGATCTCCAAACACGCTTCCAACATTAATTATTTATCAATAGCTTTGATTTTATGTATGGATCAAAACAAAAATAGTGTTTGAAATGTTATGTGTATATAAAAAAGGTTTAATTACTCTATTCGTCTCTATAGTTTCGCAAAATTTTTAATTAGGTCTCTATATTTTCTTCTTTTTAATTGAGTCTTTGCACCAAATTTATTTTTAATTGGATCCCTACACTTTTTTTTCTTTTATTTAGGTCCCTATACCAATTTTTTTTAGTTAGGTCCCTATAAAATTAAGCCAATTACTAATAAAAGGGACTTAATTAAAAAAAATAGTGCAAGAACTCAATTAAAAAGAAAAAAAGTATAAGGACATAATTGAAAATTTTACGAAACTATAAGAACCAATAAAGTAATTAAACCTATAAAAAATCAATCATTATATATTTGTGAAGTAAATTATTAAAATATATTTGTGAAATAAATTATTAAAATAGTATTTAAAATTTTATATCGTTAACAAAAAAACTTTAAAATATACTAATGATAAATAAATTTTTAAAAAATTTAAAAACGTAATAAAAAAAATTAAATATTAAATATAAAAATCTTAAAAAGACTTTAAATATCAGATTTTGAAATAAATTTTTGTAATTATTACTTAAAAAATAAGATATATTTTTTTTAAAATTTAATAATTTGTGTCAAGTAATTTTTTAATTATTGTGAATGATCACATATTTTTAAAAAATAAAAAAATTAAAGATCAAATTTTGTCTGAATTTTTTTGTTAATTTTTTAAATATTTATTCAAATATTATCACAAAAATTTAGATTAAATGAATAAGTCGTTTGTTAAATACAAAAAAAAAAAATTTGTCACTTAAAAAATTATATTTATTAATTATTTTTATTACATTCTAAAATTATTTATGAGTTGTTGTGTCAGTAGCTAAATTTTTCAAGTAATAAATTAATAGTTTTTTTCTATATTTATGTGTAAATATATATTATTTAATTTATTTTAATATATATTTTATATTTAGATATATACTTTATATAAATAATTGATTTGATAATTGATTTTTTTATATAGCCTAACATAATTATTATATATAACATGAAAAAGTATTATGTTTGTTCATAATATTAGAATAAGTGGAAAACTTATATCTAACATTTGTAACATCTTACTTTCCATCATAGTTAATTTATAACTTTTGGTTAAAAACTTAAAATTCTAATTTTCTTTCCTCTTTTGTCTCTATTTTTTTTTTCACCAACAAGATAACACCTAAAAAAAAACCACCATAAAACTAGGATATATCGAAAGAAAATATGAATTGAGACCAAAATATATAAATATAGCTAAAATAAAATATTAAGGATATAAATAGAACAATCAAAATATTAAGAATAAATTTAAATTTATTTTAAACATTAAAAAATATATTTTTTCATATAACTATATATATATATATATATATATATATATATATATATATATATATATATATATATATAAAAGTCTTCTACACAAATATTCTTTTATTATAGATACCATCTTAACATGAGTATTTTTTTAATAATTAATGTATATTTTCCTTTTTTAATTAAAAATAATTTAGATGTATAATTAATTAATAATAATAACTTCTACAGATATAAAAAAGGGTAAATGACCATATAAACCAATAGCATACTAAAATTTCACAATTTAGCCAAAAAGAAAAACGATACATGAATCAATTAGATACACGTTTCTATATAGTTCGAATTAGTGCAATTCGGATTATACACAAGTACTAATTCGAATTAGAGTGATTCGAATTACACACATGTTATCCATACTAATTCAAATTGGGTAGTTTCGAACTACTCAAGAATTGGCGCCCATAATAATTCGAAACAGGGTGTTTCGAATTACTCATGTTTTGCCTATAAAAGGAGTTCGAACTAACGTCATTCGAACCACTATTCCAAAATCACGCCACACTAAATCCCAGAGGAAACGACCCAAAACAACTTCAATAAAGGCTTGAGCAGAATATTTAGCCGATGGGGGATAATCCGGACAGACTTTATCGTTTGGATGAAGTAGCCCATATAGCTGGTGTCATCAACGATGAGGTTAGTACGAACTTGTTCTTTTAAAAGTAGGATTGAATAACTTATTTTTTTGTTTATATATGTTATGTTAGTGGTTTTGATAGTGAATGACGTTGGTAACATTGTTTGTGAATGATTTTATGGTTTTTATTAGTGGTTTTCTATGTGGTTTTGTTAGAGGTTTTGTTAACGGTTTTGTTATCAGTTTTGGTAGTGGTTTTGTTAATGGTTTCGTTAGTGGTTTAGTTAGTGGTTTTATTAGTGATTTTGTTAATGGTTTTGTATGTTAGTAATTTTTGGTGGTGGTTTTGTTAGTGGTTTTGTTAGTGGTTTTCTTGGTGGTTTTGTTAGGGGTTTTGTTAGTGGTTTTGTTAGTGGTTTTGATGGTGGTATTGTTAGTGGTTTTGTCGGTGGTTTTGTTAGTGGTTTTGTTAGTGGTTTTCTTAGTGAACCAGTATTTTTAGTGAATGATTAAATTTGTTTTAAATTTTCTGGTACACTATATTCGCAGCCCCAACGATGCATCTCAAGCATGCGACGACAGCAGGGTATGCGTCTGGACGAGAGGTACGTTCCGTACTTGCAGATGGCCGGCTTATACCATCTTGCGAGACTGAACTAGAGATGGTTCAGACTGGATGAGCCCCTGGTCAGTGCTTTCGTTGAGCGCTGGCGTTCGGAGACGCACACATTTCATATGCTGTTCGGGAAGTGCACTATCACACTACAGGACGTGGCGTACCAGTTAGGACTGCCGATCGATGGACGTTATGTTAGTGGTTGCCTAACAGATTTCCAGACATACATCCAGGGTGCCAGCTAGCTTGGGTGTGGTTCCAGGAGTTGCTTGGTGTGTTACCTCCTGCGAACCAAATCTAGAAGTTTGCACTGAACTGCAACTGGTTCCAGGAGACCTTCGGAGAGCTCCCTGAGGGAGCCGATGAGGAGACAGTTAGGAGGTATGCCCGAGTCTATATCATGATGCTGTTAGGGACTCAGCTATTTGCCGATAAGTCCGGCAACCACATTCACATTAGGTGGCTCCCATACGTAGCTAGGCTTGAGGACATGGGTGGCTACAGCTGGGGATCAGCTGCTCTCTCGTAGTTATACCGGTGCATGTGCCGAGTGGCGAACAGACATGTTAAGTTAGCCGGACCGTTACAGCTACTTCAGTCATGGATCTTCTGGCGCTTTCCTAAATTTAGACCTACTGGAGTCCACAACGAATAGTCAATCCTGTTTGCCCCAGTCACACATGGTAGGGTCTTCAAACCGCAGAATATCAAACCAGTAATTGAATTCAACCTCAGTCTTGGCATAAGCTGCATTCATAAGAAGCCTCCTTGCGTCCTTGCCCTTGAATGTGAGGGCAAAATTTGCGGCCACATGTCAAATACAGAATGCACGGTATGCAGCAGGAGGCAGCCATCCTCCATCGGGAGCCTCAAGTGCAGCCTTGATCTCGTTGTGCCTATCTGATATAACCAGGAGACCCGGTTGTGGGGTCACGTGCTGGCAGAGATGGGATAGAAAAACGACCAGGACTCCGCATTCTCACCCTCCACGAGTGCAAATGCAACATGCAGGATGTTGGAGTTCCCGTCCTGTGCAATCGCGATGAGCAACGTACCCCCATATTTACCATACAAGTGGGTCCCGTCGATACTCACCAACGCCTTGCAATGTCGGAATGCCTCAATACATGGTGGGAACGTCCAGAAAAGTCGGTGAAAATAGGCTTGCGAGCCGTCGACCTGCCCCCCTCCCCCACTCGAACAGGACTCATCCTCAGGACTGCAACACTATCAGGCATCGTCATTTGAACTCCTAAGACCCACCGTGGAAGCTCGTTGTATGACTCATCCCAATCACCGTAAATATGGGCGACGGCCTTCTGCTTCGCCAACCAAATCCTCCTATAAGTTGGCTTGAACCCAAAGTGTGCCTCCATCGCATTCAGCAGTACCTTGATGCAGACGGATACATCAGCTCTAACCATTGGTATGATGAAGACCGAGATCACATGATAATCCAGACTCCTGTGGTCGCTCGAGATCGACGTCGCGAGACATGTATGAGGTCCGTTGTATCGTTTTACCTCCCAAATACCCTTACGCTGCCGGAGGCTTAGCCTAATCAACCATGTGCACCCGTTCCCAAACTCAGAACACTTCCCTACATACCGGCGATAGTTAGACTCCACCACTTTGTACTGTACCCCGTGTCTGATGCTGTAAGTCTTCACACTTAACACAGCCTCTTCTTTATCCTGAAACTGCTGACCAACCTGAAACTCTGTAAGACCACCAGTCCCCTGGGCATCTCTAGCACCAAATCCAGTAGGCTGCCCAGGAACCCCCTCCTGTCTCATGGCATCCAAGTCCAAAGATGAAAAGTGCGGAGGGTACTGCTATGTCCCAAAGCTAAAACCACCGCCAGCCCCAACTGGATTACTCGCTGCAATGTCATCGCCACTGTCATCAGCAATGAGATCCGGCTCCGCGTCATCATCGTCATCATCATCCAGCAATGCATCACCCATACCAGCCGGTGCCCCACACTGTAAAGAAGTCGGTACCCTATCCACGATACCAACCCCTCCGCCTCGACTACAGTTGAGATCAACAGCGAACGATGGGGAGGCGACAGGTTCGTCTGGAGGTTCATTCACAAGGACGGACGAAGATGCACCAACAGGTCTTGAGCTAGAACCTTCTACCGTGCCTATAGTGTGGGTATTTCGGTTCGAACCCCCCGAGCTAGATACCACATCAACCAACTTTGCCAACAGCTCAGGTGTCCTGACCTCGGGAAACTGCCGACAAAAATGGAAGAGGACCTGCATATCCTCATCACTCCCTATGGTGAAACAATCGTACTTCACGTCTTCTCGCAGCATTGAGATCGGAATGCGATAGAATAACTTCTAAACTCGTTTCATGCCTTGCAGCCCAAGTTTCTGTAGTATAGAATTCACGAAGTCATCATATCTCGTCGTAGGTCTCATTAAAATACTGAGAGGATCCTTATCATTGAACTTCATACCAGATCGTGTTTTTCTCTTAATTGATTCTCTGTAATGCACCAACACTACAAAACTCTCCTCACTGCCATTTTGTCACTCTAATGAGAGGAATTCACGTTCACATTATATTTATACACGTCTGGCCCTTCATAATTCGAAACAGCATATTTCGAATTATACCCATTGTATTTCGAATCAGCATGATTCGAATTAGTCTGAGTAACTGTGTGTGTGTAATTCGAATCAGATTTATTCGAATTAGTGCTTGTGTGCATGTGCGTGTAATTCGAATATGTGTGATTTGAATTACTATGAATGTGTAATTCGAATTGCACTAATTCGAATTACATAGAAATGTCCTCTTGGTGAACCTTGTAACGATTATTTCTTTGGTGGAATCATGTAAATTTTTTCCAATCATAATTTATATGGGTCATTTGTCCTATAAAAAATATTTGATGTATAAATAGTATATTTTTATACTTTTATACATGCATGTAACAAAAAAAATTAATAACTTGGATAATTTTTAAGTTGATAAAATAAGAAATTAACAGTGTAATCACCTTTGAATTAGAATAATAACATGTATAATAATAAAAATTATAAATTTAATAGTAATTAATTTTTTATTTTATTCTTTTATAATTCTCTTTTTTGTAAAAAGATATTTCTTTGAAGAAGTCACCTAGAATTGAGGCGTCTCACCTGCAAGAGGGAGAGAAAGAAAAATGAAGATTGCCAAAGCAAAATTACAAAAATGACATTAATGGGATGGTGATGAATATATAGCTCATATTTGTTGGGATGGCGGTGGTTACTTACTCATATTAAAGATGAACCAACTTTATTAGCAATTAGCCATGATGTCACCTTAGGTATTTTCATCTTAGTTGTGAATTTTTCAATTTCTTATTTCTCTTTTGGTTTCTTGCCGCTTTCAATTTGTCATTTTATCTTATATCAACAATAATATAACATACACAGAATTTATTCACATAGGAAAAAATGTGTATAGCTATGGAATATACCTTTAATCTTTTATCAAATATTAATATAAATATTATTACTGTAAGGATATTAGGATATGATGAGTTTGGAAAACTCCAAATTAATTTTTGTGATGAACAAACATTGTTAAAATATCTAATTACAAAATTATTAATACAATGTTATTTGATTATATGCTAATTAATAATTTTGTAATGCAGGAACTGAATTGGGCCGAAAATAAAATAAAATGCTGCAGCCCAAGTGTGAATTTGCTTTCCAATTCAGCATTGATTCAAAAAATATTCAATGATATATGGCTGAATTTTTGATTAACTGGGCTAGATTAATATTGTTACTCCAAGCCCAAAGAAAGCTTCCTATGTTTGATTCAAAATCCATCAGGAAAGAAATTGTTACTAATTGGGCCAAAATGAAACCTATTGCTACCAAGCCCAATATTGATGAATGTTTCCATGCCTTATTCGAATCCATGAAGCAAATGAAATGCCTAAATGCTTCCAACAGATTCCACTTCATTATTATGAAGGATTTCAAATTTAATTAATGCATTGGAAACATAAGAAAGAGAGAGAAGATTGATTTGATGGCTATTATGACATTACACGCTACTCAACAAAGGGAAGTGGGAAACTTTAATTAACTTTTACTTTCTCTCTCTTTGTTCATTGATTATTGTTCAAATCCATTGAATATTTTCTCTCTTCTCTCTCATCCCTTTCCTCTTGTTTCTTCGGTTATTACACAGGAAGCCATGGAAGCTACTTGGAGCTACCAAAAGGAAAGAAAAGCAAGGCTAAAGACCATCGAGTTGATGGCACGAAAAAGAAAAAGAAAAGTATGCTGTGGCTAAGATTATCACCTAATTTGGTAAGATTTGGTGAGGTAATCTCGGATCCTTAATACTCAAAAGGAAGGAAGAAGATTTGGCCAGCAGAAAGATCTTGGAGGCGTGGCTTGTCTTCGTTTCTGATCAACCACCACAGGGAGTAGCTAGAGTGGCGAAGTGATGGTTGAAGGCAGAGATTGAAGCAGATGAAGTCATCATCATCATGAAGCATCAAGGGCCAGAAATCCATCTTGGAGAGGAAGCCAAGGATGGAGCGCTCGGATTGATGAAGAGTGATGACCAAGGAAGGACTAGAGGTATTTGCATGTTGGTTTTTACATGGTTACCTCTTCTCTCTGTATGGCCGAACCGGTTTTTGTTGAAGGAAAGGAAGCTGAGCTCGGGTTTGTGTTTCAACTGTGAAGGCTTCACTTCTCTATAAAAGAGGTGAACAGTCATGGTTTGATTCAAGGAGTTAGGAGTAAGATTTGAGAGTGCAAGGCACAGAGTTCTCAGAGCTACCTAAGCTAGCAGTTCTCTTCTCCTTCAATGTCTTCTGTTTAATATTTTTCTGTTTAATTTTGTCATGTCTTGAGTCTCATGGAAAAAGGCAAACAGTGAGGTTTGTAAGAAAAAAACCATAGAGCGGAAAAAGGCAGAGAGTGCAAAATTAAAAGAAAAAGCCATAGATGTCTTAGAGTTCCTTTGTACATCTGTGTTGTGTTTCATGATTCTGTGGGAATCCCCTTGTAAGTTGGGTTAGCACTTTACAAGTTGTAATCTGGAGGATTATAGTGAAATTCCATCATTGTTGTGATGGAGACTGGATGTAGGCTGCACTGCACTTAGCAGCTGAACCAGGATATATCTGGGTGTTATTTTCTCTCTCTCTCTCCTACTTCACTTCTGTTATTTTTAAGATGCAACTTCAGAAATGTCTCATGCCAAGTGACGAGACAAAATGAAAATGTCTCGTGACTAGGGACGAGATAAAACAGAAAAGTCTCATCTAAAGTCCAGCAAGTTTTAGCAAGCGAAAAAAGGGGCTAAGATTCAACCCCCCCTTCTCTTAGCCACTGAAACCATCAATTGGTATCAGAGCTTGGTCTCAAAGAGATCAAGCTTTGCAGCTTGGAGTAAAGATCCTAATGGCGGAAAACAGTGGCACAAATGTGGTGTCTTATAATCTGACAGAAGGACAATCAAGCAACAGACCTCCTCTTTTCAATGGAAAAAATTATACCTATTGGAAGGAGAGGATGAAGATATTTGTACAAGCTGTAGATTACAGACTTTGGAAGATCATCTTGGAAGGTCCTAAATTTCCGACTACCACAAATGCTCAAGGAGTAACCTCCCTTAAACCGGAAGCAAGCTGGACCGAGGAAGATAGGAAGAAGGTGGAGTTAAATGCCAAGGCAACCAATCTGCTCAATTGTGCTATCAGCTTTGAGGAGTACCGACGAGTATCACGATGCACAACGGCAAAGGAAATCTGGGACAAGTTGCAAATCACTCATGAAGGAACTACCATTGTAAAAAAGACTCGGACAGACATGTTAAACAGGGAATATGAAATGTTTACAATGAAGGAAGGAGAGTCCATCGATGAACTGTTCGAACGGTTCAATGCCATCACTATTGGCTTAGATGCTCTTGGAATCAAACATTCAGAATCTGTGCTAGTGAGAAGAGTGTTGAGATGTCTCACAAAAGAGTGGGAGACTAAAGCTTTAATTATTTCTGAGAGTAGTAGCCTAGACTCCATAACACTTGATGATTTGAGAGGAAATCTTCTTGCTTTTGAAAATACTTATTTGAAAAAAGATACAAAAAAGAAAGGAATTGCATTTTCTTCTGTAACTAACCTCCTGGATGATGAATCCAGTGATAACTCTTCTGAAAATGAGTTTGTTTTATTTGCAAAAAAATTCAGGAAAATGGCTAAGCTCAGAGGCAAAGGCAGCAGCACAAGGAAAGTGAAGAAAGATCTCAGCAAGGTAGCCTGCTACAATTGCAAGGAAATCGGGCATTTCAAATCTGATTGTCCCAAGCTAAAGAAGGAGGAAAAGCCAAAAAGAGGAAAGAAGAAAGGACTGATGGCCACATGGGAAGACTTGGAGAATGATTCTGATGATGATGATGAAGAAACCGAGACCAAGTCACAAACATGTCTCATGGCAGACCACATAGATCAGGTAGTCTTTCATAACCCTAATACTGAAGATCTTCATCTTATGATAGACCACCTTTCTGAAAAAATAAGATGTTTTCTGCTGGAAAATCAAGAACTTGAACAGCAAATTACCATTCTTAAGGCCGAAAACAGTTTTCTAAAAGAAAAAGTGAGAGAGGCCGAAACTGCTTGTGATCTAGTTGAAGAAAATAAACAGTTAAGAGCTCAAGTTAGAAGTTGTGAAAGTAACCATTGTGTTCTTGCATATGTGGACTGTTTTAAACAAAATGAAGAGTTGCTAAAAAAGGTTAAAAGACTTGAGGAAGACTTGGCCAAATTTACACAAAGTTCTGAAAGCTTGAATCACATCTTGGCTAGTCAAAAACCTCTTTATGATAAAGCTGGGTTGGGGTTTTATAAATCTGAAAATTTACATTTTGAAAATATTGCTTCATCTTCTAATGACACAAGATTTCAAGATCTCACCTACTTTAACAAAAAGGCAACTCCAAGGTTTTGTAGATTATGCAATCGGAATGGACACTTTCCCATTCAATGCTTTTTCGGTGAAAGAATGGTTGGTGACAAAGTTTATAAAATTGTTTTTGATTACAATGGCTTAGGACATAGAAGATGGTTTAACGTAAAAGGATCCAAAAAGATTTGGATACCTAAGGTTACTTAAGCATTGTTTTGCAAGTGTGCCTAGCATCCAAAAGGAAAGAAAATGTGTGGTATATGGACAGCGGATGCTCTAGGCATATGACCGGAAAGGCAACCTTCTTCATAAAGCTTGATGACTATGATGGAGGACTTGTCACTTTCGGTGATGATGCAAAAGGAAAAATTGTGGCTGTTGGGAAAGTTGGTAAAAACTTTTCTTCTTGTATAAATGATGTTCTCCTTGTACATGGCTTGAAACATAATTTGCTTAGTGTTAGTCAACTTTGTGATTTGGGTTTGGAAGTTATTTTTAAGAAATCTGTTTGTTTAGTTGTGTGTGAAAAAACTGGGAATGTTCTTCTTGAAGCTAAAAGATGCAACAATGTGTATGGATTAACTCTTGAGGATTTAAAGGAACAAAATGTAACATGCTTCACATCTTTTGAATCTGAAAAATGGCTTTGGCATAGAAAGTTGGGACATGCTAGCATGTATCAAATTTCTAAACTAGTTAAAAGAAATTTGGTTAGAGGAATCCCAAACATCAAGTTTGATAAGGATCTTACTTGTGACGCTTGTCAATTAGGCAAACAAGTAAAATCCTCTTTTAAATCAAAAGATGGAATCTCAACCAAACGGCCATTGGAAATGTTACATATTGATCTTTTTGGTCCTACTAGAACTCAAAGTTTAGGAGGAAAACATTATGGTCTTGTGGTGGTAGATGATTACTCTAGATTTGGTTGGGTACTTTTCCTTGCTCATAAGAATGATGCCTTTCATGCTTTTTCCACCCTTTGTAAGAAAATTCAAAATGAAAAGGATTTGAAAATTGCCCATTTAAGAAGTGATCATGGAAGAGAATTTGAAAATCAAGACTTTGAAAAATTCTGTGATGACTTAGGGATTTCTCATAATTTTTCATGTCCTAGAACCCCCCAACAAAATGGGGTGGTTGAAAGAAGGAATAGAAGCCTTCAAGAAATGACTAGGGCTATGTTATGTGAGAGTGAAATTCCTAAATTCTTATGGGCTGAAACTGTGAACACAGCATGTTATATTTTGAATAGAACAATCATTAGAAAAGGGTTAAAGAAAACACCTTATGAGCTATGGAAAGGAACCCCTCCAAATCTTAAGTATTTTCATGTTTTTGGATGCAAATGTTTTGTACTTAACAATAAGGAAAACCTTGGAAAATTTGATCCAAAATCATATGAAGGAATGTTTGTTGGATATTCCACCACAAGCAAGGCCTATAGAGTTTATCTCAAGGAGCATAGGACAATAGAGGAATCCATACATGTTACTTTTTGTGATTCTAACTTAATTCCCAGTATTGTGAAGGATATTGATTCAGATTGTGAAGATGGAACAAGCAAAGAAATTCCCAAATCTGTCCAAAATGAAGAATCTGTCAGCCCGGTTTTATCTCGTCAGATTGTAGGAGAAACTTCCAATTTATCTCCTGAGCAGACACGAGAAACTGAAACAGTGAGACCATCAGAAGTTCATCAAAGTTCAACACCTGGCCGAAAACCTAGAGAATGGAAGTCTATGAGGGGTTATCCTCATGACTTCATCATTGGTGATCCCTCTCATGGTGTAACCACAAGATCCTCCACCAAAAGGCAAACCGAACCGAGCAACTTTGCTCTCTTGTCACAAATGGAGCCAAACAATGTCAAACAAGCTCTTGAAGATCCATCATGGGTCAAGGCTATGCAAGAGGAGCTGGCTCAATTCGACAAGAATGAGGTTTGGACATTAGTACCTTATTCGGATGGTATGAAGGTAACGGGTACTAAGTGGGTCTTTAAAAATAAACTTGGTGAGGATGGACAAGTTGTTTGTAACAAGGCTAGATTAGTGGCCCAAGGTTACGATCAAGAAGAGGGAATTGATTTTGATGAGTCTTTCGCTCCGGTAGCTAGAATGGAAGCAATTAGATTGCTTCTTGCCTATGCTGCCCATAAGGGTTTTAAAATGTTTCAAATGGATGTTAAATGTGCTTTTCTTAATGGCTTTATTGATAGAGAAGTGTATGTGGCTCAACCCCCTGGTTTTGAACATAAAGATTTTCCTAATCATGTTTTTAAACTTTCAAAGGCTCTTTATGGCCTTAGACAAGCCCCTAGAGCTTGGTATGAAAGGCTTAGTGCCTTCTTATTAGAAAATCATTTTCAAAGGGGAACCACCGACATTACTTTGTTCATTAAAGTTTCTAATGATGATATCCTTCTTGTTCAAGTTTATGTGGATGATATTGTGTTTGGATCGGCCAATGAATCCTTGTGTGAAGAGTTTGGAAAACTCATGACTAGTGAGTTTGAGATGAGTTTAATGGGAGAGCTAACTTTCTTTCTTGGCCTCCAAATTAAACAAACTCCTAGCGGTACATTTATTCACCAAGGCAAGTATGCAAAAGAATTGATAAAGAAATTTGGCTTAGAAAATTCCAAATCAATGGGAACACCAATGCATCCTAATACTAAACTTGATAAAGATGATGATAGACTAGATGTGGATGAGACACGGTATAGAGGAATGATTGGTTCACTAATGTATCTTACATCCTCTAGACCGGATATTGTTCAAAGTGTGGGTGTATGCTCAAGATTTCAATCTCACCCAAAAGAATCTCATTTAACGGCTGTTAAACGCATCATTAGGTACATTAAGGGAACATGTGATTATGGTTTATGGTATCCAAAATCTGATGACTTTTGTGCAGTAGGGTTTTGTGATGCAGATTATGCGGGAGATCGAGTGGATAGAAGGAGTACTTCGGGCATGTGTTGCTTCCTTGGAAGCTCGCTCAACATGTGGTCAAGCAAGAAACAAGCCACAGTGGCTCTATCCACAGCTGAAGCTGAATATATATCCGCATCTGCTTGTTGTTCGCAATTAATTTGGTTAAAAACTCAATTGGAGGATTACAAATTAAAGATCAATAGCATACCCTTATTTTGTGATAACATGAGTGCAATAAATATTTCAAAAAATCCTGTTTTGCACTCAAGAACAAAGCACATTGAAATTAAATATCATTTCATTAGAGAACATGTGCAAAAGGGTACTATTGATATTCAATTTGTAAAATCTGAAGAACAACTTGCTGATATTTTTACAAAACCCCTCTGTGAAGATAGATTCTGTTTGTTAAGAAAAAGTTTGGGAATGATTGATTTAAATAATGTTGAGAATTTGTGAATTTTTGATACTGTCCAGTTTTATCTCGTAGGAATGGACGAGATAAAAACAAGGCGTGATGGAGGAGCTTTGATTCAGGGGGAGGCTGCGCAGACTTAGCTTCTAATGGGCCCACATAATCAAGTTTGACCCCTCATTGAATTTTTTAATGATTCCTCACTTTATGATGATCAAATCTTTTGAGTGTCATTTCATATCTCATTGGAAGTAGTTAACATCAAATCAAATCCTTCTCTCTCCAAATAATCCCTTGATTCAAGGAATCTCCTTTTCAAATTCTTGGGAAACCGCCTTGGTTAATAACCGCACATAATGACCATTAACCACTCCCATCATCTCTCTTTCCAATCAACATTTAATGCTCCCTTAACCTCCCTCCAATTCTCAACTTCGGCCAACCCTTCTTCTTCCACCTCCATTATCTCTCTCCATAATGAAAAAGAAAACCTCCTCAAGAAAAAGTGGAAGAATCAATCTCTCTCAAAAACCGTTCACTCCACAAACACATACTCATATTCACATTCACTCTACATCTTCATCCTCTCCCTCTCAATCCGTCAAGCAAACTCCCACCATGAGAAAGAAGATTGCTCACAAGAGTTCTGGCCGTGGCAAAAACAAGGAGCCCAGTGTTGATGAAGAGTCGTCTCAGACCTCACCCGTTCCTTCTCCACCGCCGCGATCACCAAAGAAGGCCACACCACACACATCAGGAAAAAGCTCTCAGAAGCCCAAAGGTTTCGTGTTGCATGAAACCAGGAAACCAGCGAACCTTGAGTCACTGGAGTTCAAGAACAGGTTTCACAAGCCTCATTCTCATTTTGATCCATCCAGATTTCTGACATGTGCATTTTATGAATTTCATCAAGAAATTCTGGAAAAGAGGCATATCTGTCTTTCCTACCTTGTGAACCTTGATTATCTGTCAACAAAGGGAATTATCTTGCAACCTATGTTTGATAACCTCAAGTGGTCCCCTCTGCTACACATTCACAAAATGGTATATCCAAAACTGGTTCGGCAATTTTATGCGAACCTCAGAATGATTGATGGTGCTCTCCATTCTTATGTGAAACGTGTGCATATGGTTCTGAACTCTGAAACCCTGGGTGCTGCCCTCGGGTACTCGGACGAGGGACCAAAGGTATACATGAATGACAAATGGAATGATCATGTTGGGATAACTTACAAGCAGGTTCTCAGCCATATTTGTGCAAACATGTCTGGATTAGATGGCACGGTCCCTACTCATAAAGCTCTTGGACCAACAAATTCATTGCTGCATCGCATCATTACCCACATTTTAACTCCACAGAGTGGTTCTCACAATAGAGTAACTGTATCTGATTCTTTAATCATTTTTGCCCTTGTTACTTCTACTCCTATTTCATTTGCTTATCTTATGATCAGACATATGTGGGACTGTGTGAGAAGTACCAAAAAGGCAAATCTGCCTTATGGAATGTTTCTCACGTGTATTTTTAAGTACTATAAGGTAGATTTAACAAATGAATCTGTGGAAAACAAAACTTCCATGATCAAAGGTGGTGGTGCGGTAACAGGAACAAAGAGCAAGAAACCAATGCCAATGGACAGTGATATTGAAAGCCAGTTTGAATCCTCTAAAGCCACTGAGTCCACAAGGGAAATCCTCACCGAATTCTCCAATATGTCCACTCTCATGATTCAATTCCATAGAGCTGCTCGAAAGCTAGCATATGAAAATGAACGTGCCTGGGGCAGATGCAAAGAGCGAGTGGGTATGATGCTGGAAAATTTGGAAAAAAATCTGGGCGCTGGCAGTGATGCAGATGCCGCAGATTCTGATTATAATTTGTCTGATGATTAATTTTTATTTTACTTGATATTGGCTCAAGTAGGCTCAATCCTTTTTTTTGTATGAGTGTAACTACAAACTCCCTGCTCTGTGATACTTTGAAACACTCATGTTATTTTGTTGACTTGTTATTATGTTTATCCTGTGGTACTCTTCATGTGTTATCTTGTGCAGGTGCCCCCCATGATGACAAAAAGGGGAGGAAAATAAGGAAAATAAGTTTCCAAAATTTGAAATTGGAAACAAAGAAAAACAGGGGATAAGAAGAATAGGAACAGAGATGAAATTTTCAAAATTGAAAATTCGTGATCTCTCTTGTTCGAAAGATGCCTATTAGTTGCTGATAATATTTGCATTGTTCCAACTGCATTTGGTTTATCATGTTTAGTTAATTCTGATTTGGCATCTGGTTTATAATTATGCTTGATGACTGGCTGTTGATTAAGTATTAATAGACTTATTGATTTGAAAATGTATTTTTGGCAGTTCCTGTAAAATTGTTTAAAATATCAAAAACTGCCTTATTTTGCTCTACAAATATTTTTCTTCATGTTATTTTGCTCTGATATGTTGAACAGGAAAATGTTTGGATTTTTGAATTTTGTAATTTTTAATGTTTGAGCAGAAAATCAATTATGATAACAAATAAGTTTTGATTATCACCAAACTCTGCTCATAGATCAAGCATTCAACATTTTCAAATAAATATGTTGAATAACATTGTTATTTTGGAGCTTGATCAAAATGTTACAGGTTTTATGCTTCCCTTGGTATGGTAGCACATATTAAGGGGGAGCCATGTGACACTTTGAAAGGGAAGAAATTCAATCCTCAAAGGGAGTACTTGTACTCTAATCTTTAATTTCTTTCCATTTCAATTTTAATAATGTTTGTCATCAAGGGGGAGATTGATGAGTTTGGAAAACTCCAAATTAATTTTTGTGATGAACAAACATTGTTAAAATATCTAATTACAAAATTATTAATACAATGTTATTTGATTATATGCTAATTAATAATTTTGTAATGCAGGAACTGAATTGGGCCGAAAATAAAATAAAATGCTGCAGCCCAAGTGTGAATTTGCTTTCCAATTCAGCATTGATTCAAAAAATATTCAATGATATATGGCTGAATTTTTGATTAACTGGGCTAGATTAATATTGTTACTCCAAGCCCAAAGAAAGCTTCCTATGTTTGATTCAAAATCCATCAGGAAAGAAATTGTTACTAATTGGGCCAAAATGAAACCTATTGCTACCAAGCCCAATATTGATGAATGTTTCCATGCCTTATTCGAATCCATGAAGCAAATGAAATGCCTAAATGCTTCCAACAGATTCCACTTCATTATTATGAAGGATTTCAAATTTAATTAATGCATTGGAAACATAAGAAAGAGAGAGAAGATTGATTTGATGGCTATTATGACATTACACGCTACTCAACAAAGGGAAGTGGGAAACTTTAATTAACTTTTACTTTCTCTCTCTTTGTTCATTGATTATTGTTCAAATCCATTGAATATTTTCTCTCTTCTCTCTCATCCCTTTCCTCTTGTTTCTTCGGTTATTACACAGGAAGCCATGGAAGCTACTTGGAGCTACCAAAAGGAAAGAAAAGCAAGGCTAAAGACCATCGAGTTGATGGCACGAAAAAGAAAAAGAAAAGTATGCTGTGGCTAAGATTATCACCTAATCTGGTAAGATTTGGTGAGGTAATCTCGGATCCTTAATACTCAAAAGGAAGGAAGAAGATTTGGCCAGCAGAAAGATCTTGGAGGCGTGGCTTGTCTTCGTTTCTGATCAACCACCACAGGGAGTAGCTAGAGTGGCGAAGTGATGGTTGAAGGCAGAGATTGAAGCAGATGAAGTCATCATCATCATGAAGCATCAAGGACCAGAAATCCATCTTGGAGAGGAAGCCAAGGATGGAGCGCTCGGATTGATGAAGAGTGATGACCAAGGAAGGACTAGAGGTATTTGCATGTTGGTTTTTACATGGTTACCTCTTCTCTCTGTATGGCCGAACCGGTTTTTGTTGAAGGAAAGGAAGCTGAGCTCGGGTTTGTGTTTCAACTGTGAAGGCTTCACTTCTCTATAAAAGAGGTGAACAGTCATGGTTTGATTCAAGGAGTTAGGAGTAAGATTTGAGAGTGCAAGGCACAGAGTTCTCAGAGCTACCTAAGCTAGCAGTTCTCTTCTCCTTCAATGTCTTCTGTTTAATATTTTTCTGTTTAATTTTGTCATGTCTTGAGTCTCATGGAAAAAGGCAAACAGTGAGGTTTGTAAGAAAAAAACCATAGAGCGGAAAAAGGCAGAGAGTGCAAAATTAAAAGAAAAAGCCATAGATGTCTTAGAGTTCCTTTGTACATCTGTGTTGTGTTTCATGATTCTGTGGGAATCCCCTTGTAAGTTGGGTTAGCACTTTACAAGTTGTAATCTGGAGGATTATAGTGAAATTCCATCATTGTTGTGATGGAGACTGGATGTAGGCTGCACTGCACTTAGCAGCTGAACCAGGATATATCTGGGTGTTATTTTCTCTCTCTCTCTCCTACTTCACTTCTGTTGTTTTTAAGATGCAACTTCAGAAATGTCTCATGCCAAGTGACGAGACAAAATGAAAATGTCTCGTGACTAGGGACGAGATAAAACAGAAAAGTCTCATCTAAAGTCCAGCAAGTTTTAGCAAGCGAAAAAAGGGGCTAAGATTCAACCCCCCCTTCTCTTAGCCACTGAAACCATCAGGATAGTTACAAAAATGCAGTTATTTAGTTGGAATAGGTCACATAACTAATTTTTTGTTGTTTTCAATTTTTGTTTTATATATATTGAAAGTTTGAATTTCATGTATATTAGTTGTTGCAAACTTACAATTTGCCTCCTTTTTTTTTTGGTGGGATATGTCACAATTCACTTATTCATTCAAGTTTTGTATACTAATATACGTCATTTATACCAATAAAAATAATATATACACACAATTGTGCATACAGAATTTTGCAGCAAATATGATATAAGCAATTAATTTGTTTAAAATATTTAAAAAGTTTGCATGAGGCGAGATGTGAGATAATTACTAAATCAACCTAATTTGATTATTGTGTATTTTTTTTATTGATTAAAAATATTATATAATGACTTTTTTTTTGTCAAGAATATAATGAGGAGAGGAAGGAGGATCCAGTCCAAATTATACTGCCTTTCTTTGGCTCAAATTATACTGCCTTTCAATTTTTGTTTTATATACGTTGAAAGTTTGAATTTCATGTCTATTAGATGTTGTAAACTTACAATTTGTCTTCTTTTTTTTTTTTTTTGTGGGATATGTCAAAATTCACATTCATTCAAGTTTTGAATACTAATATACATAATTTATACCAAATATATATATATATATATATATATATATATAAAATTGTGTGCACAGAATTTTGCAGTAAATATGATATAAACAATTAATTTGTTTAAAATATTTAAAAATTTGTATGCACAAAATGAGATGTGAACTAACCACTAAATCAATCCAACTTAATTATTATGTATTTTTTTGATTGATTGAAAATATTATATAGTGACTTTTTTTTGTCAAGAATATAATGAGAAAAGGAAGGAGAATCCATTTCGAATTATACTGCCTTTCTTTGGCTCAAATTATACTGCCTTTTAATTTTTGTTTTCTATATGTTGAAAGTTTGAATTTTATGTCTATTAGATGTTGTAAATTTACAATTTGTCTCCTCCTTCTTTTTTTTGTGGGATATGTCACAATTCATTTATTCATTCAAGTTTTGTATACTAATATACATCATTTATATATAAAAAAAATGAATTTGGATCTTCTAAATTTTAGATTTTTACTTTAGAGGATAAAGTGAGATTTCTCACCATTAAATGTTTTCTCTCTTATGTTTTCTTTTGGTCCCACTTATAAAATAAATGGTGATAAATCATATTTTACCTTTTAAAGTAAAATTCAAAATTTAAAAAATCTAAATCCAATAAAAATAATATACATACAATTGTGCGCAGAAAATTTTGCAGCAAATATGATATAAACAATTAATTTGTTTAAAATATTTAAAAGTTTGCATATACAAAGTAAGATGTGAACTAATCACTAAATCAATTTAATTTAGTTCTTGTGTATTTTTTTATTGATATGAAAATATTACATAATGACTTTCGTTTTTAGTCAAGAATATAGTGAGGAGAGGAAGAAGAATCCAGTCCAAATTATACTGCCTTTCTTTGGCTGAAAACAGAAGCGAAAACATACTAATAAAAACATGTTATAAGGGGCCTAGGCCCGTTGAAATAGACCAAAAAATTATTGATCCGGAGGTAGCTTTACGGATCGGGATATTGAACCCGACGTGAATCGAACACGCAACCTTCTGATCTGGAGTCAGACGCGCTACCATTGCGCCACGGATCCGCTTGCTACTTCATTCGCAAATTAAATTTTAAATATCCATCATTTTACTACCACTCCGTTCGTTTACTGATAGTGATAAGTCCCCAAACGAAATCAGAAACAGAAACCGAAACGCAAAAAAAAAAAAAAAAAAAAAAAAATTTCCCGCCAAACTCCACAAACTTATCAGCTGTTTTCTCTCTCTAGAAATTCCCACCAACTCGTAGCTCATTCTCCATTTCTCGCTGGAAAAAACACATTCTCGGTGGTGAAAGGTTACAGTGAGAAGAAGAATCGGAACTGGCGGCAGAAGGAGGTTCCGATCAATTCATCGACATCATTAAGCTCTCTCTTCCGGCAAAGTTCCCGGCGGCATTCCCCCAGGACCTCAAGGTGGTTCCCTCCTTGAAGCGCCGCCGCTCTGGCGGTGACACGTGGGTGGTGTCAGTGTTCGTGATCATCCACGTGGGCGTCTTCATCGCAACGGCGACTGCGCCCTAAAAACCCTCGGAAGGTTCTCCTTCCAACCTCTCTCTGAGAATCCTCTCTTAGGCCCTTCTAAGCCCAAGTGAGTTCTTTTATTTCTTCCAAAGATTCTCTGAATCTGAAATCTTTTTCTGGTTCTCATTGTGAATTGTATTAAATATTACTTATTAGGTTATTGTGGATCGAGGTAATTCTAATATCAATTAATCGGAACTTCTCGTTTCGATTTTTGGTTGGTGCAGATTAGAGGAAATGGGAGCGCTTCGGAGGATTTTCGTGACAGAGTATCACCAAACTTGGCGTCTTTTCACCTCTTCATTTCTTCATGCTGGGCTCTTCCACGGTTCCACCTCCTCAATCTCTGCAGTATCATCTTCATCGGAATTCGCCTAGAGCGTGAGCTTGGACCGTGTAATTATATTTTTCCCTTTACAATACTTTTCTTTTAGCCTTTTAGGGTTCGGATTCTACTGTCAATTGTTTATCTGTTGATTGGAGATAAAATTGCTGATGAATGATGAATATTTTATTACTTGCAGTAGGTGTAATCTATGCAATGTCTGCATTTGGGGGAGCCTTGATGGCTTCTCTTTTTCTTCAGCACACCCCAGCTGTTGCCTCTTCTGGGGCTTTGTATGGATTACTAGGAACTTTACTCTCTGAGCTCATTTGGAACTGGGAATTACAAACCAAAAGGGTAGGATTTGGATTTCTTCGTTGGCATTTCTTTTTTCTTGTTTCTTGGTGCCAGCATATTGATTAATTTTCTATGTTTGAATGCAGGTTTCAGCAATAGTCTCTTTTGTCTTTGTATTTGTTTGCAATTTCATCCTTGCTTACTGCCTTATGTCCTCAACTTTGCGAGCGTTGGAGGTTTCGTATCAGGGTTCCTTCTTGGATCTGTACTTCTACTCAGCAGAAAGCTTGAACTGCCAAAGGTTCCAATCAAATTAAAGGAACTCTCTTTGATTATGGTGTCAACTGTCAAGAGTTACATCAAGTTAAAGTTGAAGCAAAACATGGACAGACCGGTTCTCAGGATTGTTTCTCTTATCCTCTTTAGCCTGATGTATGTTACTTGTTTCTTTATCCTTGAATTCAATTTGCATGCCTAGCTGTCTTGTATTATTACTGCTTTCTAGCATGAGTCAAAATATTAAGACTTTGCAGATTTGGCCGGTTGTCTTGTGGCAGTTCTTCATGGGATCAACATCAATAGTTATTGCACATGGTGCCCATATGTTGATTGTATCCCTTATACAAGCTGGCACTGCCAAAATAGAGAAACCTCTTGTAAGGTATCAAGCATCCTTGTTAACCTTACCTGAATTGAACAAAACGTATTATTTATACTCACTCTATTTATGCATTGAGTCGATACATATTCCTCTACCGTTAAGTGTGAGACTTATCTTATGTGAATTCCACATCTCATCCAACAGTGGAAGGATGTGATTGTCGAGCTATGAGTTCATCATATCGTACGATGTAGACAACAAAAATCACAATTAAAAATACCAAACTATGCTATCCCAAAGTAAAATAGCAACCCAATGGCTAGTTGAAATATTTCACTTACTTTTGTACACTAAAATGTTGTTTTATTGGGCAATTTTATATCCTGGTTAAATTACTATATTAGTTTCTATAGTTTTTAAAATATAAAGACTCAATTACAATTTATAAATTTAAAAAAAATTACAATAATTTAGCCTTATATTTATTAATACACCATTATTGGTTATAGACAAGTTCCCTTCCTGTTGAAAATGAAAAATTGACAAGTTTTCTTCGAATTGGATAATTTAATCTAAAATGAAAAATTGGATCCTTTAAATTGAAGGAGAGTACCAAATATTGGTAGGTTCTATAAAGAGTTTATGGAAACATTCAAATTAATAATTAAAAAAAAGTTGTCTTTAATCATATAAGTTATTTTTAATCTCAACCTAAACTTATTTGATAAAAGCGTCTAAGAAATCATTTTTAATGTTTTCATTTTATGGGATCATTTAATTTTTGAATATTTGTTTTCAGTTGTTAAACATTGTTGTTTTTAAAATATATAAGAATCAATCAAAGTGCAACAATATTATATGAAGTAAACATATAAATAATAGTTGCCATTAAAATAAAAAGAAAGGTAAAAAAAATTATCCAAATCAGTCTCCAAGAAAAATTAATAGTTTGATACACAGATTAATCACCAAGGTTTTACTTTACCAGACAAATCAGTCTCCAGTCTATTTTCTGACAGAATAATTACCCAAATCAATTTTCAAGAATTTTTAAAATTGACATTTTGGTCCTTTAAAAAAATTAATACACAGATCAATTCCCGTAACCTAATATATGTTTTTTAAGCATTTGATTTGATCAATGCAAGACTCAACATATTCTAATTCTTTTTTCCTCCTGGTACAAATATGAATATCTAAAATAATAAGAATGGTATTATTTGATATGTTTTGATAAAAATAATTCTCTTCCTTCTTCAATTATTTTCTTTTTGTAAATTTGTTTCTCTTATCTTTCGGCTTCTAAATATGTTTTCATTCTTGGGATGTAAAGTTTTCTTTTCCACGTTCTATTAACTATTAACTATTCATTGGGTTCATTGAACAAAATATTCAAGTTCCACATCGAAAGCATGATACAAGACACAATACATCTGGCATTTGAAGTCTTACATCGACGGAAGAGGAGTGTGAGGAGTCTTCAATACGCTATAAAAGGCGAGACACTACAACAATTTAAAGATACTTACCTGGACGGGGTCAATGGGCGATCAAGAAGACCCATGGCTTAGGCTGGTGGCTTCCATTGCACTTTGGAAGGGTGCTCGCCTAAGGTCTACCCAAGTGGTGGAGCCTACGTCATAATTTGTGGTAGTGGGACCTGCGTTCGCGCGGTCCCTATCTAAACGGAGTTTAATTATTTAGTATGATGAAATGATAAAACTGTAAATATTTTTTTTTTCTTTTCATCTAGGAGTAAATAGGTTTATGTAAAATAGATTCATATGTTTATTATTATTACACGTAGTGATTTTAATTTATTTTTTCATTAGACTCACCTAAAGTATTTCAACATTTTGCATACAATGAAATTGTTTATTGGATTTTAGATTCAAAACACTATTTATTTTATATTAAGATTGTCATTATAAGCAATTAGCAAGTGCAAACACAACGATAATTAACTTATTTCTTTATACCCGAGGCTTCAGGGGTTATGCATTCTAATTTAAAAAATTATTGGACCTATAATTCATTAATAACTGAACTAGAGAGTTAAAAAACTATGATAAAATCGAATTTCTTTCGCGTTAAATTTTTTGAAGAGTACATGAACTATTTTTGTATACAGAACAAATTGTGGAAAAGTATTGTGCTTCTACGGGTTGAGTTGCTGATGTAGTTTGTTATTTTAAAAAGATTGAATACTAGAGATAGATTATGTAAGTTTAAGATTGTGCTAGAAGCAGAATCTTTTTGTGTATTATGTAAGGAAAAAGTGGAGACGGTACATCACTTGTTTTTTCATGTGATTGTATATGAAAAGTATGGGGATCAATCTTGGTGGAATGAAGTGTGAATTGGGTTTGGTTAGGAACCACCAAAAAATGCTTTAAGGTGTGGATGGATAGGAAAATAAGAAGAGATGTGAAAGAAGTGTGAATGGTGTTATTTTTTTCTGTAATATGGTGCACATGGAGATGTAGAAATAACATTGTTTTTAATAATGGAGTGTTAGTATTAGAGAAGTTAAAGGAGGAAGTTGTAGAATGCACAAATCGAATGGTGTCAAGATCGACAATATAGGAGTAATTGATGTGCTTATGAGTGCATATATCATGTCTAAGGTGAATAAAAAGACATAAGAAGATGATCTATGAAGGTTTGCTGTTTAATGCTAGGTTCTATGTTTTCTTTTGTTATTGTTGTTCTATTTTTGCTGCTGTTTTTTGGAACTATATCCATATTCTTTGAAATTGGGTGGAGATGTAATTATTTAAAAAAAAATAATACAAATATTGATATTTTTATCATAAAAAGGTTTGAAATTTGCCTATGGAGTTTATGATTTCACATTTTTGGAATTACAGTAAATTATGCTAATTTTAGGGATCTAATTGCTTGGGAAATTCAGAATCAATTGTTGAATGACATTTTTTATAATTGGTTCAAAACTCTGGACTCTATTGAAGAGAAAACAAGCAATAAGTACTTACAAAATATCACAAATATAAATTCTTCAACCAAAATCACAAGCAAAACAAAATACTCCCCGTACTAAAACTAAGACTTAGATAAAAGTTCTTTAAAATGATAGTATCTAAATAGCTTAACCAAGAAGATATCCATATATCAAAATGCACAACATCGATACAATATCAAATAACATCCAAAAAATACACCATGCTCTTCTATCACTATCATCATTTGGATTTTCTGCACTAGAAGCCAGGACTCATTTTCTTAGCCACCAATGGTTATGAATTCTCACACTCGCTCGCCTATACAACCCACTCTCCTCTACTTTCCAAAATACAACAAAAAAAGAAAACAAGATTACTGCAACGAGTTTAGCATCACCGACCTGACTAGAAACAATTCTCTTCCTTTCTCTAGACCTTGTTTTAATGCTAACTTCCTCTGGAGCCTTTCTTTCATTTATGGTTGTCCTCTAAAGGTGTTCCAAAGTTGCTTTCTCATAATTGCGATACATATTAGTTGAGATCCAATTCTCAAAATCTTGATTGTTTCTCCTTTTATATCTCTTGGTTCATTGTCACTTTTATTCTCATACTTATAATTCACTTTACTCTTCAGTCTTGTCAGATTTTTTCTCATTCTTTCTTTGTTGGGTTTTTCTTCTTTTGTTACTTCCTTTTTCTTTTTCTTACATGTGTGGTTGATCCCTTTTTATTTAAAATTTTTCATCTTCCATTACTTATGGATGGAAAGAAGACGCGCTATACTAATGTAGCACGACGAAAAAATATGTCTCTGAGAATGTTGCGATGCATATAAAATGAAAGGCATGATAATTGCAACATACTTACCTGGACAAGGTTGATGGGTAATCAAAAAGGCCCATGGCCTAGGATATCGACTTCCATTGCACTTGGAAGGGGTGCTATCCTAAGGTCTACCCAAGTGGTAGAGTCTACGTCATAATAATTTGTGACAGTGAAGGTCTGCATTCACGCGGCCTCTACTAAACTAGTTAATTTAAATATTATTGAGTTTGAAATGTGTTAAATATGATTTTGATTTTTGAGTATTAGCATAAGTATAATTCCAAAAGGCTTCCTAAGTTATTTATGATAGATCAAGGATGATAATATCTTTGTTTGCATTTTTACATGTCTATTTAATTATATATTTTTCAATTACTAAATAACTATTTTGTCCTTATGATTATTATCTTTAAAAAAAAAATCTCCATTATAATTTATATTTGATTTCAATAAACCTTTTATAAGAAACTTTTAGTTATACATGATTTAAATAATATTTGATATAGGTGTTTATTCAATAATAATTAGTGTACATCAATTGCGAGTTTAGAATTTACGATAATAATATAAAAATAAATTTGATAATCAGATGTAATTATGTGATTGTACAACGAGAAGTATCAATTTTTAGGTTAAGGATACAATTTAATCATCATTATGAAATTAACCTAATATAACTTTGAAGGTATTTATTAATCAGAAAGAACGGTATGTCCTTGAATTGGGTTGCCGCTAAAATATATAAATATGTCTGTTAATGAACTTTGTGGAACTAAGAAGATATGACCTAAGATAAGAATAGATAAATACATAAATTAATGTATCCTAATGAAAAAAAAAAGTTTGTAACCTAACATATGCTTTTTAAGCATTTGATTTGATCAATACAAGACTCAATACATTCTAATTCTTTTGTTCTCTTTTTTTCTTGGTACAAATATGAATATCTAAAATAATAAGTATGGTATCATTTGATAAGTTTTGATAAAAATGGTTCTCTTCATTTTTCAACTACTTTTCGTAAATTTATTTCTCTTGTCTTTCGACTTCTAAATATGTTTTCATTCTTGGAATGTGAAGTTTTCTTTTTCACATTCTATTATGAAAATCATTTCTACTGGAGACTAATAATTGGCTATTTATTGGGTTCATTGAACGAAATATTCAAGTCCCACATCGAGAGCATGAGACAAGAAGCAATACATCTGGCATTTGAAGTCTCATATCGACAGAAGAGGAGTGTGAGAAGTCTTCAATATGCTATAAAAGGCGAGGCACTACAACAATTTAAGGATACTTACCTGGACGGGGTCAATGGGCGATCAAGAAGACCCATGGCCTAGGCTGGTGACTTCCATTGCACTTTGGAAGGGTGCTCGCCTAAGGTCTACCCAAGTGGTGGAGCCTATGTCATAATTTGTGGTAGTGGGACCTGCGTTCGCGCGGTTCCTATCTAAACAGAGTTTAATTATTTAGTATAGTAAATGATAAAATTGTTTCCAACATTAGGGGTGTGTTTGGTTTGCATTTTTCATTTTCTGTTTTTAGTTTTAATGTTTTCTCTTTTTGTATTTTATGAAGGAGAAAGTGAAAATAATAAAATTCTATTTTCTATTTTCACCTCCTATTTTCACTTTTTCTTTCATAAAATTCAAAAAATAAAAAATATTAAAAATAAAAACTAAAAATGAAAATAGAAACCAAACGCACCCTAAATTTGTCAGTTTTTTATGTTTCAATGAAATTGAACATAACATTTTTTTTTCAATTTATTTTTCCAATGGACTCACCTAAACATTTCGCATATAATGAAACTGTTTATTAGGTTTTAGTAAAATAACTTTATAGATTCAGAACACTATTTATTTTATCTCAAAATATTGTCACCATCAGCGATGGCAATTGGCAAGTGCAAACTTAACGATAATAAACTTATTAATATTTGTTTATTTCTTTATACTCGAGACTTCAGGGGTTATGCATTCTAATTTAAAAAATTACTAGAACTCTAATTTATTAATACCTGAAACTAGAGAGTTGGGAAAACTATGATAAAATCAAATTTTTTGCGTTAAATTTTTTGAAGAGTACATGAACTATTTTTGTATACAGAACAATACAAATGTTGATAGTTTAATCATAAAAAAATTTGAAATCTGCCTATAGAGTTTATGGTTTCACATTCTTGGAATTACAGCAAATTATACTAATTCTGGGGATTTGATTGCTTGAGAAACTCTGAATCAATTGTTGAATGGTATTTTTGTTTCAATTGGTTTAAAACTCTCGACTTTATTGGGGATAAAACAAGCAATAAGTACTTACAAAATATAACAAATAACAATTCTCCAACTAGAATCACAAGCAAAACAAAATACTCCCCATACTAAAACTAATACCTAGATAAAAGTTCTTCAAAACGATACCATCTAAACAGCTTAACCAAGAAGATATCTATATATCAGAATGCACAACATTAAAACCATATCAAATAACATCCAAAAACACACCATGCTTTTCTATCACTATGACTCGGATTTCCTGCAGTAGAAGCCAGGACTCATTTTCTTAGCCACCAATGGTTATGAATTCTCACACCCGCTTGTTTATACAATCCACTCTCCTCTACTTCCCAAAATACAACAAAAAAGAAAATAAAATCACTGCAACGGGTTTAGCATCACCAACATGACTATAAACAATTTTCTTCCTTTTTCTAGACCTTGATTTTATGCTGACTTGCTCTAAAGCCTCTCTTTCATTTATGGTTGTCCTCTAAAGTTGTTCCAAAATTGCTTTTCAATCACTGCAATATATTATCAATTGAGATCCAATTCTCTAAGTCTTTATTGTTTCTCCTTCTATATCTCCTGGTTCATTGTTACTTTTATTCTTATACCCATAATTTATTTTGCTCTTGATTCACAATTTGATTCACAAGAAAACATGAAGGAGGCTTTGAACTCGCCATTTCTTCTCAACCACTTTGGTGAAATAAGAGCTTGGTCAGAATATGAAACTAACAGAAGAAAAAGAGTATTGCTGATATCTATGGTATGTCCTTGCATGCTTGGAATGAGGAAACCTTCAACAACATTACTCGGGTATGGGGTACTATCATTGACATGGATTTAAACACATCTAAACATGATGAATATGACTTTGTTAGAGTACTAGTGGACACAACATGGTTCCCCATGATCCATGATCTAATTACCCTTGATTTGAATGGAAGTAAGTTCGAAATATTTGTGAAGGAATATGGTGCAGAAAGTAAAAAAAATTGACACAATGAAGCATAACCGGACTAATTTCATTAATTTGGAGGCCATTGTTGCATCTGCAAATGCTTGTGGTGACCAACCAAATTTTCAAACACATGGACACAAAGTTAGGAAAGATGATGTGGCATATTGTTTGGGAAAAGACATGTGCAATAATGAAACAGTGGGTGATCTTAATGACATAGAGACCGTTGTGCATAGGAATGAAGAAAGGAATAATGACAGGGGCATGGTTCTAGATATGCAGTCACTTGAAGTGGTCAACCACCAGGGTGATTCAAATTGTACAAAGTGTTGGCATGATGATCGGAACACCGAAGAAATCATTCAAGAAACACAATTGGGCTTGCAGGGTGGGATAGTAAATAAAGGGGAGAAGGAGAAAATGGGCTTGATGGTGAGTAATAACTATGTGGTGGACTCTGAATCAAATTCTGGCCCTACAGTTCAACCTGGTTTTGAAGACTTTGTTAACAATAACTCCTTGCAGATCAAGAAAAAAAGAAGAAACAATCATTTTGCATGAAACGGGAAATGGTTAGAGCATACTATAAAAAAATAAAGAAGCCTCTTTCAGCCCAACTATAAAAGAAAGAAGGTTTACACTCTTCCAAGTATAGGAAAAATCAAAGAAAGTGCTACTGCCAATTAAATCACAAAAAAGAAAGAAGAAAGGTGAGAATAGTGCTAAAGTAACGAGGCAAGGGAAGAGAGATCTCAAAATCACAAGGGAAAGGGGCACAGAAAATCAACATTTAGAAAATAGTGATGGTGAGGAGAGTGACGCTGTGAGTGAGGCAATAAAAGCTTGGATCTTGGGATCGCAATTGAACCTGGAATGTAGTGACGAGGAAGAAGCTGTGATCTTCATCAGGAAGGATCTGAAGGGGAAAAATGCAATGGAAGATATTAAAGTCACCAACAGAACAAGAGGAAGAAAGAGAACCCACAAAATAAAGGTAGGAGCTTCAAACCACAATCCATGATTTTATGTTGGAAGTGTAGAGGGTTAGGGAGTAAGAGCAAGGTGGGATGCATCAAAGAATTTGTGAGAAAATTTAATTTGATAATAGTAGGTATTGTTAAAACTAAAACTGATAGTATCTCTGAGAATATGATAAAAAGGATGTGGAAAAATTTTGACTTTGATTGGGAACATTCTGGGGGTGAGGGGAGTAGTGGTGGCCTTGTATGTATATGGGATAAGAAGATGTTTGAGGTAATTAGAAGAGATAAGGATTATAGATGGATCTGTATTACTAGTATGCTGAGACAATTTGGTGGAGAAATTTTTGTTGCTCTTGTCTACGGAAATCATTCGGTCAGTCAAAGAAGAGAGTTATGGTATGATCTGTTAGCTTTAAAGAATAGCCTGATGAGACCCTTTATTGTATTCGGGAATTTTAATGAAGTATTATGCTCGGAAGAAAGGTGTAGTGGAAGATGAAGTATAGCAGGGATGAGGGATTTTGGCAACTGGATTCAAGATATGAACCTAGTTGACCTTCCTCTCCAAGACAGAAAATTTACTTGGAGGAGGGGAAGCCAGGCCAATAGGCTTGATAGGATTTGTGTGGATCCTCAATGGCTACAAAAGTTTCCAGAATCAAGAATTGATGTGTTAAAATATTCTATGTCAAACCATGTACCTTTATGCTTGATGGCAGATAGATTGCAATGGGGTCTAAAACCTTTTTGCTCTCTTGACATTTGGTTCTCTAGTCCAAAATTTTTACCAATGTTGGGAGAGGAATGGAGGGCCTTAGGAGAGTTACCGATGCATGAGAAATTAAAGCTAATAAAGAAGAACATTTCAAAATGGAACAAAAAGGTATTTGGCAACATTGATGATAAAATTAGGAGGTTAGAAAGTGAAATTGCCAAAGTGGAAGTCCTCTTAGAAGGAAACATTAAGGCAGAAATAAATTTGAGTAGAAAGAAGGTGTTGGTAGGCCTGCTGGATATATGGTATAAACAGAAAGGAGAGTATTGGAAGCAAATGTCAAGGGAGAAATACATCAAGGAGGTAGACAAAAATACAAGATATTTTCATACCATGGCAACAATCAGAAGCAGAAAGAAGCAAATAAGGGAAATCAAAATCGGCAACAGACATTTCAAAGATCCGAGAAGGATTAAGAATGAAGTAAGAAAATTCTTCAAAAATCTCTATCACCAGGATAGGATGCCGGTTATAAGGGTACAAGAGGGATTGGTTGCAAGATTATCTGAGGAGCAAGCAATGCAACTTGAGTTGATACCATCCTATATTAAAGTAAAAGAAGCTGTTTGGTCGTGTAGTTCTACCAAAGCACCCGGCCCTGACGGATTCAACATGTTCTTTGCGAAAAATTCTTGGGAGATCATTGGGATGGAGTTCACGGAATCAATTTTGGACTTCTTCAGAATGGAATTTCTACATAGGAACTTAAACATGACATAGGTGACTCTAGCCTCAAAGGTAGATGTGCCAGATGAAATGAAGGACTTCAGACCAATAAGCATAGTGGGAATCGTATATAAGGTAATATCAAAGGTTTTGGTCCTAAGGATGAAGAAGGTAATAAGCTCCTTGGTTGGGGAAGTGCAATCTGCTTTCATACAGGATAGGCAGATTCTTGATGGTGCATTAATTGCGTCAGAAACAGTTTCTTGGTTGAAAAAAAAGCAAAAAGAGTGGGGTATCGTTAAGCTTGACTTCAAGAAAGCATATGACACTATTAGATGGTCATTCGTGGATCATGTTCTAAAAATGGTTAAGTACTGAAATCGTCCCTAAGGTCTGGGATCAAAATCAAAATCATCCTCGACCTTTTTTCGTTATTAAAATCATCCTCAACGTTCAAAAACACTTTAAAATCATCCTTTTTACCAATTTTATTTTTTTTATTACCAAACTAACCTCATTAAAAAAATTATAAAATAAAATAAATATAAAATAAATAAAAAAGAAAGTAAAGAAAGGGATAGATACAGAGAAATGGGGTGGGGAGAGAAAGAAAGGGGGGAGAAAAAAGGGGCAGGGGGAGGGGGGAGGGAAGGGGATCGCCGCAGGGGGGAGGAAAGGGGACCGCCGCACAGCCGCCCGCCGCCTTGCCGCACTGCACCACCACCTTCTTCTTCTTCTTCTTCTTCTTCTTCTTCTTCTTCTTCTTCTTCTTCTTCTTCTCTCCTTGCCGCCGCCACCGGTCTTCATTACCGCCGCCGCTCTTCGCTGCCACCGCCGCTCTGCTCCTCGGGGAAAGGGGGAAGGGAATGCGAAGGGAGAAGAGGGGGGAGGGGGGTTTCGGGAAGAAGAGGGGGAAGGGGAACTCTCCTTGCCGCCGCCACCGGTCTTCATTACTGCCGCCGCTCTGCTCCTCGGGGAAAGGGGGAAGGGAACGCGAAGGGAGAAGAGGGGGGAGGGGGTTTCGGGAAGAAGAGGGGGAAGGGGAAGGGTCCTCGCCGCCGCCACCGGTCTTCACGGATGCCGCCGCTCTTCGCTGCCGCCGCCACCGCTGCTCCTCGCCGGTTTCTGATTTCTGGTTTTTTGTGGTTTCTGATTTTTTGTGGTTTCTGGTTTCTAGTTTCTTGTGGTTTCTTGTGGTTTCTTGTGGTTTCTGGTTTCTTGTTCATCTTGTACTTCTTTTTTTAAATTTTTTAATTTATGCTGTTGCTAATTTTGGATCTGAAATTATAGTTGATGATTGCCGAATTGTTTAATTTGAAATTTTTGTTGATTTGATTTTGATTGTTGCTGTTGGTGGTTATGGTGTAGCGATGGTGATGGTGATGGTGATGATAATGCAGAGGGTTGATGATAATACAGAGGGTAGTGGTGAAGGGGGAGAGACTTTTTAATTTTTGTTTAAAGGCAAAATTGTCCGAAAAATTTTATTTATGGACAAAAGGACAATTTTATAACGTTTTGTAACGTTGGGGATGATTTTAATAACAAAAAAAGGTCGGGGATGATTTTGATTTTCATCCCAGACCTTAGGGACGATTTCAGTACTTAACCCTTCTAAAAATTATGGGTTTTGTGATATTTGGAGAAAATGAATTAGTGGAATGCTCAATACAGTGGCCATGTCGATCATTGTAAATGGATCACCGACAGAGCCTTTTGCCATGGAGAGGGATTTGCGTCAGGGCGATCCAATTTCTCCGTTCCTCTTTATTTTGGTGGCCGAGGTTTTGAATCAGATGTTTACAAGAGCAAGGGACATAGGAAACATCTATGGCCTAGAAGTTGGTAGAGACAATGTGCTTCTATCGCATTTACAGTTTGCCAATGATACAATATTATTTTGCCCGCCAAATAGAAAGGTTTTACGAAATTTCAGAGGGATTCTAGCTTGTTTTGGGATGATGTCGGGACTAGTGATTAACTATCAGAAGTCCACTCTCATTCCTATCAATGTGCTTGAGGACGTTGCATATGGTTTGGCAGAGGTCATGAACTGTCCACTTGGAAGTCTACCAATCACTTATTTAGGTATTCCTCTGGGTGCAAATCCCAAGCGTATTGAAACATGGAAGTCGATCATTGAGAAGATGGAGAAGAAACTGTCAAAATGGAAGTCAGGGTTATTGTCAAGAGCGGATAGGTTAACAATTATCAAATCGGTAATAAATAGTTTACCGATCTACTATCTGAGTTTATTCAAACTACCTAAGGCGGTGGCTAAGAAGATCATCTCCCTGCAATCAAAATTTTTTTGGGGTACAAAAGAAGGGCGAACAAAGTTACCAACTGTAGCATGGGACATTATATAGAAGCCAAAGGAGCATGGAGGTCTTGGAGTGGGAGATATCACTATTAAAAATGCTGCTTTGTTGTTTAAATGGTGGTGGAAATACTCAATAGAGGGTAAATCAATGTGAAAGAAAATCGTATCTTCGTGTAATGTGGTACCTTTAGATGAACCGGTCAATAAGCATAATGTACCTAAGTCTAGCGGACCATGGAAGGATATTATAAATGGAGTTAGAAGTAACCAACTGTGTAAAGAATTAAGCTTAACAGGCCTTAGAATGTGTGCTAGAAATGGTGAAAAATCAAAATTCTGGGATGATAAGTGGTTGGGTGATTTGAGGCTCAGAGAAAAATTCCCAAGGCTTTATTTTATTTCTGCTCAACAAGCAAAAACTATTGCTAACTGTGGTTTTTGGGACGGCTTTAGGTGGGTCTGGAACCTGAGATGGAGGAGACGCTTTTTTTAATGGGAGCGTAAACACTGTGAGAAATTACTAGTATTATTACAAAAAGTTTGTTTAAATGTAGGTACAGAAGATAAGCTCATTTGGAGTTGCTCCGAGGATGGAAGTTTCTCAGTAAAATCGTTCATCACTTCAGCAGAGTCAAAAGCGTTGGGCTTTCCTGAAACACATCATACTTTTGATAATATCTGGCGGGGATTAGTACCTCCGAGGGTGGAGATGATGGGTTGGTTTTTGATATTAAGCAAGCTCAACACGATGAAAAGGCTAGCCCAGATTAATGTGGTGGGTGCATATGAGGTAACTTGTGCTTTATGTGGTGTAGATGATGAGGATATAGATCACCTATTCATCCATTGTAACTATGTTTCTCGTTTGTGGTATAAAGCAATGGTTGTGGGGGGAATTACATGGGTTAAACCAAAGGGGATGAGGAGTTTCTTTGAATTTTGGTGTGAGCAAGAGGTGGTGAGAGTGGGAAGAAGAAGGTGGATAAATTGTTGGTTTGCAATAGTATGGGTGATATGGAGGATTAGAAACCAATTTATTTTTGGAAGAAAGGATATATTGTGGGAGAATGCATGGGAGTTTATTATGTACCAACTAAAAGAATGGGAAATTCTTAACAAAAAAGGAAGGAAGAACAGTCAACTATTATTCAAGGGGTTATAAGTAGTCTAGGACCGGTTGTGAACATTGAATATGAATTTTCTTGGTGGATTTGTGCTGAAAATGTTGCTTCAAAACAATATATGGCAGTGGGTGGCTATCTTGTGAATGCTGAGAATAATTGTTGTGCTTTTATGTGAGTTTTTGAATACAGATTCTAGAGTTAATGCCTTAGCGGAGTACATTGAAACATCCATTCAATTCTTGCTGGAGGAGTGTAGTGCAATTCTAGAGCAGGTGGCCTTCAAAACCAATGAAGCAATTTTGGTGAGATGGGTTAAAGGACAAGGTGATAACTATTGGAGGTTGAATTTTGAAAGAAATAAACTGAAAAAGTTTCTGTAAAGTTTCAATAATATTAAGGTTCAATATGCTTCACATAAGGAGTTCAAATTCATCAACAATTGGAAAAAAAATGGTCAATAATCATAATGAGAATAGGAAAGTCTTGTGATGCTAATAAGAAGCTATGTGATCACCAAAATGATTTTCGTGAGCAACTGTGGCATTGATAATAGGGATGTGGTCTTTTATACAGTGCTGGAAATGGAATATTGCAATAAAAGGTGGAGACATCATAGCAAGAGTTATCGTAGCTCTAGTATTTAGTTGGAGAACTTTCTTCTTGATTTGGTGTTAGTCCTTGTATTAGGTATGATTTTTTTTTTTTTTTTTGTATTTCAGACATTTTTATATTAGTAGTGTTGTCCTATTCTTGATCATTATTCTTGATGGCAATGCCGAAAGGAATATGACTGAGATGTAGGATTTGTTTTGTGTCCCTTCTCCCCTTTTTGGGTCGAGTTTGTAATCCAACAATCGAAAAAAAAAATCATTTTTCTCTTCAATCTTGTCATGTTTTCTCTTGTTTTTTCTTTATTGGTTTTTTCTTCTTTTGTTACTTTCTTTTTCTTTTTCTTATGTGTGTGGCTGATCCCTTTATCTTTGAAATTTTCTTACTCTTTTACTTATGGATGGAAAGAAGACGCGCTATACTAATGTACCACATCGAAAAAATATGTCTATGAAAATATTACGATGCAATATAAAATGAAAGACATGACGATAATTGCAACGTACTTACCTGGACGGGGTGGATGGATGATAAAAAAAGGCCCATAGCCTAGGGTATCAACCTTCATTGCACTTGGGAGAGGTGATGTCCTAAGGTCTACCTAAGTGGTGGAGCCTACGTCATAATTTGTGACAACGGAGGCCTGCATTTGCACAGCTTCTACTAAACTAGTTAATCTTAATTCATTTCAACATAAACAGTTTATAGATCATATGTTTGACAAGTAACTACAGACCTATAGATCAAGGATGATAATATCTTGGTTTGCAATTTTACAGGTCTATTTATTATATATTATGATCCGTCACCTTATAAATCGGTCTTTATTGTGCATTATGAGTTATAACTCGGCGTTAACTATCATTCATTTTTTGCTTGTAACTGATACCTTCATTACCGACTTAATGACCATCATTTCCATCTTAATGACCAAACGGTCATAACATAAATATCATTCATCAATTTTATGCCTATAAAAGGCACCAATTTCTATATCTCAACACACAACACATGATAAATTCTATTTTCGTGCCTTACATTATATATTCATAGAATTATTATAAACAAAATATATGATAAGTTCTATTTTCGTGTCTTATATTCTATATTTATAGAATTATTATAAACAAAATACATGATAAGTTCTATTTTCATGTTTTACATTCTATATTCATAGAATTATTATAATACACAACACATGATAACTTCTATTTCATGTCTTACATTCTATATTCATAGAATTATTCTTATAACTCTTAAACACTTATTGACTTGAGCGTCGGAGTGTCTTTTGCAGGTACCCACCCCTTTGTTCTCTCTTTGCCGATGTATACCTCATCTTGATGGAGAGCTTACAAGTATTCACCAGCGGACGAGCTATACATCGGCCAAACTCAGCATGAACAATTGGCGCCCACCGTGGGGCCGGTAAACTAATTTTCTGCTCCACCGAATAGATTCAAAGAATTTGAATTATATTCAAATACTTGAATCAATTTTCAAATAACATTTACATATTTTTGCAATTTATGTATTCTAATTTTTGCACTTCAAACTCCTAAAAATTCAAATAAATCAATGTATGTCACCTACAAAATTTTTTTAATTTCATGCTCTTTAATTACTTGCCATGTTCTATCTTTTTTACTCTTGAGCAAAAGCGAAAAGAGTACAAAACCTGCTATATAGTCACTTATAATTTTATTTTCAGCTCTTGGGATCATCTACTACACTATAACCTCTTACATTTTCCTTATCTATTGTCATGAGAATATTGATAAAACATCTCCCTATATATCATTGTCATTTTAAATTCAAACGTACCATGATTCATTCTTTGCATTAGCTATTCTTATCCATGTGTCACACTTGTTAAACATATTTTGCTCTCTATACTCCAAAATCAAGGTCTGCAAATCTATAAAAAAAAAAATTCAAAAGTCATTCTTAGAGTTTGATAAACTATAACATCAAATCAAAAGTATGAACATTATTTACTAATTATTTCTTTAGCACTTTTTTATTTTCAATTTATATATGAATTCATTCATCACACATAAACAAATTCCAAACATATCATTATGGCATTATAATTTCCATATCATCATGCTAATTTTTTTCATGAATTATATTTATTTATTTATTTTTATTATCATCTATACAATTAGATGAGTCCAAGTCTCGAATGTAATTGAATTCTTTCAAAACTCATAATGAAATTTTCCAATAACACTATATTAATTCAATCTCTATTATTTATTTTATTATCAATTCTTCATTCTTTCTTCCTACTACATTTATAAATTTAAATGTATTTTTGCATGAACTTAAATTCAAAATTGAATTGTTCAAAAACAATTCGAATAGCTCTATATCATTTGATTGATTATATATTCTTTATTCTCTTGCAATATATAACTGTTGCACTATTATTTTATTAAATTTTATGTTACTATTGATTTAATATAAAAGGTTAAGCAAAAATACGTGCAAACATTCAAAATTTACTATTATTGCACGAAGAATATCCTTCATCATACTGTAACTGCTAAAAACATTATACTAAATGTATCATTCAATGGCTGTTATCTTATTGCTTTATTATCAAATTAAAGCATGTCCTACAAAACAAAATTCAGATATTCACATTTGACGACATTCATATATGTCACTTTCTTCTCTACAATTATCAACTTTCAAGGTATATTTTTTTACTTTGAACTCTTTTACTTTTACAATATATATTATTCAATATATGTTGCGACTTTAATACATATTCATTTTTTCAAATTATCTTATTCATGTTAGACCTTTACTATAAATTGTAAATATTCAATAACTAATTGCTTGAGCAAGAAATTTATCAATAAGCTGTTGTGGGCCGAAAAAATTTCCAAGACAATTAACCATTATATCCTCGGATCACACAATCGATTCCGTCAATGGATATCAATTTCTGAATTTTTCAGTTCACATACAATCAAATGCTAAAATTGTTCTTAAGCGGAAAAGTATTCCCCACACAACTATCTTGATTGAATGACTCTTATCACTCAATTAGTTTTTGAATAAGTGTCGATATAATAACCCGACTAAGCTTGGGGGCTCACTATATCATTATTCACTTATCTTTTAACCGAGTTATAACTTATTTTATTTTCTAAGTTTAGCCTGGATCCTATGATCAGGGGCTGTGATCCGTCACCTTATAATTCGGTCTTTATTGTGCATTATAAGTTATAACTCGACGTTAACTATCATTCATTCTTTGCTTGTAACCGACACCTTCAGTATCGACTTAATGACCATCATTTCCATTTTAATGACCAAACGGTCATTATGCCTATAAAAGGCACCAATTTTTATATCTCAACACATAACACATGATAAGTTCTATTTTCGTGTCTTATATTCTATATTCATAAAATTATTATAAACAAAATACATGATAAGTTCTATTTTCATGTCTTACATTCTATATTCATAAAATTATTATAATACACAACACATGATAACTTCTATTTTATATCTTACATTCTATCCACTCCCCTTGTTCTCTCTTTGCCGACGTATACCTCATCTTGACGGAAAGTTTACAAGTATTTACCAACAAACGAGCTATACATTGGCCAATTTCAACAAGAACATATTCTTTAATTATCCAATAACTATTTTGTTATTATAATTATTAACTTGATAAAAAAAAAACTCTGCTTTATAATTTATATCTCCGTTCAATAAGCCTTTTACAAGACACTTGGTTAATGGTTTAAATAATATTTGATATAAGGTCTTTATGTCAATAATAATAACTAGTGTATATCAATTGCCAGTTTAGAATTCATTAATTTCAAAATAAATTTGATATTCAGATGTTATTATGTTAATATACAATAAAAATTGTTTATTCATAGGCCAACGATATAATTTAATCATAATTATGTAATTAATTTAATATCAACCTAAATAATATAAAATTAATAGGAGATGATAATGTCACTTCCAAATTGATAACGTCAATTTTTCTTAATTTTACTTTTTTTCTTCTTTCAAAACTATCTACAATTTTTATAGTATTTCCTTCTCAAACTTTGTAATTTATTAAAAACATGACGAAGTAAAAAAATTATAATAGTATGTAAATGAAATTCTCAAATATTTTGGAACCATTACGAAAAATTGGAGTGTAAATGGAATTGCGGAAAAAAAATGCAGATAAAATTGCAGAAATTCAAAACATATCAGAAGACATTTTTAATAATAAAATGAGTACTAAAATATGGTCATAAATTATAGGAGACATTTTTTTTTTATTTTTTAGGGGGAACAATTTCTCTACATACATCAATGTGTATCTCTACTTGACTTGGTTGTAGATAGATGAAGCCTTCTTTAAATTCTTGTGTTTCAAATAATTGCTAAAAAGATGATAAAATTAGAAGCTGCAAGAAATGTAGCCAACAATAGTTGAACAAGAGAATTATTAATGTTCTTTTTTGGCAATAGTTGAAGATGTCAAACCAGCAATGTCAAACTTTTATGGTTGCAATCATACCTATTTCTTTTACTCTAGATAGTACAGATTAGAGAGTACTATTTAAGTTGAACAGGATTATTTAAAAAATTTATTAAGTTATTAATAAAATGCAACTGTTTAAAAAAAAATAGAATAGCATAATCAAGTAGTTACAAATAACAATGATATATAAGAGGCCATTTTGTGTATCTTAAGAAAAAATGGTTTGTGAAATAGCAATCATTTTATCTTTTATCATAAACATTTTTTACTCCTTTTAATTATGATCATCTTGAGAAAAAATGGTTTGTGAAATAGCAATCATTTTATCTTTTATCATAAACATTTTTTACTCTTTTTAATTATGATCATCTTGATCAAATAAAACAATAAAGACTAAATAAAAGAGGTAATATGAGCTTTTAATAATATCTTAGGATGGTGACAGAAATTTTGAAGACTGTATATATAAAATAAAATCTACAAGCTGAAAATATGTAAGACCCATGTTTGTTATAAAGTTGGAATTTAGCTATCAAACTCACATAATCCAAATTGACACTTGTAAAGTACTCTAGGGATACATATATAGTTGTAAAATTTTGTAAACAAATATGTGATATATGAATATAATTAAGTATTATAATTATTTATTATAATATAATATATCTTTTTATTATAATTAAGTATTATATGATTGTAATTAAGTATTATATTTTATTATAATTAAATTTGTTTATCTTAATTATAGAAATTAACTTAAAAATAATATATCTACAACTACGTACTACTAATCTATTTAAAAATTTTATTTATCATTTTAGTCTAAATTATAAATTGATCTTTGTTCTTTGTTGGATTTGGAAAACGAATGTTTTGTCCAAATGCCAATGGTTTTGTTTATTGAAAACGATGATCAATCCATTTCGCGAATGAGAGTTTATCAAATGGAGATGCTCAAGATGCACACCTCTCCTTTATTCCCCTTGTTTATTTTTCATTTATGAAAATAAAATGTTTATGAAATAATACATGTTATGATCAAATTTGATAATAACTTCTGATAAAATCATAAATAAGCACATTCAAATAATAAAAGTTTGTCTTTCAATTCGTTTTAATGATAATGAAACAAAAATATTCTATCAATATTAAAAAATCAACCAGTATTCGTGTATATATAAAAGGAAGTGCTAGCTAAACAATGATTATCTTGAACAATATGAATAACTACTAATTAAATAAAAATACACTACACCTCCAAATTAACTATCTAAATCTTAATATTAAAATAACCATCTGTACACCTAATAAAATAAGTATCCAATCTATCTATTATTCACATTATTTAATATTTTCATTGTCTACCTATACTTTTCATATATATAAAACAAGAATTGTGGATCATTCTTAAATAATGTAAATGGTCTATCAAACATTTATCGCTCATGAATATAAAATAACGATCATATTTTAATGAGTTGATTTTTTTTTTGTCTGAATGAGTTGAGATTAATAACATTGCTATACTTTTAAAAAAATTTATATTATTTATAATTTTTTGATAAATTTATTTTTTTAAAGAATCATAATAACTTATTATAAAAATATTTATACTTTATTATGTATCAGTTTTTTATTTTCTTCCTAATGTAGAGAATTCTTTGATATATATATAGTTAGCATAAAATAACTACATTTTAAAAATAAAAAATATTTTATTTTTCTAACTATACTTACAAAAAAAATACATTAAAATTTATTTCTAAATTTATTTTTGAGAACATATATCTAATATTTGTTAGTTTTATCAATTTTAATGTTTTAGAAACTTTTTTTTTGTTGTTTTGATTTTTTAGATATTTTTTTCAGAGTTTAAATCTTTTAAGAGTATTTTTAGTAGTTTACTTTCTTTCTTTAAATCTGTCCTTTAAAATATTAATCAGTGACAAAACTACTATTAAAAATGAAAATTATAAAAATATCATTAAAAAGATGTGATAAAATATTTTAACGTGAAGTAGATACAATGAGATAGCCTTATTTCAAAAGGCATGCTTTTTTTTTTTTATCAAGGTACTATTATTATCATATTTTTATGTTTTTTAAAGGTATTGTTATCATTTAAATTTCTTAAAATACATTTATTAATGAATTAAATATTTAGGGACAAGTTTTTGTGATTTGGTCGGCATATTAATTATCTTGGTACCAAAAGTCAATTTTTTTCTTTCATTTAATAAAAAACAAAAAGAAAATGGAGTGGCCCACTGGCCCAGCCCTCAATCTCCTCAAAACACTTTGAGCAAAACAAAAAATGTGAAGACCAAAAACAAAGCATGCCAACTATATCAAACTAACAATAAGATATTATATCACCAAAAAAATAAATAAATAAATAAACAATAAGATGAGGTCTAAGCTCAAATAGTAAATTATTTATTTCTTAATATACTACATGATGCTGAGAATTTTTAAAACAGTGATGCTACACATACAAGTCTTTTTTGTTTACAAATCTTATAAGTTGAGTCAAACTCAACAGAAATTGTCACCAAAAAAAAAAAAAAAACTCAACAGAAATTATATTCACCTACAAAAGTGTGTTAACACACACATCACGTTTCCAAAGCGTTCCCTCACCGTTAAGAACGACTTCTTCTTTTTCTTCGATGAAAATCATAACTGTCATTTTTTTTTTTTCGCGTTTCTCCTCCTCCTCCTCTTCTTCCTTCTTCTTCTCCTTTTTCTTTGTATTTCTCCTCCTTCTTTTTTTGATTTTGCAACATTATGTATTTTTTTCGTCTTTGTTTGATTTTTTCCTCTAAAAAAGAATTGAAAATATGAAATAAGAAGATGAAGAAGAACAGCAGAAGATGAGGAGGAGGAAGATGAAGAGTTCTGAATTATGCAGAACTTATCAGAATAAAAATACACCCAAATATCTTCGTTTTACACCCAAATATCTTTGTGTTACACCCAAATATCTTCATTTTACACCCAAATTTGCTGCAAATACAGAAATGAGTTATGTTACATGTACACTAAAATCAACCACCAAAGTCAGCCATCAGTATAAAATACATACTGGAATACAAATAATACATTGAAAATAAATTAAAGCACACATATATTTATACACAAATACATTGGTGGTTGATTTTAGTGGCTAATTTTAGTGTACAAATAGTATTTTTGTACAGAAAAATATTTCCTCTAATGCTACATTTTTTTCTTCTTCTTCTTTTCCTTATTTCTTTCTTTCTTTTAGTTAAATGAATGTAAGTTCATCATCTTCTAAGTAATTTTGTAGCATTATGTGTTTCTTCTTCTTCTTTGTTTGAACAAGAAGAAACTTAAGAAGGTAAAACAAAAAGAAAAAGATGAATAAGAAAAAAAAGAAGAAGAAGATGGTGATAATGATGAAAAAAAGAACCAGCAGAAGATGAGGAGGAGGAAGAAGAAGAGTTTTGAATTATGCAGAACTTATCAGAATAAAATACACCCAAAATTTTTTAAAATACACCCAAATATCTTTGTGTTACACCCAAATATCTTCATTTTATACCCAAATTTGCTGCAAATATAGAAATGAGTTATGCTACATGTACACTAAAATCAGCCACCAAAGTCAGCCATCAGTATAAAATACATATTGGAATACACATATACATTGAAAATAAATTAAACTATACATGTATTTATACACAAATACATTGGTGGCTGATTTTAGTGGTTGATTTTAGTGTACAAATAGCATTTTTGTACAGAAAAATGTTTCCTCTAATGCTTTATTTTTTTCTTATTCTTTTCCTTATTTCTTTCTTTCTTTTAGTTAAATGAATGTAAGTTCATCATTTTCCAAGTAATTTTGGAGCATTATGTGTTTCTTCTTCTTTGTTTGATTTTTTGTTTTTATTCTTGTTAAGAGGTGAATAAGAAATAAAGAAGAAGAAGATGGTGATGATGATGAAAAAAAAAAAAAGAAGCAGCAGAAGATAAGGAGAAAGAGTTCTAAATTATGCAGAACTTATCAGAATAAAACTATACCCAAAATTCCTTAAAATACACCCAAATATCATCGTGTTACACCCAAATATCTTTGTTTTATACCCAAATTTGGTGCAAATACAGAAATGAGTTATGCTACGTGTACACTAAAATTAGCCACTAAAGTCAGCTACCAGTATAAAATACATACTGAAATACAAATATACATTGAAAATAAATTAAATCAGACATATTTTATACATAAATACATTGGTGGCTGATTTTAGTGTACAAATAGCATTTTTGTACAGAAAAATATTTTTTCTAATGTTACATTTTTTCTTCTGAATTGAACCACATCTCAGCCACTTGATTGGATTCAAAACAATAAAAGGAGGAGAAGATTTGTAAAGACTTGTACGAGAAAAATGTTTATATGTGGAGGACAAACTGCTCATCAATACCATAGAGGAGCTACAAAATATACCAAAAATACACCATATTAAAATAATTATAAACTATAAAATGCAAATAAAACTATAAAACCATCATAAAAAATAACAAAAATCAGATTCATGAATCATCATTAAACATAAACTAAAATAATTCAACTAAAAGAATAAGACAATTCACCCTCAGTGAGATGAAAAGTCATAAACTGTAAATACACCCAAACTTTCCTAAAATACACCTAAATATTCCTGATTTACACCCGAACGTCTGATATAAAATGCAGAAAATTCATCAGAACTAGTACATTAGATTCAATTCAAACAAGGAATAATAAACAGCAAATTTCACAAATAAGGTTCACGCATTATTCAACTACACAATTATAAACTACTAACTGGATTCAAATTCAATTATTAACTAGAATTAAACCACACCTCAGGAACTTCACTGGATTCAAATTCAAAATCCACTTCGCTCTGGTTCAGCTGATACTCTGAAGTTGAATCATCTATTATCTTCAAAATAATTTCAGAGCTTAATTTCATAAACAATGAAAAACGAGAAAAACGAAGAAAGAGAATAGAGAGAGAAACTTACGTAAACGGCGAAAGAGAAAGGAGAGAGAAACACACGAAAGAGATCGAAGAGAGAAGACAAGAAAACGCAAGAGGAATTTAAAAAAGAAAATGAAATTCTTTCGAAAAAGGAAGTTATATATTTGCGCGTTGATTGATCTGTTAAGGAGACGCATGAAACATACATGCCATAAGAGACGCATTTTAGGGATTAGAGATTTTCAAGTCTTATATAACTTATATAGCGAAAAGGCTTTTACGTGGAGATTAATCCTTATGATTATATTATTGTATGATTAACATTTTTTATAATTTAACTCTCATCATGAATTTATGATTAGAATTATAATTGTATTAAATGAATTAAAAGTCTAATCAACTAGATCAATTTAATAGATAATTTATTCGTACGTTTAAATAAATATTAAAATTTTAAATTTTATTTATATTAATAATAAATTTTTAAATAAAATTGAAATGAGGACAGATAAGTTTTTAATGTCGGATTAGAAGATATTATTAGGAAAAATAATTTAGTAAGTCCAAGAAGGGGAATACGTTGCATGAAAGGTATAAGCCACGTGTCCAACTAAGAGTGTACGTTTCTGTCACTGGGCTGGACCTGATGCCAATTTGGGCCCCACCACTTTCTCAATCTGAAGCCCTTTCAAATCTTTTCTTTCTTTATTTCCAGTTCTGTCCCCACTTCTTCTCATTGAGTAGATGGACCACCCACCAAAATAACAAAAGCCTTTAACCCACTACTCAATGTTTTGTGCATTATATGTACATATTATGCCTAGAATATTATATTATATGTTTAAATAATCTGTTATCAGATTTTTAATTAAGTCACTATAATTTTTAAATTTATAATTAAATTTTTATATTAGATAAATATTTTTAATTAAGCCTTTATTTACATTTTTGGTTTTTAAAAAATTAAAATATTATTAAAGTACAAGAATCTATTAAAGATTTAGTATAATTATAAAAAATTATAAAATTATTAACTTGGATATTATTATTATTATTATTATTAGATGTGGATTTAAAATTCATTTGAATTGAGTTTATCTCTAATTTGATGATAAATGAAGTATGAATTGATACATGTCTTAATAACACATGTACATAACATAAAGCTCTATTGTATATCTGAAAGTACATGATCTTTTTTTTTTTTTTTTTTTTTGTGAAAAGAAAGAAAGAAAGACGATAAAAAAAAAGTTGGAAAATAAATACTGGTTAGAAATTAGAATTGAAATCATGGCACATAAGAAAGAAGTGGGTTTTAATTTGAAATGGAATATGAAGAATAATTTGATAAGACTTGAGACCGATGGGTTCTAATAATCCTATCTTAAATGTGGACATATTATGATAATTAAAGAGTAGTATATAGTATATATATGAAATGGGATTGCTGGTGGTGGGTTCTTTACATAGAAAATAGCAATACACATAAATTTATAATAAGAAGAATAATTTGAGCATTTCATCAAAATATTCATTTGACGGATCATATAAAAAAAATATATATAATTTTATTAGAATAAATCTCTAAAATAGTCTTTTAAATTTATGATTTTTATTATTTTAGTTTTTTAAATTCAAAATTCACTATATTAATTCCGATATTCAGCTTTAGGTATTGTTCTGTGACTTACCTAAAATCGAATGGTGGTTGAACTTGTTTGTGAGGCCCAAACGCTAAAGGAGGAGGTCTCCAAATCCGAATCTCGAAGAGGAGGAATGCCAGAAACTTCGACCTTTGCAGCATCAGTTCTAGCGCGGGTCTTCCTCTTCGCCCCTTGAACATTTTGATAAGCAGCATTCGATCCACTCTTCACCATTTCTGGAAGGAAGAGCAAAAACAATTAGTATACATGCTAGATAAATACTAGTCGGAAGATATCACAAATGGCGACAAAACAAACCAAAAAAGCTACCTAGCTCGGTTTAGACGAAACTCGGAGGGCCAATGAAGAATTTTTTAGTATCCAAATTTGGAGCTCTCTCCCAGCCCTCTCGAAAAAACCCAACAACGGCATCCTCTACCTCACCCAAGTCATCTAGGCCATATTTATCTACAGGAGAGACCTCCGACCAGTACAGAAGAAATCGGGGCTCGTTATTCTCGTTTAAGAAAAAGGGATGATGGCCCTCTATAGCTTGGACCTTGAAGAAAAAATTTTTGAAGTCATGAAAGGACTCGTCAAAAATGAAAAATACCTTCTTACCCTGAATAGCTCGAAAACATACCAATTGCTGTGTGTTTTGCTTACTAAAAGGTTGGGTAAGGTGGAAGAGATAGAAAAAGATTTTCAAAGAAGTCAGAAAGTCAAGCTCTTGACTGACAAGTTGGTAAATCTTCAAGAAACTTTAAGAATTGGGGTGGAGTTGGGTAGGAGCAACTCGGCAGTGGGACAAAACTTCCATTTCAAAATCAGAAAAAGGAAGAAAAACTCCAAACGGGTGAAAAGGTAGTCATATATAAAAAAGAAGTGGGACTCAGAATCATTAATCCTCCCACAACAAACCCGATCTTCAGAATCGGTGGCCACTAATTGATATTTTGGTTCGTCAGCCTCAAGACTACAAATTCTATGATGAGTACGAAGCTCGGTTATGAAGTCAATATCCACTAGAGGTTTCTCAATAAGTACAGAATCATCTACCCATCTCAAAAGGGTCTCAGGAATACGAGAAAACATTTTCAAAAATAGAGAGTGTAGGTAAAAGCAGTAAAACCTACATAGTACAAAGAAAAAGAAACCATAAAAAAATAGAGCAAATAAAGAAAACAGCCAGCAAGCAATAAAAGAAAACAACCAGCAAGCAATAAAAGAAATAACTTCTCCAAAAGAAGGACACAAAAATTCCAAAGTTTCTCACTACAACAACAAGCATGCATAAAAAATATACTCGAAAACCCCCTCCTGTCATATAGTACAAGTAAAATACGACCAAACACAATAAAGGAAGGCAAGAAGAACTAACCTTCTTCGAAAGAGGGAGGGGTTCCAGTAGCCGACCTGAAGTATCCTCAAACGGAAAGCCAAAGGGAGTTTTTGAGCAAGAAAGTGAAAGAGCAGGAAAGAAACTTCAAAGAGAAGACGAAAGAAAACAAATAAAGAAGACAGAAAAATATTTATAACAGACCAGGGCATAACAGTAAAACGACGCAGTCATTAAAGAAACGCCCCGTTACTAATGTAACTGCCCCCACGTGTAAATGCAAAATTCCAAACGGACGCGATGTTTGATTAGACACGACGGTTAAGAAATTGAAAATCACGTCAGTTTTTCGACTTGACCATATACGAGTTCAATTAATACTCGGATCCAACTCATAGCTAAGAGGTTGAACTCGAGTAGGGGCACTGTTCATACCCTGGCCCAACACTATGGTCCAGGCCCAAGTAAGCCAAAAAGGCCCAATCCTAGGTTAGCCTTTACCGTTCACCCGACCTCCTCAAAGAGGTCGGATTCGGCATAAGCTGGCAGATAACACTTATTCAAATAAGTAACTGCCCCCTAAAATCTCTCGCCCACTTCTAGAAGAGATATCTCAACAACCCTAAGATAAAGGGACGGTTATCCACCTTCAGAAGTGGAACTACTCCAACGGTGGTTATTGGATCATCATCTATATATACACTGATGCACTCAGGTAAACCTAAGTCCAATACACTAAACCTGCTTACCCCCTTACTAACTTAGGCATCGAAGTGTCTTTGCAGGTATCACCCCCTATTCTTTCACATACACAACTCGGATGGCGGCTCCCAGACGTAAACCAAGTCGAAGACCACCCTTCTCTAGCGCTTGGGCCTCACAAACAAACCCAACCACCATCCGGTTCTAGGTAAGCCTCGGAACATGCATTATATTAGTCGTTAAACCATTTTTAACATTGAATCAGCGAATGAAGTATTGAACTAGTTCTAACTTACCACTCTAAATATAAGGCTAAATAACATTGTTTTGTTTTGGCACTTAACAAGGACTAAATACCCATTTTGGTCCTTGAGATTCACGTGATTACTCAATTTGGTCCCTAAAATTCAAAATTAGATGTACTAGTCCTCCAGATTCAAATCCAGGTACCAATATGGTCCCTCGACTCTTTCCGATGATGACTAGGCAAATGGAGTGCTGATATAGTACCCTCCCTACTACGTTGGATGATGAGTAAACGATGTCGTTTACCCTTGGTGCCCAAACAAATCAGAAATGAAAAATAGTGGAGGTAGAGGAGAAGAATACTTTATTTTGGGTCTTCATCGTTTCTTCTCCCTTCATATATAAAGCGACGACATTTTTGACTTGTTTGGATGCCAAGGGTAAACAACGTCGTTTACTCATCATCCAGCATGGCAGGGAGGATGCCATCTCAGCATTCCGTTTGTCTAGTCATCGCCGGAAAGATTCGAGGGACCACATTGGTGCCGAGACTTGAATTTGGAGGACCAGTATAGATAATTTTGAATTTCAATGACCAAAATGGATAATCGCGTGAATTTCAGGGACCAAAATAGAGATTTAGTCTGACAAACAAGGTAAAACGAGAAGATGAAAAAAAATTTATAGGATGTGCAAATCGTGTTATCTCTCCATTCTCCAAAAATAACCTCATTTTTGTCCTGTTTAAGCACCAAAGTAAAACGAACAAACATCATTTAGTTTTGTGTCTAGCGTAATAAGTTAGAGCTAGCTTGGTATTTTATTCGTGGACTCAATATTAAAAAGAATCTAAAAATTAATATGGTACCTGAAATTGAATATCGAGGATCATTATAATAAATTTTAAATTTAAAAAAGTAAAATAGTGAAAGCTCTCAAAAATTACTGTAGAAATTTAGTTAATTTTATTAAGACAAAAATCTATTATAATCAATTATGATTATTTGAATATTTAATTCTATTTGAGTATTAAAAAATAAAAAGAAAGAAAGAACTACTATATGGGCAAGCGTATATGTTGCTGGTTTGTTGAAATGCTAAACAGCTCAATAGTTTGCACAAATGGTCTAACCTAATAAGCAAGGGTGTTCCATAAGGAATAGCCTGTTTATATATATTAGCCTGCCATTGAAAAATGACTTCAATTATCTCTACCAAAAGAAAAGTATATACTAACTTCTAACCTACGAACTATATATTTACAAGTTACATACAACACACAAAAACCTATTAATTATAATAAGTATGACATATACGTACACTCCTCAATATAATTATGGCCTATGTTAAAACAATTATTATTATTATTAAGCAATTTTAAATTTTTAATAAATATATTAAAAATTTAAATTATGTACATTTTTCATAAAAAAATTCAATTAGTAATTTTTATATTTTAAGAGCACATACATATTAGTTACATGTATATATAAGAAAAATTATTTTTAATGGTATTTATTTTATTTTTTAACGACAATAAAAATAGTCAATATATTTATCAATACTAGTCATCTTATACTTTATTGTTAAAATGTTTTAGTTGTAATTACAATAATCGGTCGTAAAGATCTTTTTTAATAGAAAAAAAATTATAACTTGTCATTATAATATAAAAATAATAAATATATAATTATTACAAAAACATTAAACTAACTAAAAGAAATAATGACTATAATTCTATTGCCATTAAAAACGTTTGCTACTAATTTTTTTTTTTAGTGTTATATTATAAGCTTTAGAACGTAGGTCCGATGAATAAATTGTGTAATTAAAATATATGCCAAGTTGAGATCCAATTTTGCAGTCCAGAATATTTCACATGGGACCGATGATGTTGCACTTGTGCAACAAGTTATATTTATTAATTATTATTGTAGAACTATATACATGTCACAATAATATATAATAATTTATAAACCAAGACAATAATTGCAGATCTTGATAGTTAAGCTAAACCTACTATTAATATGTAGGTTTCTGCATTTGCAAGTTTAGCTATAAATAAATTGATTTATACAAGTTTATACAAATATTTTATTTATCCAAATCATTGAATGTAGGATAAGAACAAGATAATACAGCACTTCTTCATGATAATAAAAATAATGACTAAATTAAATTCCTTTCAAATGATTCAACAAATGTCACAACCTTGTTAAATCAATTGAAAGCACCTTGATTAACAAGGAAAAACACATGAAGACAAAAAAAAAAGGTTTTTAATTAATAATACGAGGTTTCCTTATATATATATATTAATGATTAATTCTCTTTTTGATGTTAATAAAATTTATCTCTATTCAGATCAAGTAAAGAATTAAAGATTATTGCTGAAATGATATATATATTAAATTTCCAGGGTCTACAAAAAAAAATCAAATATTACATTATGTACATATTATATTTTTAAAATTCCTTTTATTTTTTGGGATTGTTTAGAAAATTAAAAATAACTAGCCCATTGTAAACTAAAAAAAATTTTTTTTCAAAATGAATTCTACAAGAGAAACAGAAATTTGCGATGATTTTTTGATGGATTTGCATCAGTTTTAAATTGCTACAAAATGATATATCAGCGCTTTCAAAAACGTTGTGATTTATGGGGTGGAGATTTGATTTTGCAGTGATTCTAATGAACCATTGATACAATTGTAGTAAAATTAAGAAATAGCGTCAGTTGATATAGAATCGTCGTTATTTGACCAACTTTAAATTCGATGACACTTTATCAACGTTTATAAATCACTGCTATTTAAAGAGCGTTGTATTTTTCAAATTTATTTAGCGATTTGATATTCAATATTTTTAAATTTATGTTCGATCATATTATAATTGTCCTATTTTTTTTACTAAATAATCGCAAAATATTATATTTTACATCAACAATTAATGCTTTATTTAGAAAAAAAAAAAGAATAATTCGTATTGTAATTATTATTTCACAATTAAAGATACACCAATTTTTAATCAGTTCAGTTTTTATTTTTTTCTAAATTCAAACAAATTCGACTCTTAATAACCTATACCGACTTCCACATATTTTAAATAAAAAAATTACAGTATTAAATTATTTAAATGATATTATTGCTGCTATTGTTTCATTGCCCTTGTTTGATTCGAAGGAACGCCACACAGTGAGGACAGAATACCTTGGATCGGAGAATGAGGGATCATAAAAGGACAAGAAGCAGATAAAAACAAATTTTAATAATTAAATTGGAGAATGGGAGGAACCACACTATGGCGGTGTGTATAGAACAGAAAGTCTTGTATGTGTTCATTTTTCTTATTGCCCATTTTCCACTAAGATAAAATAAATAAATAAATAAAAATAAATAAATCAGTCATATTGTTCTCTGTTCCTTCTTTTCTTTATTAAAATAATAATAAAAATTGAAATGCAGTCAATTTATTTATATGAAATAGATAATTAAATATTATTAAATAATAATTTAATTAAAATTTTTAATTATTTAAAAATAAAATTGATCGTATCTAAATTTTTATTATAATAAAAAATAGATATCTAATGATGACGAATACGATAAAATAGTGTGTAATATCTTATTATAAAATGATAGAAGTAGTAAATAAAATAGTAGGTTCTAGGTTTTTATTCTTTTTAATAAAAAATAATATATATAGTTTATTTAAAAAATTTAAATATTATATATATAATTTTTCCTTCGTTTTAATTTCAACTATTCATATAAATTTCAATAAAATAAAAAAATTAATTTATATAATTTAAAAGAAATACATTGCTCCTTACTTAATGTTTAAGGATAAACTTCAACCAATATATAAGAAGTGAATATAAAATTCTAAAATCAGTTGATACATAAGAGATCGGTTGATGATTAAATTATAGATTTTTTGGTGAATGTAACATCCCAATGCAACTTATTTGCTTGAGTATTATTCATTTCAACATTATTTGTCTCAAAAGGGAGCAGTTACAAAAATACAAAATTTTATATTTAACGAAAACAACTTAACATATCTTATAAAAATAAAATATTCAGACAAAATACTTAACTAAATCTAACTAAGTTGTTATTACAAATTTTAAATTATAAATTTTTTTCTCTTTTTTTTTTGTTTTTTTTTTTCTTCTTCGATACTCTTATTTTTTTTTCTTTTTTTTTGGTGACTTAAAAGAAAATAAATAAAAACTAAGAAAGAAAAAAAAAACAAGAAACTGTTTAAGAAAAGCAGTCCCGCTGAATACTACTCTCAAACTCCTTCTAAGGCAATGGAAGCTCCACTTGGGGAGAAATAGTCCTCATTGCAGTCTTTGCCATGATGTCTGCTACTGTATTTGCATCTCTCAAGATCAACCGAAGATCAGCACGCCATTTCCAAGACATGATATCTCGGATTTTTAACACCAAATGATCAATAAATCCAGAGCAATCTTGTAAATTATTGACAATAGTAAAAACCTCCACACAGTCTGTCTCACATATAATGTCTCTTTGTCCCGAGTCCCATGCTAAAAGAAAGCTTCTCCAAATAGCAAACAACTCTCCTTGCAAAATGCTACGACTCTCAATTGTTCCCAGACAGCCTCGTTGCCACATTCCCTTCCAATCTCTGCTAACACAAGCAAAACCAACTCGAGCACCATTGCCAGGATAGCTAGCATCACAATTAATCTTAAAGGTACCCACTGAGAGGGGAATCCAAGAGCCACTAATGGTTGAGGGATAGATAGTCGTTGCAACTCAAAAATATTTCGGAGCTCCTTTTCTAAGGACAAAGCCATACCAATCACCTTGTCTGTGGTCCAATGCTCGTGAGGATGAAAGATCTCGTTATTTCTCGAACACCAAATCCACCAGAGACCAGAAAAGAATCTAAAGGGGCGCTGTTTGCTATTATGTAAGAACCAACTCATCAAATCCACTGGTTGATCGGAGATCCCTAAAGCTTGCCAAACAAGTTGGGCTTTTGGATATGCATGCATGTTCTTTTTTTTCTCTTCTTTTTCTTCTTTTTTTTGCTTCTTCTTCTTCCAAATTCGCACAGACAAGTTTCTTCTTCTTCTTCTCTCTTCTCCTAATGTTGTGTCTTCTTTTTTTTTTTTTTAGTTATCGTCATCAACAATAACACCAATATTTACTAACATCTTTATTAGTTCTGATTTTCTCTTATGCCATCATTCAATAATTTCGGTTTATTTCTTAGTTTATTTCGGTTTATTTGTGTGTTAATTGAGGTTCACTTGATGTTACGAATAAATATTGACCAAATTTTTTATTTTTTAAGTACTTTTGGTTCATTTCTTAGTTTAAAAAGACTCAATCATCAATAAAAACACATTGAATTCATATCTGGATCCAAATGAACCTCAAATAAACTAAGAAATGAACCAAAATTACTTAAGAAATAAAAAACTTGGTCAATACTTAATAGCAGCATCAAGTGAACCTCAATTAATTCATAAATGAATCAAAATTAAACTAAGAAATGAATCGAAATTACTTAAAGAATAAAAAATTTGGTCAATACTTATCAACAGTATCAGGTGAACCTCAATTAACACACAAATGAATCGAAATTAGTTCAAATTTGAACAAACAGTCAAAAGGACTCAACCATCAATAAAAACATATCGAATTCATTTTTGGATCCAAATGAACCTCAATTATAAGGAGAAAAAGAAAAAATTGGAGCAACAACAGCAACGATAAAAGGACGACAATTGAGAGAAAACATTCGAAGAGGAAGGAGGAATGCGAAGAAGAAGAAAGAATGCAAATACGAAGAAAGAGGAATGTGAAAAAGAATAAGGAAGAACACGACGAAGAAGAAGGAATGCGAAGAGTTTGCGTTAGTGAAGCGTGTGTTTTATATGCTGATATAATGAAAGTGGTTTTTTTGTTGAGTTTGGATACTATTTTTAAAAAAGATATTTTACAAAAGTAAAAGTGATTTTATGTTTGAATAACTCATGTAAAAAGATCTTTTTATTTATCAATTATGTTTGGGTAAAATAAGATAAAAGTATTTTTTGTTAATTTATTATGTGAAAACATCTTTTTTTTTAAGAAAAAAATCTTTTAAAAAAATATAAATGGTAGTTTCTCAAAAAATATATATTTTTATTTTTTAGTGCTTTTATTTTACTATTAAAAATTTACCAAACACACTATAAAATAAAAAAAATTATTAAAAAAATTTTATTTTATTGATTTAATAACGCCCAAATAAATACTTAAATATGGAGATAAAAATATAGAGATTATCTCTTATTTATAGATACATTTTATAAATAAGTGGTTTTCGATCTTCCTTATCACATCATCAAAAATAAAATTCTAAGGCTCATAGTGCCAAATAGACAATGTTTTTAAACAGGAAAGGTGTGTTGTTAAAAAATTAAACATTTTAATTATGTATCTTTTATATTTTAAATATTTAATTATAAAAGGATAACTACTTTTTTATAATATATTAGGTCATTTCTTATAATAAGAAATAAGAGTTTTTTATTTATTTAAATAAAAAATATTTTCTATTTTATTTAATTTTAGAAAAATTATGTTTTTGTAAATTATCTCACAATTTTGTATTCCCTGTCTATGAAATAGGAAATAATTTTTTTTACCTTAATGTCACTGCTATTAGTGGCAGCATTGTTTTATCACTTTTATCTCAAATTTGTAATTAATTGAAGAATAATATTTATGTTCCAGAAACAAACTTTTGAAGTTTCTTTCTCTCCGTAATTTACATTTTTGGATGAATGACACACATAAAGATTTTCAAATTCAGTTATTTATTAAAGGAGTAGGTCACAAGGATTCATATTGGAATTGATAAATTGATCTACCAACACCAATTTACTTAGTTTCATTTTTATTCTGGTAATTTACGTTTATTCGTTATCATACACAAAAATATTTAATCTGAAGAATTATCTAATTTTTTTTGGTTAAAAATATAGATATATTTCATTACATGATAAATAAAATATAAACGTTTAAAATTAAGGATAATAAAATAATTAAAAGAGAAAGTAAAACTCAATATATGTTAAAAAAAATATCAAATTATAATTTTTAATTTTCATGTACTCATTAATTCCAATTATACTTTGTATTTTCAATTTTCATGTATGTACTCGTTAATTTTTATATATTGTATACTTTTTTTTTATTATGCTGTGAGTACGAATTTGGATAAAATATATTTATGATAATAATAATAACTGCAAAATTAAAATAAAAAAAATATTTTTTATTTTGTAAACAGTGGATATGAAAATGTAAAATAATGTATAAAATTATTGCAAATTTTTCAAAAATAATGTAAAATAAAAAATAAAAAAAAATGTATGTATTTAAACAAATAAAAACCTTATGAAACAGCAATGGAGCAAATTGAGTATATATACTACGACTTTAAACACTAATGAACAAAATAGATAAATAAATAAAATAAAAGGTGAGATTGATAATGATATATGAAAGCAAAACTTTGAAGTTATTAGTAAAGTTTGATTTGTCATGCACACAACAACGTTCTTACTTTGTTTCTTTTCTTTCTTTTGGTTCCTCTCCCTTCCTTTAAAAGCCATTATCTTTATTTCAAAACATGTCTCTCTCCATCCCTCTCTATCTTAACTGAAAGATCAAAAAAGCTTCTCTATCTCTCTAGCTATCTCTTTTTTTTTTTTTTCTTATTCTCTTTCTATTTGATCTAACATAAAGTTATAGAATCAAAATTAACAAAAGAAAAAAAAAATCTTCTAGCAAGCACAGTTTTTGCATTACATGTTGCACCAACAAGAGTTTATGATTATGATAGGAGAATAAATTCTCTTTTTCTACTTTCATGAAAGGGAAAATTAACAAGTGAAGCTTTTTAATTTGTTTCCTTTTTTTCTTTTCTTGGTTTTATTTAGTTTAACTTTATTTTTCATATCTAACAGAGAGTTTGAGAAGAAGCAGTTTCAGTTCAGTTAGTTTCAAACCAACTTTGTCACGAATTCAGAAACATTCCCACTTCAATTAGATTCCTTTTTTTTCTGTTTTCTTTTTTGCCGCCAACACTAAAAGGATCCTTGAATAATCCTCAAGTGTTCAATTTTATCACATATACATAGTTGATTTCTTTGTATAATACAACATCACTCAAGTACTCAACCTATAGTATTGGTAAGTTCATGTTCAAGGCATCATATCTAATTTTTGTTTGTATTATTATATTTTTTATTTTTTGAATTATATATTTGATTATTGTTATTACTTTTTTTTGTTGCAATTTTTGTCAGTGTGAAAATTTAGTTTGTTTTCTGGGGTGGACCTTGGAGGAAGGGAATTATATTATGCTACTAAGGAACAGAAGATCAAGGGCTATGAACAAGCCAAACTTAATTTCTGATCATCATCATAATCATCAAAATAATTCTCAATCACCAAAAACAAATCATGATGCAAAAACAACCACAATTCCATCTCTACTTTGTTCCCTACCAAAATTGAGAGATTTCACTATGAAATGTCTCTCAGGAATTGAAGCCTTACCAAGCCCAACATCAATTCTTGATACAAAAACAGTACTCTCCCCACTTAGGGATAATATTCCATTCTCATATGAGAATAACATATCCCCAAGAATATTGCACTCTTCCAACAACAAGAACAAGACTATGAACTATTCAAAAGAAGGAATTGGTCTTGCTCTTGTTGGAACCCTCAAAGATGATGATCCAATTCATCATCATCATCATCATCATGAGAATAGTGGAAACAACAACAACAACAATAATAATATCCTCTTTGGAACTCAGCTTAGAGTGAAAACCAATAATAATAATAATAATAATAGTAATAAGGGTTGTTGTTCTTATTCTTGTTGTTGTTGTTCTTCTTCTTCAGAATCATCATTTGTTATGATGAATTTGAGTGAGATGGAGCTTAGTGAGGAATACACATGTGTGACAACACATAATGGTCCTAATCCAAGAAAGACTCATATATTTGTTGATAATTGCATTGTGGAAACCTACTACTCTTCTCCTTCTTCTTCATCATCAACAATAGCTTCATTCAATAATTTTCTCAGCTTTTGTTACACTTGCAAGAAGCATCTTGAACACACAAAAGACATCTTCATTTACAGGTATATAGACATTATTCTTAGCTTCTTTAATTTTAATTTTCTCTATGTTATATTCTTTTCTTCTTCTTTTTTTTAATATAAATCATTCATGTAAATATATATTTGAATTAAGAGTTATGTTAAATGTACACTAAAATTAATCATCAGCATGCTGGAATATAAATACACATTGAAAATAAATTAAACTACATATATTTATATATAAATATATTAGTGGCTGATTTTAGTGTACAAATAGTATTTTTGTTGAATTAATTATAAGTGTAAGTTGTATACTCCCTTATTAATGATGATGCTAAATTTAAATTAATTTAGCTAATATATATTTGAAAGGACTCATGCATAGACTTAAATGTTTTTAAAGTTGTAAATAATAAAAATATAGTGTTCGCTTTATTTATTTTTTGTTTTTATTTTATTTGGTTAATTTGTACCTTCTCTGACATTAGAATCCATTAAATTTTACCTAATCTTATGGTGTGAGATTTATATAAATCATTAGAAATACACAACCCTAGCTAATAATCAACATTATTAATTAATAAGTAGATTCTTTGATTCATTTTTTGTCTTATATTCTTATAATATAATTTTGGTATGAATTTATTTTTTTTCTTTTTTTTTTTTTTGATAGAGGGGACAAAGCCTTCTGCTGCGAAGAATGCCGCCACAAAGAGATGGTGTTAGATGGTGCAGCAGAAAATTTATAATAATTTGATGATAAAGGATATCATTTTTGACTTCACTCATTTCCCAACGGCCTAAAAAAAGTGTTGCAATTTCATGATGAGGATAATCAACCTAATTAAGCTAGTCACGAATTTTCAACCCCTTTTTGAAGTTTTGTGGTTTTTTTTGTTTTTCTTTTCCCATCCATGCAAATAGAGAGATAAGAGATGAGGATGTAGAGTTTTTTTTTTTCTTCAAGAAATTAATGAGTAATAATTTTTATTTTATTTTATTTTCGCTCATGGTTTTCTCCCCCTTGTTTCATGCTGAAGCAGATGAGATGATGATGATGATGTATATGACCAAAAATAGTGTCTTCTTTTTTCTTCTTATCCTATTGATGGTGATCATACATATATTATTGTGGATGGGGACCAAATTAATTATTATTTTTTCCCCTCAAGATTCCCTATGTGACTTGTATTCAATTATTATTGCCCCTGGATTGAGAAAAAATCCAGCAAGCTATATACTATATTATACTTTAAAAATCTGACATTGACAGAAAGAAATAATACATACATATGATAGGGTAATTACACTTTAAAAAATCATTATTGAATATATTATTATTATTATTATTATTAGTTTATGCTTAAGAAAATCTTTGATAGGGGTAATGGGGAGAAAGAATCACAAACTTTTTCAAAAAATCCATTATAACAATGCCAAATTCATGATTTTCCATTGGCAAGAAAAAATGGAAAAAAAAGAGGTTTGAATAAATTTATTTAAATAAATGGGTTCATCATTATTAAAGTAAGGGGAAGAATCATGTAACATAAGAATTGGTTACATCTGAGTTGTGTAATAACTTTATGTAAAGAGTAGTGCTAAGAGATTAGTAGGTTTGGTAATTTATAATTATTAATTAGTTATTATTAATATTTTAATAATGTGAGATTATATATTTTTTTATTGATTAAATACTGATCAAATTTTAATAAAAATACTTATCTCTAAATTTTTTCTTATGTAAATCGCTACCGTTTAAAGAGGTTTAATAATTTGTATGTAAATTTTTTTAACTAATCGCGGATTATATTAAAACACAAAATATTCATAAATTGCTACACGTTAGTGCAGTTTATGAAAAAGAAAAAGTGAATAATAAAATTCTGTAATCTATCACGATTTATGTATGGATATTTTTTTATAGCTAAATTAAAGTTAAAAAAAGTTAATTTATTTATAGAAGATAATAACGCCATTTCTATTTTAATAATGTATTACGGTTTGTATGAATTTGTACAAAAAATTAGGCGTTATCAAATAAGAGTGCTGTTATTATCTTCTGTAAATAAATTAATTTTTTTTAGATGTAATTTGAAGTTAAAAAAATATTTGTGTATAAATCGCTATATGAGTTACAAAGTTTTATTCGTCATTTTTTCTTCTTCATACACCGTGCAAACATTTAGCTATTTATGAGTTTTTCATGCTTTGATATCTAAGATATAACCAATTAGTAGTTTAGATAGAGTTGTTACAATATCTAGGTGTAACTAATTTTTATTGAGTTGTTAGGGAGACAATGGACTATTTGTACAATGTGTACAATGGGTTATTGAGTTACAAAATGAACATCTCACATATTATCTAGAATAATCATCCGAGTACTAGGGATAATAAACATATTTTTGGATTCACCAAGGATCGAACTCTTGACCTTTCGAATCTATAGCTCTAATACCATGTCATGATACCACTCATCCCAAAAGATTCAACTGATAGGAAAATGTAATACTAATAATTATACCTCTAATACTCCCTAAACCTCCATTGTACACATTGTACAAATATTCTATTGACTCCTCATACTTTCTCATTTTTATTTGTTGTATTTGGATAATCTTAAACTCTATTTTATTTAAATATGTAATTTACCTAAAAAATTATATGGTATGTGTATGTAATATATAATTTGAATTAATTTGTTCATATTAATTAAATGATTAGCTATAGTATTAGTTGTTAGAATTTTTATTTTATTTGTAATCTAATTTGTTAATATAGAAATTAGTTTGAATGGTATTATAATTATTAAAAAATTTATTAATGAATTATATTGGCAGTTAGTTTGTTTTTGATAGAAAAAATATAATTATTCATAAAATTTATAAAGTTTGAGTTTTCAATTTAAATTATCACAACAAAAATATTTCGATTCCATCTGTGTTTGTGGTTTAAGAATTAAAAGTTCTAAATCAGAATTTAAGATTATTGACAATGGCTGAAGGTACGTAAATTACTAATTTTATGAAATTACTAACATTAATATCTGTATATACATAAAAAATAGGGTAAATCACTTTATTAAACTAAACAACAAACAATGTAACGCAATTCACCCAAAACCAAAATCGACACGTGAATCACCCTGGCCAGCAATTCTATATAAATCGAAACAGAGTGGCCAGATTTCTTTTTCTTCATAAATCAAAATAGCATTGGTCGAATTATGCATTATCTAAGTAAATCTAAAAGGGTTGTTTTGATTTATATGTACATACACAACATATCCATGTAAATCTATATGTACTGTTTCGATTTCTGAAGAATGGAATGCATCCCTACTAAATCTAAACAGAGTATTTCGATTTATATGTAATGGGACGATACTAAATCTAAATATGCTGTTTCGATTTATGTACGGATGGTGTCATGGTGTAATTCGAATGGGACTGATTAGATTTAATAGGAAGCCAACGTCCTAAATATAGAACCAAGGTTAATTCTGAATGAGACTAAAAACTACAATGGCTAATGAGGAGAGCTTTGTAGTATTAGTGCACTATAGAGGGTCGATTAAGAAAAAAACACGGTCAGGAATTAAGTTCACTGATAAGGATCCCCTTAGTCTTTTTTTGAAACCTTCAACTAGTTTCAATGAGTTCTTGAGAAGTTGGGGTTGCAAGGCGTGAAACGGGTTGAGAAATTGTTTTATAGAATCCCAATCTCAGTTTTGCAGGATGACGTGAAGTACGATTCGTTAGTAATAGGTAGTGATGAAGATTTGGAAGTTCTATTCCATTGTCGCCGGCAGTTCCCCGAGGTGAGGACCCCTGAGTTGTTGGCCAAGCTTGTGGATGTGGTTTCCAGCTCAGGCGGTTCGAACCAGAATTCCCAACCCGTTCCAACGGCCGCCTGTTCCACTTCGAGGCCAAGTGGTGCCTCGTCATCGATGCATGCGATTGCACCTGAGGCAATGTTGGTTGCATCCCCATCCTTTGCAGCAGATCTAAACCGCAGTGGTGACGGAGAAGTAGGTATTGTTGATACGAAACCACTTTCATTGCATGGTTTCGCATCGGATGGTGTAGATGATGTATTGCGGGATGATGATGAGGATGACGATGTGGAGCTGGACATGATTGCTGATGAGAGTGGCGAAGATATAGTAGGGAGCAATCCAGTTGGGGGTGCTGGAGGATCTAGTTCAGGAACGCAGCAGTACCCTCCTCACTTTTCCACCTTGGACTTGGATGCCATGAGACAGCAGGCGGTTCCTGGCGAACCAGCTGGATTCGGTGCCAGAGGCACACAGGAAGGCGGGGGGGGGGGGTAACAGAGTTTCAGGTTGGTCAGCAGTTTTAGGATAAAGAGGAGGCCGTGTTAAGTGTGAAGACGTATAGCATCTGACGCGGGGTTCAGTACAAAGTGGTTGAGTCTAATTATCGCAAGTATTATGGGAAGTGTAAGGAGTTTGGCAATGGGTGCGCATGGTGTATTCAGATAAGTCTTCGGCAGCGCAAAGGGATTTGGGAGGTGAAATGGTACAATGGCCCTCAAACTTGTCTAGCCACCTCGATATCGAGTGACCACAGGAGTCTCGACTATCATGTGATCTCGGCATTCATAATGCCGATGGTTAGAGCTGATGCTGTCGTGTGTATCAAGGTACTCCTGAATGCGACAAAGGCACATTTCAGTTTTAGACCGACTTATAGGAGGGTTTGGATGGCGAAGCAGAAGGTAGTGGCACAGATCTATGGAGACTGGGATGAGTCATACAGCGAGTTGCCACGATGGGTTCTAGGTGTGCAGGTGACGATGCCGGGTAGTGTTGCAATGCTGAGGATGAGTCCTGTGCGTGTGGGTGGGCATGTGGATGAAGCACATGCGTACTTCCACCGTCTTTTTTGGACATTCCCACCATGTATTGAGGCTTTCCGGCATTGTAAGCCGTTGGTTAGCATCAATAGTACCCACTTGTACGGGAAATACGGGGGGACATTGCTCGTTGCAATTGTTAAGGACGAAAATTCCAACATCCTACCTGTTGCATTCGCACTTGTGGAGGGTGAGAATGCTGAGTCATGGTCCTTTTTCCTCTCCCACCTCCACCAGCACGTCACTCTGCAGCCGGGCATCTTAGTGATATCGGATCGGCACAATGACATAAAGGCTGCATTGGAGGCGCCTAACGGCAGTTGACTACCACCAGCTGCCTACCGTGTATTCTGTATTTGACATGTGGCTGTCAACTTTGCCCTGACCTTTAAGGGCAAGGATGCACGGAGGCTTATGGTGAACGCGGCTTATGCCAAGATCGAAGTGGAGTTCGACTACTGGTTTGATATCCTCCGTTCTGAAGACCCTGCCATGTGTGATTGGGCTAACAGGATTGACTATACACTATGGACACAACATCGGGACGAGGGATAGAAATTCGGGCATATGATGACAAATATCTCTGAGTGTGTGAATTCGATTCTTAAAGGGGTTAGGAACCTTCCAGTGTGTTCTCTGGTGAAGTCCACGTACGGACGGTTGGCCGAGCTTTTTGTGCGCAAGGGAAGAGAGGCAAAGGCGCAGTTGGGAACCGGACAACAATTTAGTCAGCATCTAGTTAAGGCTATAGAGGCAAATCTAAAGGCGTCTCAGTGTTTTACAGTGACTTTGTATGATAGGGAGAACTCTGAGTTCACAGTGGCAGAGACCACCCCTACTGGCTTGATTTCACTTGGTAGTTATAGAGTGTCACTGTAGGTGCAGACATGTGATTGCAATTATTTCCAAGTACTTCATTATCCATGTTCTCATGCGTTGGCTTGTTGTGCGTATTCACGTCTGACTTGGCACCTCCTATGTACATGAGGTGTATAGCCTGAGGTCAGTATTCAGCGTGTATCGGATGGGATTCACCCCTCCGATAGTAGAGGGTTTTTGGCTACCATACGATGGACCAACAGTCATACCCAACCGCTCCAAGAGGCGTGAATACTTTGTGTACGTACATATAAATCGAAACAATCCTTTTAGATTTACTTGGATAACGCATAATTCAACCAATATTGTTTCAATTTATGAAGGAAAAGAAATCTGGCCACTCTATTTCGATTTATATAGAATTGTTGGCTTGGGTGATTCACGTGTCGATTTTGGCTTTGAGTGAATTGCGTTACATTGTTTGTTGTTTGGTTTAATAAAGTGATTTACTCTAAAAAATAACTATTAAAGTAATCATTTATATAAATATACATTAAAATATAAAATATATATTAAAAATAAATTAAATAATACATATATTTATAAATAAATATAATATAAAAATACTTTTTTTTTGTAATAAGTTTTGTTTGGCTTTATTTTAATTTGTGTGGCATCACATTCTTATAACTAAATTGTTGTTAAAGATATGAGAACATTAATGTTACTATTCAAGTATGCAACGTGCTGCGGACTCGGCTTGAAAAAAACCCAACACACAATAAGATTAATTGGGACCCAAATAATAAGCAATAAAAGAGATGAAAAGTGGCACTTATGTGCTAAAGTCTAAGATGCTCCATGCATTAATGATAAACAAGAACAAACAAAAGGAACCTAACTGAAAGGATTGTGACTTCTTTGCCATTTGTCAATGTTACTTGTTAATTTAATTAGGATAGGGTGGTGGGAAATGAACATCATTCACATTTTTGTGACATATTTCACTTCGGATTTTGATAAAGGAAAGGGATATCATCTATGTGTCGTGTGTAATCCCAAAAACAAAGCAAAAGTATGTAGTAATAGTAAGTAGTAGATAAGCTCAACCACCAAGTCATTTCATGAAAACAAATCATTTTTGTAACTTTTTTTTTAATGAAATTAGTCAAATTACTCATTTTCTTGTGCTATTTGACAATGTGTGAAATCCATATTATACTAGTATCAGTAATAAACATTGATGGTTAACAGGGAAAGTATGATATTTTTCTATTAGGAGTTTTTGTGTTCAAATTTTATAAATAATAACGAATTTTTTTTATGATGAATATTTGAGAAGGATATTTTAGAAAAAAAAATTATGCACTAAATTTCTTCGGATTCCTTTATATATATATTAGATTGTAAAATATGCGCCTATTTGAAACTAAATTAGATTTAACTTTTAAGAGGTGTAGAGTGATTATAAAAAGAAAAATTTTCTATTACACCAAGATCAAAGGTGATTGATTGGTTGATTAAATTTTGTTTTAATTAGCGAAATATGTTTCTAGCGTACACATGAAAAAAAATTAAGGAATGAATCTTCTCAAAATTTTTCTTTCAATTATTTAATAAAGGGTGATATTTTATTATTTAATATCTTTTTTTACACATTTTTTTATCTTACTTAAAAATATAAGATACAAAATTACACTTTACTAAATAATTAAAGAAAAAAAATTAAAAGAATCTATTTTCTGTTTTTTTTTTTTCATTGTGATGAAAATATATTTTGCTAATTAAAACAAAATTTAATCAACTAATCAATCACCTTTGATTTTGGTGTAATAATTTTTTTTTAAATAGTAGAAGATCACACTTTATGAAATAATAGAGAGAAAAATAAAATCTCAAAAAAATACGTATGAAAGTTGGTGACTTCATCACTCACACAATTACACAAAAGACCTGCTCTTTGTTATTTTAATGATTGACTGTTTCTCAATTGTTTTTTTTTTTTGCTAATAAACTGTTTCTCAAATTTACAATAATTAATAAGCAGAAGAAAGCCCAAGAAATGCAAGGCCTAGTTCAGTTAGTTAATCTCCGGCCTTGTAAACCAAATAAATAAAACTTTGGAACTTGGTAGTGTCTAGTGTGTACATTGTATAATTGTAATACCCAAAAAAAAAATGACCAAAAGCCTAAAAGAATTTTTTTAATCTTTTTCTTTCTCAATAATTATCAATTTTGATTTTAGTTTTTGTCCCAGCAATTATATCTTTGTTTTCGGGATAGGAAAAAATTATCATACTCTTAGTCGTAGTTATGGTTAAGGCCCAAACAAGTTTTTTATTAGGGGTGAAGACGGGTCGGTTTGGTTCGAATTTATGGTAAAATTAGAATCGAACCGATCAAAATATAATTGGTTCGGATTGATTTGGATTTGTATTTTTTTGTATATGTACCCGAACCAAACCAAACCGATTAAGAACAGATTGGTTCGGTTCGGGTAATTGGATACCCGATGATTTTGAAATTAAAAAAAAAAACAAATTTTTATCTCAAAAATTCAACAAGTACAATAAACATGTAACATCAATAGAAATAATCCAAATATGTTAAACACCCAATATATTAAAAACTAAACTCATTAAAATCCAAACATATTAATAATGAATAATCATTGTCTAATAGAAAAGCTATATATATTTTTTTATTTTTTTATTTAATTAATATATAATTGGGTTCGTGGGTTAGTCTGGGTTCCGCACCCCCAAAACCGATACTCGAACCAATCACTAACGAAAGCCAGATTTGGTTTGGGTTGGACCCGATTACCCATTGATTTCAGAACCAGCAATTTAATTGGTTCGGTTCGGATTCGAACGGGTAATGGGTACCTGTTACCCGTGCTCACCCCTATTTTTTATTTTAGTTTTTTTGATCTGAAGATTAAATATTCGACTGAAATTAGTTTGATCAAAATCAAAAGTCACAAATGACCATGCAAAATGAGCCATTAGGAGAATAACTAATTTTTTAACATTTTGCTTTTTTTTTTTTGGTAGACGATGGAATGTTTTACCATCTGAAGTGGGTGAGATCCTGAGCCTCACACAAAGTGTACCTGGATTCAAAAATGTACCTTAATTGATGATTAGCGAAGAATAAAGCCGACGTGTTCATGAGTGTGTATATAACCGAAAATGTTATTAAAATACTCTAAATCTTAAGCCCAATGAGAGATATTCCAACATATGTTGGATCACTAGATGACCCAAAATGTTTTTGGGCATTCAGAGTTTGGAAGTTTTTTATAATAAAAAGGACAATCAATCAAAAACCAAATTTATATGTTAATATTTTATTATTATTATGCAATACTTTAGAAATCCAACAAAAAATTTAGTATCGAGAGTTCGAATTTCGCCTTATGTATGTAACAATCCATTAGTTAGCGACAAACCCTTAAATGGAGTTCTGATCCGCGACGGATTAATCATTGATCTGCCGGGTTGAGAAATATCGTGAAAAACAAAAAAAAAGGTGAAAATAAATAAAATAAAAAAATACTGAAAAAGTGTCTTTGTTTTTCTTTTTTCTTTTTAATTTTTTTATAAAAAAATAAAGTAAAAAAAAAATACTGAAAAAAATAAAAGATGCTTTCTTACATCAAAAGGCCTCAAGATTGTGACTTTGTGAGTAATAGATCATAGGAGAGTGAGGGGGACCTCCTTTAAAGTTTAGTCACATGTTGTAGTTGTAGTTGTACCACAATCTTCAACTTTCATTGTTTCAAAGTCCAAGCAACAATAAGGTTTTCTTTCATTGTTAATTTTATATATAAAACTTCATTCATTTTCTTATACAGGATAATTTTATTAATGAATTAGGCGAGTATATAATTATAATAATTATATTCATCAACAATGATGTTAATAATAATAGATTATTCTAATAACAAAAAAATATTTAATAGTGTATTATTTTTATATATTGATAATATAAAACAATATTATTCTGAGAATATATATTAAATAATTCTATTATAAACGGTTAGCACTATCATGGCCTTGTTGATTGAAAAAAATAAAATATATATATACTTGTACTACTGTATTTTTCATAGACAGATCATCATATTACCTATAAATAATAAATAAATAAAAAATTACTTTGTTAATTCTTATAGTTTCACTAAATTTGTAATTAGATTTTTATATATTTTTTTAATTAAATTTATATACTACTTTTAATTTTATAATTAAATTATTATCAATACAAAAAATATTAGAGTTAATAGAATAGTTATTCATAAATTAAAGATACCGACAATTAAGAATCTAATTAAATTCTTAACCAAATATTTTTTAGGAGAATATTTTGTTAATTTTAACGTTTTTAATACGAAAAAAAATTAATTATAAAATTAAAAATAGTATAAGGACTCAATTAAAAAAAGAATATTATAAAAATATAATTGCAAATATGATAAAATTATAGGAACAAAATAATAATTAAACCTAAATAAAATCTAAGTTAATAAAGCTTCTAATATATAATAATTTAGGGTTGTTTGGGGTTGAATGGCAACTAGCCTTCATTCCATACCCAAAGTGGAGTCTGACTATTCAATTTTCAATGGGGAATCACTTTCAACTTTTTTAATTTTACTTTATTTTTATTTTTGTGTCGAAGAATAATAATAAAATTATCCTAAGTTTTAAAGCTAAGCTGCGTAGGCAAAACATATTGGTGAATTTATACGAACCACAAACACAAAATATAACTAATTAGCACCAACATCACATCATTCCAATTCAATTCCTTTAACCCAAAATTAATACGGATTATTCTTATTCTTATTCTTTTTATTTGGTCTCAAAACCTTTTCAAGATTATTCCTGCGGACAAAAGAAAAGCATAAGCAAGCAATGCCATTCTTCACACACCATCCTTTTATTCTGATCATGATAAATCATAAATCATTCCTCTCAAAAAGATTTGGTTCCGAATTGAAGTCACGTAAGTCAATTTTAATTTATTATACTTCCGTTACTTTCTTTTTATATATGCCTTTAGTGCAATGTATAGTATTTTAATCTTGAGAAAAGCGAGAATGTAATGTTTATCTTGAACTAAAGTTGGTATTTTTATTTATTTATTTTTGACGGAAGTTATCAATACTTCAATAGTATTCTTGTCAATTCTTAATTGTTAAAAATAGTCCACGAATAGTTGAATTTTAAATTATTTATCATGTCCGGTCCATCATTTAGACACTCATTTGTTGAACTATATATGTGGATTATACATAATTTAGATAAATATAAATGTAAATTTTAGTTATACAAAATTGTTCATATGTGAAATTCTTTTCAGTTAACATTGCTCTAAATTGTTTTGTAATTAAAATTTGTATTACTTAAATTGAGATCCATAATTACTATTTTATACAATATATACGTATACACCAAAAAATTAAAATAAATGAAATTTCTACTTTATTTTTGTCATAACTCATCACTAAAGTATGATTGAAATTTGAGAAAAACTATAATTCAATTAAATATATATATAAATGATGTCATTAGCATATCATATATAAGAAGTATCACAATCAACTTGAGTTAATTGGTTGATTGGTTAATTCATTCGTTTGCTTAAATAAATGTTAAAAAATTTAAATTTCAATTTACGAAAACTCTCAGGAACTAGCAAATATAACAAGATCTAACCATCATTCAACCAGCATGTGTTTTTATATCAGGACTGTCTCACGCGCTATCACAAACGGCTTTCTCTCACGCTCCTCTCCAAGGAACTAGCCGGATACGCTCTTCGACGATCGCAGTTTCGTTGACAAAGCTTGAAGCTTTACCTTTTATTCTTGGATAAAAATTTTCTTCTCTGTCGCTCATTCCTTCTCAGCTGCAGAACAACTCAGAATTTCACTCTCTCGCTCCATGTCAATGATGGAATCAGTGTTAGAAGAACAGAATATTGAAGTAAGAAATTTCTCCCTCTTCTAATTTTATGATTTTTGTAATGATTTTCATAGTGCATCAATGAACACAATGATGATTATGATTATGAATTTCTTAACTCGGAAAGCATGCTGTTTTTGTTTTTCATAATAGAGTTTAAATTGAATGTACAAAATCCAAATTATACCTTATTCGATTTTGATTTTCATAATGCAACAATGCACAATTAACGTAAACCAATTATTTGATGAAATGACTAAGACAGAAAATATAAAAAATGTTAGTGTTTCTTGTTTGTTGTTAGAGAACATTATAATATTGTATGAACATTAAACAGGAGATTATCTTTGTAATTTTATAGTTGTGTGAGCTATATTCAACTGAATTAACTTTCTTTAATGTGGAGTATCTTTCTTAGATTGATTTGATCTCTAAAAAATGATAAAGATCTCCAGTAGATTATTTCAATTCTTAATTAACAAAAGGCTAATCTTTAAAGGCATTAAAGAAACTCCAATTATTAGCAACAATAAAAACAGTAGTTAGTTTTATGTCCCAGCCAATTAGCAACAATTTATTAGAAGTTTGTTAAGGATTCTTATTTATGCAAAAGGGTTTTGTTGATTCAATACCTAAGAGTAATCGAGATACTTCACTCAATACATTTTGCACCCACTTTAACGAGATTTTGCACACTTTACTCAGGATACTTTGCATCAATCTTAATGAAATTTTGCACACATGAATCAGACATTTTGCACCTACTTTAATAAGATTTTGCACATTTTACTCAGCATAGTTTGCATCAAATGTAATGATTTTTTTTGCACAAATGAATCAGACAGTTTGCACCCACTTTAATGAGATTTTGCACACCTTACTCGTCACAGTTTACACCCAGTTTAATGAGATTTTGCACACATGACTTAACATAGTTTGCACCTACTTTAATGAGATTTTGTTTTACTATCTGATGTATGCTAACTTTATTACAGGATGTGCCCAAGGTTGGCATGTGTTTTGGAACCATTGATGATGCAAATCAATTTTATCATAATTATGCCAAGCGCGTTGGTTTTGTTACTAAGATAAGGTTTACCTGAAGAGTTGGTAAAGATAAGGTTCCTAAGAATCAAATAATCACTTGCAATAGGGAGGGAAACGCAAGTCTAGAGTTTCACCAATAGAAAAGACCAACCTTAGAACCAACTACAATTGCCCCACAAGGATTTCTATTAGGTTGAATAAGGAGGGTCTTTGGATTATATTGAAGGTGTGTTTGGATCATTCACATCCTTGTGATCCAAAGATGGCAAAACTGTTGACACGTAATAGAGAGATAAGTATGCACATGTGTCAAGTCATTGAGAGGAATGATGAAGTAGGTGTGAGACCAAGCAAAACATATCAAGTGTTGGTGGGTGAAGCGGAGGGTTTCTCTAAGATAAACTTAATGGAAGAAGATGTTAGGAACTATCTCAGCAGAAAGGTACGCAATGTTACAGAAGAAATGGATGCTAGGGAGATGTTGAAGTATTTTACACGGATGAAGGATATAAACTCTAATTTTTATTTTAATTTGAAATTGATCAAAACAAGCGTCTCAAAACTATATTTTGGGCTGATGCTCGAAGTAGAGTAGCATATGAGTACTTCGGTGATGGAGTTTTGTTTGATACTACTTATAAAACCAATCGTTACGATATGCCATTTGGTTCCTTTGTGGGGGTTAATCACCATGGTAACTCAGTGCTTCTTGGGTGTGGTTTGTTGACTAAGGAAAATTCAGACTCGTTTACTTGGTTATTTAATGCTTGGCTTACATGTATGCATGGAAAGGCTCCTAAAGGCATTATAACAGACCAATGCCTCAGAATATGAGCTGCAATTGAGAATGTGATGCCAGAGACATGTCATAGGTTATGCATTTGGCACATTACGAAAAAGATTCCAGAAAAATTCAAAAGACACAAGAGATATGAAGAGTTACAAGGTGATTTAAATAATATTATTTGGGAGTCTATTTTAGAAGATGATTTTCAAAATCAATGGGAAGATTTTTTGATTGAATATGGTCTAGAAGATAACAAGTGACTATCAGGTACTTCTCTAAACGTGAATTTTTATATTTTGCACATAGGAATTAGCATATTAGTATTTAAAAAGTATCAAGTGGCTATCATATTCTATTTGCTAGAATTCTAACATGTATTTGAATATGCCTCTAGTACAATTTTTTTATTCTAATATCTTTTAAGCTTCAATGTATTATTAACATGTTTATGACAATATTTGCATCCACTTTTGTTAAGTTTGCTTACAGATTTTTTTTATGTATATTCGTTTACTATGATACATAGATATCTATGAAGAAAGACTTTAGAATAAAATTGAGACACTAACATAACTATAACTATGCCATTTGAGCATTCTATATAGATAACAGGATTTCAACAATTAGGAATTCAGCACAGTTGTATGTATCTCAAACAGCATACACATCACGCAAGAACACATAAAGGATCAAACCTAATTAATATATTTCCTCTTGGATAAACAAAACGTAGCTGATAACTAGAAGTGAAAAGAATTCAACTTAGAAATGTGTATTAAGTGGGTGCATAAATCAAAAGAATTCTGGATATTATAAGCAATCATCAATTTAAAAAAAACTATATTGAATTAATAAGATAAAATAGATAAAACAAACCGTTAGCCTTTACTTTGATGACTCCTGTGTCAACTTCTTTGCAAGTTTTTCTTTATCCCAATAACCAATCCATGGTGGTGGAGGCCCCATATAATTTTTCTTATCTTCGAATGTGTCTTTGTGGTAATAGATAATCTACAAGGAAAATAATAAATGTAATGATTATCATAAAAAAAGAAATCGAAAAAGGAAAAAAGTATAAGTATATTAGACTGATTATCATCAAAACATAAAGACAACTATAAATACTTAATGTGTTTTTTTCCTTAAATTTTTGAACCCTTTTCATAAGCTCATCATGCACAAATCTTGCCCAATTGTATCTTGTGATATTATCTACATCAACAATGACACGTAAGTGCTTTGGGATGTGACAACGCTACTTGTTGGTGCCAAAAATGAGCTAATAATGAACATTGTAAATGCTCTCCTAAAGTAATCTCTCCCTTTGGATGTTGAAACATTACATTCTCTTGAATGTAATAATTCTTGTAACCATGGGCTTGTCACAGACTTGAACAGGGCAACTAATCTTTCTTGCTCTGAAGTCCAATCTTCTTCTGAAAAACTTTTACCAATTGAAGGTAATCCTAGAGCTAACCCAATTTTGTCTGTTGTCACATCGATATCCCCCACCACTAATTTCAATTTGCTTGTTGTTGTGTTATATACTTTAGCAAGTGTGAGGAATAACCGCCTATCAATTTTCCAATCTTGAATAGCCTTCATGGATGAGAATCCTATTTTATCAACTTCAAGTTTTTGCTCTTTTGTAAGAGAATTTATCGTTGTGAAAACTGAAACAGGAGAACAACGACATTCTATCACTTTCTGCAAACATAAAGTAAAAAATCTTCACCCAATTTTAACCATGGTTTGTTTAGAAAATAATAAGAAATAACAATAATAATAAATTATCATAATCATAATAAAGTAATACTCGCATTTAGATATAGATGGGTGCAAACCATGCTAAGTCATCTGTGCAAAATATTATTAAACTGGGTGCAAACTGTGTGTGTAAGGTGTACAAAATTTGACTAAAGTGGGTGCAAATTGTCGAATTGATGTGTGAAAAATCCAATTAAAGTGGGTGCAAACTGTCCGATTCATGTGTACAAAAAATTGATTACATTGGGTGCAAACTGTGCTGAATAAGGTGTGCAAATTCTCATTAAAGTGGGTGCAAACTGTCTGATTCATGTGTGAAAAATTTCATTCAAATGGGTGCAAAGTGTCCTGAGTAACGTGTGCAAAATCTCTTTTTAAATGGGTGTATACCCGAGATTCTAGTTCTGCAAGAGTTTTCTGCTGCATTTTCCTTCTAGTTCCTGTTTCAGATTTCTTTGTATTTGTACTTCTTCGCGGCATCTTAATATTTGGATCTTTTTCCATTTCAAATAATCACTGCATATTATTAAGAAACATATTATTAACACAAACACATATAAAAAACTTAGTAATCAATTGCGTAGTAGCCATTATCAAAGCTCTACCACAACAAAGCTCTACTAACAACTGAGATAATAACATAATAAAAATTTTCAAAGATTTATAAATTAAAAGTACCTAAGTTTCATAAACAAGATATGATGAATCAAAATCAAAATCAAAAGAAATTTTTATTATAGAGTGCTTAAAGATTTTTCATGAATAGACAGAAAATATTGAGTAATATTTTTGGGTGCCATTATGAGTTTCTCCTTGCATGTTTTGAATGGATACAGAATGATGGACAGCAAGAAGGTAAGAGTTGCAGAAAGCAATAAATGAACAAAAATCAAAATTCATTAACCTTCACATTAACCTTGCAAAAGCATAACGCATCACTAGAAACAAAGAAGAATGGATAGAGAGCTGAGAGATGCTGTTGCAGAGAGTAACACCGCTGCTATTGGAAACGCTACTGGGGATGGACAGCGAGCTCAAGAATGCTGATTCATGTTGAGCGTGCTCCAGCGTTGAGCGCAAGAAAGATGGCGCGCAAGAGTGTAGAGGAGAGAGTGTGTGGAATTTTGGGGAAGAAGAAGACCGTGTAGTAAAGGAGCGTGAGTACACGCTCTCTATATGTATTTGGGCTTTATTTTGTTTGAGGTATAAAAATACTAATGCTGGTTGTTTGCTGACCCAAAAATTAGAAAATTGCTGGCCCCCTAGCGGTGCTCTCCCCAAAATTCCACATACTCTCTTCTCTACACTCTTGTGCGCCATCTTTCTTGCGCTCAACGCTGGAGCACGCTCAACATGAATTAGCATTCTTGAGCTCGTTGTCCATCCCCAGCAGCGTCTCCAATAGCGGCGGCATTACTCTCTGCAACAGCATCTCTTAGCTCTCTATCCATTCTCCTTCGTTTCTAGTGATGTGTTATGCTTCTGCAAGGTTAATGTGAAGGTTAATGAGTTTTGATTTTTGTTCATTTATTGCTTTCTGCAACTCTTACCTTCTTGCTGTCCATCATTCTGTATCCATTCAAAACATGCACGGAGAAACTCATAATGGCACCCAAAAATATTACTCAATGTTTTCTGTCTATTCATGAAAAATCTTTAAGCACTCTATAATAAAAATTTCTTTTGATTTTGATTTTGATTCATCATATATTGTTTATGAAACTTAGATACTTTTAATTTATAAATCTTTGAAAAAATTCATTATGTTATTATCTCAGTTGTTAGTAGAGCTTTGTTGTGGTAGAGCTTTGATAATGGCTACTGCACAATTGATTACAAGGTTTTTATATGTGTTTGTGTTAATAATATGTTTCTTAATAATATGCAGTGATTATTTGAAATGGAAAAAGATCCAAATATTAAGATGCTGCGAAGAAGTACAAATACAAAGAAATCTGAAACAGAAACTACAAGGAAAATGCAGCAGAAAACTCTTGCAGAACTAAAATCTCGGGTATGCACCCATTTAAAAGAGATTTTGCACACTTTACTCAGGCCACTTTGCACCCATTTGAATGAAATTTTGCACACATGAATCAGACAGTTTGCACCCACTTTAATGAGAATTTGTACACCTTATTGAGCATAGTTTGCATCCAATGTAATGGATTTTTTGTACATATGAATCGGACAGTTTGTACTCACTTTAATCAGATTTTGCACACATCAATTCGACAATTTGCACCCACTTTAGTCAAGTTTTGCACACCTTACTCGCACAGTTTGCACCCAATTTAATAAGATTTTGCACATATGACTTAGCATAGTTTGCACCTATTTATATCTAAATGCGAGTATTACTTTATTATGATTATGATAATTTATTATTATTGTTATTTCTTATTATTTTCCAAAAAAACATGGTTAAAATTGGGTGAAGATTTTTTTTCTTTATGTTTGCAGAAAGTGATAGAATGTCGTTGTTCTTCCGTTTCGATTTTCACAACGATAAATTCTCTTACAAAAGAGCAAAAAGTTGAAGTTGATAAAATGGGATTCTCATCCATGAAGGCTATTCAAAATTGGAAAATTGATAGGCGGTTATTCCTCGCACTTGCTAAAGCATATAACACAACAAGCAAACTGGAATTAGTTGTGGGGGATATTCGATGTGATAACAGACAAAATTGGGTTAGCTCTAGAATTACCTTCAATTGGTAAAAGTTTTCCAGAAGAAGAAGATTGGACTTCAGAGCAAGAAAGATTAGTTGCCCCGTTCAAGTCTGTGACAAGCCCATGGTTACAAGAAGTATTACATTCAAGAGAATGTAATATTTCAACATCCAAAGTGAGAGATTACTTTAGGAGAGCATTTATAATGTTCGTTCTTAGCTCATTTTTGACACCAACAAGTAGCGTTGTCACATCCCCAAAGTACTTACGTGCCATTGTTGATGTAGATAATATCACAAGATACAATTGGGCAAGATTTGTGCATGATGAGCTTATGAAAGGGTTCAAAAATTCAAGAAAAAAAATACATTAAGTATTGATGGTTATCTTTATGTTTTGATGGTAATCAGTCTAATGTACTTATCTTTTTTTCATTTTTTGATTTTTTTATGATAATCATTACATTTATTATTTTTCTTATAGATTATCTATTACCACAAAAACACATTCGGAGATAAGGAAAATTATATGGGGCCTCCACCACCATGGATTGCTTATTGGGATAAAGAAAAACTTGCAAAGAAGTTGACATAGGAGTCATCAAAGCAAAGGCCAACGATTTGTTTTATCTATTTTATCTTGTTAATTCAATATAGCTTTTTTTTTTAATTGATGATTGCTTATAATATCCAGAATTCTTTCGATTTATGCACCCACTTAATACACATTTCTAAGTTGAATTCTTTTCACTTCTAGTTATCAGCTACGTTTTGTTTATCCAAGAGAAAATATATTAATTAGGTTTTATCCTTTTTGTGTTCTTACGTGATGTGTGTGCTGTTTGAGATACATACAACTGTACTGAATTCCTAATTGTTGAAATCCTGCTATCTATATAGAATGCTCAAATGGCATAGTTATAGTTATGTTAGTGCCTCAATTTCATTCTAAAGTCTTTCTTCATAGATATTTATGTATCATAGTAAACAAATATACATAAAAATTTTTTTTTTAAGCAAACTTAACAAAAGTGGATGCAAATGTTGTCATAAACATGTTAATAATACATTGAAGCCTAAAAAATATTAGAATAAGAAAATTGTACTAAAGGCATATTCAAACACATGTTAGAATTCTAGCAAATAGAATATGATAACCACTTGATACTTTTTAAATACTAATATGCTAATTCCTATGTGCAAAATATAAAAATTCATGTTTAGAAAAGTACCTGATAGCCACTTGTTATCTTCTAGATCATATTCAATCAGAAAATCTTCCCATTGACTTTGAAAATCATCTTCTAAAATAGACTCTCAAACAATATTATTTAAATCACCTTGTAACTCTTCATATCTCTTGTGTCTTTTGAATTTTTCTAGAATCTTTTTCGTAATGTGTCAAATGCATAACCTATGACGTGTCTCTGGCATCACATTCTCAATTGCATCTCGTATTCCGAGGCATTGGTCTGTTATAATGCCTTTAGGAGCCTTTCCATGCATACATGTAAGCCAAGCATTAAATAACCAAGTAAACGAGCCTGAATTTTCCTTAGTCAACAAACCACACCGAAGAAGCACTGAGTTACCATGGTGATTAACCTCCACAAAGAAACCAAATGGCATATCGTAACGATTGGTTTTATAAGTGGTATCAAACGAAACTACATCACCGAAGTACTCATATGCTACTCTACTTCGAGCATCAGCCCAAAATATAGTTTTGAAACGCTTGTTTTGATCAAGTTCAACATCAAAATAAAAATCAATTTATATCCTTCATCCGTGTAAAATACTTCAACATCTCCCTAGCATCCATTTCTTTTGTAACATTGCGTACCTTTCTGTTGAGATAGTTCCTAATATCTTTTTCCATTAAGTTTATCTTAGAGAAACCCCACGATTCACCCACCAACACTTGATATGTTTTGCTTGGTCTCACACCTACTTCATCATTCCTCTCAATGACTCGATACATGTGCATACTCATCTCTCTATTATGTGTCAACAATTTTGCCATCTCTGGATCACAAGGATGTGAATGATCCAAACACACCTTCGATATAATCCAAAGACCCTCCTTATTCAACCTAATAGAAATCCTTGCGGGGCAATTGTAGTTGGTTCTAGGGTTGGTCTTTTCTATTGGTAAAACTCTAGACTTGCGTTTCCTCTCTCTATTGCAAGTGATCATTTGATTCTTAGGAACCTTATCTTTACCAACTCTTCGAGTAAACCTTATCTTAGTAACAAAACCAACGCGCTTGGCATAATTCTGATAAAATTGATTTGTATCATCAATGGTTCCAAAACACATGCCAACCTTGGGCACATCCTGTAAAAAAGTTAGCATATATCAGATAGTAAAACAAAATCTCATTAAAGAATGTGCAAACTATGTTAAGTCATGTGTGCAAAATCTCATTAAACTGGGTGTAAACTGTGACGAGTAAGGTGTGCAAAATCTCATTAAAGTGGGTGCAAACTGTCTGATTCATGTGTGCAAAAAATCATTACATTGGATGCAAACTGTGCTGAGTAAAATGTGCAAAATCTGATTAAAGTAGGTGCAAAATGTCTGATTCATGTGTGCAAAATTTCATTCAGATGGATGCAAAGTATCCTAAGTAAAGTGTGCAAAATCTCATTAAAGTGGGTGCAAAATGTATTGAGTGAAGTATCTCGATTACTCTTAGGTATTGAATCAACAAAACCCTTTTGCATAAATAAGAGTCCTTAACAAATTTCTAATAAATTGTTACTAATTAGCTGGGACATAAAACTAACTACTGTTTTTATTGTTGTTAATTGGAGTTTCTTTGATGCCTTCAAAGATTAGCCTTTTGTTAATTAAGAATTGAAATAATCTACTGGAGATCTTTACCATTTTTTAGAGATCAAATCAATCCAAGAAAGATACTCCACATTAAAGCAAGTTAATTCAGTTGAATACAGTTCACACAACTATAAAATTACAAAGATAATCCCCTATTTAATGTTCATACAATATTATAACGTTCTCTAACTGCTAACTAGTTTGTAAAGTTAGAATACAACTTTTTGTAAAAAAAAAAAAATAGCATACCTTTTTGAATCCCATAACTACTCATCATGAGTCATAAGATCATAAGAAATATGTCATACTACTAAGTACTAAATATTAATCTCCTTCCTTCTCTCTCTATATCACTCCAAATATTTGTTTGTTCATCCCTCTATTGATTGCACTTTTTTACTTTAGTTACTTTTAAGCTATTATGGAACTAACTGTACAAAAGAGAATGCAAAACAAGATCCTACAACAACAGACCGCATTTGAATGCATCACAAACCCAACCAAAACAAAACAACTACAAAAAACACAACACTACCTATTAACTAGCTTAGCCTCACTTTCCTAACCCTTGGAAATTTTGTAGCTCCAACTCCAAGAAAATCATAGAACATGTTTACTGTTATAGAACAATTACAAATTCGATGCTTCTACTTCTACTTCAGGTTCTTAGTAGCTAAGGTTAGATTAGTTTCATTGAGCATGCATCTTGTCTTATTATCTATTTTTCTTTCTTATTTATTTCTATACTTATTTCATATAAATTAATAAATTATTATTTTGTTAGGAGGCCAAACTAGGTGAAATATAAAAAGACAACAACAGTACATAACTTAAATTACATTGAAAAATCAAAACAACAACAAGAAACACTAACATTTTTTATATTTTCTGTCTTAGTCATTTCATCAAACAGTTGGTTTGCGTTAATTGTGCATTGTTGCATTATGAAAATCAAAATCGAATAAGGTATAATTTGGATTCTGTATATTCAATTTAAACTCTATTATGAAAAACAAAAACAGCATGCTTTGCGAGCTCAGAAATTCATAATCATAATCATCATTGTGTTCATTGATGCACTATGAAAATCATTACAAAAATCATGAAATTAGAAGAGAGAGAAACTGCTTACTTCAATATTCTGTTCTTCTAAACGCTGATTCCATCATTAACATGGAGCGAGAGAGTGAAATTCTGAGTTATTCTGCAGCTGAGAAGGAATGAGCGACAGGGAAGAAAATTTTTATCCAAGAGTAAAAGGTGAAACTTCAAGCTTTGTCAACAAAACTGCGATCGTTGCGTATCCGGCTAGTTCCTTGGAGAGGAGCGTGAGAGAAAGCCGTTTGTGATAACGCGTGAGACAATCCTGATATAAAAACACATGCTGGTTGAATGATGGTTAGATCTTATTATATTTGCTGGTCCCTGAGAGTTTTCGTTTTGGGAAAAAAGAAAAGCGTGTGGTAAAGGAGCGTGAGTACACGCTCTCGATATACATTTGGACTTTATTTTGTTTGAGGTATAAGAATACTAATGCTGATTGTTTGCTGGCCCAAAAAATAGAAAATTATTATCCCTTAACGGTGCTCCTCAATTTATGCATGCAGCAAATTAAATCATTAATGAGTTACAAATAATTAAATGGAGCTCAAATCTATAACAAAACGGATTAATCTTATTGACTTGTCAAATTAAATACATTATTTAAAAGTCATTATAATAATTAATAATAATAAACAATAAATTTTGATCATCTTTTCATATTTTTTATAAATAAATATTGTTTTGTAGAGGGTAATTTCGTCAAATAGAATACTGTCACGGTGTCTCTTTATATAAATGACCATCCACAAACATTATCGGCCACTTTCCTCTTCAAGTCGTATCAGAAAGTGGGTCATAACAAATTAAACCACTCAGTGTCTTCATTCTTCTCTCATTTCATTACCTATATCAATACATCCAAACAAGGCCTTATTCATAGTAAATAACTAACTAACTAGAAATGTTCACAATGATGAAGGTGCACCCTTCTTCAAAGAAACGAACCAACCATCGTTCCCAAAACGCCATCGTTTCATCGAACCCGAACCCAAACAATACGAAGAAGCTTTGGAGACTTCCGCACGTGTTCGCCAGCGTTCTTGAACTCCCTCTCCATTCAGACGACGACGTTTCGATCGACGAAACCACGCAGTTTCTCCGATTTGTTGCGTGGTGCAAGTGTAGAGGCTCTTCTTCTTGTGGAGTGAGTGCAGAGGCTGTAGAGATTGTTCCTGGAATAACCAAGATCGTGATCAAGGGAATGGACGGTGGAGATTGTTTTGCCCAGCAGTGCTATGGTTTTCGGTTTAGGCTTCCGCCGTGGACTAGGCCGGAGATGGCCACGGCGGTTTGTAGCGGAGGAAAGCTGGTGGTCACGGTGCCAAAGACCAAGACCAGAGGGAATTGATTCCTCCCTACATATATCAAATTAAAGGTTTGGAATATTATTAGGTGGCTACTTGCGTCAATGTTTTTTACCTATAGATGATAGTTAAAATGTTAATATATATTATATTAAGATAAAAATTTATATGTAGATATTTTTATGTAAAATTAATAATTAATAATTTTTAATTATTAATTTTAAATAATAAAAATAACTGTATGTGAATTTTTATTTTATATTAATTAAAAAAAATTAATTATCATCACGTGAAAATATTAGGCGTATGCACTGTAAATACACATGTGGCCCCTTTTTGATGATCACTCTCTTAATAAAACTTCGATTCCATGCCTCCCTCTTTCTCTTAATTCAAACTCTTCTTATGTTTCTAGTAATTACTAATTAATAATAGGAACGGTCTATACTTTATATCTTATTACATTAATGTTAGAGAAAAAAAATTAAAATTTATCTTATTTAATATTTATTAATTATTATTAAAATTAATAAATATTAAATAAAATAAATTTTAGTTATTTTTTGTTAATTTTTTATTATTAAATATTTCGATCCTATTATAATAATAGAATATTAATTAAGAACAAGAACTTTAATTTGAGCCATATGCATGGATAAATGGTAAAGTTGAAAGAATATAATTTTCATACATTTATAAAAAAAAATTACACAATTATCTAATCATTTATTATCATATGAGAGAAATAGTTAATTTTAAAATACACTACTTAAAAAATTATTTAAATACATAAATTCATATTTAACTCAAATTTAAAATTGTTAAATAATTACATAATCATTAAAAAATATTATAATCAGAATTTTTAATGATATACGTTACTCTTTCAAAAATTTCTCTTCATCAATTACATAAACTATATGTTTAAAATTTGTGAAAGAAATCATTCATTATTTCTATTAAAAAATAATTTATTATATTATATCTTTAAAATTATTTTATTTAAAGGCTTTTGTTATAGTACTCATGAATTTATAAAGGTAGTAGTATTTGTGCACACATATCTCCAATAAATTAAATTTAATATTTTACAATTAAACTGCAACATATTCTTCAAATAAAATCAATATATTTAATTAATATATTGTTAGTTTTTTTCGTAATATTTTCTTAATTTCGGATATAACTTACTTCCATTATCGAACTTCAATAACTAGATTAAGGATTTTAGTCTGCTCTCTACTTATCCTTCAAGTAACACATTTGGTTAGTTGGTAGCATTGGCTCGTTTTGTCTCCCTGTATGACACAACATGTTAGAGAAATAGACAGTAAAAGAGGAAATGAAGAGAAGGGTGTTGAAGAGTAAGACGACAAGATTTTTTAGAAATACAAAAATAAAAGATGAGAGAACTGTAATTTGGAACAAAAAAATATATTAAATAAATACTATTATATTTGTTAAGATTTGAAAAGATAAATTTAAAAACCTACAATAAATGCTAACAAGTTAAAACACACAAATATGTACCGAAATAATGGATACTAGAATAACTATTAATATGTGTATATATATATATTATATCTTAATAAATAAGTACGTATCATAACAAAAGTATTATATCTTTTTAGTAGAAATATTGAGTTTGGACCCTTTTCATTGTGAAAATTAAAAGATAATAATAATAATAATAATAGATTAAGAAGAAGAAATGGGTTCGTTATGGGGGGCGCATATTGAAAGTGGGCGGACGGTGGTAGCCCACTTTTCAACCTAAAATTGAAATATCGACATTCTAAGAAAATAGTTCTATTACCACGTTTTTAAAGCGTGGTGAAAAATTAAAAAAACGTGACGATAGTTTTTCGTCACGTTTTTTGAGTTATCTGAGTTACCGCCATGCTTTTGAAAGGGTCATGTCTACAAGGGTGGCAGTTGCTCTATCACCATGCTTTTTTCAACCTATCACCACGTTTTTTTTCACGCTTTTTACAAATTTTCACATTTAAAAGTGTGGCCGTAGGTGGGAGATATGGCCACGCTTTGAAAGCCACAAAGCGTGGCCGTATGTGGTGGATAGGGGCATGATTTCAAAGCGTGGCAATAAAGGAGATATGACCACACTTTTGAAACGTGACAATAGATGGAGATGTGGTCACGCTTTAAAAGCATGGCAGTAGATGGAGATATGACCACACTTAAAAAGCGTGACAATAGACAAAAATATGGCCATATAGCCATGCTTTTAAAACGTGACTATAAAAATGGTCAGTAACCTAATTATTCTTTTTAATCTTCATAATAAAACCTTATAAAAATATATAGATAATTTTATAATTTAGTCAATAACCAATAATTTTAAATCAATTAATCCAATTTTTATAAAGTTGTGACCAAAATAAGTGTGTGATCACATAATATACTCTAACAAAATACCAAAAAACAAAATCATAACAACTACTCATGAATTCCTAATACATGAATTATAATTCGTAATCAAAGTCATAACATCTACTTCTTGTACTTCATTACAAAATATAAAACGTCGTGTATCATCCATTGCGAGCAAAATTGTTTTGACCACTGCCCTGCAAGATGTAAAACACAAATGAACACCTACCCATATAATACAGAATCATATTCATTCACAACACTCTTCTCCCATCTCAATTCCATAATTGAATGACATTAATATTTCCATGCTTCATATCAGAATTCTTTCAAATCTATTAAGTAATATTAGACGTTAATTTATATACCTGCACATATATGTGTACGAGTGAAATATACCCAATTATAATTTAATTATATTATCTCTTGCATCATAAGTAGAATCTTATAAATACTCAGCATTTATTGACATACATAATTAATAACGAATGTCCATGACCATGGAACCAATACATAATTATAGTACACAACCAGATCTAACACACCCAAACACATACATATCATTACTCGAATTTCAAATGCTTTTCAACTGATCCCAAAAGTGTGGAATTAAGGTAATCTTGGGGACCATGATTAGGTAAGCCTCGAATTAATAAGCCTAGAATTAATACACACACACTAAACTCTTTTCACCAGTCAAAATTATTCAAAATCACAACATTAGAACCTTCCAAGTTCGAATTCAGCAACAAAAAAAAAAATTAAAGTACTTGGTTATATTCCAACATTTTTATTAATAAAAATATTATAATTTTAGCTAACGATAGGATAGAGACCATTGTTTTTTTTTTTTTATTAGTATCTCTATGACAATAAAATAAAAAAGATTACTTACATCATCTTTGTGTGGAATGTGAGTTGATTCGGAGGAGCAGGGAGTATTTTTTGCTCTGCTACTTGAGGTATCCAAAGAAGAATTTTGGGCAGCTTGCATTAAGGCTGCTACCTCTTCATCGCTCATTCCAGGGTTGATTTGGTGCACCAATACCTTTAATAAACCACATACACCGTCCATCTTCTTCTCTAATGATGAGACATGAGCGTTGTATTCAACTTTTATGTGGTGAATCTCCTCATCCTTTTTAAGAGAGCTTCTTGTAATCGAAGCCCCATAACAACGAACTCGACCTGGTTGGTCCTTTCCTAACACTCCTACAAATGCATCCTCATCATTTTCTCCTGCCTCTAAGCGGTTTCGAAGTTTAGTCTATCAAAAAACAACAACCAATAAAATACAAAGTCACATTAACTCAATATAAAAAGAAATTACATTAGAATTCATATTGTATATATCCAAATACAAATACAAACAACTCAATTGTGGTTTGTGTTTTAGCATCAATTTCTTTTCCTTTTTTATTTGTGCGAGTTGCTATGAAAACTTTAGCCCTTGATGGTTCTTCACTGTTCTCTTTAGAATCGCGCTAGAGTACATAGAGAAAAGTTTACATGAAGCATATTAACTAGACAACTACACCATGAATATATATATATATATATATATATATATATATATATATATATATATATATATATATATCACAAAAAAATAAGTTATATTACCAGCTGCTTATGCACTATTCCAAAATTTGTGGATCCCATTTGGTGAGGACATGTTTGCTTTGACCTATTTTTAGTATTCTTAGCAGAGATGGCCTAAATATAAACATGAAGAAGAGATATTATTCTTACAAGACATCATGTCAAATTTCTTTAAAACACCTAAGTTTAGGAACATGAAGAATTCCTGATAGTATGCTTGATGGTACATAGGAAGAAATAAAAGACAATATTACCTTGATATCCGGAAGACTCCAATACCGAATTAGTTTGCAAAATTGAACCTCGAGAATCTCTAATGGTCGGTTCTTTATCATTTCTTTCTTTGTGTTGTACTTCAAGAAATGTTCTATTTTTATTTTGCCATTTGTATTTTTTCCATGCACAACAAAGTGCCCGCATTATCCAAGGCTTTGAACTTATGGGAAGAACGAACTTTTGCTATGCAACACAACACATTAGAATATCAACAGTTAGCACAAAAAATGTGACAAATAAATTAACAAAAAATTATCCATAATGCCATATTTACATACATTGACATACTCCCATATGTCCTCTTTGAGTTTTTTAGGCACACCATGCCAACTAGTATATAACAAAGTCACAAAACGAGGGTTTCTAACTGTTGTGCCCAATAGTTGGTTGAGGTCAGATACAACCTCCTTGGTTGGACCTACAAGCTGCCCTTGAAAAAAATTCCACCTCCCGTCGATCATTAAAATCTGTGGCATGAAGCCTTTTGCACATAGTTTTTCCACGGATTTTCTTTTTTATTGTGCTTAAATCCGATTAAAATAACATAATTCAATTGAGAAATAATATAAGCTATAATTAGACAATAAAGTAAACAAGAAAAGTACCTTCATTACTAGCTTGTCCTCCACTACCCGCATCATTTGCATCATCATCATCAAGCTCATTTTCTTCATCTTCCTCATCTTTTTCATCTTCCAAATTTATCTCATGTACCTTAGAATACATGTCAAGACCCATTCCTTTCTTATTTGAAGTTGCACTCATCTCGCTTGTATCTTCTCCGTCATCATCAGAATTTATGTCATTTTATTCCATTGTATCAGGTTCAGCAGTCCTTTGATTCCTAGTTTTAGAGTTCTTTTCAACTTCAAACATTGTCCCATTTCCATTATGCTCGCATTCTTGAACAAGTGCCGTTGGTTGGACCTTCCTTTTTTTCTTTGGAGTCCTAGCTTTGCGAGGCTTTCTAGATGAGGTAACATCATCCGCTTCTACATGATGCTCAATATAACAGGATGTTCCACAGACATGACAAGATGAGTCATTCTCATACCCGTTCCGATACAACATACAGTCATTGCGACATGCATCAATCTTTTAGTAGTCAAGACCCAAGTTCTTCACCATATTCTTGGTTTTATCAAAAGAAGCAGGAATATTTCAAATATGGTATTGCTTCTTTCAATAATTCCAAGAGTGAAGTAAACGACGCATTACTCCAACCATGCAAGCATTTTAACAAGTAAAGACGGATGGTAAAGGATAATCTTGTGAATCCTTTATACCCGAGGTATAGTTCTTGGCTTGCCTCCTCGTCTACCAATTTATAAAATTCCTTTGCACATTCGTTGGACCCCATGTTTTGTCCGTCAACTTGTGTAGTATCTCTAAATCTATCACGTAACAACTCATCAATATTATCATTGCAATTATATTCACCGTCTATGTCATTGTCAATATCCATAGCAACAAGTGATTCCCCATGATTAAACCACCGCCTATAACCTTCTACAAAACCGTGGCATATTAGATGATCATATACATCATCTCTCTTTAACCAAAGTCTATTACAACACTTTGCACATGGGCATTGAATTTCTTCCCCTTGAGGAACTCCCGTTGATGAGAAAACAAAGTGTAAAAATCTTTCTACACCAACTTGATATTCTTTCTCATGACGTGGTGTATCCATCTAGTCCTTGGACACATCCATCGAAAACCTATATATTTCAAATAGATAGCTAAGTTTAATTTCTAGATTGAAGTCCTTACTGAGACTAACTGCGAATCTAGCTTCCTAATTAACTAAGAGACAATGTTGTGCAAGCCTCCAAAATACTTTGAAGGCATTAGCATAAAATAACAAAAAAAATTGAATTTCAGCAATGCTTAAATAAGGGCCTAAAGTGATAAGTGTTTCGAGAAAGCACTAAGTTGCACGCATAACATCAATAACAAATTAATAGATGTATTCAAATTTGCATAAACCAACTTTAATTACTGTCTTAATCCGTTTCACAACAGCAGCAAAGTGGTAGCGCAGCAAAAGCAGCATTAGAGAGGTAGCAGCGGCAGCAAATAGCTATTCAGTAGCAGATAATTATAGTACCACAGGAGCAGCAAAATAAAGAAGTGGCAGCACTAGTGGATAAATAACTATCGATAGTCTGAACAAAAATAGACTTAGACTTGCGTAAATATTAAAATAGAAGAAATGTGCATTGATTATATTGACCAATGTATATATAGTATAGTGTATGATGCATGAATTTTTATATTGACTAATGTAAAAATAGACTTAGACTTGAGTAATTTTTTTTTTCCGTATGTTCCTTAATTTGGATCCCAATCCTCAGTCACATCTTGAGACGATAGAAGAGAGAGATTATTTATAAGAAGAATGAGTTGGTCAATGTGTTACTATATTTTGCCATTTTGTTTGACTCGAGAAAACAAAGCAAAACTTCAAAAACCAGCAATGTTGAAGACAATAGTGCCATGATATATATACTTTTTTCTTAGTAATTATTCACATGTTCATCATGAGATGAAATGAAACAATTATCTCTCCTCAAGTGGCTCCAAACATTTAACACTATAATAAATTAATAATACTGGAACGGGAACATAAGAAAATTTTCTCATCATTTAAGTGGAAATTTTTTCATCCACAATAATAATAATACTAGAATGGGAACATAAGAAAATTCAGACACAAGTACAAAATCACTTTTAAATCAGCCCCATAATTAATTCCTTATTAGTTTGTTTTAAAAGAGGACTCCAGCTTCTTCTACATTTGGATTATTTAATTTATATGAAGAACAAAACAAGTACAGTTTATATATATAGTAGTAATAATTAATAATAGCATACTTTGTAAGAAAAAGATGTAACTAATAAAATGAACAAATTAAAGTATATCCTGGTGTTGCTAATAATAATAAGAACAACACAAAGTCTGAAGAAGGACAACAGATTAATTAGAAAAAAAAATTACCAAGAAGGGGAAAAAACCCACTCCAAGTGATAAATAGAAGATGTTGTATATCAACCTTAGCTTGTGCAACCATTCTGAAGGAATTATTGTTCTTTCATGGCAAAATTAGTTATGTTTTTGGAATTCTCCATAAAATAAATTAAAATACACTACCTCCTAAAACAGGCAAAAGAAGTGTGCTGCAACCAGGGCTAGAAAAAAGTCTTCCCCGTCGGAGTCGCCTGCCCTTCCATGGTCTCTCCAACCTCAGCCAGCTGCCATACTTGCTTGCCACACCTAGAGGCTCTCAAACCCAAACTCTCGTGAACTGGAAGGAATGGCACGTTAGGAAGCCACCTGGATGGACTTGAGTGAGTTACAACTTACAACAGCCCGGGTAATGAAAGAAGCTGGGCTACAAGTTGGAGAAGTACTTGCATTAAAGAGGGAAGAAATTGGGCAGAGACACAAATAAGAGGTACCTGCTGATTGCTGATGGGGAAATGCATTAGGACCCAGTTCTGTTTTCCTTTTAACTTCAACCTTTATGGACCCCCTTCCTTTCAATTTTAATTAATGCCTACAAGCTACAATGCCACTGAAATTATTTGTAGTAGTAGCAGTGTTGAATACCATGTTAAAAACCAAAAGCTACCATCTAAACTTCTCAACCCACCCATTTCCCACCAAAATTATTCTGAAATAATAATCAAAATAATTCACCATACACTCTGATTTCCAACAGAAAATGTTTAAAGATAATGCTTAATGGTGGGCGCTTCAGCATGAACTTACAAGCCACATTTCTTCAATCTGTAATCAAAATAATTCTTCATTATGTCATTCACATTAGGGGTGCGAGGAAGTTTAACAAGCTGCAGAAAAAAAAACGATAAGAATAAAAATATTGGTCCAATAATTTCAAAATGACAAAAAGGTTTCTACTGTTTGAAGAAAAATTGTGTTGAGTAACAATTATATCAACTTGCTTGTAAAGGAATTAAGACAACGGTTCAACTCTGTAAATAAAACTAATATATATAAAATAATAGCACTACCTTGCCCAGATGGGTGATAAATTCACAATCATCAACTAATTGCTTCCTTAGAGTTGGTGGAATCTGAATGTTGACAAGCTTGTCAGGAGGGACCTCTGGTTTTTCCTATCAGCGAGTAAAACCTCAAATCAATTAAATTATACCATATAGCCAAAAGACTTTAGAAGCACCATCTCCTCATCTCACCCCCTCGGGAAATATGAGATAAAAGTTACATATTTCCATTCCAACTAATTTGAATGACAATTTATGCTAATGCACATTTTACATGAAATTCAAAGATTTGCTGGTGCTCAATTAGTGCCCTATATTACTTAAAATGAGAGTGCAAATCAGACACCAAAGTGTACAATCAGTGCCATACACATTAAAATTCAAACATATAAAGTATGTTTGGAATGGATATAAAATGTATGTTTGGAATGAATATAAAATGTAACTATCACTATCCATACCCACCTCATATCCATGCAATTATCATCACTTGAAAAAAAAAAGAAAACTACTCGGTTAAAAACTGGAATGAGTTCAAATTAGTTCGGTAGAATCAAATGGTCATTCCTTATCAATTTTTACATGAGTGTATCCAAGTGCACTGTGTTAAAACTTGATGAATATTTCGAGTCACGTGCAGTGCCAAGTAGTCGTAGGCATCAGGCAGCTGTGCATATGAAAACTCGCATAATTTATGGATTCAGAAGGTGATATCTCTGCCATACATACACGTGCAGCGCAGCATTATTTCTGCAACACATGGGATCGGCAGAAAAATGTTGTACTTCAAATTTCTTCCTTTTACCTTTCCCTTCCAATAATTAATAACAAATTGTGTACGTATAAGGTTAATTCTATTATCTTCCCTCTATTAGAAATTCTAATGTTTTTTCTAATTTATAATCAGGCAAGATCAATTCTTGTATGCTTTCATTATTGCTTGCTTGATAAAAATACCAATGTTGGTCTTCAAATTAAATTAATTAACATACTATTGCCAGGATCATCTCATTAGATTTCAAAAGCATTTTAGCTACCTCAGTTTATGATCACAAATATTATATATTAAGAAATAACTCATCTATAATTGTCTTTCATATAAAATTAATAATTAAAAATTATTATATAATAATTTAATTAAATAAATTAAAATTATTTAATAATTTATAATTATTAATTTTAAACTATTAATTTTATATAAAAATAATTAGACGTAAGTTACTGATGTATAGAGTTAGCAGTCAATGTATGCAGCATATAAACCCTGAACATACTCAACATAACTGAGTCTCATATTGAAATTCACACCACATTTTCTTACATATAAAGTAATATCAATTCATCTATGTGAGGTTTCCAGTTTGTGAACTAACGTCGCGAGAAATCGATCCTTACAATCTCAACAAGCATATTACTTGCATATAGGTATACTGCTATAAGAAATTAAGAATTATAATGCATCACCCTACAAAGTAAAAAATATAGCAGTATAAAAATCTTTTCCTCCCCATCCCTCTGTCACCCCAAGAAACACAATGTACATTGAGTCATATGCATCTCACACTAGTATACTACTCTAAAGTCATCAACACTTAAATTAAGTCATGCTGCAAAAGCATTCAAGAAAGGAGAAAAATAGTACAGCAGAGAATTTAGTTTTTATTTGATAATATTCCCAATTTTACACATACACAAATTCTACCAAAAATAAAACAGTAAAAACGACCTGAGAATTTGTTTGTTAGGACTTAAATTAAAATTTTGCCACATACACAGCTGAAAAGAACTTATTCATTTTGAGGGAAAATCTTTAATTCAGCAATCTGATATTTAATTCAGCAACAAAGTACAATAATTAGTTGAGGGAAAATCTTTACCTTCACAACATACCAGCAGAATCAGTGACCAATGAACAGAGAAGACTGAGCAGCCATAAACCAGCACATAAGAAGGAGCAGGGAATGGCAGAGACGAGGGATGTAGCAGATGCGAGGCGGAGGCGCGGTGGAGGGGATGTAGCAGCGCGATGACAAGGAAGGCAATGGTGAGGGTTAGGGCATGGTGGCAAGGAAGGCGAAACGACAAGGAAGGAGAGCAGAGAAGACGACACTGACGATGCAGAGGAGATCGGTGAGGAGGACGACGCTAGCGACGAGGTAAACGAGGGCGACCCTAGTGACGAGGCGGAGACGAGTACGGTGCTGGTGACGGCGAGGATCTGAGCTCTTCCAGGGTTGAGAGTTGAGAGTGACGGTAAGAGTTGAGAATGTCATCCCCGAACTTGCACTCCGGGATTTAAAGTTGTTCTTCTGTCAATTTCTGGACATGTGGCGCGAGTTGGCAAGCTTAGTGATATGTGGGACTCACAACGGTTAGCTGATGTGGCAAAGTAAACTCTTCCAACTCAATTTGGTCCCTCAATTGAAATTAAAACTCTAATCCCCAAATTTAAAGTCCACAATGCTCATTCTGTTCTCTTCTCTTCGATTATGTGTTCTTCTCTTCTCCCTCTCTGAAGCCCATCGGTTATGGCAAGCGCGAGCAATACAGTTAGGAGCAATGTGAGCAACAGTAAAATCTGGTTATCAATCTGAGTGTGCCAGAGTTGGGGTTCATGTCGAAAAGGTTAGGTCTTTGTAGCAGATTTTCAAATTGTGTGGTGAGAGAAACATGGGTTTCAAGAATCTCTTGTGCTCTTATGAGGTCATGGCATCATTGCTTGTGCAGGTTGGGATGCTTAGAGAAGCTGATGGCTTGTTATTTGACTTGGAGGGTGAAGAAATTTCATTGGATAATCATGAGATTTTCAGTTATCTGATTGAAGGGTATGTTAACATGAAAGAATTAGAAAGGTCTGTTTTTGTGTATGATTTTATGAGGGGTCACGGTATGATTTCTTTGCGGTTGTGTTACCATGTTCTTGTTGATCTTTTGGTGAGAATACAGAGAACAGAGCTTGCATTTAGAATTTCAGTTGATATGCTGGATTTCTGTGGCAAATTGAATTGTGCCAACGCGAAAACGTTGGAGAATTTGGTGATACTAATTTGTGGCAATGGAAAGATTCTGGAAGCAAGGAACATTGTCAAGAAGGTGTTGCCTTTCAATCCTGAGGTTAGTAGCTTCGTTTTCGATGAGATTGCTTTTGCATACTGTGAGAAGAAGGACTTCAATGATTTGCTTAGTTTCTTTGTCGAAGTAAAGCGTGTCCAGAGTGTAGTGGCTACCAATAGAGTTATAAATTCTTTGTGCAGCAGCTATAATGTAAAAATGGCAGGATTTTTTATGCAAGAACTTGAAAACATAGGCTTTAAACTTGATGAAGTAACATATGGGATATTAATTGGTTGGAGTTGTCGCGAAGGAAACATGAAAAACTCTATGAATTATTTGTCTCTTATGCTATCAGAAGGCTTGGTGCCGCGCATATATACTTATAACACTCTTATAAGCGGGTTGTTTAAAGTAGTCCTGTTAGAGCATGCTCGTCACATTCTTAATGAGATGATGGATAGGGGGACGCCGCCTGATATTTCCACCTTCAGAGTACTTATAGCGGGGTATTGTAGGTCTAGACGGTTTGATCTAGTGAAAAGTTTGATTCATGAGATGGATAATGGTGGTTTATTGAACTTTCGTCAATGGAGAATCCACTTTCCAGGGCGTTTACCGTTTTGGGATTTAACCCTTTGAACGTGAGGTTGAAACGAGACAATGACAGAAAACTTTTAAATACAGAGTTCTATGATGATATTGGAAATGGACTTTACTTGGATACATATGTTGATGAGTATGAGAACCACATTGCTCACATTCTTGAAGAATCCATGGTACCTAAATTTAGTTCATCTGTCAGGAAGGAGTGTAGCAATAATAACTTAAAAAGGGTATTGGTTTTGGTTGAAGAAATGCTTCGTTGGGGGCAAGAGCTGTTGCTGCCAGACTTTTCAATGTTAGTGAAACAACTTTGTTCATCTCGAAGACAAGAAGACAGAATCGAAGAGAAGAGAACAGAGTGAGCACTGTGGGCTTCAAATTTGGGGATTAGGGTATTAATTTCAATTGAGGGACCAAATTGATTCAAGAGAGTTTACTCTACCACATCAGCTAGCCGTAACGCCCACGTGTCACTAAGCTTGCCAACTCAGCCTTCCGGTTGCGTCAGTTGACTAGAAATTGCCGGAAGGACAACTTTGAGTCCCGGAGTGCAAGTTCGGAGATGAATTTGGGGAATTTTTAAGTTCAGGGACTACTATGAGGTTCGAGTGCAACTTCAGGGACTACATTGAAGCTTAACTCAGGTTTTATCTGAATAAAGTAATAAACACCCAACCCAACCTTTCTCCATTTTCACAAAAGACAAGCCAATGCTTATAAAAAAAAAGGTGAATGCTATGGTGTTTAAAAAGTGGTGCTTATTTATTTAAAAGGGTTAAAAGTTATTATTTAATTTAAAAGATATAAGAATAAATAATTTTTAAAAAATTAAAACTTACTACAAAAAGTAAGTTAGGCAAAATTTAGGCAAAAACTCATAGGCACCATAGAATTGGCAAAAAAAAAAGACACTTCGATTTTCAATCTTTTTATTTTGGGACAATACGATTCTTCTGTTAAAAAATTCGTTAAATAATAATAAAAATTAATTTTGTGGTAATTTTATTTATATTTTGTGAAAGTTTTAAACCTCCGTAAACTATTAATAAGTTTGTTTTTGAAAAATACCTTCACCGATGGTGGTTAAATGAAGGAAACTTATGGATAAAAATGATGTCGCAAAAAAAAGTAATTGTAGTACAAATACCTTTTAAAAGAAAAAAATAACATCGAATAAGAAATGAAAAAAGAGAACTTTAATGTTGATAATATTGGTACTGATGATTAGGACGGTAGAGGAGATAATGATGATGATAAAGCAATAAAAAATAATAGAAGTAGAAGCGATAATAATGAGGATGAAGAAGGTAATGGTACTAGTGGTAGTAATGGGTTATATTATTGAAAATAATTTTGTGGAGGTTTAAAACCCCCATAAAATATAAATAAAACCCCCACAAAACTAATTTTTATTATTATTTAAATAATTTTTTTAACAGAGGAATCGTATTATCTCAAAATAAAAAGGTTGAGGGTCGAAGTGTCCTTTTTTTTGGACAGGGATCGCTTTGTCCTTCATGAAAATGGACAAGGACCGAATTGGGTGTTTACTCGTTTTATTTTTCAAAAACCTTTTGGCCACACTTTAAAGCGTGCCAAAAGAGTGCCAGGATATGGCCACTAGGGGTGTTCATGGGCCGGGTGAAATCGGGTTTGATGTGACTCAGACCCAACCCGAAATGTATACCGGGCCTATTTGTTAGACCCGAACCCAGCCCTAAATTCGATGAAACCCAAACACTTTCGGGCCACGATTATACCGGATGAAAAGCGGGTCGTTAACATTACATTACCTTAATATCTTCTTGTAAGCTAGCATGTGAAAATATCCAAATTTCTAAAACTCCAACCATTATTTGACATGGTAAAATTCACTTAGAAAAATATAACAAGAACCAACCCTTCTCTAAAATTAAAGCATAACCACAATCAATACTAATATTGTCTAATAACATCAAATATTTAAATCAATATAAATAACAAAATATTATGCATTAGTCTAAACTATAAAAGTGTTGTCTTGTTTAAAATATAATTAAATAAATAAGCCACATTTTTAAGTAAAGTATTTTTATAAAAAATATTTTTACTATTTTTATTTGAATAATTATCTTAAAATTAACTACCAAATCAATTACTAATATTGAATATATATTAATATATAAAATATATATTAAAATAAATAAATTATATATATAGTTATATAAAAATATATAATAACTTATTTAATGTACAAATAATGTTTTTAGTATTATATATGTATAGTGGAAGAGGCTATGGGGCTTGAAAGTGACTACTAATTTGCTGGACTGGTCCAAGAAAATTCGGTAAAAACATTCTTCCAACTACAAAGTTGGGTTATGAAACTGATCCAACCTAGTTAACTTCTTTCATAATATATATGCGCATGTGTGCACATGTGCGAGGGGTGTTAAAGATAAGGTATGGTTTTCGGTGTCGAAAATGAATTAGCTATTATTATATACATTGGTAGATTCTACACTAATAATTTTTTTCAAAATTATATATGAAGACTAAATTCGACAATTTTGATATTATTTTAAAAGACATCAATAACTTATTGCCTAAAAATAACTATAGAGGTGTTACGGATCCGACCCACGGATCCCGCATATCCGGTTACCCGGGGACGACCCGCTCCAACACAAAGGCCCCAAACACCGGCCCTTCAAAGCCTCTAACCCAAATATCTCTCTTATCTTAACCGAATAAGATAAGATAAGATATCCACCGTCACCTATAAATAAGAGGACCCAGGTCCCCCCAGGTATTCATTCATTCCTCACACTTTCTGCCTCTTAGATCCATTCTGACTTGAGCGTCGGAGTGTCTTTGCAGGTACCACCCCCCATCGTTCCAGTCAAGCAATCCGGTTCCAGTTTCGCCCGCGGGTTCCCGATCCACCCTTCAAACCGTACCAGAGACATCTCGTACATTGGCGCCGTCTGTGGGGAACCTGCGCCAGCTGGGCCCGATGGGGGACGTCCTAGAGGAAACCCCCTCAAGCCAGGATGACTCTCAACCGATTAACCCAACCCCCGAGCACCGTGAAGTCACGAACCAAGCGAGAATAGCAAGCACTATCCAAAACGCGAACGATCACAACATCACGGTCCGACGACATCTTGAGAAGGCCAGCGACAAAGCAGCGCAGATCATCCAGGATCTCTGCCTCCGAGTTCAGGAACTCGAAGGCAAGATAACCAATAAAGGAAAACACAACAACGAGCACAGAAGCCATGCAACCTCCAGATCAAGATCTCGCCGCGGAAGGTCACCAACCCGACGACACGACAGAAGAGACGGTCGCAGCTCATCACGCGATCACAGACACGAGAAATCGCCAGAACGGCGATACAACAAGAAACATAACCGCAGCGCTTCTCAAGACCTGAGTTATCAACACTACTCAGACGAAGATCGGAGGGACTGAAACACCAAACGCACGAGAAACGACCATATAATAATGGGAGCTACACCCTTCACAGAAAGAATCCTAAGGGCAAAACTCCCCAAAGGCTTCGACAAACCTACCGATATGAAATACGATGGAACTAAGGATCCCCAAGAACACCTAACGGCTTTTGAGGCCAGAATGAACCTAGAAGGAGCGGCCGACGCGGTCCGATGCAGAGCCTTCCCGGTAACCCTCGCCGGGCCAGCGATCAAATGGTTCAACGCCCTCCCGAACGGATCCATAGCCAGCTTCCACGACATTACACGAAAGTTCATGGCCCAGTTCACTACTAGGATCACCAAAGCCAAACACCCCATCAGCTTACTAGGGGTCACGCAAAAACAAGAAGAATCCACAAGAAAATACCTCGACCGCTTCAATGACGAATGCCTAACGGTCGACGGACTCACGGATTCCGTCGCGAGCCTTTGCCTAACCAATGGGCTAATGAATGAAGATTTTCGCAAACACCTCACCACCAGACCGGTATGGACCATGCATGAGATCCAGAACGTCGCCAAAGATTACATCAACGACGAAGAAGTCAGCCAGGTCGTCGCCGCCAATAAACGGCAGCACGGCAACGCCCAGCGCGGCAACTCGGCTTCTCACCAAAACCCATCACTCGAAGAGAATCAACGGGACCACCCCAGGCCGACCAGCCGACCACCAAGAATAGGCAAATTCTCAAATTACACCCCCCTGACAGCACCAATTACCGACGTATACCACCAAATAGCAGATCGAGGCATCATTCCGAAAGCCCGGCAACTCAAAGAAAGGACAGGAGGCAACAAGACCCTTTACTGCGAATACCACCGAGGTTACGGTCATAGAACACAATATTGTTTCGACCTTAAAGACGCCCTTGAACAAGCCATACGAGACGGCAAACTCCCAGAATTTGCCAAAATCATCAGAGAACCGAGACGCGCGGAGAGAGACAGGTCGCCGGAGAGGGAAGGACGTAACCCGAGAACCCAAAAGCAACCCCCGAAGGAAAGCCCAGAGGAAGATCCAACCATCATAGTAAACGTCATCACAGGCAAAGACGTATCAAACAAGTCAAAACTAACAATGAAGAAAGACCTCAAGATAATGGCTGTAAGGAACCAAGTCCCAACCTCCGCGGCCGACAATACGATAACGTTCTTACCAGAGGACTGCCAACACGGCACCTCAGCCGAGGATGCCCCTTTCGTCATCTCAGCGAGAATTGGAACAGGACTCGTACGAAGGATACTGGTAGACACCGGGGCAGACTCAAACATCCTTTTTCGAGGAGCCTTCGATAAACTCGGACTCCGCAACGACAACCTCCAAACACACCGCCACGGCGTCACGGGACTCGGAGACAACTTCCTCAAACCAGATGGCTCAATCACACTTCCCATCACCATAGGAACGAGCAGCCAGAAGAAGACAATCCTATCTGAATTCGTAGTCCTAAAAGACTCCACAGCCTATAACGTGATTCTCGGAAGGAAAACAATCAATGACTTCTCCGCAGTTATCTTTACCAAATACCTCCTTATGAAATTCAGAACCGACGACGGCTCCGTCGGCACCATCCACGGGGACCGAGAAGTCGCAGCCGAATGCGACAACACCAGCCTAGCCCTAAGGAAGAAATCACGAGATGCGGCCGGAGTATTCCTAGCCGATCTGGATGCCCGACAAGACGGCCAACCCAGGCCAGAGCCAGAAGGGGATATGGAAAAACTACAAATAGGGCCGACCAAGGATGAATACACCTTCATTAATAGGAACCTCCCATATGACCTCAAAGAGGAGCTCTCTCAACTCCTGAAACAAAATAGAGACCTGCTTGCATTCACACCGGCCGACATGCCGGGAATAAACCCCGACCTAATGTCTCACCGTCTAGCCGTGGACCCCAAAGCTAAACCAATAGCACAAAGGAGAAGAAAAATGTCACCGGACCGAGCCACCGAGGTCAAAGCCCTACTCGAGGCCAACTTTATCCGAGAACTCCCCTACACGACCTGGCTAGCCAACGTCGTACTAGTGAAAAAATCTAATGGGAAATGGTGAATGTGCGTCGACTACACGGACCTCAACAAAGCTTGTCCGAAGGACGCCTTCCCCCTACCAAACATCGACGGATTGGTAGACGCTGCATCCGGTCACCGATACCTCAGCTTCATGGACGCGTACTCCGGATACAACCAGATTCCGATGCACCGACCAGACGAAGAGAAAACAGCGTTCATCACCCCAGACGGGACATACTGCTACACAGTAATGCCCTTCGGCCTAAAAAACGCTGGAGCAACCTATCAAAGACTGGTTAACAAGATATTCCGAGACTTATCCGGTAACAAATTAGAAGTCTACATAGACGACATGCTCGCCAAGACCGAATCCTGCGAACAACTAACCGACGACCTCAAAGTCATAATGAACACTGATGAGCGGATAATTTATACGCTTTTTGGCATTGTTTTTAGTATGTTTTTAGTAGGATCTAGTTACTTTTAGGGATGTTTCCATTAGTTTTTATGTTAAATTCACATTTCTGGACTTTACTATGAGTTTGTGTGTTTTTCTGTGATTTCAGGTATTTTCTGGCTGAAATTGAGGGACTTGAGCAGAAATCAGATTCAGAGGTTGAAAAAGGACTGCTGATACTGTTGGATTCTGACCTCCCTGCACTCAAAGTGGATTTTCTGGAGCTAAAAAACTCAAAATGGCGCGCTTCCAATTGCGTTGGAAAGTAGACATCCAGGGCTTTCCAGCAATATATAATAGTTCATACTTTGGCCAAGAATTGACGACGTAAACTGGCGTTCAACGCCAGCCTTCTGCCCAAATCTGGCGTCCAGCGCCAGAAAAAGATCCAAAACCAGAGTTAAACGCCCAAACTGGCACAAAAACTGGCGTTCAACTCCACAAATGGCCTCTGCACGTGCAACACTTAAGCTCAGCCCAAACACACACCAAGTGGGCCCCGGAAGTGGATTTATACATCAAATACTTACTCATGTAAACCCTAGTAGCTAGTTTATTATAAATAGGACCTCTTACTATTGTATTTGACATCTTTGGATTACCTTATGATCCTTTGATCACGTTTTAGGGGGCTGGCCATCTCGGCCATGCCTGGACCTTCACTTATGTATTTTCAAACGGTAGAGTTTCTACACTCCATAGATTAAGGTGTGGAGCTCTGCTGTTCCTCAAAGATTAATGCAAAGTACTTCTGTTTTCTATTCAATTCTTCTTATTTCTCTTCTAAGATATCCATTCGCACCCAAGAACGTGATGAAGGTAATGATTATGTGTGACGCTCATCATCCTTCTCCCTTATGAACGCGTGCCTGACAAACACTTCTGTTCTACATGAAATAAGCTAGAATGAGTATCTCTTAGATCTCCTAACCAGAATCTTCGTGGCGTAAGCTAGAATGATGGCGGCATTCAAGAGAATCCGGAAAGTCTAAACCTTGTCTGTGGTATTCCGAGTAGGATTCAATGATTGAATGATTGTGACGAGCTCCGAACTCGCGATTGCAGGGCGTTAGTGACAGACGCAAAAGGATAGTAAATCCTATTCCAGCATGATCGAGAACCGACAGATGAATAGCCGTGTCGTGACAGGGTGCGTGAGCATATTATTCACTGAGAGGATAAGATGAAGCCATTGGCAAGGGTGATGCCTCCAGACGATTAGCCGTGCCGTGACAGGGCATTGGATCATTTTCCCGAGAGATGACCGAAAGTAGCCATTGACAGTGGTGATGTATCACATAAAGCCAGCCATGGAAAGGAGTAAGACTGATTGGATGAAGATAGCAGGAAAGCAGAGGTTTAGAGGAACGAAAAGCATCTCCATTCGCTTATCTGAAATTCCTACCAATGATTTACATAAGTATCTCTATCCCTATTCTATTATTTATTATTCGAAAACTCCATAATTATTTTATATCCGCCTGACTGAGATTTACAAGGTGACCATAGCTTGCTTCATACCAACAATCTCCGTGGGATTCGACCCTTACTCACGTAAGGTATTACTTGGACGACCCAGTGCACTTGCTGGTTAGTTGAACGGAGTTGTGTCCACACATAGAGCCACAATGAGGATTCAATACAATTATATATTGTTAATCTCACACAAGTACAAAGAACATGGAACACAATTTCGTGCACCAAGTTTTTGGCGCCGTTGCCGGGGATTATTTGAGTTTGGACAACTGACGGTTCATCTTGTTGCTCAGATTAGGTAATTTTCTTTTTTATTTTCTTTTCAAAAATTTTTCAAAAAAAAAATTTTCTAAAATTTTCTCATCTGTTTTCGAAAAAAATAAAAATGTTTTCAAAAATAAATTATTCTATGGCTTCAAAATTTTTAAGAATGAATTCTAGTGTTTCATGAAATATGTTGAATCATATCTGGCTGTAAAGCCATACCCAAACTACTTTGGGATTGGTATTCAACTAATCACTTCAGCCCATGTAATTATATGTTGCAGCCTGGCTGGCTGTAAAGCCATGTCTAAATTTATTTGGACTGAGGCAGCAATTTGTTATCAAGAGCAAGCTAGTTGGAGTTAATCCACCTGCTACTGTTTCTGATCTACATGCTAAAGCTTGGCTGGCCGTTGGCCATGTCTAGTGTTTTGGACTGGAGCTTTCATTGAAAGCTTGGCTGGCTAGTGAGCCATGTCTAATTCCTGGACTGAAGCTTTAGACTAACATGGCAAGATTCCTGGAATTCATATTAAAAATTTTGGAATCCTTATTTTTCCTTTTTAATTTTCGAAAAATATAAAATAAAAATCCAAAAATTTAGAAAATAATAAAAATAAAAAATATTTTGTGTTTCTTGTTTGAGTCTTGAGTCATATCATAAGTTTGGTGTCACTTGCATATGCATCTTGCATTTTTTCGAAAATATCATGCATTCATAGTGTTCTTCATGATCTTCAAGTTGTTCTTGGTAAGTCTTCTTGTTTGATCTTGATGAATTTTTGTTTTGTGTCTTTTCATGTTTATCATATGCATTCTTGAATTCTTAGTGCGTAAGCATTAAAGAATTCTAAGTTTGGTGTCTTGCATGTTTTCTTTGCATTAAAAATTTTTCAAATTTGTATCTTGATGTTCATCATGACATTCATAGTGTTCTTGGTGTTCATCTTGACATTCATATCATTCATACATGCATTCATTGTTTTGATTCAAAAATTTCATGCATTGCATCTTTTTAGTGTTTTTCTCTTGCATCATAAAAATTCAAAAATCAAAAAAAAAAATATCTTTCCTTTTTTCTCTCATCAAATTCGAAAATTTGAGTTGACTTTTTCAAAAATATTTAAAATCAAATTGTTTCTCATGAGTCAAATCAAATTTTCAATTTGAAAATCTTATCTTTTTCAAAAATCAAATCTTTTTCAAAATTATTAGTTATTTTCGAAAATTCCAAAAATATTTTTCAAAAATCTTTTTCTTATTTTTAAATCAAATTTTCGAAAATAACATAATCAATTAATGTTTTGATTCAAAAATTTGAAGTTTGTTACTTGCTTGTTAAGAAAGATTCAAACTTTAAGTTCTAGAATCATATCTTGTGATTTCTTATGAATCAAGTCATTAATTGAGATTTTAAAAATCAAATCTTTTTCAAAACTAATTTCTATCATATCTTTTCAAAAATATCTTCTTATCTTATCTTTTTCAAAAATATCTTTTCAAAATATCTTTTCTAACTTCCTAACTTCTTATCTTTTCAAAATTTGTTTCAACTAACTAACTAACTTTTTGTTTGTTTCTTAACTTTTTCAAAACCACCTAACTAACTCTCTCTCTCTCATTGTTCGAAAATATCTCTCCCCTTTTTTAAAATTTATTTTTAATTTATTAATTATTTTAATTTTTAAATCTTAATTTTCGAAAATTACTAACACATTTTCAAAAACCAATTTTCAAAAATCACTAACTCCTTTTCAAAAATAACTTTCGAAAATTCCCTCTCTTTCTCTCATCCTATTCTATTTATTCATTCATATCCTAACATCTCATCTCACATCTCTTCCATTCGTACAGTTGCATTTCTTCCTTTACATCACATTCTTTGTCTCCCCCTTCTCTTCCACTCACAAAGGGATCCCTATACTGTGGTATAAAGGATCTCTATTATTATTATCATTTTTCTGGCCATTCTTCCTTGTCATATGAGCAGGAGCAAGGATAAGAACATTCTTGTGAAAGCAGATCCAGAACCTGAAAGGACTCTGAAGAGAAAATTAAGAGAAGCTAAAATACAACAATCCAGAGATAACCTTTCAGAAATTTTTGAACAGGCAGAGGAGATGGCAGCTGAAAATAATAATAATGCAAGGAGGATGCTTGGTGATTTCACTGCACCTAATTCCAATTTACATGGAAGAAGCATCTCCATTCCTGCCATTGGAGCAAACAACTTTGAGCTGAAACCTCAATTAGTTTCTCTGATGCAGCAGAACTGCAAGTTTCATGGACTTCCATCTGAAGATCCTTTTCAGTTCTTAACTGAATTCTTGCAGATATGTGATACTGTTAAGACTAATGGAGTAGATCCTGAAGTCTACAGGCTCATGCTTTTCCCTTTTGCTGTAAGAGACAGAGCTAGATTATGGTTGGATTCTCAACCTAAAGACAGCCTGAACTCTTGGGATAAGCTGGTCACGGCTTTCTTAGCCAAGTACTTTCCTCCTCAAAAGCTGAGCAAGCTTAGAGCTGATGTTCAAACCTTCAGACAGAAAGAAGGTGAATCCCTCTATGAAGCTTGGGAAAGATACAAACAGTTGACCAAAAAGTGTCCTTCTGACATGCTTTCAGAATGGACCATCCTGGATATATTCTATGATGGTCTGTCTGAGCTATCAAAGATGTCACTGGACACTTCTGCAGGTGGATCCATTCACCTAAAGAAAACGCCTGCAGAAGCTCAAGAACTCATTGACATGGTTGCTAATAACCAATTCATGTACACTTCTGAAAGGAATTCTGTGAGTAATGGGATGCCTATGAAGAAGGGAGTTCTTGAGGTTGATACTATGAATGCCATATTGGCTCAGAACAAAATATTGACTCAGCAAGTCAATATGATTTCTCAGAGTCTGCATGGAATGCAAGCTGCATCCAACAGTACTCAAGAGGCATCTTCTGAAGAAGAAGCCTATGATCCTGAGAACCCTGCAATAGCAGAGGTGAACTACTTAGGTGAACCTTATGGAAACACCTATAACTCAACATGGAGAAATCATCCAAATTTCTCATGGAAGGATCAAAAGCCTCAACAAGGCTTTAATAATAGTGGAAGAAACAGGTTTAGCAATGGCAAACCTTTTCCATCATCAACTCAGCAACAGACAGAGAACTCTGAACAAAATGCTTCTAATTTAGCAAATCTAGTCTCTGATCTATCTAAGGCCACTGTAAGTTTCATGACTGAAACAAGGTCTTCCATTAGAAATCTGGAAGCACAAGTGGGCCAGCTGAGTAAAAGGATCACTGAAATCCCTCCTAGTACTCTCCCAAGCAATACAGAAGAGAATCCAAAAGGAGAGTGCAAGGCCATTGACATAAGCGCCATGGCCGAACCTGTGAGGAAAGGAGAGGACGTGAATCCCAAGGAGGAAGACCTCCTGGGACGTCCAGTGATCAATATGGAGCTTCCCCCTGAGGAACCAAAGGACTCTGAGGCTCACCTAGAGACCATAGAGATCCTATTGAACCTCCTTATGCCCTTCATGAGCTCTGATGAGTATTCCTCTTCTGAAGAGAATGAGGATGTTACTGAAGAGCAAACTGCCAAGTTTCTTGGTGCAATCATGAAGCTGAATGCCAAATTATTTGGCATTGATGCTTGGGAAGTTGAACCTCCCTTGTTCATCAATGAACTAAGTGATCTGGATCAACTGACATTGCCTCAAAAGAGACAGGATCCTGGAAAGTTCATAATACCCTGTACCATAGGCACCATGATCTTTAAGGCTCTGTGTGACCTTGGTTCAGGAATAAACCTCATGCTCCTCTCTGTAATAGAGAAACTGGGAATCTATGGGGTGCAAGCTGCTAAAATCTCACTAGAGATGGCAGACAGCTCAAGAAGACAGGCTTATGGACAAGTAGAAGATGTATTAGTAAAGGTTGAGGGCCTTTACATACCTACTGATTTCATAATCCTGGATACGGGAAAGGAAGAGGATGAATCCATCATCCTAGGAAGACCTTTCCTGGCCACAGCAAGAGTTGTGATTGATGTTGACAGAGGTGAAATATTCCTTCAATGGAATGAGAACTCCCTTGTGTTTAAAACTCAAGGATCTCCCTCTGCAACCATGGAGAGGAAGCAGAAAAAGCTTCTCTCAAAGCAGAGTCAACCAGAGCCCCCACAGTCAAACTCTAAGTTTGGTGTTGGGAGGCCACAACCAAACTCTAAGTTTGGTGTTGAACTCCCATATCCAAACTCTAAGTTTGGTGTTGGAGAGTCTCAACAAAGCTCTGCACATCTGTGAGGCTCCATGAGAGCCCACTGTCAAGCTATTGACATTAAAGAAGCGCTTGTTGGGAGGCAACCCAATGTTTATCTAATTCTTATTTTTATTGTTTTTCATAGGTTCATGATCATGTGGAGTCACAAAATAAATATAAAAATTGAAAACGGAATCAAAAATAGCAGAAGAAAAATCACACCCAGGAGGAGCATCTGTCTGGCGTTCAAACGCCAGAACAGAGCATAGTTCTGGCGCTGAACGCCCAGAACAAGCATGGTTCTGGCGTTCAACGCCAGAAATGGCAGCAAAGGGGCGTTGAACGCCCAAAATGGGCACCAACCTGGCGCTGAACGCCCAGAGTTGTGTGCAAGGGCATTTTACATGCCTAAATTGGTGCAGGGATATAAATGCCTTGACACCTCAGGATCTGTGGACCCCACAGGATCATCTCAGGATCTGTGGACCCCATAGTATCCCCACCTACCTCATCATCTCTCTTCCCATTCATGATCATCCCTTCTACTTTCCATTTACCACTCACATCCATACACCCACTACCTTCAAAATTCAACATCTCTCTCCCACCCAATCCCACCCATATGGCCGAATACAAACTCCCATCCATCTCCTCCATATCTTCTTCTTATCCTTCTATTCTTTCTTCTTTTGCTCGAGGGCGAGCAACATTCTAAGTTTGGTGTGGTAAAAGCATAGCTTTTTTGTTTTTTCCATAACCATTGATGGCACCTAAGGCCAGAGAAACCTCTAGAAAGAGGAAAGGGAAGACAAAAGCTTCCATCAAGGGTCTATAGCTCAGTGGTAGAACATTTGACTGCAAATCAAGAGATCCCTGAGATACCTCAGGGGATACATTTTCTTCCACACAATTATTGGAAGCAACTAAGGGTGGAACATCAAGAGCACTCCATCATCCTTCATGAAATCAGAGAAGATCTAAAAGCAATGAAGGAGGAGCAGCAAAGACAAGGAAGAGACATAGAAGAGCTCAAGGACATCACTAAGGTGGATTCATTCCTTGTTCTTACTTTCTCTGTTTTTCGTTTTCTATATTATGTGCTTATCTATGTTTGTGTCTTCATTACATGATCATTAGTAGTAGTGACTTTGTCCTAAAGTTATAAATGTCCCATGAATCCATCACCTCTCTTAAATGAAAAATGTTTTAATTCAAAAGAACAAGAAGTACATGAGTTTCGAATTTATCCTTGAACTTAGCTTAATTATATTGATGTGGTGACAATGCTTCTTGTTTCCTGAATGTATGCTTGAACAGTGCATATATCTTTTGAAGTTGTTGTTTAAGAATGTTAAATATGTTGGCTCTTGAAAGAATGATGACTAGGAGACATGTTATTTGATAATCTGAAAAATCATAAAAATGATTCTTGAAGCAAGAAAAAGCAGCAAAGAACAAAGCTTGCAGAAAAAAAAAAGAAAAAGAAAAAAATAGGCGAAAAAAAAATAGAAAAAGAAAAAAAGCAAGCAGAAAAAGCCAATAACCCTTAAAACCAAAAGGCAAGGGCAAATAAAAAGGATCCCAAGGCTTTGAGCATCAGTGGATAGGAGGGCCTAAAGGAATAAAATCCTGGTCTAAGCGGCTAAACCAAGCTGTCCCTAACCATGTGCTTGTGGCGCGTAGGTGTCAAGTGAAAACTTGAGACTGAGCGGTTAAAGTCAAGGTCCAAAGCAAAAACAAAGAGTGTGCTTAAGAACTCTGGACACCTCTAATTGGGGACTCTAGCAAAGCTGAGTCACAATCTGAAAAGGTTCACCCAATTATGTGTCTGTGGCATTTATGTATCTGGTGGTAATACTGGAAAACAAAGTTCTTAGGGCCACGGCCAAGACTCATAAAGAAGCTGTGTTCAAGAATCATCATACTGAACTAGGAGAGTCAATAACACTATTCGAAATCTGAAGTTCCTATAGATGCCAATCATTCTGAACCGCAATGGATAAAGTGAGATGCCAAAACTATTCAAGAGGCAAAAAGCTATAAGTCCCGCTCATATGATTGAAGCTCTGTTTCATTGATAGTTTGGAATTTATAGTATATTCTCTTCTTTTTATCCTATTTGATTTTCAGTTGCTTGGGGACAAGCAACAATTTAAGTTTGGTGTTGTGATGAGCGGATAATTTATGCGCTTTTTGGCATTGTTTTTAGTATGTTTTTAGTAGGATCTAGTTACTTTTAGGGATGTTTCCATTAGTTTTTATGTTAAATTCACATTTCTGGACTTTACTATGAGTTTGTGTATTTTTCTGTGATTTCAGGTATTTTCTGGCTGAAATTGAGGGACTTGAGCAGAAATCAGATTCAGAGGTTGAAAAAGGACTGCTGATGCTGTTGGATTCTGACCTCCCTGCACTCAAAGTGGATTTTCTGGAGCTACAGAACTCGAAATGGCACGCTTCCAATTGCGTTGGAAAGTAGACATCCAGGGCTTTCCAGCAATATATAATAGTCCATACTTTGGCCAAGAATTGACGACGTAAAATGGCGTTCAACGCCAGCCTTCTGCCCAAATCTGGCGTCCAGCGCCAGAAAAAGATCCGAAACCAGAGTTGAACGCCCAAACTGGCACAAAAACTGGCGTTCAACTCCACAAATGGCCTTTGCATGTGCAACACTTAAGCTCAGCCCAAACACACACCAAGTGGGCCCCGGAAGTGGATTTATACATCAAATACTTACTCATGTAAACCCTAGTAGCTAGTTTATTATAAATAGGACCTCTTACTATTGTATTTGACATCTTTGGATTACCTTATGATCCTTTGATCACGTTTTAGGGGGCTGGCCATCTCGGCCATGCCTGGACCTTCACTTATGTATTTTCAAACGGTAGAGTTTCTACACTCCATAGATTAAGGTGTGGAGCTCTGCTGTTCCTCAAAGATTAATGCAAAGTACTTCTGTTTTCTATTCAATTCTTCTTATTTCTCTTCTAAGATATCCATTCGCACCCAAGAACGTGATGAAGGTGATGATTATGTGTGACGCTCATCATCCTTCTCCCTTATGAACGCGTGCCTGACAAACACTTCTGTTCTACATGAAATAAGCTAGAATGAGTATCTCTTAGATCTCCTAACCAGAATCTTCGTGGCGTAAGCTAGAATGATGGCGGCATTCAAGAGAATCCGGAAAGTCTAAACCTTGTCTGTGGTATTCCGAGTAGGATTCAATGATTGAATGACTGTGACGAGCTCCGAACTCGCGATTGCAGGGCGTTAGTGACAGACGCAAAAGGATAGTAAATCCTATTCCAGCATGATCGAGAACCGACAGATGAATAGCCGTGTCGTGACAGGGTGCGTGAGCATATTATTCACTGAGAGGATAAGATGAAGCCATTGGCAAGGGTGATGCCTCCAGACGATTAGCCGTGCCGTGACAAGGCATTGGATCATTTTCCCGAGAGATGACCGAAAGTAGCCATTGACAGTGGTGATGTATCACATAAAGCCAGCCATGGAAAGGAGTAAGACTGATTGGATGAAGATAGCAGGAAAGCAGAGGTTCAGAGGAACGAAAAGCATCTCCATTCGCTTATCTGAAATTCCTACCAATGATTTACATAAGTATCTCTATCCCTATTCTATTATTTATTATTCGAAAACTCCATAATTATTTTATATCCGCCTGACTGAGATTTACAAGGTGACCATAGCTTGCTTCATACCAACAATCTCCGTGGGATTCGACCCTTACTCACGTAAGGTATTACTTGGACGACCCAGTGCACTTGCTGGTTAGTTGAACGGAGTTGTGTCCACACATAGAGCCACAATGAGGATTCAATACAATTATATATTGTTAATCTCACACAAGTACAAAGAACATGGAACACAATTTCGTGCACCAAACACCCTACGAAAGCACCAAATGCGACTCAACCCGGCAAAATGTGCCTTCGGAATGGAGGCAGGGAAGTTCCTTGGCTTCATGATTACGCAACGTGGAGTTGAAGCAAACCCAGAGAAATGTCGCGCCATCCTCGAGATGACGAGCCCCAAAAACCTTAAAGACATCCAAAGGCTTACCGGCCAACTAACGGCATTGTCACGCTTTCTCGGGGCTTCGGCCCAAAAAGTGACCCCTTTCTTCAAACTAATGAAAAAAGAAGCCCCCTTCAAGTGGGAGACGGAATGTGAAGAAGCATTCCAACACTTCAAGAGGGTCCTGGCGGAACCACCAATCCTCGCCAAACCCCAAACAGGGGAAACACTTTACTTATACCTCTCCATAACGGAAGAGGCACTCGCAGCAGCACTCGTCCGTGAAAACGAGAAAAAGGAACAAAAACCCGTATACTTCATAAGCAAAGTCCTACAAGACGCGGAAGCTCGCTACTCACGCTTAGAAAAGCTAGCTTTCACACTCCTTACAGCCTCCCGACGCCTACGACAATACTTCCAAGCTCATCCCGTGACGGTTCGAACCGACCAAGCGGTCAAACAGGTGTTGCAGAAACCCGACCTAGCTGGAAGAATGCTAGCGTGGTCCATCGAACTATCTCAATTCCAGATCAAATTCGAACCCCGGAATGCGATCAAAGCACAAGCTATGGCCGACTTCATCGCCGAGATGACCCCGGGAAAGCTCACCCCCGAATCATGGAAACTACATGTCGACGGCTCATCAAACTCCACCTACGGAGGCGCCGGAGTCATACTCGAAAATCAAGACGGAATCACGATTGAACAGTCGGTACGATACGAATTTCCAGTATCGAATAACCAAGCAGAATACGAGGCCCTCTTGGCAGGCCTATCCTTAGCCCAGGAAGTCGGAACAAAGGTCCTATAAGTAAATACCGATTCACAAGTAGTCAGTTCCCAAATTAATGGAGACTACCAGACACGAGACCCCCTACTCCAACAATACCTCGCCAAGGTAAACAAACTAGGAGAAGGATTCGAACACGTCACCATACGGCACGTCCCTAGGGAACGAAATGCCAGAGCAGGTCTACTCTCCAAGCTAGTGACAAACCCCATTTGTAGGGTTTATCTTGTATTGATTTTTAGAGATTTTATCAACTTTTACCCACATTTATTCAATGAAATAGCATGGTTTTGTATATTCTCCTTTAATTGTGCTTGAATGTGAAAACATGCTTTTTAGGACTCAAAATAGCTAAATTTAGTTCACCTTGATTCTATTAGATGCCTTGATATGTTTGTTAAGTGATTTAAGGTTTAGGAGGCAAATATTGGATCAAGGGAATGAAGAAAGAAAGCATGAAAAGTTGGAGAACTCATGAAGAAATGAAAGAACCGGAAAGCTGTCAAGCCGACCTCTTTGCACTTAAACGACCATAACTTGAGCTACAGAGGTCCAATTGATGCGGTTCCAGTTGGGTTAGGAAGCTAACATCCGGGGCTTCGAAACGATATAAGATTTGCCATAGTTGCTACACGTATGGTGGCGCGCACGCGCAAAGTACGCGCACGCGCCGTTGCTGCCACCTAGTTCACTTAAAGCAAAACGTGACCAACGAATTCTAAAGCCTTGTGGGCCCAATCCAACTCATTTCTGATGCTATTTAACCCAAGGAGTGAAGAGGGAAACATGTGTTAGTTACCAATTAGTTTAGTTTAGCTTTGTAGTTAGTTTCTAGAGAGAGAAGCTCTCTCTTCTCTCTAGGATTAGGATTAGATTAGTTCTTAGATCTAGATATATTTCTTCTTATTCTCTCTTCTAATTTTCATTCCTCTCCTCTATTGCACTTGTAGGATTCTTCTTCTAATGTAATTCCTTTGTTTGTAGTTTGTGAATTCTCTTTTGTAGATCTACATTTCTCCTTCAATGCAATTGGTAAGTTCTTTGTTGTTTCATGATTGATTTAGTTTTCTATTGTTGATCTCTTGTTTTTGTAGTTGTAGATTCCTTTAATTCTTGCATTTAATAATGTTTACTCCTCTTGCACTTTATGTGTTTGTTGAAATGTCTCTTTTAGTTTTAGTGTAGATTTTGTTCCTCTTGGCCTAGGTAGAGTAATTAGTGACACTTGAGTTATCTAATTCCTTTGTTGATTGATAATTGGAGAGATTGCTAATTGGTTTGGAGTGCACTAAAGCTAGTCTTTCCTTGGGAGTTGGCTAGGACTTGTGGCTCAAGTCAATTCATCCACTTGACTTTCCTTTAATTAGTAAGGGTTAACTAAGTGGTAGCAATGAACAATTCTCATCACAATTGAGAAGGATAACTAGGATAGGACTTCTAGTTCTCACACCTTACCAAGGGCCTTTTATAGTTGTTAGTTTATTTTCATTGTCATTTACTTTTCATGCTTCTTATCCAAAACCCCAAAATAACTCATAACCAATAACAAGACACTTTATTGTAATTCCTAGGGAGAACGACCCGAGGTCTAATACTTCGGTTTATAAATTTTAGGGGTTTGTACTAGTGACAAACAACTTTTTGTATGAAAGGATTAGTGATTGGTTTAGAAACTATACTTGCAACGAGAATTCATTTGTGAAATTCTATACCATCAAAAATCCATTCATCAAAATGGCGCCGTTGCCGGGGATTTGCAATGGTGTTATGTTATTGGTTATTGTATATATGTGAATAGTGTGAATATGTGTGCTTTTGTTAGCTCTTGCTAGTTTTAGGATTTAACTTTCTTGCTTCTTATTTGATTTTGTTTTCATTTTCCTCTTGCTATCATGAATTCTCACTTTGGCTATGAGTGTAGTTACAATTATGTTGTAGGTGATGAGGACTATAATGAGAATGTGTATCAAGGATGGGATAACCAAAGGTGGGAGGAGCCATATGCTTATGATCAATCCTCATGGCAACAACCCCCACCAATGCACTATGAAGAAGAGCCATTCTATGATGCATATCAATCCAATGGTTATGGTGAATCACCTTGTGACTTTCAAGAACCACCACCATATGCCTATGATCCATACCCTCAACATAACTCCCAACCATACTCACAAGCCCCTTCTTACCAACCATCTTCATATGACCCTAATCCATATCCATCCTACCAACAACCATATGAGCAATATGAACCACACATAGAGCCACCACCACGCCAACATCAACATTTTCAAGAGCCACCTCCTCCACATTATTACCAAGATGAACCACCTCAATTGTATGACAATTTTCAACCACAAATGTATGAAAATTTTCAACCACAAGATGAATACCACTTTCCACCACAACCTCCCATGGAAGAATATTCATGTCCATCAATCCAAGAGCCATATGATCCTAATCATATTATCCAAGAGGAACAAGAGTCAAGGGATCGTCTCAAGGAAGCATTGGATCAATTTCAAGCAACCATGGAGTGTGTTGTGCAACAAGTGGAAAGAGTGGAAATTATTGAACCACCACAACTCTACCAAGAAGAACCACCTTCCTACTATGAACCCTTCCCCCAAATTGATGAACCCTTCCATCCACCCCAACCTCCAATGGATGACATCCTTGATGTTCTTGTTCAAGGACAAGAGGAAATGAAAAGGGATGTGCAACAATTCACGGCCGCCTTGGATGAGGTGGTAAACCGGTTAGCATCCCAATGCTTGAACTCTCAAGGAACTCCCATGGCTACATGTGGGGAATCAAATGAAGAGCATAACATAAAAGAGAGATTGGTGGAGAATGAGGGAAGTTGCTTTGTATTGGAACAATTGGAGGAAGCTATGATTATTGAAGAAAGGGAAGAATTGGTTGAAGACTTAGGAGATGCGGAGCCTCCATGGGAATCTAGAATTGAAGAAAACCCCTCCAAGATGATTGAAATTGATGCTAGGAAGGAAAGTGCACACCTTCCAAGACATATTCCATATGAAGATTTGGATGGGATAGAGCAAGAAGTGAGTTCCCTTGGTGATGAAGATCAAGCATCAAACCTTAGTGGTGAAGAATCCTTTGAGCATGAAGAACCTTCTCCCAACAAGATGGAAAGCAATGTGGAGGTAAATTTTTCTTACCCTCCCATTTATGACTTGAGTAGGAGAAAAGGTTTATATAAAATTGTTGAACAAAGGATTATAATTGAGAAGTCTTGTGAAGAGGTGGAAATCCTTAGAAAAAGGAGGATGGGAATTGAATACGCTTTATCAAAACTCTTGGAGTTGTCTTTGCCTAGGTTGCCATCTACTCCTTCATTTGAGTGGGTGAAATTTATTTCTATTAGCTTTATTATCCCACTTGAATATGGTTTGCTTGAAACGGATGGCCAACTTAGGGAGCTTTGTGGGATGAAGCGTAAACGAAAAAGGTTTTGTGGTTGGCGTTGCAAATCAAGGCTCATTATGGTTGATGCATCAAACATGAGATATAAAGGTTGGAGTAGTGCTCAAATAGATGGGTCTAGGAGGATTGTTGGCCACTATATAGAGAATTCACCTTACTCACCACCCGGTTGGACTAATAATTATGATCAACCTCAAGACGGGTGTGAAAACAAAGTGTGGGATTCCGGATTACAAGAAGAGGATCAACTTTGGGAGCCCCAAGCTTGTGAAGAACTCCATCAAGACTTGGCTCAATCCATGAAGAATCTTGGGGCACAATGGAGAACCAAGCATTGGTGGGAGTTCCAAGATGAATACAAGCACAAGCCACCTTGATGAGGAGCTCCCCATAAGTCCAACTTAAGGACAATAAACAAAAGTGCTAGGTGGGAGACAACCCACCATGGTAAAATCCTTTCATTTTCTCTTTTGTATATATTGATAGAATTAGTTTAATTTCATGTTTTGTTTAGATAGTTGAGTTTAATTGGTAGTTTAGTATGTTAAATAAGGTTTTAGGGTATTTTGGTAGATGCCTGGAGGTTTAGAATGCTGAGATTGGTGCAAAAACATTAAAAAAAAAAAACCCCATTTCCAAAAAAAAAAAAAAAAAAAAAAGGCCATCGGCGCGCTAGCACGCTGTGCGCGCGCGCGCACATTGCACTTCCGCAACTTTTGGTACAAAAACCAGAGAGTTGTGCGCGCGTTATGCCAGCATTGTGCTGGGAGCACAAGCTCATCGACGCGTAAGCGCGCTGTGCGCGCGCGCGCGGATTGTCCCTGCTGCATCCACGCGTAAGCGCGCTGTGCGCGCGCGCGCGGATTTGCACCCTGCTTTTCTCCTCCCTCCTTTCTCCTTTTTTCCTCTTCTCTTCTTCTTTCTTTCTCATTTTTTTTTCTTCTTCCTCTCTTGAAAGATTTTTTTTCTTTTCTCTTTTAATGTAAATAAAAAAAATTGATAATAAAAAAAATATATATAATAAATAAATAAATAAATAAATAAAATACATAAAAAAAAATTAAAAATATATAAAAAAAATTTTTTTTTTCTCTTCTTCCATTTTCTTTTGTCTATTACATTTGCATACTTTTATTCTTTGCATTTTAATTCTATTTGTTCTCATTTTATTTTCTAAATTTCTCATTTTAATAATGGTGTTGAATTCTCTCACTAAATTGTTGAGAATTTCTTGCATTTGTTTTGGTGCTTCATGACTTGTTACATTAATTGTAATATTTGTCGACACACAAGATTAGTGCTTTAGCCCTTCCTAATTCATTACCCTTTGTTTTTTTTTTCTTGTACCGCTTCATCATTGAGTTAGGATAGAATCAAATGCTTTCATGCATATCACTAATCTTGTTTGTGTCAATTCTTATTTGATCTTGATGCTCAATATACTCTCCATGCCTTAACTTTACTCTTGCATCAAGTATCAGTTGATATGCCTTTTGCTTATATTGATTTCTCACTCACATGTTGTAGCTACCATGTAGTAGAGAATCATACTCTTATCTGGCATTAGCCCCCGCCTATGTTCTATTTACTTTTATATCTTTGTTGTAGGCTTAATTTTCTTTCTTTTTCTCTCCTTTTAGGCTGGCCACCAAGAAAGGAGAAAACGAAAAAGCTTTTAAATGGGGCAACGAACAAGTCATCCGCACAACCTTTCGAAGAAGCTCATCAATTGTAGCAACCCATCCACCTTGCTCTCCTTTGCATGCACCGAGGGCGGTGCAATCTTCAAGTGTGGGGAGGTCATTCGACCGATCTCCATGGGTAACAATTTCCTTTTCAACACCAAATTTTTTTTTATTTTTCTTTGTTAGAGTAGCTATTGCATTGCATGATAGGTTGCATGTTAGTTAGAATTTGTACATATTCTTACCACTTCTTTCATATTAGGACTACTTGGTTATGGTGATGATTTCTTTTCCAAAAAAAAAAAAAAAAACTATGTTTTTAGGGCACCCTACCAATTTGAAAATTTTTGTTGAACTTGCTTGAAAGAATTTATTTTGGAACATGGTTTTGAGCTAAGAACACAAGCTTGTGAGATTTGAGCCTAATGGTGTGGTTACATCTTATAACCACTTATTTTCCTTCGTGCGTGTAATTGTTCTCTTTCTATGATTGTAATCTTTGATTTGTTTGAATCTATATGTCCCATTATTCCTTGTATTCATGCATTTATATGATTGAGGCCATCATTTCATTAGCTCACTTATCCAAATAGCCTTACCTTTTACTCTCCTTTGTTAGCCGATTTTGAGCCTACGCTTAACCCACTTGTTCTTATTTTAGCACATTACAAGCCTTAAAGCGGAAAACAATGAATGTCCTTTATTTGGATCTTTGATTGGCTTAGGCTAGTGAGTGTGAGTGTCATCCAAGAGTGGGAAAACTTTGGGACATTGGTTGGGATAAAAGGGTGTTTGTGTTTTGTATTTTTATATTGGGGAATTGGTACATACTCATGTATTGATTAAATGTATAGACCTTATGCATTAATGTTCTTGTATATAGTTTGAAAGAAAAAGAAATAAAAGTGAAAAAGAAAAAAAAAGAAAAGAAAAGAAAAAAAATGTATATAGAAAAAGAAAGAAAAAAAAAAAGAAAAGCAATAAAGGGGACAAAATGCCCCAAAGTGAAGCTCAATAAGAATCAATGCATAAGTGTTGTGAAATGAAAAGAAAATGCATGAGTATGTGAAAAAGTGAGGAATGGGTAGTTAGATTAGTACTTAATTGTATAGGTCATTATATAGGTTAGGTGGGAAAGTTTAAGTTAATCAAAGATTCAAATCCTAAGTCCACTAGCCATATATGATCCTACCTTGACCCTAGCCCCATTACAACCTAAAGAAAAGACCTCATGATACATGTATGCATGCATTGAATAATTGTTGATTGTTAGAAGAAAAACAAATCTTGGAAAGCATGATTAGAGGAGAATTGAGAGAATCAACCCCAAACACCGAGCGACTAGAGTGCAAACACTTCCGGTGAGGGTTCGATGCTCAATTCCTTGATTCCCGGCTTTCATGAGCGTTCTTCTTGCAAGTCTACTTAAACTTCATTTTGATATTCGAATTAGAAGGATTCATGAATCGTTATATGATCTTGGCCCTACTTATGCATGTATGACTTGGAGGATTGATTTATTTTTAACCAAGTAGGTACAACCATTTTGCATTTAGTTGCATATAGTTTAGGTTGCATATAGTTCATTTACATGGAATAAATGTTGATACCCTTTGTTTCTCTTTTGGCTTAAGCATGAGGACATGCTTGGATTAAGTGTGGGGAGGTTGACAAACCCCATTTGTAGGGTTTATCTTGTATTGATTTTTGGGGGTTTTATCAACTTTTACCCACATTTATTCAATGAAATAGCATGGTTTTGTATATTCTCCTTTAATTGTGCTTGAATGTGAAAACATGCTTTTTAGGACTCAAAATAGCTAAATTTAGTTCACCTTGATTCTATTAGATGCCTTGATATGTTTGTTAAGTGATTTAAGGTTTAGGAGGCAAATATTGGATCAAGGGAATGAAGAAAGAAAGCATGAAAAGTTGGAGAACTCATGAAGAAATGAAAGAACCGGAAAGCTGTCAAGCCGACCTCTTTGCACTTAAACGACCATAACTTGAGCTACAGAGGTCCAATTGATGCGGTTCCAGTTGGGTTAGGAAGCTAACATCCGGGGCTTCGAAACGATATAAGATTTGCCATAGTTGCTACACGTATGGTGGCGCGCACGCGCAAAGTACGCGCACGCGCCGTTGCTGCCACCTAGTTCACTTAAAGCAAAACGTGGCCAACGAATTCTAAAGCCTTGTGGGCCCAATCCAACTCATTTCTGATGCTATTTAACCCAAGGAGTGAAGAGGGAAACATGTGTTAGTTACCAATTAGTTTAGTTTAGCTTTGTAGTTAGTTTCTAGAGAGAGAAGCTCTCTCTTCTCTCTAGGATTAGGATTAGATTAGTTCTTAGATCTAGATATATTTCTTCTTATTCTCTCTTCTAATTTTCATTCCTCTCCTCTATTGCACTTGTAGGATTCTTCTTCTAATGTAATTCCTTTGTTTGTAGTTTGTGAATTCTCTTTTGTAGATCTACATTTCTCCTTCAATGCAATTGGTAAGTTCTTTGTTGTTTCATGATTGATTTAGTTTTCTATTGTTGATCTCTTGTTTTTGTAGTTGTAGATTCCTTTAATTCTTGCATTTAATAATGTTTACTCCTCTTGCACTTTATGTGTTTGTTGAAATGTCTCTTTTAGTTTTAGTGTAGATTTTGTTCCTCTTGGCCTAGGTAGAGTAATTAGTGACACTTGAGTTATCTAATTCCTTTGTTGATTGATAATTGGAGAGATTGCTAATTGGTTTGGAGTGCACTAAAGCTAGTCTTTCCTTGGGAGTTGGCTAGGACTTGTGGCTCAAGTCAATTCATCCACTTGACTTTCCTTTAATTAGTAAGGGTTAACTAAGTGGTAGCAATGAACAATTCTCATCACAATTGAGAAGGATAACTAGGATAGGACTTCTAGTTCTCACACCTTACCAAGGGCCTTTTATAGTTGTTAGTTTATTTTCATTGTCATTTACTTTTCATGCTTCTTATCCAAAACCCCAAAATAACTCATAACCAATAACAAGACACTTTATTGTAATTCCTAGGGAGAACGACCCGAGGTCCAATACTTCGGTTTATAAATTTTAGGGGTTTGTACTAGTGACAAACAACTTTTTGTATGAAAGGATTAATGATTGGTTTAGAAACTATACTTGCAACGAGAATTCATTTGTGAAATTCTATACCATCAAAAATCCATTCATCAGCTAGCCAGTACCAAACCCGGACACGGTAACAAATCCTTAATCCAGGAAGTCGTTAAGACACCTTCCGTGTCAACAACAACCAACGCTCACCTGACAATCTCAAACCAGGGATCTTGGACCTACCCGATCCTGCAATACCTCCTCGATGGAACACTGCCACCAGATCCCAAAGAGGAAAAGCGAATAAAAAGGGAAGCCGCCAACTATACCATTGTCGCAGGACAGCTGTACAAACGCGGATTCTCGCAACCCCTGCTCAAATGCATAGAACCCGAGAACACGGAGTACATACTCCGCGAAATCCACGAAGGCTGCTGCGGTCACCACATCGGAGGCAAGACTTTAGCCCAAAAAGTCATCAGAGCAGGCTACTTCTGGCCTACGGTTATCCGAGATTCTATACAAATAGTTAAAAACTGCGACAAATGCCAAAGGCACGCCAATATCCACCAAGCCGCACCGCACCAGCTCAGCACCATATCGGCAGAACGGCCATTCAGCACTTGGGGCATCGACCTCGTCGGACCCTTCCCAACGGCACCCGGACAGCTTAGATACCTCATCGTCGCCATAGACTACTACACTAAATGGATCGAAGCCGAACCCCTGTCCTCCATAACGGCAACCCAATGCCGAAAATTCCTCTGGCGTCAGATCATCACCCGATTCGGGATCCCCGAGATCGTTATCTCGGACAACGGAACCCAATTTACCGACAAAAAATTCAAAGAATTTTTAGAGGGGCTACATGTATCCCACCGTTTCAGCTCGGTAGAACACCCTCAGACAAACGGACAGGTGGAATCCGCGAACAAAATAATCGTCAAAGGACTTAAAAAGCGGCTCGACGAAGCCAAAGGACTATGGGCCGACGAGCTCGGATCGGTCCTATGGTCATACCGAACCACACATCAAACAACAACGGGAGAAACACCTTTCCGACTAACATACGGTGTTGAGGCGGTCATCCCGGTAGAAGTCGGAGACCCAAGCCCCAGAAAAACGGTCGGAGGTAACGACGAGGAAGCAGAACGAGACCTCATTGACGAAACCAGAAGCATAACCCATCTCAGAGAGCTAGCCCTAAAGCAAAGAATCAGCCTGAGATACAATCACGGAGTCATCCGGCGAGAATTCGCGGCCAACGACCTCGTCTTACGACGAAACGACATCGGTCCCCCGACCCCAGGAGAAGGGAAGCTCACCCCCAACTGGGAAGGACCATACAGAATCAAGGCCGTAATCGGAAAAGGAGCGTACAAACTCGAACGGCTCAGCGGCGACGAAGTCCCGAGAACATGGAACGCCGCCAACTTGCGACGATACTACGCCTAGACCAACCCACAAGGTCGCACCCTTGCCCTCATTTCTGTTTTTGTACTTCTCCTACCAGTTTACAAATTCTAAGTTTTTATTTCACCTAAGTTTTAAACTCGGGTACTCTTTCCCGCCACCAACGGAGGGTTTTAACGAGGCCCAACCATCAATAAAAATTCCATTAAAACAACTATTTATATTTTCCTAAATGTCCCAAAAAACGGAACGAAAACACGGCCACAATTGGGGGACTGATCACCCCCCAGGCCCAAAATACGCGGATATCCATGAAAAAACCCGACCAAACGACGGTCCGAGGGAACAAAATAGCCTAAAAACGGAATATAAAGAAGGCCCGGACGGCCCAAAAGCAATATAACAACGGAACATACAAAAAGGCCCGAACGGCCGATAAACACTAATAAAACGAAAGTTCGGTGTTCCAAAATCCCAAAATACACGGCCCTTGGCCATCCAAAAGTATCCAAAAACACAGTCTGAAGAAAAATCCAAAAAAGATAAAGATAGAAAGCTACTCGAGGTCAACGATCTGGCCATCACGAATAGTCTTGAAGGCCCCCATCACGGACACATCCGCACCAGGAGCCAGCACTAAAGCCTGAGCCCTCATCGTCTCCTCGGTAGCCGCAATCGCACCCTTCGCATCAGCCAATAACTCCGCCTTCTCCCTCCTCAAGGCAGCGACCTCGGCCTTCAAATTCTCTGATTCACTGAGAAGCACAGCCGCCTGAGAACCCGCATCAGAAGCCCGTTGCCACTCCTCTGCCAGTTGAGAAAGAAGCGAAGTCTCAACCTCGGAAAGCCGGAGAATCTCCGCCCCGGCTTCCTCGGATGACTTCACCGCCTTCTCCCTAGCAACCCCGGCAGCCTCAAGCTCCTCCTTCAGCTTAGCCACCTCAGCCTGAGAATGACGGAGCTTCTTATCCAACAAGCCAACTTGCGCCATCACGGGCTCGGCTTTTCGAACAACAACGGCAGATCGGAGAAGAGCACGATACACCGACTTAGCCTGGAATGAAACATCGCAGCCATCAAAAAACGGCTCCGTCCCAGGCATCAAGTGTTGATCAATAAACCCCGGATCATCGAAACGTCGGTCCATCACACTGGGCACCAAACCTTCATCCTCAAAGGTCTCGCTGCTCGGGTCCTCAGGCCTTCTTCTCTTCCGAGAAGCCTCAGTAGCCGTCACCACAACAACTTCAGGAGAGTTCGTAGGCCCTGGAGAAACTTGAGCCTCGGCCCGCGCACCCGAGGAAACCACCTCCTGAGAAACTGGCTGAGAATCCACGGCAGGGTTAGAAACAGGAGTAGCCGGAGACGACGACCCCTCCTCCAGGGCCATCGCCGCCTTCAAACGAGCCAAGGATGTCAAGCCACCAGCCATCTCAACTGCAAACAATAAAAATCCCAAGTTACAAAAACGGGAAACAAAACATAAAAACTAAAGAAAAAACAGACACACACCAACATATGATCGGCAAGCAACCGGATCACCCATCACGTCCCGAGGATTAAGAGAACGCTCCCCAAACAACTGCCACAGAACGAGAGCAATATCCCGCTCCTCCGAGGACAGAAACTCTTTCGAAACCCGAGTAAAAACCGACGGACCCGCCTTAAAATTCCAGTAAGTGGGGAACAGACGATCACCCTCCAACGTCAACCAAAAGGGATGATGTCCCCCCGCGGGACGAACCTTAAAATAACCACTCTTAAAACCGTGGAAGGAGTCTTCATACAAACCGAAAATCCGACAATGGGGCTGAGCTCGGAAAGACACATACCCCTTTTTATGCTTCCCCTCCTTAGTCGGAAGAGTACACAAGAAAAGGAAAAGAAAAACGTTTACTGAGGCAGGTAACTCTAAATAATCACAAACGAGCTCAAAAGACCGTATTGCCGCCCAGCTGTTCGGATGTAGCTGGGACGGTGCCACGGAGCACCGATTCAACAACTGCTGAACAAAAGGAGAAAAGGGAAGCCGAACACCAAGCCGGGTGAACATCGCCTCATACACCCACATCCAATCCGGCACTGTCGGGGAGTCGAGATTGGTATAGCAAACCCTCTCGTCAACCCCAGGGAGGGCAAGCTCGTAGTGGCGTTCGGCATCGCCACCCCCACAAACAGCCCCTTCATCACGGAGCCGTTGGAGGTCCGCCTCCGTCATCCGCGACGGTGTCCCCCAAACATCACTGGTGACCCAAGAAAAAAGGTCAGGGACACCCCCCGCCGGGGCCACCGGAGCCCTCACACCCTCCATCCGTCGGCGAGCCATACCTAAAATATCGACGAGCACCACCGTCAGCCAAACCTCACGGCAGAAAACGACGGCGGGTAAAAAACTGGAACGAACCGCCACCGCACACCACCAATTATGCGGTGGCACTCGCCCCAACCCTTTTCTAGGAACCCAACAGAACTATCTAAACCACCATACAAACACCACAAAACTACCCTAAAACAGCTACACTTAGCAAAAACAAAAACAAGATACTGCAGAAAACAAAGCAGAAGAAGCAAAAAGAAACAAGAGAAATGCTAACCTGATAAATCGAAGGAAGACAACCCGAAGGAAAGACGCCGCAGAAGAAGACCAACCGAAACTACAGAAAGCGAAAATGGAGAATGGGAAATGCTGTAACTAGAAAGAGAAGCAATAGAGAAGTAAAAGCAGAACGAGGGAACTGAAGGAGGAAAACCAAAACGGTTTTTGAAAGAAGCAAAACGACAAAAATACCCTTAGAAAGCAAAGCAAACGCAAGGGCAAAAAAGAAAAAGCACAACCTGCAATAAATACCCCCTCGAAAAAAGGTAACGCCTCGAAGAACGCAACAGACGCGACTGATACAGAAGAGTCACGTCAGACCTAAACGGTCAGACGAATCTTCCACGACACGGAGACCGAGGCACCGACCTCATCTCAAAGAAACCATACGGGCACCCGAGAAAAAATCGAGCCCATGACAAACGTCTCCCAGCGACAGACCGACCTCGCTCGCTCTCCCGCTGCGGGGGCAACTGTTACGGATCCGACCCACGGATCCCGCATACCCGGTTACCCGGGGACGACCCGCTCCAACACGAAGGCCCCAAACACCGGCCCTTCAAAGCCTCTAACCCAAATATCTCTCTTATCTTAACCGAATAAGATAAGATAAGATATCCACCGTCACCTATAAATAAGAGGACCCAGGTCCCCCCAGGTATTCATTCATTCCTCACACTTTCTGCCTCTTAGATCCATTCTGACTTGAGCGTCGGAGTGTCTTTGCAGGTACCACCCCCCATCGTTCCAGTCAAGCAATCCGGTTCCAGTTTCGCCCGCGGGTTCCCGATCCACCCTTCAAACCGTACCAGAGACATCTCGTACAAGAGGAATGAAGATTTACTCTCATGGCACAATGTTTTTATCTCTTATGCTTGGTTATGTGAATAAAATTATATATAATTTTTTCGTTCGAATAAATTTTATGTGTAAAATAAAATGCATAATTGATTAATAAAATTTGGATAACTAATATTTTGGCTTCTGAAAAGTTCTAATTCTAACAAAATAGTTCTTAAATAAAATAAAAGCAATACCACCGTTAAAAATCGTTAAAAGTTTATCAAATGAATTTCAATATTCTGGGAGAATTTGTCAAATACTCAAATTTTAGTAATCTTTAAAAAATTGTGAGTATCTTTCTTTCATTCAATATATGTTTTGTCAAGATTAAAATCTTATTAAAATGATGATTCATCCTTAAATTTTATTATAATTTTAACCTTTTTTTTTTGTCAGGGATCCAGGCCATAAAAGGTCCAGATCCAAAAAAACACCCACCCCAGCTCAACAAGACTTCAACTCTGCGATTCTTCTGCATGTTAGTCGAGAGTAGAGCTCCCTTCTTGCAGCAGCTTTCTCCTAGCAGCTTCCAATCACCTAGATGAATGGACTTAGCATCGAAGGTCTTCATTCTTGCTGGCAAGAACTTGAAGAACCCCGTCGGTGTAGCAGAAACTAGTCGCCCATCATTAAAGCTGTTTCTTAATGATGTAGCCTTCAACAGAGCCTTTCCTTTCGAAGCCGCAGCCAGGACGTCTCCGTCAGCACCCTCTAGCGCTCAGCAGCTCAAGTTGCGACCTCCATAAGTTGCCGAAGCAATAACCGCAGCTGATCCACATCAGGAACACCTAGATTTGTGGCCACATTACCTTGGGATGCATGCGGACCCACAGCCACACCACAGATCAGACAGAATCTGGGATGGATTGTGACTCAATGAAACTCACCCTTCCTTCCTTCAAAATGCTACGGAGCTATCATGCCTTCCCTTACTCTTCGGAACGGCGCTGTTCCCTCCCCTAGGGACACCAAAATACCCAAATCCAAACAAGAAAAGTAATGAATCAGCAAACAAGCTATTCCACCATCTCCCCAGAATGGAGGTGCCAAAATCCATATCCAAATTATCCTCAAACTTTCAACCTGTAAGCGAAATAAATTCCTTTCTGATTTAATTGATTCACAGCCAGACCAAAACAAATTACATGCTCATGATCTGTTTGGCATTTGCAGTGACATGTCGTTCTCTTTTTTCAAAATGTTCGTGATGGTTTGCGGTTTGCGCCTGAGCCAATCCTGTTGAAGAGAACCGGCGGCTGTAAGCTTGGCTACTTCATGCGCTAAGGCATTCCCCTCTCTAGGAACCCAGGTAAACCCACAATTTGAGCTATGTCATGCTAAATCCAAAATGTCCTCCAAAATAACTTGAATTTCTGCAATTGATGCCTTTGATTTTAGAGCTTGGATGAGAATCAAACTGTCAAATTCAAAAATAATTCTTTCCAATTGAAAGTTTTTTGCTGTTATTAGTGCTTCCCTAACCGCTAAGACTTCCGCAGCTAAAGGCGAGGTGGCCGTGGTGCACGAATTGCGAATCACACTTTTCACAACGTGTACCACTAACCAGCAAGTGCACTGGGTCGTCCAAGTAATACCTTACGTGAGTAAGGGTCGAATCCCACGGAGATTGTTGGTTTGAAGCAATCTATGGTTATCTTGTAAATCTTAGTCAGGAAGTCAATTATGTTTATCAATTGAATTGTGAGTAACCAGTAGAGCATAAATTAAAAATTACTTGTTGTGCAGTAATGGAGAATATGTTGGAGTTTTGGAGATGCTTTGTCTTCTGAATCTCTGCTTTCCTCCGTCTTCTTGTTCACGCACGCACGTCCCCCTATGGCAAGCTGTGTGTTGGTGGATCACCGTTGTCAATGGCTACCATCCGTCCTCCCAGTGAAAACTACGCTCACGCGCTCTGTCACAGCACGGCTAATCACCGGTTGGTTCTCGATCCGGTTGGAATAGGATTTACTATCCTTTTGCGTCTGTCACTAACGCCCAGCCTTCAAGAGTCTGAAGCTCGTCACAGTCATTCAATCCTTGAATCCTACTCGGAATACCACATACAAGGTTTAGACTTTCCGGATTCTCATGAATGCTGCCATCAGTTCTAGCTTATACCACGGAGATTCTGATTAAGGAATCTAAGAGATACTCATTCAATCGTATATAGAACGGAGGTGGTTGTCAGGCACACGTTCATGATTTGAGGAAGGTGATGAGTGTCACAGCTCATCACCTCCATCACAGTTAAGCGCGAATGAACATCTTAGATAGGAACAAGCGTATTTGAATGGAAAACAGAAATACTTGCATTAATTCATCGAGACACAGCAGAGCTCCTCACCCCCAACAATGGGGTTTAGAGACTCATGCCGTCAGAGAATACAAAGTTTAGATCTGAAATGTCATGAGATACAAAATAAGTCTCTAAAAGTTGTTTAAATACTAAACTAGTAGCCTAGGGTTACAAAATATGAGTGGACTATGATGGATGATGCAGAGATCCACTTCTGGGGCCCACTTGGTGTGCTGGGGCCCACTTGGTGTGTGCTGGGGCTGAGACTTTAAGCAATTAACGTGCAGAGGCCATTTGTGGAGTTGAACGCCAGTTTTTGTGCCAGTTTGGGCGTTCAACTCCAGTTTTTGATCCTTTTCTGGCGCTGGACGCCAGAATTGGGCAGAGGACTGGCGTTGAACGCCAGTTTACGTCCTCTATCCTTGTGCAAAGTATGGACTATTATATATTGCTGGAAAGCCCTGGATGTCTACTTTCCAATGCAATTGGAAGCATGCCATTTCGAGTTCTGTAGCTCCAGAAAATCCAATTTGAGTGCAGGGAGGTCAGAATCCAACAGCATCAGCAGTCCTTTTTCAGCCTGAATCAGATTTTTGCTCAGCTCCTTCAATTTCAGCCAGAAAAATACCTGAAATTACAGAAAAACACACAACTCATAGTAAAGTCCAGAAATATGAATTTTTCCTAAAAACTACTAGAAATAGACTAAAAACTAACTAAAACATACTCTAAACTATATGAAATTATCCCCAAAAAGCGTATAAAATATCCGCTCATCACAACACCAAACTTAAACTGTTGCTTGTCCTCAAGCAACTAGACAAATAAAATAGAAGACTAATAGGTTGAGAAGCAATAATATCTCAGAGTTTTTTATTGAAGCTCATATCCTAATTAGATGAGCGGGACTAGTAGCTTTTTGCTTCTGAACAGTTTCGGCATCTCACTTTATCCATTGAAGCTCAGAGTGATTGGCATCTATAGGAACTCAGAATTCAGATAGTGTTATTGATTCTCTTAGTTCAGTGTGATGATTCTTGAACACAGCTTCTTTATGAGTCTTGGCCGTGGCCCTAAGCACCTTGTTTTCCAGTATTACTACCGGATACATAAATGCCACAGACACATAACTGGGTGAACCTTTTCAGATTGTGACTCAGCTTTGCTAAAGTCCCCAATTAGAGGTGTCCAGAGTTCTTAAGCACACTCTTCTTTTTGCTTTGGACCTTGACTTTAACCGCTCAGTCTCAAGTTTTCACTTGACACCTTCACGCCACAAGCACATGGTTAGGGACAGTTTGGTTTAGCCGCTTAGACCAGGATTTTAGTCCTTTAGGCCCTCCTATCCACTGATGCTCAAAGCCTTGGGATCCTTTTTATTTGCCCTTGCCTTTTGGTTTTAAGGGTTATTGGCTTTTTCTGCTTGCTTTTTTTTCTTTTTTCTTTTTTTTTTTTGCAAGCTTTGTTCTTTGCTGCTTTTTCTTGCTTCAAGAATCATTTTTATGATTTTTCAGATTATCAATAACATGTCTCATGTTCATCATTCTTTCAAGAGCCAACATATTTAACAGTCTTAAACAACAAATTCAAAAGGCATATGCATTATTCAAGCATTCATTCAGAAGACAGAAAGCATTGCCACCACATTTAACTAATTAGAATTTCTCTTATTAAACTCGAAATTTTATTGCCTCTTATTCAAAAGATCTACTATTTTATTCATGTTTGCTGATGATGAGAAAAATAGACTATAACTTAATTGGGGATAAAATCAAACTAGACACTAATTACTACTAATGATCATGTAATGAAGACACAGACATAGATAAGCACTTATCATAGAGAAAACGAAAAACAGAGAAAGTAAGAACAAGGAATGAGTCCACCTTAGTGATGATGGCATTTCCTTCTTGAGGCACCAATGATGTTCTTGAGCTCTTTTATGTCTCTTCCTTGCCTTTGTGGCTTGATTCCTAGTGATTTTTGGTATTTCTATCCTCAGTTGCTTCCAATAATTATGTGGAGGGAAGTGCATCCCCTGAGGTATCTCTTGATTTGCAGCCACATGTTCTACCACTGAGCTATAGATCCTTTACATAATTGTTTTACCACACCAAACTTAGAATGTTGCTCGCCCTCGAGCAAAAGAAGAGGGAATTGCACACAACTCTGGGCGTTCAGCGCCAGGTTGGTGCCCATTTTGGGCGTTCAACGCCCATTTACTAGCCATTTCTGGCGTTGAACGCCAGAACCATGCTCTGTTCTGGCGTTGAACGCCAGACAGGTGCTTCCTCCAGGGTGTGATTTTTCTTCTGCTGTTTTTGATTCCGTTTTCAATTTTTAATATTTATTTTGTGACTCCACATGATCATGAACCTAATAAAACATGAAAAATCATGAGAATAAATAAATAAAAATTGGGTTGCCTCCCAACAAGCGCTTCTTTACTGTCCTTAGCTGGACTTTGCTGAGCTTTTAATCTAGCTTCAGCCTTGAGCATTCTTGCTCAGTGTTGCCTTCAAGATAATGCTTGATTCTCTGTCCATTGACAATGAACTTCTTATCAGAATCAATATCTTGAAGCTCCACATAACCATATGGTGATACACTTGTAATCACGTATGGTCCCCTCCACCGGGATTTCAGTTTCCCGGGGAATAGCCTGAGTCTAGAGTTAAACAACAGAACCTTCTGTCCTGGTTCAAAGATTCTAGATGACAGCTTTCTGTCATGCCACTTTTTTTATTTTTCTTTATATAGCTTGGCATTTTCGAAAGCTGTGAATCTGAACTCCTCTAGCTCATTTAGCTGGAGCAATCTTTTTTCTCCTGCTAATTTGGCATCAAAGTTTAGGAATCTGGTTGCCCAGTAGGCCTTATGTTCCAGTTCCACGGGTAAGTGGCATGCCTTACCATACACGAGTTGGTATGGAGAGGTCCCTATAGGGGTCTTGAATGCTGTTCTGTAAGCCCACAGAGCATCATCCAAGCTCCTTGCCCAATCCTTTCTACGGGTATTTACTGTCCGTTCCAGGATTCTCTTTAATTCTCTGTTAGAGACTTCATCTTGCCCATTGGTTTGTGGATGATATGGTGTGGCCACTTTGTGGCGAATTCCATACCGAACCATGGCAGAGTAAAGCTATTTATTGCAGAAGTGAGTGCCCCCATCACTGATTAACACTCTAGGGACACCAAACCTGCTAAAGATATGTTTCTGGAGGAACTTCAGCACTGTTTTAGTATCATTGGTGGGTGTGGCAATAGCCTCGACCCATTTTGATACATAGTCAACTGCCACCAGAATATAAGTGTTTGAATATGATGGTGGAAAAGGTCCCATGAAGTCAATTCCCCATACGTCAAACAACTCAATTTCCAAGATTCCTTGTTGAGGCATGGCGTAACCATGAGGCAGATTACCAGCTCTTTGGCAACTGTCACAATTACGTACAAACTCTCGGGAATCTTTATAGAGTGTGGGCCAATAGAAGCCACATTGGAGGCCTTGGTGGCTGTTCGCTCACCTCCGAAATGGCCTCCATATTGAGATCCGTGGCAATGCCATAGGATTCTCTGTGCTTCCTCTCTGGGGACACACCTACGGATAATTCCGTCTGCACATCTCTTAAAGAGATAGGGTTCATCCCACAAGTAGTACTTTGCATCAGTGACTAATTTCTTCTTTTGTATTCTATTGTACTCCTTGGGTATGAACCGTGCAGCTTTATAGTTTGCAATATCGGCAAACCATGGTGCTTCCTGAATGGCAAATAGATGCTCATCAGGGAACGTCTCAGAGATCTCAAGAAAGGGGAGGGACGTCCCTTCCACTGGCTCTATCCGGGACAGATGATCAGCCACTTGGTTCTCTGTCCCTTTTCTGTCTCTTATTTCTATATCAAACTCTTGCAGAAGCAATACCCATCTGATGAGCCTGGGTTTTGAATCCTGCTTTGTGAGTAGATATTTAAGAGCAGCATGGTCAGTATACACAATCACTTTTGATCCTACTAAGTATGATCTGAACTTGTCAATGGCGTAAACCACTGCAAGTAGTTCTTTTTCTGTGGTTGTGTAATTTTTCTGGGCATCATTTAGAACGCGACTGGCATAATAAATGACATGCAGAAGCTTGTCATGCCTCTGTCCCAATACTGCACCAATGGCATGATCACTGGCATCACACATTAACTCAAATGGTAATGTCCAGTCTGGTGCAGAAATGACTGGTGCTGTGACCAGCTTAGCTTTCAGCGTTTCAAACGCCTGCAGGCATGCTGTGTCAAACACAAATGGCGTGTCAGCAGCTAGCAGATTGCTTAGAGGTTTTGCGATTTTTGAAAAATCCTTTATAAACCTCCTATAGAATCCTGCATGCCCCAGAAAGCTTCTGATTGCCTTAACATTGGCAGGTGGTGGTAATTTTTCAATTACCTCTATTTTTGCTTGATCCACCTCTATTCCCTTGTTTGAGATTTTATGCCCAAGAACAATTCCTTCAGTCACCATGAAGTGACACTTGTCCCAGTTTAAAACTAGGTTGGTTTCTTGGCATCTTTTCAGAACAAGTTTCAGGTGATCAAGACAGGAGCTGAATGAGTCTCCATATACTGAGAAGTCATCCATGAAGACTTCCAGAAATTTTTCCACCATGTCAGATAAAATAGAGAGCATGCATCTCTGGAAGGTTGCAGGCGCATTACATAGCCCAAATGGCATCCTTCTATAAGCAAACACTCCAGATGGACATGTGAATGCTGTTTTCTCTTGATCCTGGGGATCCACTGCAATCTGGTTATAGCCTGAATAGCCATCCAAAAAGCAGTAATAATCATGACCTGCTAGTCTCTCTAGCATCTGGTCTATGAATGGTAAAGGAAAATGATCCTTTCTGGTGGCTGTATTGAGCCTTCTGTAGTCAATACACATGCGCCACCCTGTAACTGTTCTTGTGGGAACCAGTTCATTTTTTTCATTATAAATCACTGTCGTGCCTCCCTTTTTTGGGACGACTTGAACAGGGCTCACCCAGGGCTATCAGAAATGGGATAAATAATCCCAGCCTCTAGTAATTTGGTGACCTCTTTCTGCACCACTTCCTTCATGGCTGGATTTAGCCGCCTCTGTGGTTGAACCACTGGTTTGGCATTATCCTCCAATAGGATTTTGTGCATGCATCTAGCTGGGCTTATGCCCTTAAGGTCACCTATGGACCACCCAAGAGCTGTCTTGTGTGTCCTTAGCACTTGAATAAGTGCTTCCTCTTCCTGTGAATTTAAAGCAGAGCTTATGATCACTGGAAAAGTGTCACCTTCTCCCAGAAATACATATTTCAAGGATGGTGGTAGTGGCTTGAGCTCGGTTTTAAGGGGTTTTTCCTCTTTCAGAAGAAAGTTCAGAGGCTCTTTCATGTCCCCTGAATCCTCCAAATCAGGCTGGACATCTTTAAAGATGTCATCCAACTCTGATTCGAGACTCTCAGCCATGTTGATCTCTTCTACCAAAGAGTCAATAAGGTCAACTTTCATACAGTCTGTTGATGTGTCTGGATGCTGCATGGCTTTGACAGCGTTCAACTTGAACTCGTCATCGTTGACTCTCAGGGTTATTTCCCCCTGTTGGACGTCAATGAGGGATCGTCCAGTTGCTAGGAAGGGTCTTCCTAGAATGAGAGTGGCACTCTTGTGCTCCTCCATTTCCAGCACAACAAAGTCAGTGGGAAAGGCGAATGGCCCAACTCTGACAATCATGTCCTCAATCACGCCTGATGGGTATTTAGTGGAACCATCAGCAAGTTGGAGACATATCCGGGTTGGTTTAACTTCTTCAGTTAAGCCAAGCTTTCTAATAGTGGATGCAGGTATTAGGTTGATGCTTGCCCCAAGATCGCATAAAGCTGTCTTGGTGCAATCACCTTCTAATGTGCATGGTATCAGAAAACTCCTAGGGTCTTTAAGCTTTTCAGGAAAGCTTTTCAGAATGACTGCACTGCATTCTTCAGTGAGGAGAACTCTTTCTGTTTCTCTCCACTCCTTTTTATGACTCAAGATCTCTTTCATGAACTTGGCATAAGAAGGTATTTGCTCAAGTGCCTCTGCAAATGGAATCTTTATTTCAAGAGTCCTTAGATAATCTGCAAAGCGAGCAAATTGCTTATCCTGCTCCTCTTTCCGGAGTTTTTGAGGATAAGGTATCTTGGCTTTATATTCCTCAACCTTAGTGGTTAAAGAAGCCTTTTTAGAGGGGTTGCTATCAGCACTTGTGTGTGTCTGATCCCTCACTGGCAATTGAGTGCCAGAGTCAGAAGCTGGAGTGACGTTAGACGCCAGCTCACTGTCTGTTCCTGGCGCCTGAACGCCAGAAATGTGCCCATGTTGGGCGTTCAACGCTGGATTCTGCCCCATTTCTGGCGTTGAACGCCAATCCTGCCTTGTTTCTGGCGCTGAACGCCAGTTTTGGGCATGGTCTGGGCGTTCAGCGCCAGCCTTCCACCTATTTTCTGGTGTTTTAGTGCCAGAATTATTTTTCCCTGGGCTCTTACTGTCCTCAGGTGAATCTTTGGTGGGTCGCTCATTTCTTGAATTGTTGATGCCTTGAGGTGGGGAATTTAATGTTTTCCCACTTCTTAATTGAACTGCTTGGCATTCTTCTGCTATTTGCCTTGATAGCTGCTGCTTTGTTTGCTTAAACTGTTCGTCCATATGTATATTAGCTATCCTTGTCTCCTGTAGCCTGTCCTTGAATTCAGCTAGCTGCTTTGTTAGAAAATCCAATTGTTGATTGAATTCAGCAGCTTGTTTTACAGTACTGAATTCAGCAGTTACTGTTTTAACCTCTTCATTCATGGAAGGGTTGCTGCTTAGATACAGATGCTGATTCCTGGCAACTGTATCAATGAGCTCTTGAGCCTCTTCAATTGTCTTTCTCATATGGATAGATCCACCAGCTGAGTAATCTAGAGACATCTGAGCTCCTTCTGCAAGCCCATAGTAGAAGATGTCTAACTGAACCCACTCTGAAAACATTTCAGAGGGGCATTTTCGTAGCATCTCTCTGTATCTCTCCCAGGCATCATAAAGAGATTCATTATCTCCTTGTTTAAAGCCTTGGATGTCCAGCCTTAGCTGTGTCATCCTTTTTGGAGAAAAATATTGATTTAGGAATTTTTCTGTCAGCTGTTTCCATGTTCTTATGCTGGCCTTAGGTTGGTTATTTAACCACCTCTTAGCTTGATCTTTTACAGCAAATGGAAACAGTAATAGTCTGTAGACATCCTGATCTATTTCCTTATCATGTACTGTGTCAGCAATTTGTAAAAATTGTGCCAGAAACTCTGTAGGTTCTTCCTGTGGAAGACCGGAATACTGGCAACTTTGCTGCACCATGATAATGAGCTGAGGATTCAACTCAAAGCTACTGGCTCCAATGGAGGGTATGCAGATGCTACTTCCATATGAAGCAGTAGAGGGGTTAGAATATGACCCCAGAGTCCTCCTGGACTGTTCATTTCCACTTATGTCCATGATGGATCTATGGATATAACTTGGACTGATTTATCTTTTTATTTATTTTATTTTATAAGAAGTAAATACTTAAATAAAATAAAATAACTAAAAAGAATTTGAATTTTGAAGTAAAATTATTTTTTTTTCGTAAAAGAAAATAGAAATTAATTAGTTAAAAAAAGAAATTTTTGAAAAAGAGGGGAGATATTTTCGAAAATTAGAGAGAGAAAGTTACTTAGGTAGTTTTGAAAAAGGTTAAGAAACAAACAAAAAGTTAGTTGTTTAGTTGAAACAAATTTTGAAAAGATAAGAAGTTAGGAAGTTAGAAGAGATATTTTGAAAAGATATTTTTGAATTTAGTGAGGAGAGAGAAAAACAATAAGATAGTACAAGATTTAAAATTTTTAGATCTAATGCTCCTTGTTTTTGAAAATTTTGGAGGGAAAACACCAAGGAACACCAAACTTAAAAATTTTAAGATCAAGACACAAGGAAACTCAAGAACACTTTGAAGACTCACAAGAACACAAGAACATGAAGGAAGAACACCAAACTTAAAATTTTTAGAAAACCAAACCAAAATTTTCGAAAATCAAAGGGAAATCAACAAGAAAACACCAAACTTAAAGTTTGGCACAAGATTTAATAGAAAAAATATTTTTGAAAAAGAAGGTTTTGAAAAGAGTATAAAAGATTCTAACCCAATTACCAAGAACACAGATTAACGCTCTAGCCAAATGAGTTATGGGACCTTCAAAAATTTTAAGAAAGATTATTTTTGAAAACACCAAACTTAAAGTTTGGCATAGGATTTAATAGAAAAATTATTTTTGAAAAAGGTTTTTAAAAAATTATGATAGCCAATTATCATGAACATAAACACCACGTTCTAATTAACTGAGCTATAATTTTAAAGTGTTTTAACAAGGGATAAATAATAAAAGACTCTAAACCAAAAAGAGAAAATTTTTCCTAATCTAAGCAACAAAATAATCCGTCAGTTGTCCAAACACGAACAATCCCCGGCAACGGCGCCAAAAACTTGGTGCACGAATTGCGAATCACACTTTTCACAACGTGTACCACTAACCAGCAAGTGCACTGGGTCGTCCAAGTAATACCTTACGTGAGTAAGGGTCGAATCCCACGGAGATTGTTGGTTTGAAGCAATCTATGGTTATCTTGTAAATCTTAGTCAGGAAGTCAATTATGTTTATCAATTGAATTGTGAGTAACCAGTAGAGCATAAATTAAAAATTACTTGTTGTGCAGTAATGGAGAATATGTTGGAGTTTTGGAGATGCTTTGTCTTCGGAATCTCTGCTTTCCTCCGTCTTCTTGTTCACGCACGCACGTCCCCCTATGGCAAGCTGTGTGTTGGTGGATCACCGTTGTCAATGGCTACCATCCGTCCTCCCAGTGAAAACTACGGTCACGCGCTCTGTCACAGCACGGCTAATCACCGGTTGGTTCTCGATCCGGTTGGAATAGGATTTACTATCCTTTTGCGTCTGTCACTAACGCCCAGCCTTCAAGAGTCTGAAGCTCGTCACAGTCATTCAATCCTTGAATCCTACTCGGAATACCACAGACAAGGTTTAGACTTTCCGGATTCTCATGAATGCTGCCATCAGTTCTAGCTTATACCACGGAGATTCTGATTAAGGAATCTAAGAGATACTCATTCAATCGTATATAGAACGGAGGTGGTTGTCAGGCACACGTTCATGATTTGAGGAAGGTGATGAGTGTCACAGCTCATCACCTCCATCACAGTTAAGCGCGAATGAACATCTTAGATAGGAACAAGCGTGTTTGAATGGAAAACAGAAATACTTGCATTAATTCATCGAGACACAGCAGAGCTCCTCACCCCCAACAATGGGGTTTAGAGACTCATGCCGTCAGAGAATACAAAGTTTAGATCTGAAATGTCATGAGATACAAAATAAGTCTCTAAAAGTTGTTTAAATACTAAACTAGTAGCCTAGGGTTACAAAATATGAGTGGACTATGATGGATGATGCAGAGATCCACTTCTGGGGCCCACTTGGTGTGTGCTGGGACTGAGACTTTAAGCAATTTACGTGCAGAGGCCATTTGTGGAGTTGAACGCCAGTTTTTGTGCCAGTTTGGGCGTTCAACTCCAGTTTTTGATCCTTTTCTGGCGCTGGACACCAGAATTGGGCAGAGGACTGGCGTTGAACGCCAGTTTACGTCGTCTATCCTTGTGCAAAGTATGGACTATTATATATTGCTGGAAAGCCCTGGATGTCTACTTTCCAATTCAATTGGAAGAATGCCATTTCGAGTTCTGTAGCTCCCGAAAATCCAATTTGAGTGCAGGGAGGTCAGAATCCAACAGCATCAGCAGTCCTTTTTCAGCCTGAATCAGATTTTTGCTCAGCTCCTTCAATTTCAGCCAGAAAAATACCTGAAATTACAGAAAAACACACAACTCATAGTAAAGTCCAGAAATATGAATTTTTCCTAAAAACTACTAGAAATAGACTAAAAACTAACTAAAACATACTCTAAACTATATGAAATTATCCCCAAAAAGCGTATAAAATATCCGCTCATCAGGCCGCTATTTTAGAGTTTGAGGCTGTGAGAAGATTTCCATAGTGGTCTCTAAATACTGTTGCTGTTGCTCCTCTAGAGAGCGTTATAAGAAACGCTGCATCAACATTGCACTTAACCCATCCTGGCAGTGGCGATCTCCAGGTAACCATTCTAACTGTCCTTCTATCATTAACAAAACTTTTTGCCAGTTCTTCTGCCATTTCTACAAATTCTGTTTCAATTTGCTTAGCTTTGTAGATTACTAATAAAGGACTAGGTTTGGACCTCTGATGCACTGCGTGATTTCTTGCTTTCCACACCTCCCATGCCAAAAAATTACCCTATTGATACACCATTCATAATTAGTTCCTGTACACGCCTTCATATTTTTAAAAAGATCCATTATCCATTTTTCAAAAGATGAGACTGTATGAGCCATAGCACAACACTGAATTTGAGCTCCAAACCACGCAGTCCTTGTCCAAGGGCAAAGCAGCAGCGCATGCTCAGTGGACTCTGGTTCCTGCAAATAAATAGCACAGATAGGAGTGTTATAAATTTTTTTATTATAAAGGTTTTGAAAGACTGGTAATATGTTATGTGAGGCCCGCCATAGAAAGGATCTGATCTTTTGAGGCACTTTTAATTTCCAAATATTCCTCCATAAGTCCTTGAAGTTATCACTAGATGATGGGCTATTGTTATTATCAATACTCTGCTCTCTCCTGGCAACATGATATCCCGTTTTGATGGTGTACTTTCCATCTGTTTTAAAAGGCCAACTAAACTTGTCTTCTCTACCAATAACACTTACCGGGGTTCTAATGATCTTCCCTATAGTAACTCCATCAAAATGTTTCTGTAACTCGTTTATATTCCACCCCTGTCCTTCAGTAATTAGCTCCTTTACAAAAGTGACCTCATTATTCATAATCTGAGGACTCTTCTGCATATTCAAAATCCAGTTATCTTCCAAGATTCTCACTTTCTCTCCATTCCCAATCGACCATCTCCCATTTCTCAAAAGGAAATTCTTACCATGCACAATACTTTTCCAGATCCAAGATGCTCCCCTTCCTGCCTTGGTTACTTTAAAATTCTCATTCGGAAAATATACAGCCTTAAGCACCTGAACCCACACCGCATTAGGGCATTCAAAAACTCTTCATGCCTGTTTTGCCAAGTGTGCTATATTCTGACTTTAAAAATCCTTAAAACCAATTCCTCCATCCCTTTTGCTAGCACAAATTTTATCCCAACTCCTCCAATAGACACCCCTATCATTACCAGTAGAAGCCCACCAAAATTTAGCCACTTCTGACTAAGACGGTGACAAAAGCCTTTAGGAAAGAGGACAACATTCATAGCATAGGCAGGTATCGCTTGAATAACCGACTTGATGAGAACCTCTCTCCCAGACTGACTAAGGAGTTTTTCTTTCCACCCTCGAAGCTTATCAGACACTCGCTCCTCAATCCACCTCAGAGCTTTATTCTTAGATCTTTCCCACTGAGCCGGAAGACCAAGATACTTACCTGGTTTATCCCAGGCAGGCAACCCTAAGATCTCTTCTATTTCTACTCTATTTCTTATCGGAATCTGATTGCCGAACGTAATCCTAGACTTGTCAACATTTATCTGCTGCCCCGAGGCTTCCGTATACATATTTAAAATAGTTATGAGCTGATAAATCTCCTCCGCACTATCCTTCAAGAAAATAATGCAATCATCCGCAAAGAGGATATGAGAAATGGCTGGAGCGGTAGGGGCAATTCTGACACCAGAGATTCTACCCTCTTCTTTAGCCTTATCCATAAGGATAGTAAACAGGTAAGGCGATAAGGGATCTTCCTGCCTTAGTCTCCTCTGTGGCACAAAACTTTTTGACAAAATACCATTGATCTTAATTCTATAAGTGACCTGTGAGATACAAATCATAATCATCTTAACCCAGTGTGGATTAAACCCAAAAGCTTCCAGAGTTGCTTCTAGGAATGACCATTCAACCCTGTCATAGGCTTTGTTCATATCAATCTTAACAGCTAAGTTCCTGGAAGCCTGCTGCCCTTTTTTATTTAAAGCATGAAATATTTTCTGCACTATCACGATGTTATCTTGAATGAGGCTTCCCCCCACAAAAGCACTATGGATAGGTGATATAATCGTATCTATTATTCTTCTAAGCCTAATAACCAACACCTTAGAAATGATCTTATATATAAAGTTACAACAGCTAATCGGTCGAAGCTGGTTAAGAGTTTCTGGGTAATTGGTCTTAGGTACCAAAACTATAATAGTATCTCCGATGCTACTTGGTAGGATCCCTTCCTGAAAGAAACTCTTAACAGCTTCACAAACCTCTTTCTCAATAATTGCCCAATGCTTTTGAAAAAAAAGACCATTTAATCCATCTGGACCTGGTGCCTTAAGACTTCCAAAGCTAAAAGTAGCTTCCTTAATTTCCTGGTCAGAGACCTCTTTCATAAGCTCTCGATTCATATCATCAGTCACTCTAATAGGAATTTTGCCAATGCATTCACTCTAGATCTTTGACCCCAATACTTTTTCTCTTGTTTCCATAGTCTAGTAATCTCCACTTTCATTGTATTAATTTCCTGTTACTGCCTGTCCGAGTACTCACTTTCCTCTGCCTGTTTAAGGTTATGCATTAGTTTTTGTATTTCGATATCTGTCCTCTTAAAGTTAACCTTACTCCATTTGATCAAATCCTGCTTACAATTATTCATCCTTCGAGTTAAAGTTGTCCAATGGTCAACCGTACTATTACAAACACTGTTCCATCCTCTTCTTATGACATTACCACAATCAACATGGTCTGCCCAAAAAGCCTCAAATTTAAAGTATCCGCTCCTTATTCCCCTGGGTTTAACATTGAGAACTAAAGGCGTATGATCAGAGCTAATAGCTGGTAAGGCTGAAAGAGTGGCATGTTGGAAAGCTCTTCTCCATTCCCAAATAGTAAGTACTCTATCTATCCTTTCTTTAGTAACAAAACCATTCCTTGGGTTACTAAACCATGTGTATTTTGACCCTTGTAACTCCAAGTCCATGAGAGCATTCTTATCTACAAAACACCTGAAAGCTTCGATATGACTAGTTGATTTTGGATGCAAACCAACTTTCTCATGTTGTGCAATTACATCATTGAAGTCTCCAATAAAAGTCGTCGGTACATCCAGATTATTATTAGCATAAGTTAACTCTTTCCATAACTCCTTTCTTCTCTTGTGGTCGGGATGGCCATAAACAAACATTCCTTCCCAATCTTTATCATTAGCAGTGCTGATCTGAGCTTTAATAAAGTTTTCACACCAAGCATAAACATTAATATTTATATTACTTTTTCAAAAAAGACACAGTCCCCGGACAACCCCCGGGATTCCACACAAAACATATTGTCAAAGCCTATCTTTCTCCTAATCCTAACACAACTAAGATTGCTAGCTTTAGTCTCCATAAGAAACAAAACGGATGGCCTGGGGGATTTACAAATACTTCTTAGTTTAGACATTGTTGAAGGGGCCGCCATCCCACGACAGTTCCAACTAACAACAATCATGGCTGCTGGTGGGGCTTGATAAGGCCCGCTTCCTCAGCCATAACTGTCCAGCTTCATCTTTAAGCTTCTTACATGATTTTTCCATTCTTAGTTATTTGTCATCCTCCATCATGTCTACATAGACGAGTAGGTTGTTTATATCCCTTTTTCTTTTAGAGTTCAGATTCAACCCCATATCAAAAGCCAGCTCCAACACACGTTGATTGTCATTCCTCTGCTCCGACGTAGCAGCAAGCTCCTCTTCCATATCTTGCTTCTCCTCAGCTAGTTCGACGTAATATTTCTCCCCATTCACCATACATTGAATCATGGTTCTACCAGCTGTAGTAATGATTCTCTTCATTTTTGATTTTTCCCTGTTGCTCCACAACTGACTTGCGCCATGCTTTACGATTCCTGTCTCCTTCTCTGAGTGCTTATTGATTGCCGTATTGCCATGTTGATTAATTTGGGCCTCTTTCTTGCCAAAAAGCATCTCCAATCCTTCCCTGATTGTTAACTTTTTGGGATTCTCCCAAGCACCTTCCTCCACTTGTTGGCGCTCAAAACAATCCTCCATCTGCTTAGGCTCATCGAAATGTACCTCATGTAGCCCTGTTTTGATACCAAAAGGTTGGTACTTCATGTTCTCACCGACTTCAAGATGCTCCTGACGCCCCTCTTTAAAACTCTGAAGATTACAAGGTCCAAAAACCTCCTACTCCATAGAAAGTATGGCATTGGGCTTAAGTGCACAACTAACTTGACCTATCTCTTGGAGCTTACCTTTACCTTTTCTGACGTCAGTTTTAACGGTTGCAGATTTGTCACCCCTTCTCAAAGATTTTCCATCTGAAAACATATGTTTGAATAGCAGATTTTCTGAGACCTCTTCAACATGCTGTCTAGATCCATAGCTTTCCCTACCTAACCCCGTCTGTTGTTCAGTATTTGCTTTGAGATTTCTCTGAAGCCCTGCTTCTAGTCCCCTGCCCGTACCACTCTCTTCTGCCAAGTGTTTCTTCATACACTCCATTCTTACACGCACCCCCTCACAATCCTGGTTAGCATCAGTCCATTCCCTGTTAATTTCTTTGGAATCCTGCTCTGTTCCCCTGGCTAGGATGACCCTGGCTCGATTAACCCCCAAACCCAGCCCATACTTTGGTTTCATGTGGTTCCAGCTAGCCATTGCCATTGAATTCCTACATTCCTTCTTGACATGACCCAGAATTCCACAATTCAAACAGTAACTGTCCTAGATCCTCTCATACTTGAAGTCAACCCAAATAGTTTGATGATTTTGTGTCGCTAACCAGAAACCAGTTGGCAGAGGTTTAGTGATGTTCATTGTTACCCTCACCCTCAAGAACGTTCTCTGTAGTGTATCATTTTATCTGGAATTTTCTGTTTTCATCACAGTTCCTATTTTCTTACCAATAATCTCTGTTGTTTTTCTTGTTATATAATTAAGTGGAAGTCCGTGTATTTGTACCCATAATTCCATATACTTATGATCCACTTCATAGACTGACTCTCGTCCGTTCCATATCTGCAGATTAAGAAGATTCTCTCGAATACTCCAGAGCCCTCCGTTACGTATTTGGATGCCTTTCCGCACATCCTTAAAAATGATAAGCATTTTATTCCTGCCGACATCGGAGATGGCTACTCCATCCGGATGACCCCAAATTCCCAGAAGAACTGTTTTGCAAGTGTTGAAGTTAAATTCTTTGTCCGAAAAAATCTTTCTCACCATATTCAAATTTTCTGAAACAAAGTTGTCATCCGATCTTCTGGGTTGATAGAAATATCTTTTCCTTCAACAGATTGCTCCTCTTTGTAGGCCATATGTAGTAGTGTGAGAATAAGAGAAAGTTAGAAAAAAATTTGCACAAAGATGTTAGTAATAAGCGGGTAAACACAAAACTTTTATTTCAGGAAACACTTCATATGAGAGAAGAGTTCTCTATGAGAGATAAGGCGGTTCTACAAACCACTAGGTATGTTTTTAATCTTTCAAGTTTCAATCATATTGACCACAAAAGAAAGAAAAAAAAGAAAAAACCAAGATTCAAATTGTCGTCATATTCAGACCCAAGCCTTAACCCAAATAACGATCGAAATACTGGCTTTAGTCCACTTGACATAAAAATCACTCCATCCCAAAAATTTGGTTATTGGGTCATATTAAACAAATAAAAAATAGATAGATATATATAATATAATAACAACAAATTAATAGGTAGATATAATATTCTAGTTAAATATACATTAGGCTTTTATTTTATTCCTTCCTTCTCTGCAATGTATTACTTTAAGAAAATATTCAAGTGTACTGATATATTAATATTTTAATAATTTTTAATTATTAATTTTAATTATAAAAATTATATATTATATAATATTAAAATTAATGCTTAAAAATTACTAAAACATCGATGTAGCGATATTCTTAAAAACTTTCGATTACTTTATAGCACTTCTTCCATTCCTTATCACATTATTATTCTCTGACTCCGACTCGGTGGAGATGCAGAAAATAAATTAAATTAAAATAGAATGTGTAAAATGATGAGGTAGCACAAGAACTGTCTAGGTCTTAAGCTTTTCCTCTTGAATCTTGATGCATAATACACACATTTCAATAACGTTACATGTGTCGTCTAATTTGATCCTCAAATGCCACCTATAACTCAACATAATCTCTCTAATGACACGTGTAAAATAACGAATTTCAAGGTGGAAAAAAATATATTTTAAGCGTATAAATCTTTTAAGATAATTAAACAATTATTCCTAGAGTTTTAAAAATGACGATTAAGCATATAAACTTCCTTTAATAATAGTTCTATAATTTAGGATTTTAATGATATAACATATATGTGTCCTATTTTTAACATGAAATAATTATTTATAATATTTATGATTTTTTTAATTATAATTATCGATTGTAAAAAAAATTAAATGATATCTTTTGAAAGTTATTATAAGTTAATAAATTTAAAAATATGTTTCTAGAATTATTTTTAAAAATAAATCACGAAACGTAATAACTTATTTATCTTTTTTTAGGGATTAGAATTTATTTTCGTTTTTCTAAATTATTAAATGTTTTTCTTCACTTAATAATTAGTCTTTTTCTTGAATTGTTGTGATGATTTATGAGAAGGTACCAGACTCTCCACTGAGCGTTTGAGTCTGGACTCTGGAGAGAATTGGAATTAGAATTCAGAGAACGAGAGAAATTGGAAACTCAGGCGCAATTAATTTTTTATAATTTGAGTACTAAGTTTATTTTTCTCTTTTAATTAGGCAAACAATTAAATACAAAATAATACAAAGTTCAATTTTTTTTGGTACAAAATTCAATTTAATATATGTAAACCTCTTTTACAATATAAATATAAGTGTATACTAATTATAGACCGAAGGCCCATATTTTACCTTATGACATAGTCCAACTTTATATTAACTCTACTAAATTAACCCCCGTCTCCTTCCTCTTTTTCTCCGGCTTCTTCTATTTTTCTTTCTCCTTCTCCTCTATTTAGAGGTGTCAAAAATTTTCAAGAGACGGAGATCCCCGTAGAAACCGCTCTGAATGGGATTCCAATGGTAAACAAATTTTTTCGTGAGAATGAAAATGGGGAGCGAAATTTCTCCGAAACAGGCGTGGGGACCCGAGTGGAGATCCCCGCCCCATCCCCAATAATTCCCTGAATTTTAGAACTTCCTTAAATACCTTTACTTTATTACTAACATAGGGAGTGTTTTAGTAATTTTACTGCGTAGGACAGATAGTTTTAGCTCGACTTTTATTGAAAATAATAATGAAACAGAACCAACTCAAGATGATGAGGATCAAGCGATTGAAGCACATGTTCAAGGAACACAAGAGGAAGGAACACATATTTTACGATTTTATTTTATGGACTATAATTTGCTATGTTGTATTTTTGGAGTTATAATCTTGGAGTCATATTTTTTTTCTGACTTCTTCCACTTCCTCTTCCCTCTCCTCCATCACCACCACCACAGAGCTCCCGTCGCCATCTCCCCTTCCCCTTTCCCCTTCCCCCTTCCCTTCCCTCCCCCTTCGTATACCCTTCCCCTCACCCAAATGCGTTTTTTATTTTTTTTTTAATTTTATAATTTTTTTTAATATAATAAAGGTAGTTTAGGAATAAATTAAAAATTTTATTAGAAAGAACGATTTTAAAATGAAATGCAATATTAATGACGATTTTAAGTAAAAAATTACATTAGGAACAGTTTCGATTCGGACCCTCAACGTTAGGGATCAAAACAATACTTATCTCTTATTTTAAAAATTTCTAAAGACAAAATAATTTTAATATTATTTAAAGAAGTGATGAAATGCTCATATATTGGACAAAAAATATGTATTTTAAAAAAATGGTAAGAAATTACATGTCATTAAAACGGGACTATTCGATTTAGAGCGTGCAGAAATCTCATTCTCCAATTTGAGTTTGTCAACTTTTTATTTATTTTAAATTAGAAATCTCATTTTTTTTATTTGTAATTATTAAATTTTTTATTTTTAAAATAAAAATTTTACTCTCTGATTTATGTTTTTTATTAATTTAAAAAATAAAAATCTCTACAACTATATATTTTTTAAACAGAAATCTTATTCTTCGATTTTCTTCTTCCAAAAAAAAAATTTAACAACATTAAAATCAAATTTTTAATTTTAGTTTTTTTTTTTCAAAACTCATCATATTTTGAGAAAAAAAAATATACTTAAAAAAATCATCTTTGGATAACTGGGTAATTTACATGAAGAGTCCCGCTAGAGAGTTAATGGGGGAGTAAATCCTTTCCAATGAACAAAAAATTAGATAGTATCAATTGTGATCTCTCATTTTTCATTGCGCTCTCTCTCATATTTAATTTTGGTCCCACTTATAAAGTTAATGGTGAGAGATCACACTGCATTTTCTCAAGTGTTAAAAAAACTGTGGAGGATCCATTTTCAGCTAATGGGGTATTTGTACAATGTGTATGATGGGCTGTTTATTTAGTCCAATATGAGTTAAAAACGAAAATTATCCACGAAATAATAAATTTAAAAACTCTTATTCAGTTATTTCACATCAAATTTCAAATTTTTAAAAAATACAGGTAATTATTTCAAAAAAATAACCATTTGAAATCCTTCAATACTCTCTTCTTTTTCAACCGGCACCCACCCCACCTTCATCAATAATCATCCCATTTCACCGTCGCTACTTGGCTTGTCACACGCCACTCACCCTTAATAAAAATAACCATCCACTTAAGGATAAAAATAATCATCCGCATAGCTAATAAATTGATCATCTAACATATTTTAATTATATATAACTAAACTCAATCCAATCAAAATAATCATCTACATAAAAATAAAATAACCATCCGCATACCTACTAAAATGACCATCCTAAATTGTCCATTAAAATAGAAGAAGATGAATAAACAGAAGAAACTATTATTGTGGTGAAACATAATTTTGAAGGACTAGTCATGACAAAAGCGGCGCATAGGGCTCAAATCATGAAAGAATCTAACCATGCTTGGATTCGAAGAAGAAGAAGAGTATGGTGGTATCATCGGTGAGAAGAGGCTTGAAAGAATAGGAGAAAGCGAAGCCGGTTCAGAAGAGAGGCATGAAAACAGCGACAACAACGTTAGGCTGAGCGTCAGAGGGCAAGGTGCATCGGGCTGACTGGCGGAGGTGAGGATGGTGTCGATGGGAGGATGCGGCGGCCTCGCCGGCAAGAAATTCAGTGACGCGAGGTGAGAACCGGAAAAGATGACGATGAGTTTTGGACGTGTATTGAAAGTTATAGTAAGATTAGAAATAACCGTGTATAGTGTGAATAAATTTAAATACTAATCTTAATTTTTAAATTTTAAAATTTGAAATTAAATAATTAATTAATGATCTAATTTTTAATTTTAATTTTACCTTTTTTTTTTTAATTTATTGTACACATTGTACATAATTAATATTGATTCCCAATACTTTCTCTTATATGAATAAAGTAATTAAAGATGAATATTACATATATGTCTTTAATTAATTAAATAGATTTACATGCGTATTTCGTTTTACATTCTCTACATAAATCAAATCAATTAAACTTAATTTAGGCTGTTTTTAATATAAATCGAATCAATTGGACTTGATTTAGTATGATACATAATAAATTGATACAAATAAATTTAATTTACTAGGTAATAACTTTTGACAACACACAACTATAGTAAATTGAAACAATTGAATTTAATTTATGAAAGAAAAAAATCTCGAAACAAATTGTTTCGATGTACTAAAGTTAGAGCTCCAAAATATCATTTGATTCAATTTATCTACGACAATTTTTTTTATAAATCGAAACCAGTTATTTTAATTTAGCATAGACATTTTTTTGTAAATCAAATTCATTTGTTTTGATTTACTATAAATTTTCAATCGAATTCAATAGTTTTAATTTATCATGGCGTTAGTAAAAGGCCTATATAATAATAAATTAAATCTAAATCGAGTTTATTTTATTCGATTTATATTAAAAAAACTTAAATAAAACACATATAATTCAATTTATATAGAATAACAAATAAGACACGCATGTAACATAATTTAATTTTAAAACATCTGTATAATATTAATCCTCAACTAGTTTGTCCATATAATTTACCCTAAATAACTAAATCTAAAATATTGTGCACCTACCACCATCCTCTAGAACAAGGAGGATATTCACATTTCACAAACTACATATTTTCTTCAGGTAATCTTGATCAATAATCCTAAATTCTTGGTTTGTAACTCAAATTAGATTAATAACTATTCTTATAATTATAGATAATTTACTTATATAAATTGACTAAAGATAAATATTATTAAAATTTCGTAAATATGAATGTACTACAATTTTTTCTTCTCTGATCTATTTTTCGTACCATAACTACAAGTTTTACTTGTTAAGATAAAAATAAAGAAGACAAAATTATAATGCATCACATTTAGAATAATTTAATAACATCCCACTTCAATAATCACTTTATATAAGTAAATTATCCTATAATTATACATACATTGAACCTCATAATAAAAATAAAATATATACATTAATATTACATATTACATAGTGTTATATTTATTATTAATTTACGTAGGAAGTTACTAGTAGCAAGGAGTTTTTTCCTATATATATAAGCTCCACCAACATCATCCCAGGATATACCCACTTGAACTATTCCAAAAAGCTCTTCCTAACTTGTCACAAACTTCTTCATCATGAGCCAACAACAAACACCTCGGAGACCACAAGAAGAAGGACAAGAGCACAAAGATCCGATCAAGTACGGTGATATTTTTAATGTCTCAGGGGACTTGGCATCCGAACCAATCATGCCGCAAGACGCGGCACTCATGCAAGCGACGGAAAACCAGGCACTGGGACAAACCCAAAAAGGTGGCCCGGCTTCCGTCATGCAGTCTGCTGCAGTCACCAATGTCTCTGCGGGTCTTGTGGGCCGTGGAGACGTCTCTAGCGTGGCAAAGGACCAAGGGATATGCGTGTTGGAGAGTAAAATTGGCGTCAACCGTGTCATTACGGAAAGCGTGGGAGAACAGGTTTGAGAGCAATGTTTTTAGTTAGTTACACAAACGTTAGATGATTTGACTGATTTGATTAAATTTTTATCTAATAACTCTTAATTATTAATTTCATATAAAATTGATTGTACTTAAATTTTCATCAATTTTTTTAAAATTTAAATTAATAAAATAAAATAGATAAATAATTATATTTTATATCATAATATTTTTCAACTTAAGCTGATAGAAAATTTTTATACAATGATAGGTGGGTTATTATTTTTTAGTGGTTATTTTTAATAATTAATTTTAATATATATTTTTTAGACTGTTATTATATCCTTAGTATAAATTTTAGCTAACTGACCTTTGTAAATATGTAAATTATTAAAAGGATAAATAAAGATCATTAGAATTTTTTTTTCGTACACTACAATATAGGCAGATATTAGCAAAATCTAATTTCCGCCTTCTAAAGGTGGGCAGTTTTTAAATTGCTGGTTTTTAAATAGTTGGTATTCTGTTTAGCGGCCATCTGTAAAACGCAAAAATAACTACTGTTAATATCGGTTTCTTTTATAGTGGTAATTAGTTAAAAGTGTGAGTTATAAATATGTTTTTAGATTATTAAACTATAAAAATTTAATTAATAATTAAAAATATAATTAAAAATAATAAATTCTGTTAGTAGTATAATATTTTTGTAAACTATTATTTGATAAATTAAAATTAATTACTAATTCTTAGTCATAAAAAATAGATGATAATGACTAATAATTATGAATTAATACACAGGTTGTGGGTGAATTTGTGGAGCCAAATGTGCCCATGAAAACTCCTGGCTCGGCTCTAGATAAAGATGCTATAACCATTGGGGAGGCTCTAGAAGCAACGACGTTGGCTCCCGCCAGCGACAAGCCAGTGGATCAGAGTGACGCTGCAGCTATACAAGCTGCGGAAATGAGAGCCACCGGAAAGAATGAGATTCAACCCGGCGGCTTGGCAGCCGTAGCTCAGTCTGCCGCCACCAAGAATTTAAGGACTATGGGTGATTTTCAGAAGACAACCTTATCTGATGTCTTAACGGTGACTTATTTTTGTTTATTTTTTGAGCAAATCTATAACATGGAAAACAATTTTTTTTTTCAATGTTTAGAATTTATTCCCTATTAAAATCTCTTATAAAAATTATTATTTAACGGTTCCGTTACGTTACCAATAGCATATCTGCCAACTTCTGTCAACTCTTATTTATAATTGTGTTTCATGGAAGTATATTCGTGGATGTGTCTAATAAAAATGTCTTTTTTATAGCTGTGTTTAATAGAAATGTCTTTATAGATATATTTTCTGGATGTGTCTCTTTATATATGCATTTAAAATATATTAATTATTAGACACATCAACGAACACATTTCCATAAAACACAATTATAAATAAGAGTTGGCAGAAGTTGGCAAATAATATGTTAGTAGCCTATATTTTTCTATTATTTAATTAGTATTATTTATTTGTAGGATGGTCAGATCAATTTCTTGTTACAATGTTACTACTTTTAAAACTAAATATAATTTAAATAAAAATAAAATTCTAAACAACGTGTGACATTTATACTTTTTTTAATATTATTTAATCATCATATTGATATATATATATATATATATATTACAAATTTTATATTTTTAATGATAAAATTTTTATATAATTTATAAGTGTAAGGTATTTTTATTTTTAGTTTTATATTTATTCAATCTCCATTCTAATAATAGAAAATAGAACGTAATATATAATAATGCAGGATGCAAAGGAGAAGCTGCCGTCGGATAAGGCGGTGACGAGAGAGGACGCAGAGGGAGTGATCGGTGCCGAGATTAGAAACAAGGCGGACATGAAAACTACTCCTGGTGGTGTCGCTGCATCCCTCGCCGCAGCAGCCACCCTTAATCAAAACAAATCATCGTCATGAACTACTAGTAGTGTGTTTTAACTTTTAATTTTACTTGGAGTGTCTTTTTAATGTTGATGTATGTTGCTGGGTTATTTGCTAAAGGGTCTTGTTTGTATAACTTGTTATATTGTAGATCTTTTTCTAGTTCATATCATGCATGTCTTTTCTCTTTCCGTGCATTTGGAATTTTCTTCTCTCAATCAAACAAGGTAATGTAATAATATTTTCGCCTTCGATAAGTTGAGCAAAAAAAAAAAAAAAAGCATTACCCGAGGAAAAATTAAATAAGAATCAAACATGAAAATATAAGGGTAAGCTTAAATAATGAGATGTAGAAAAGGCCATTATTAAATTGTAGAGTCGGCTACTGAAAATTAAATGTATGCATTTAAAAATTAAAATGGTTACAAAGGAAACTATTTACACCATAGTTATCATCATAACTCAAGCGGTTTTAAAAAACTCAGCGAACCAAAATTTCGGTCCCCCAAGTCTCTATCTAAATAGGTTGAGTTATCTATTATCTATTCTATTATATTAAAATCGAAATTTTATATTTAACGATAGAATTGATGTGATGTATTTTTTGAAAGTGGATTTTGATTTATTTTTTAATTTATTAAATTTAATTTATTATAATAAATTAATTAAATTAAATATTTAAATATTATATAATTTATTATAATTTATATTAATTAATTATAATTTATTATATGAGTTAATTAATTAATTAATTTATAAAGTATATAATAAAATTATAAATAAAACAGATAATATAAATATTGTTTAATTATTGTATTAGAAGTATTTTTTAATTTATTTTTTAATTAATTAAACTAAATTAATTATGTTAATTATGCGTATCAATTAATTTATTTCATTAATTTATTAGATATTTAAATAATAGATCTGCGATCAAACTAGAGAATTAAGATATTTTTAACTAATATATAATGCCAATAATAATTAATAATACTAAATAATTTAATATATTAAACTATTTTATTATACTTCTTCGAATGTAACTTCTATTATATTTTTCATTTTAGCATATTTTCTTTTCTTTTTTATTCTTTTCGTGCACAATTTATTTAAAATATATTTTAAAATAATTAATACAATTTATTTATCATATATGTGACTCAATGAATAAGAAAATAAAAAGTTATTTTGTTGTGCTTAGTTGTATTTAATTATTGAATGAATGAATAATAATAAAAAAATAATTCAAATAAGTTAATTTTTATTATATATTATTGTTCTTGGTGAGTTTGGCCGGTGTATAGCTCGTCCGTCGATGAATGTCTTCAAGTTTTTTGTCGGGATGAGTTATACGTCGGCAATGAAAGAACAAGGGGGTGGGTATCTGCAAAAGACACTCTGACGCTCAAATCAGTAAGTGTTTAAGAGGTATAAGAATAATTCTATGAATATAGAATGTAATACATGAAATAGAAGTTATCATGTGTTGTGTGTAATAATTCTATGAATATAGAATGTAAGACATGATATAAAATTTATAAAACTTATCATGTTGCTCCTTGAGATTAGATATAGAAGGTTCTTTAGCTTTTATAGGCATAGAATTGATGAATGATATTCATGTTATGACCGTTTGGTGTGTAATAACTCATAATGCATAATAAAGACTGAGTTATAAGGTGACGGATCACAGCCCCCAAACTTTGTCCGCCGATCATATGATCCAGGCTAAGCTTAGAAAATAAAATGAGTTATAACTCGGTTAAAAGATAAGTGAATAATGATATATGGTGAGCCCCCAAGCTTAGTCGGGTTATTATCACTACAAGAAAATAGAGTTATTTTAACATTTTATTTTTTAACACCATAATTAAATGTCAAAATTAATATATATTTTTGACAAATATCACAAATGTCAAATTTTCTATGTTTTCTTGATGAATAATTTGACCGCAGAAAATTACTCCTCAATTTTGATACTCATTTGTTTTTAATTTACTCCACTATTTTTCTTCTTCTTTGGGCTCTGTTAATTTTGACATCACACTGCTCTCAGTTTAAGATTATATTACTCATTCTTTATCTTCAAAATCTTAATTTATTCTTTAGTTTCAAGATCTCATTTCATTCTTTGTTAAAATTTTTTGTTGAAAATATTTTATAGTCAATAAGTGTCAAAATAAATAGTATTTTTGACAATTAATAAGTATCACAGAAAATATATTCTCAAAATTTTCTAACAAATTATTTTTGACAGCCAATATTTATCAAAATAAGATTTAAATTTTTTTCACAATCACTTATATGTTAAAAATACTATTTTTGACAAAATTTTTATTAACATATTTTTATAGTTAAAATAGTGTCAAAATTTATTTTTTTGACAAATTTTAATTTTCTTTTACACATTATAACCCTAAAAAATAATCTATATTGTTGTAGTGTATGTCGACACTTATTCAAAAAATAATTTAGTGATAAGAGTCATCATTCAATCAAAATAGTTGTGTGGGGGATATTTTTTCGCTTAAGAACGATTTTAGCATTTGATTGTATATGAACTGAAAAGTTCAGAGATAGATATCCATTGACGGAATCGATTGTATGATCCGAGGATATAATGGTTAATTGTCTTGGGAATTTTTCCAACCCACAACAACTTATTAATAAATTTCTCGCTCAAAGCAATTAGTTATTGAATATTTACAATTTATAGTGAAGGTCTGACATGAATAAGATAAATTGAGAAAATGAATAGGTATAAAGTCGCAACATATATTGAATAATATATATTGTAAAAGTAAAATAGTTCAAAGTAAAAAAATATACCTTGAAAGTTGATAATTGTAGAGAAGAAGACGACATATATGAATGTCATACATGTCAAATGTGAATATTTGAATTTTGTTTTGTAGGACATGCTTTAATTTGATAATAAAGCAATAAGATAATAGTTATTGAATTATACATTTAGCATAATGTTTCTAGCAATACTTATAGTATGACAATGGATATTCTTCGTGCAATAATAGTAAATTGTCTGTTTAATTTTCTACATTAAAAAACAATAACATAAAATTTAATAGCATAAAGTGAATAATGTAACAGTTATATACAATTGATATATAATTAATTTTTGATGGAATCCAATTTTAAGATTTGAACTCATCATTACTGTCATTTAATTGTATAAATAAAATCATTAAGCAATAAGAATATAGCACCTAATGAAATAAAAATTCAATTGACATGGTTGTTATATGTCATTATTATATAAAACATATATTGAGATTTGAATATAACTAATAAATCAGTAAATATTAGTTACACAAAATATAAATGTAAAAATATGTGTGAATAAAATAAATAATGTTATTTGTGTAAGTAGAGAACTTTGACAAAGAAAGCAAAATTGGTAAGTGAGTTTGTACTCGGTTTGATTGAAAACCGAGTTTGTTTTCGGATTGATTGAAAGTCGAGTTTATTCTCGGATTGGTTAATTGATCGATTATAAGATGTGAAATATTATGATACGTAAAAGTGAAGCAATTTGAAGGTATAAAATACAAACCTTATAAAAAGTTACGATAGATTAAAATTTGATAAGAGGTATTGAATAAAATCTTAAATAAGATTGTTGAAATTGGTTCAAAAATTTGAATGTAATTCAAGTATTATGAACTTGAGGGGAGTATAAATTATTTTACTCTCCCCACAGACGGCGCCAATTGTTCTTGCTGAGATTGGCAAGTGTATAACTCTTCCGTCGGTGAATACTTGTAAGCTCTCCGTCAAGATGAGTTATACGTCGGTAATGAGAGAACAAGGGAGTGGATACCTGCAAAAGACACTCTGACGCTCAAATCAGTAAGTGTTTAAGAGGTATAAGAATAATTCTATGAATATAGAATGTAAGACATGATATAAAACTTATAGAACTTATCATGTTGCCCCTTGAGATTAGATATAGAAGGTTCCTTAGCTTTTATAGGCATAGAATTGATAAATGATATTCATGTTATGAACGTTTGGTCATTAAGATTTAAATGATGGTCATTAAGTCAGTAATGAAGGTATCAGTTACAAGCAAAAGAATGAATAATAGTTAATGCTGAGTTATAACTCATAATGCATAATAAAGACTGGGTTATAAGGTGACAATGCATAATAAAGACTGAGTTATAAGGTGACAGATCAATTATATATTATTATTATTATTATTATTATTAGGCCATTTATAGTGTACAGATGTAGAAATACAGATATTCTCATGGATTGAATAGCATGTTGACACTTAGCACTGTCCTAGTTAGGAGGAAGCAGCTTGGCAGAAGTTGCCAGAGCTTGTTGTGATATGTGTTAGGATTAGCTTGTGATAGAGCCATAGCTTAGTTAACGTGATTAATTGGTAACTCTGTAAGCGTAATTTTACTTCTTGGACTCCGTTTTTTTGGTATGCCTTATTGCATTTTTTAATTGATTTATGATACAAAATTCTTTGGTTGTTATTGGTACACAAATGTGAGTATATTAATGAATTTGACTATATGTGTTGCTTAAATATTAATTGAATTGGAAAACTGTTATAACTGAGTCTAAGCATATTTAGTTTAGATGGATAAAAATAACAAAAGGAAGGATATTTAGTGAATCTTTGGTGCACAATAATTTCCTGTGAATATTAAAGAAATGCATTTGATGTTGGGATTTTTTTTCCAAACATTCACTCTAAGTGGTTTATTTTTTTTTAATGTCTTCACCCTAAGTGTTTAAAAGAAAATTGAATGATGGGTTAGTTTTGAAATTTGAAATTTTATCTATTGTGAGATTGTTAATATTAATTACGTGCCTTTTTTAATCAGTGCTGTTGAGCAACATATTTAAGAATGGAAAGAATTAATATTTATCACTTAATATACCAAAAGGGTTATATTATCAAAAATAAATTTGTCCTACACGTTATGTAAAGAAAATTAATTTATGTTCTCTTGAAATACACAAAAAATATTCAATTTATATTTTATTAGAATTTTTAAATTTATTTTTTGTCAATTTGTTTAATCTGTATATATTCTATCATTTAATACATATTATATTTTTGTACATAGGTATTTCTCAATAACTACTAAAAATATATAAATTTATATTACAATATATAATTAATAAAAGTTAACATATTACAATACATTATATAATTACAAATAAACTAAAATAAAAAATTTGCAAGTAAATTTTTCAGTCTCTCATTATCTATGCCTTTTTGAAAAATTCAAACAATAAATTATGTCTAAAATATTATTAAATTAAAGACCTCTTTCTAACACTATATTTTAACTTAATAATATTTTTTGAATAATTAACTTTTGCATCTTCTGTTCTACTAGTACATTGAAAAATTTTAAATTGATTAGTTTAAATAGCCCTAAACTGTAAAACAAGGGAATATCTCGAACTTACACTGAGGTACTGACGGCAATTCTCAAATATCGCAAAATCGAATAGGATACAATGAGATAGAATGTAATAGAGACAAACAAAAAATAGGTGAAAAGAGTTACCTACTTTTAACAATCAAATTGATTAACTAACATTTGCATCTTCTGTTCTTTCTCCCTTAATTATTAAAAATTAGGGATGATAATGGGGTGAGTAGGGGCAGATTTTTGCAATAACCCGTATAAATAGTAAAAAATTAAATCCTAACTCGTTCAAGCAGATATCCGCCCTCGCTCCTATAATTATTAAAATTTAACAAATAAACTTAAATTTTAAAATTTATATAACTATTATTACATACATAATATAAATTAAAATAAAAATTTAAATTTAAATATAATATTATTAATTATTTTATGTATATTACATATATTATATATTATATATAGCAGAGCAAATATTATCTAAATCCTATTAGAAATGCAGAAGATTAAAAAAATAAGATCATTTTATTAATTTTTAATTATATTTGAATGTGAGTTTTAAGCAAGGGATTTAATGGATTGAGAACAACTTAACTGTCACTAGGTTAGAGTGTTTCTTGCTATAAATTATATTTTTTAAAAAGAAAAATGCTAGTTATCTTTTAATTTTTTGTCTTTAATCAATCTTTTAATTCAAATAATATTATTAAATTAAATTTTAATTAAAATATATTTATTATATATCTCTAATTTTAGAGTTAAAATATGTCACATGTCACTTTTTAACATCTTATTCAATAAAAATTCATTTAATATTTCTTATTTTTTTATTATTAGTTGCATTTTTTCACTACTCATTAGAACATTAACGTTTTTTAAATTATTAAAATGTATGTTCATAAAAATTATTTTTTTCAATTATAACACATCTAAAATTATTAAATTATATATAAAATAATTTAAAACACATCCAAAATCATAAATACAAAATTTAAATTTAAACATTAAAAATAAAATTTATTTTTTATATCTTATTCGATAAAAATGCCTTTAATATTTCTTAATTTTTTATTATTACTTGAATTTTTTCATTACTTATTTGAACATTAACGTTTTCTAAATTATTAAAATAAATAATTAAGTTAAATTTTTTAGATCTTATTCAATAAAAATATATCTAACATATTTTATTATAGTATAAGTTAAAAATTTTATTATTTACTCTAGTATTAATATTTTTTTCATAATTAAAGTCTTTATTAATTTTAAAATCAAAATTTTAAATTTTATTTAATTTGATTTTGGGATGTATATTTAAATTGTAATTTGTTAATAACTAAAAATGTTAAAATTGAAATAGAAATCTTAAAATTTAAATTTGAGTTTTATTTAATTTATATTTTAAATGTGTATTTAATTTTAAAAAGATACTAAATCTATTTAGATGTATTTATTTTATTTTTTTAAATATTATAATAAAAAAATTGAATAAAAAATTATTTTTAAAAGATACCTAATTAAACTGTTTTAAAAATTATATTATATAATCATATATTATATTTATAGTTAATATATATAATCTAAAATATTTAATTAAATATTATTTTATATTTAATTTATTTTTTTATTATTTTATATGCATTTTTTATATTAATGTTTTTTAATTGTACAACCCAGTTAAAAAAATCCATGGAACACGACGGTGACTTCCTCAATTATCCTCTTCCCCAACCCAATACTTTTTTTTCAAACTATTCCCATGGTCCAAAAATAAATGAACAAAGAGACCCATAACCCAAACTCACCAACTCACCAATTTGCCCGTTACGGAGGCCAACACACAGAGGGATGAGTCGCATTTGGTTTCACCATTAAGCCGTGGCTTAGGGGGACAATTGCTGGCAAAAATCTGCTCCATTCTGCAATCACAGTATACGCGTCAACTAAACAATGAGTCTCTGTATATCTGTATCAATTTTGATCTGTACCGGAGAGTGACCCTTATTATTATTATTGTATTACACAAGAATCATATCATTTCTGTTGAAAAAAATAGATTCATATGGAGTGAAAATCAAATTATATGAATTAAGGGATATAATAAAATAAGATAATTTATTACTTATTTAAATTAAATTCTATAAATACAAATTACATTTGTTAAAAAATTATTTTTTTTTGTCTTTGAAAAAACAAAATTATCAGAATCATCTTTTTATTGCTCTTACGGTTTTAACTTATAATTTTATTTTATTTTAATTTTATTTTTTTAATAATAAAATATACTCATCTCAATTTTATTATATATTAGTCTATTTTTTTATGTATTTAAATTTATATAGTTATTATTAATATTATTATTTTTATTTTCTTGAATTATTTTTTATATAATTTTTTTTCTTTTTTATGATTTATTGATATTATCAATGCTTTTTGTATTTTCTTCTTCCATTTAAACTTCCTTAAAGTGATTTTTTGATATATTTTATTATAGATTTATTTTTCTCTTCCTTTTGCCAAAGATGATATATTAGGAGTGAAAAACTGATATGTGCAAATTGAATTTGAAGCTTCAATTCAATAAAAATATGTAAAGGGAAACTATATATTAGATTAAGATAAATTTCTTCTCGGTAAAACTCTTTGTATTATTGGTATTAAAAATTTTAAATGCCAAGTTCAAATTCTAAATTCTCTTAAATATTAAAAATTGTAGAAGTAATCGGTTGAGGGATTCTAAATTCTCTCAATAATTGTTGAATGCTGACAAGTTCAAATTGTGCTGCTGCAAGTGATCTGTTCAAATTGTTCAATACTACTTCAATCACTTTGTCTTACTTATTACTCTTCTAAGAGATCAAATTATCACCAAGATAAATGCAATAACTAGTGATCGATTTTCTATCATCAACATCTCCAGCCTAATCAGCATCTGAAAAAATAAACAAACAAAAATTAGTGCTTTTATGAAAGATTAAACCATGATCTAAAGTCCTTTTAAGTATTTAAGAATTCTGTTGACTGCTTTCTAATGATGCAATCGAGGATCATGCATAAATTGTGAAACTTTATTCACAAAATAGGAGAGATAAGATCTTGTTATAGTTAGGTATTGAAAAGCCCCAACTATAGATCGATAGAACTTTGGATTGTCAAATTGCTCATATTCACTCGCTGTTAATTTTAGAATGGATGCCATAGAAGTAGGCATTGGATTACAGTTTTTCACTTAGCCCTTTTTAACAACACAATAGCATATTTTTGTTGAGTAAGTAAGAGGTTGATTTTAGAGACAGTATGCACTTCAAGTTTCAAGAAATAATAAAAATTTCCTAAATCTTTGAGAGGAAAAATCTGATTCAAATCATGAATAAGTTGATTAATTTCAGTAACATTGTTGCCTGTGACAACAATATCATCAACATACACCAATAAAAAATTTCTTGAACCAGAATTATGCTTGACAAATAGAGAATGATCTGATTTAGTGTTAGAAAAACCAAACTGTTTCAGGGTGTTATTCAGTGTATTAAACCAAGCTCTTGGAGCTTGTTTGATGCCATAAATAGTCTTTCTTAATTTACAAACCTGACTAGGTAAGCCTCGTGAGTAACCACTTGGTTGAGTCATAAAAATCTGTTTCTCAAATTTTCTATTAAGAAAAGCATTGTCAAAATCAAACTGTCTCATAGTCCATCCTAGAGAGAGAGCTAAGCTAATGATTATTTTAACAGTACTGGGCCTAATGACAGGACTATACACTAGATCAAAATCAATTCCTTCTATTTGATAGTATCCTTGTGCAACTAACTTAGCTTTGTATCTCAAAATATTACCATGTTGATCTCTTTTTATAGTGAAAACCCATTTAGACCCAACAATGATAGTGTGAGGTGGTGGAACAACAAGATCCCAAGTTTTACATCTCATCAAGGCATTATATTTATTGTCCATAGCTCGCTTCCAGTGTGAATACTGGAGAGCTTGCTAAACAGATTTTGGTGCATGATTAATTTTTATAAAGCTTCAATATGAATTAGAGAGTAAAGATAGAAGCATGTGTGTGTTTGAAGCAGAGCAGAAATTGAAAAAGAATTGTACTATACATTTGACACACAAAAAGAAAGTATTCACTTATTCTCTCGTATAAATTGATGATAGAATAAATTACCATTTGTATCCATAAAAGATACAGATGCCGACAAATGTATCCATATAAGAATAAAACGACAATTATAATCACGGAAGATGGCTTCTGTGTGCCAAGAGTACCCGGATGTTGGTTACACAATTGGTCCGTTAGGGTATTCTTGGCACACGGAAGCCAACTTTTGTGAGTACAATTGACGTTTTATTCTTATATGGAATTATGGATACATTTGTTAGCGTTTGTATCTTTTATGGATACAAATAGTAATTTATTCATTGATGTTACATCACCCCCAAATCACTATCAGTGTAGGATATATATATATAGGAGTTAAGACTCCTTTAATCAAGAAACCAAGACCAACTTATAGCAAAATCAGAATTAACTTTTACCCATTTATATTAGCATTGTATAAGTAGTTTTAAGTAACTATCAACAACACTCCTTAAAGAAAGGGATATTTTAATTTTTTTTTTCTTGTGATATTTGTTTAAATTCTAAGTTAAATGTGAATATTGATTTTTGGACTAGAATTTTTATATTTTTAAATTATTTTAAAGATAATACTCTATCAATCTTAGAATTTGATGGTTTCAGTGGCTAAGAGAAGGGGGGGTTGAATCTTAGCCCCCTTTTTTTGCTTGCTAACACTTGCTGGATTCAGAGGAGACTTTTATGTTTTTAGCTCGTCCCTAGCCACGAGACATTTTCATTTTATCTCGTCACTTGGCACGAGACATTTTTGTTTTTGCTCCTGTGTAGTAGAAAACAGAAATGGAGTAGGAGAGGAAGAAAATTACACCAAGATATATCCTGGTTCGGCTGCTAAGTGCAGTGCAGCCTACATCCAGTCTCCATCACAACAATGATGGAATTTCACTATAATCAAACAGATTACAATTTGTAAAGTGCTAACCCAACTTACAAGGGGATTCCCACAGAATCATGAAACACAACATAGATGATCAAAGGAACTCTAAGACATCTATGGCTTTTTCTTTTAATTTTGCACTCTCTGCCTTTTTCCGCTCTATGGCTTTTTCATTACAAACCTCACTGTTTGCCTTTTACCATGAGACTCAAGACATGACAAAATTAAACAGAAAAATACAAAACTGAATACATTGAAGGAGAAGAGAAAACTGTTAGCTCAGGTAGCTCTGAGAACTCTGTGCCTTGCACTCTCAAATTTTCTCCTTGCTTCAAACAATGGCTGTCCACCCTTAATATAGAAGAGGGGAGCCTCCACTTATTGAAGCCAAAACTGAACCAACTTCTTCCTCCTTCAATAAAACCGGTTCGGCCACACAGAGAGAAAAGAGATAACTATGCATTAACCAACATGCAATTACCTCTAGTCCTTTCTTGATCATCACCCTTCATCAATCCGAGCTCTCCATCCTTGGCTTGCTCTCCAAGATGGAATTCTGGCCCTTGATGCTTCATGATGATGATGACTTCATCTGCTTTAATCTCTGCCTTCAACCATCACTTCGCCACTCTAGCTACTCCCTGTGGTGGTTGAGCAGAATCAAAGACAAGTCATGCTTCAAGAATCTCCCTTGCTGGCCGAGATCTTCTTCTTCCTTTTTGAGCATGCAAAGCTCAAGATAACCTCACCAAATCTGACCACATTTGGTAAGTATCTTAGCCACAGCTCATTTTTATTTTAGTATGTTTTCTTGCCATCATTGTGATGGTCTTGATGCATGCAACTTCTTCTTTTCGGTGATTGTAGCTTGGTGTAGCTTCCATGGTTCTCTGGTTAAGGACCGAAGAAAGAAGAGAAGCAAATAGAAAGAAAGAAGAAAGAGAAAAGCAAAACTATGAGAGTTATGAAAGATAAATTAATTAGGTGCATTTCTCCAAGCTTGTGTAGTAGCGTGTAAGCTACTATTGATTGCCATCAAATCAATCTCCTCTCTCTTTCTTATGTTTCCAATGTATTAATTAAATTTGAAATCCTTCAAAATAATGAAGTGGAATCCGTTGGAAGCATTTAGGCATTTCATTTGCTTCATGGATTCGAATAAGGCATGGAAACATTCATCAACATTGGGCTTGGTAGCAACAATATTTGATCTTGGCCCATTAATAACATTTGCTTTCCTGATAAAATTTGGAACATGCATAAAGCAAGTGGAAAGCATGTAACCCACTTGGGCTTAGAGCAGAAAATTATTTGGGCCCAAGTAACATTAAAACAGCCACATTTATTTTTGTTATTAAAACCAAGGCTGAGTGTAAATTGGGCTTAGCACAATACATTTGTTTCCGGCCCATGATTAAACCTGCAGCAAAATTATAATCATCAATGTATTGAATAAAAATTCAGATCAAATAATTTTGCAATTAATTAATTTTAATAATGTTTAGTCATCACACATATTAATTTAGAGTTTTCCAAACTCATCAATCTCCCCCTTGATGACAAACATTATTAAAATTGAAATGGAAAAATTTAGAGAATGAGTAAAGAATACTCCCTTTGATTTGAATTTCTCCCCCTTTCAAAATGTCACATTGCTCCCCCTTGATGTATGCTTATGTTACCAAGGGAAGCACTCTACCTGTAACATTTTTAAATCAAGCTTCAAGTAGTAATGTTATTTAGCATATTTTATGATGCTAAATGCTTGATTTATGAGCAGTTTTAATTGATAATCAAAAACTCATTTGATATCATAAACTGATTTACTGCTCAAACTTACACATATCAACAGAACACAAACCAGTGTTGTTCAGAAAGTTTCCAAATATTTTCCAGTCCAGATATCAGAGCAATGTCATTCAAAATAAGGAAAATATTTTTGAAACACATATTAGCACATCAAAACATGGCAGTTGTTAAATAACACAGCTTAAAGGAACTGCCAAATGTAAATTTTCAAACCAACAGGTTTATCAAAGATGAACCATCAGCCAGGCATCAATATATCAAACATCATAGTAAACCAAATGCCAAATGCAGTACATACAGCAGGAAATATAATAGAAACATGCATTCTTTGAATAAGGGTAATCATGAATTTTCAATTTGAAAATTTCAACCCTTATCCCCTGTTTTTCCAGCCCCTGTTTTATTTCAATTTCAATCAGCCCCTGTTTCAATCAGCCCCTGTTTCATTCCAATTTCAATTTTGGAATCTAAATCTCCTCCCCCTTTTGGCATCAAGGGGCATAAGGACCTGCAATAAGAGACATGAGCAATACATAATATTTATAACAAAGCAGTAATTGTTCAGAGTATCATACGGCAGAGAGTATCAAGTTATGCCTTTACAAAAAACAAAAGAAGGATTGAGCCTATTGTTGCCAATATCAAATAAGAGTAGAGAAATAGTCACTAATCATCAGAAACATTGAATTCAGAACCAGAATCATCTTCAGAATCTCCTGTTCCCATTTCATCATCAAAGGTTTGAATCATGAAACCGACCCTTTCATAGCACTTCCTCCAGGCTTTCTCATTTGCATATGCCAATTTCCGGGCAGCCTTGCTTGACTTTAGCATCACTTTGGACATATTGCGGAATTCACTGAGAGCCTCCCTGATGGATGCCGTCACCTTTGAGGGTTCAGGGTGGCTTTCCAAATCGCTTAGAGAGGGTTCGGATGCAACAGATTTCTTGCTTTTCTTGTTCGAAACTCCTCCTCCTTTAATCTGTGACACTTTGTTCTCAACAGATTCATTAGACAAATCAACCTTAAAATATTCAAATATACATGTAAGAAACATGCCATAAGGAAGATTAGCCTTTTTTGTGCTTCTTACTGCTTCCCACATATGACGTGTCATAATATAAGCAAATGAAATTGGAGTGGAAGTAATAAGAGCAAAGAGGATGATAGAGTCAGAAACTGTTACTCTATGATGAGAACCACTTTGAGGAGTGATGATATGAGTGATGATACGGTGTAACAGAGAGTTCTCTGGGCCGAGGGATTTGTGAGTTGGGATTAATCCATCAAGCCCGGACAAGTTGGCACAGATGTGTTGCATTACAGTTTGTTGAGTAACTCCCACTTGATCATCCCATTTATCAACCATATAAACCTTTGGTCCCTCATCTTCATACCCAAGGGCAGCACCAATGGTTTGAGGAGTGAGGGTTATGTAAACACGCTTGACATAAGAGTGGATTGACCCACCAATCAAGCGCATGTTTGCATAAAATTCCCGGACCAGCCCCGGGTATACCAATTTCTGAATGTGAGTCAGAGGAGTCCATTTCAGAGCATCAAACAGAGACGAAAAGTTCATTCCTTTGGTGGCAAGATTTGGTAGGTTCACCAAGTAAGAGGGGCAGAGATTGCGCTGCAGAAGAACGTCTTTGTGAAATTCATAGAATGCACATGAGTGGAAGCGAGAAGGATCAAAATGTGAATGAGTTTTGTGGAATTTGTTTTTGAACTCTAGAGATTCCAGATTGGGGGGTTCGCTTGTGTCATGCAGAGTAAAGGTTTTCTGTTTCTTGTGAGAGCTTTTCGCATGAGAGGTAGATCTTTTTGGTGGTGATGGAGGTGGAGTAGTCTGAGACGCTTCTTCATCTTCTTCAACATTTGGTTGCTTGTTCTTCCCTGTCTTGCCTCTCCCTGAGGTTTTCTGAGCAATAACCTTTCGGCGCATGGTTTCGGTTTTCTTGGAGGGTGGTGACTGAGTAGAGGATGAGGTAGAATGGAGATGGATATGTGTATGGGTTGGAGGAGATGAGAAAGGTGGGTTTTTTGGAATGGGGGTTCGGCTACTTCGCCTAACAGCGGTTTTCTTTTTCATGGTGGATGAATGAGGGGTTGAATATGAAGGGGTGAGGGCCGAATGAGAGGAGGATGGAAGGAGGTTAGAGGTGCGTTAAATGAGTATTGGAGAGAGATGATGGGAGGTTAATGACCATAATGGCACGGTTATTATCTAAATGGGAGTTTCAAAAAGTGATAAAGAGGGAGTTTTTCCTTGAATCAAGGGATTTAGTTGGAAAGAGAAGATATGATTTGACAACATGTATCTTCCAACTAGATTTGAAAAGACAATCTAAAAAAAATTTTGTGATTTTATTTTTTCAAGGAAGGAATAACTAACTAAACTGCCATGGTGGGGTCAGAATTTTTTAGGTGGGGCCCAGAAGAATTTAAATTTGTGTTGCCTCCCCCTGAACAGAGCTCCTCCATCAAGCTTGCGTTTTTTATCTCGTCCAAACCTACGAGACAAAACTGAACAGAATCAAATATTCACAAATTTTCAATAAAACTTAAATCAAACATTCCCAATCTTTTTCTTAAGGTGCAGAATCTGTCTTCACAGAGGGGTTTTGTAAAAATATCAGCAATTTGGTCTTCTGATTTTACAAATTGAATATCAATAGTACCCTTTTGCACATGTTCCCTAATAAAATGATACTTTATCTCAATGTGCTTAGTTCTTGAGTGCAAAACAGGATTTTTTGAAATATTTATTGCACTCATATTATCACAAAATAGGGGTATACTATTGATTTTTAATTTGTAATCTTCCAATTGTGTTTTTAACCAAATTAATTGAGTGCAACATGCAGATGCGGAAATATATTCTGCTTCAGCGGTGGATAAAGCCATTGTGGCTTGTTTCTTGCTTGACCACATGTTGAGAGAGCTTCCAAGGAAGCAACACATGCCGGACGTGCTTCTTCTATCCACTCTGTCTCCCGCATAATCTGCATCACAAAACCCTACTGCACAAAATTCATCAGATTTAGGATACCACAAGCCATAATCACAAGTTCCCTTAATGTATCTAATGATGCGTTTAACAACCGTAAGATGGGATTCTTTTGGGTGAGATTGAAATCTTGAACATACACCCACACTTTGAACAATATCCGGTCTAGAGGAGGTAAGGTACATGAGTGAACCTATCATTCCTCTATACCTTGTTTCATCCACATCTTGACCATCATCATCCTTTTCAAGTTTTGTGTTGGGATGCATTGGTGTATTCATTGCTTTGGAATTTTCTAGGCCAAACTTTTTGATAAGTTCTTTTGCATACTTTCCTTGGTAAATAAAAGTACCACTAGGAGTTTGTTTAATTTGGAGACCAAGAAAGAAGGTAAGCTCTCCCATTAAACTCATTTCAAACTCACTAGTCATGAGTTTTCCAAACTCTTCACACAAGGAAATGTTGGCCGATCCAAATACAATGTCATCAACATAAACTTGAACAAGAAGTATGTCATCATTAGATGCTTTAATAAATAAAGTAGTGTCGGTGGTACCCCTTTGAAATTGATTTTCCAACAAGAAGGCACTAAGCCTTTCATACCAAGCTCTTGGAGCTTGTCTAAGACCATAAAGAGCCTTAGTTAATTTGAAAACATGATTTGGAAACTCCTTTTGTTCAAAACCGGGGGGTTGTGCCACATACACTTCTCTATCAATAAAGCCATTAAGGAAAGCACACTTAACATCCATTTGAAATATTTTGAAACCTTTATGGGCGGCATAGGCAAGAAGCAATCTAATTGCTTCCATTCTAGCTACCGGAGCAAAAGACTCATCAAAATCTATACCCTCTTCTTGATCGTAACCTTGGGCCACTAATCTAGCCTTGTTACGAACAACTTGTCCATCCTCACCAAGTTTATTTTTAAATACCCACTTAGTACCGGTAACTTTCTTACCATCCGGATGAGGTACTAGTGTCCAAACCTTATTCTTGTCAAATTGAGCAAGCTCTTCTTGCATTGCTTTAACCCATGATGGATCCTCAAGAGCTTGTTTGACATTGTTGGGCTCTATTTGTGACAAGAGAGCAAGATTGCTAGGTTCGGTTTGCCTTTTGGTGGAGGATCTTGTAGTTACGCCATGAGAAGGATCACCAATGATGAAATCATGAGGGTAACCTCTCATAGACTTCCATTCTCTAGGCTTTCGGACAGGTGTAGAGCTTTGATGAACTTCTGGTTGTCTCACTGTTTCAGTTGCTCGTGCCTGTTCAGGAGACAAAATAGAAATGTCTCCTCCAATCTGACGAGACAAAACCGGACTGACAGATTCTTCAATTTGAACAGATTTGGGATTTTCTTTACTTGTTCCAGCCTCTTCACAATCTGAATCAATATCCTTCACAATACTGGGAATTAAGTTAGAATCACAAAAGGTAACATGTATGGATTCCTCTATTGTCCTATACTCCTTGAGATAAACTCTATAGGCCTTGCTTGTGGTGGAATATCCAACAAACATTCCTTCATAGGATTTTGGATCAAACTTTCCAAGGTTTTCTTTATTATTAAGCACAAAACATTTGCATCCAAAAACATGAAAATACTTAAGATTTGGAGGGGTTCCTTTCCATAGCTCATAAGGTGTTTTCTTTAACCCTTTTCTAATGATTGTTCTATTCAAAATATAACATGCTGTGTTCACAGCTTCAGCCCATAAAAATTTAGGAATTTCACTCTCACACAACATAGCCCTAGTCATTTCTTGAAGGCTTCTATTCCTTCTTTCAACCACTCCATTTTGTTGGGGGGTTCTAGGACATGAAAAATTGTGAGAAATCCCTAAGTCATCACAGAATTTTTCAAAATCTTGATTTTCAAATTCTCTTCCATGATCACTTCTTAAATGGGCAATTTTCAAATCCTTTTCATTTTGAATTTTCTTACAAAGGGTGGAAAAAGCATAAAAGGCATCATTCTTATGAGCAAGGAAAAGTACCCAACCAAATCTAGAGTAATCATCTACCACCACAAGACCATAATGTTTACCTCCTAAACTTTGAGTTCTAGTAGGACCAAAAAGATCAATATGTAACATTTCCAATGGCCGTTTGGTTGATATTCCATCTTTTGATTTAAAAGAGGATTTTACTTGTTTGCCCAATTGACAAGCGTCACAAGTAAGATCCTTATCAAACTTGATGTTTGGAATCCCTCTAACCAAATTTCTTTTAACTAGCTTAGAAATTTGATACATGCTAGCATGTCCCAACTTTCTATGCCAAAGCCATTTTTCAGATTCAAAAGATGTGAAGCATGTTACATTTTGTTCCTTTAAATCCTCAAGAGTTAATCCATACACATTGTTGCATCTTTTAGCTTCAAAAAGAACATTCCCAGTCTTTTCACACACAACTAAACAAACAGATTTCTTAAAAATAACTTCAAAACCCAAATCACAAAGTTGACTAACACTAAGCAAATTATGTTTCAAGCCATGTACAAGGAGAACATCATTTATACAAGAAGAAAAGTTTTTACCAACTTTCCCAACAGCCACAATTTTTCCTTTTGCATCATCACCGAAAGTGACAAGTCCTCCATCATAGTCATCAAGCTTTATGAAGAAGGTTGCCTTTCCGGTCATATGCCTAGAGCATCCACTGTCCATATACCACACATTTTCTTTCCTTTGGGATGCTAGGCACACCTATAAAACAATGCTTAAGTAACCTTAGGTATCCAAATCTTTTTGGATCCTTTTACGTTAAACCATCTTCTATGTCCTAAGCCATTGTAATCAAAAACAATTTTATAAACCTTGTTACCAACCATTCTTTCACCGAAAAAGCATTGAATGGGAAAGTGTCCATTCCGATTGCATAGTCTACAAAATCTTGGAGTTGCCTTTTTGTTAAAGTAGGTGGGATCTTGAAATCTTGTGTCATTAGAAGATGAAGCAATATTTTCAAAATGTGAATTTTCAGATTTATGAAACCCCAACCCAGCCTTATCATAAAGAGGTTTTTGACTAGCCAAGATGTGATTTAAACTTTCAGAACTTTGTGTAAATTTGGCTAAGTCTTCCTCAAGTCTTTTAACCTTTTTAAGCAACTCTTCATTTTGTTTAAAACAGTCCACATATGCAAGAACACAATGGTTACTTTCACAGCTCCTAACTTGGGCTCTTAACTGCTTATTTTCTTCAACAAGATCACAAGCAGTTTCGGCCTCTCTCACTTTTTCTTTTAGAAAACTGTTTTCGGCCTTAAGAATGGTAATTTGCTGTTCAAGTTCTTGATTTTCCAGCAGAAAACATCTTATTTTTTCAGAAAGGTGGTCTATCATAAGATGGAGATCTTCAGTGTTAGGGTTATGAAAGACTACCTGATCTATGTGATCTGCCATGAGACATGTTTGTGACTTGGTCTCGGTTTCTTCATCATCAACATCAGAATCATTCTCCAAGTCTTCCCATGTGGCCATCAGTCCTTTCTTCTTTCCTCTTTTCGGCTTTTCCTCCTTTTTCAGCTTGGGACAATCAGATTTGAAATGCCCCATTTCCTTGCAATTATAGCAAGTTACTTTGCTAAGGTCTTTCTTTATTTTCTTTGTGCTGCTGCCTTTGCCTCTGAGCTTAGCCATTTTCCTGAATTTTTTTGCAAATAAAACAAACTCATTTTCAGAAGAATTATCACTGGATTCATCATCCAGAGGGTTAGTCACAGAAGAAAATGCAATTCCTTTCTTTTTTGTATCCTTTTTCAAATAGGTATTTTCAAAAGCAAGAAGATTTCCTCTCAAATCATCAAGAGTCATAGAGTCTAAGCTACTGCTCTCAGAAATAATTAAGGCTTTAGTTTCCCACTCTTTTGTGAGACATCTCAACACTCTTCTCACTAGCACAGAATCAGAATGTGTAATTCCCAGAGCATCTAAGCCAACAATGATAGCATTGAAACGTTCAAACATTTCATCAATGGACTCTCCTTCCTTCATTGCAAACGTTTCATATTCTCTGTTTAGCATATCTGCCCGAGTCTTCTTGACAATGGTGGTTCCTTCATGGGTGATTTGCAATTTGTCCCAGATTTCCTTTGCCGTTGTGCATCTTGATACCCGTCGGTACTCCTCAAAGCTGATAGCACAATTGAGCAGATTTATTGCCTTGGCATTTAATTCCACCTTCTTCCTATCTTCCTCGGTCCATCTTGCTTCTGGTTTGATAGAAACAACTCCTTCTGCACTTGTGGTAGTTGGAAATTTAGGCCCTTCGAGGATAATCTTCCAAAGTCTGTAATCCACTGCTTGTACGAATATCTTCATCCTCTCCTTCCAATAGGTATAGTTTTTCCCATTGAAAAGAGGGGGTCTGTTGCTTGATTGTCCTTCAGTTAGATTATAAGACACCACATTTGCGCCACTGTTTTCTGCCATGAGGATCTTTACTCCAAGCTGCAAAGCTTGATCTCTTTGAGACCAAGCTCTGATACCAATTGATGGTTTCAGTGGCTAAGAGAAGGGGGGGTTGAATCTTAGCCCCCTTTTTTTGCTTGCTAACACTTGCTGGATTCAGAGGAGACTTTTATGTTTTTAGCTCGTCCCTAGCCACGAGACATTTTCATTTTATCTCGTCACTTGGCACGAGACATTTTTGTTTTTGCTCCTGTGTAGTAGAAAACAGAAATGGAGTAGGAGAGGAAGAAAATTACACCAAGATATATCCTGGTTCGGCTGCTAAGTGCAGTGCAGCCTACATCCAGTCTCCATCACAACAATGATGGAATTTCACTATAATCAAACAGATTACAATTTGTAAAGTGCTAACCCAACTTACAAGGGGATTCCCACAGAATCATGAAACACAACATAGATGATCAAAGGAACTCTAAGACATCTATGGCTTTTTCTTTTAATTTTGCACTCTCTGCCTTTTTCCGCTCTATGGCTTTTTCATTACAAACCTCACTGTTTGCCTTTTACCATGAGACTCAAGACATGACAAAATTAAACAGAAAAATACAAAACTGAATACATTGAAGGAGAAGAGAAAACTGTTAGCTCAGGTAGCTCTGAGAACTCTGTGCCTTGCACTCTCAAATTTTCTCCTTGCTTCAAACAATGGCTGTCCACCCTTAATATAGAAGAGGGGAGCCTCCACTTATTGAAGCCAAAACTGAACCAACTTCTTCCTCCTTCAATAAAACCGGTTCGGCCACACAGAGAGAAAAGAGATAACTATGCATTAACCAACATGCAATTACCTCTAGTCCTTTCTTGATCATCACCCTTCATCAATCCGAGCTCTCCATCCTTGGCTTGCTCTCCAAGATGGAATTCTGGCCCTTGATGCTTCATGATGATGATGACTTCATCTGCTTTAATCTCTGCCTTCAACCATCACTTCGCCACTCTAGCTACTCCCTATGGTGGTTGAGCAGAATCAAAGACAAGTCATGCTTCAAGAATCTCCCTTGCTGGCCGAGATCTTCTTCTTCCTTTTTGAGCATGCAAAGCTCAAGATAACCTCACCAAATCTGACCACATTTGGTAAGTATCTTAGCCACAGCTCATTTTTATTTTAGTATGTTTTCTTGCCATCATTGTGATGGTCTTGATGCATGCAACTTCTTCTTTTCGGTGATTGTAGCTTGGTGTAGCTTCCATGGTTCTCTGGTTAAGGACCGAAGAAAGAAGAGAAGCAAATAGAAAGAAAGAAGAAAGAGAAAAGCAAAACTATGAGAGTTATGAAAGATAAATTAATTAGGTGCATTTCTCCAAGCTTGTGTAGTAGCGTGTAAGCTACTATTGATTGCCATCAAATCAATCTCCTCTCTCTTTCTTATGTTTCCAATGTATTAATTAAATTTGAAATCCTTCAAAATAATGAAGTGGAATCCGTTGGAAGCATTTAGGCATTTCATTTGCTTCATGGATTCGAATAAGGCATGGAAACATTCATCAACATTGGGCTTGGTAGCAACAATATTTGATCTTGGCCCATTAATAACATTTGCTTTCCTGATAAAATTTGGAACATGCATAAAGCAAGTGGAAAGCATGTAACCCACTTGGGCTTAGAGCAGAAAATTATTTGGGCCCAAGTAACATTAAAACAGCCACATTTATTTTTGTTATTAAAACCAAGGCTGAGTGTAAATTGGGCTTAGCACAATACATTTGTTTCCGGCCCATGATTAAACCTGCAGCAAAATTATAATCATCAATGTATTGAATAAAAATTCAGATCAAATAATTTTGCAATTAATTAATTTTAATAATGTTTAGTCATCACACATATTAATTTAGAGTTTTCCAAACTCATCAGAATTATTTAAGATGGACAAGTAAGAGTGATTTTTTTATTAGAAATATGAACTTAGAATTTTTTTTGTTTTTTTGTTTTTGTTTTCTTAAAATTTTTATACTTTTTTTTTTCGATGAGTCATCTATTTAATTCTTGGTATCCAACCTCTAATTGAACAATTTTATGATGCTCAAATAAATTTTCAATAAATGGGATAATTTAAGTATATAATTTTGTTGAAATTCAAACTAATTCAAGACATATATTATCATTGATTAAAAAAATAAATTAAAATCACAATTTACTATTTCTATATTCCTTAAAAATATTATTGACTTCTTTACAAGCATTCTTTCTTCGTTATTAATTGATCATGTTAAAAATGCTTCAATTTAATATAAGAGGAGTGCTAAGGGCAGGGAGATTTTGTGAGTTGTAGCCATCAAATAGCTATCAATAGTATATTTAATAGTGTGAAATTTCATCTAATAGTGGAGAATCACTTATTTTTTTTTTACTGGCTAAATGCTGGCCCAATTTTAATAAATTTGCTGGCCCTAGACTTTCCCTTAATATAATTTATCATTTGATTGAAAAGAAATTTTATTTTATCTAAATTAACTTTGTTTGATTGATTAATTTACCATATGCTTTCGAATAATAATTGATTGATTGATTACTTTTAAGGGAGATAATAATGCTACTCCCAGAAAAACAATAAAAATGTTTTTAAAACTTCTAATAAATTTTAAGAACAGAAATTATACTTTACACTAACTATAATTTGCGCTACTAAAGAGCATGATTTATAATACCAAAAAAAAAAAAGCATTATTTATGGACGCATGACGCATGGACTTATGTTGGATTCTGAGAGTTCAGAAGCCTGGACTGACACACAGCACCATTTCGGTTGTATTAGTTTTTGTCTTTGGCCCTTAAATGTAGAGAGACATGAGCAGTGAAGAATTTTGTTAACAGGCCCATGTTTTAATGAATTTAGCGCCAACCAGTTTTAGAATAATTCTCCACGTACAAGTGTCAATACAAGTCATACAAGTCATTTATATTTACGTTGTTTTACGTTTTTTTGTGCCTTTTTTTTTTTTCTTCTTTCTCCGTGCTTCCTCTTCCTCTTCCTCTTCTTCTTTTTCTTCTTCGTAATTTTTCTCTCTCGTTATCATCGTTATCGTCGTTATCAACACCACCTCTTCCTCCCTCTTTTTTTATTGAATTTATTCTCTTCTTTTCATTTTCTCTTTCTCCTTCATCAAAATCACCAGAAAAAACGAAGAAACATTATTCAAGATATTGTTTTACTGTTCTTCTAGATTTTTTTTAGATTGTCTCTGTCATGTGCCTAATCCTTACCCAGTAAAACATTAAAAGATTTCAAAAAGAAATATACTGTCTCCCCCTATATTGGGTGTATTTCTTAAATCCTTTAGGTGTATTTCTGTAACTGTTTGGGTGTATTTCTGTAATCCTTTGAATGTATTTCTGTAATCATTTTGGTGTATTTTTGTAATCGTTCGGGTGTATTTCTGAAGTTCCATCATCTTCAAAACAATTTCAAAACTTGATTTCAGAAACCATGAAAATAAAAAAAATCAGAAGGAGATCGAAGTCAAAGAGAGAATGTTTTTCCATACAAATCATACAAGTCATTTATATTCACGCCGTTTTCACGTTTTTTTTTTTTGTGCTTCTTCTTCGTACAAAAGGAAACGAAGATGAAACACGCAAAGATGGTTCAGTAACGCGTGTATTAGACCCAATTTGTAAGACTTGTAAACAAAAATAACTTATACGTGTAGCGCTCCTCCCAGTTTTATTATTCCAAGAAGGGGAAAAAATAACAAAATATGTTGACGGGGATATTTATCAGTCTATCTTACCAAATTTGCTAAGAATAGTTTTTTTAGAAGAAATAACTTTTATTCACAGAAATTATCAACCGATATTTATAGATAAAAGCAAAAATATTAGTTTTATAATTAAAAAAATATTACTCCTATGTTAAATTATAAATTGAGAAGAGACACAATATTTGATTATAAAAAATCTTAATAAACAAAAACAGATTTAGATTTTGTTCCTCTCTGAATCTATATAAATTTTTTGGTGTCTAGATAAGAAAAGAAACAAAGCAATCTGAATCTATATAAATGAATCGTAACATAATAGAATATATTTTAATTTCTTCTCCTCTTAGGAGTATATTCGAATACTTCTCTGATTTATAAAAATTATTATGAACAAAAAACTTTTTTCTTGATATCTTTATTTTAAAATTAAAAAATATGTATAACCAAATTCAAAACACTCATAAAAAAAAATTATAACACCATGAAAGAGAATTATTATACCGTAAAGGAGGAGAAACAACTGCTGGAGAGTTATTTAAATTTAACTCTAAAAAAAAAAACTGAAAGAAAAAAGAGAAATACAAAACCATATATAGAATCAAAAGAGGGAGAAGAAGACATAGAAGAAAAAAGAAAAGAAAAGAAAAAGAGGGAGAAATGGAGAGACAGTATCTTAGGCTGTGTTTGTTTCTGAGAATAAAATAAGATAAGACACTAAAAACAGGATATGACAAGATACTGATGGATAGCAACACAAAATTTTGTGTTCTTATATTCTGTTTGGTTTTAAACTAGAACAAACTATGAAAATCCAATTTATTCTCTCTTTTTTTTCATTAAAAAAATTTGAGATGAAAAATATAATAATAAAAAATATAATTATGAAAAATTAACAAAAATAATAAAAAAAATAAAAAATAAGTTGTATCCTTTGTTAGTATCTCTGTGTCATTCCTGTCAGGATGGACACAAAATACATCTGTCCATGTCTCCTCTATCAAACATGATTTTGTGTCTCTGTGTCCCTGTCCGAGTGTCTTGTCTCTATAAACAAACGCAGTCCTAATTCCTAAATCTAAACAGAGATGGAAAATCTGAAAAACCTGAAGAACGAAGATAAGAGAGGAGGAGAGAAAAGGTAGGAAAGGAGAGAAAAAGAAAAGAGGAAGAGAGATTTTTTATGTTAAAGATTATTTTTGTGAAATTATTGTTAAATTGATTTTAATTTGTTTAAAAAATTAGCCACCAAAGATATATTTGATACAAGTCGAAAAATTTTGGGACAAAATTAAAACAAAATAAAATTTAGAAGTATTTTTAAAATTTTTAACAAACTAAAAAAATACTTTATCCTATTATATAAATACATAATTACCATTTTTTATATTTATAAAACATTTTTTAATTATACTTATATACATGTATAATACTTCATTCACGATTATATTTTTTTGATAATATTATTTCTTTACTAACAAGGTTGATTTTCTGTAAGAGACAAATGTTGTATTTCGATCTTCAACAAGATAATTCTAATTTCTATATCTAAATGTTGATTAAATATTCATTTTGAAATCCAAGTGTTAATTGACAAATTTGTCGATCAAATGATAAAGTTCGCACGGAGAAAGTACATGCATTGATGCATATTAGATATTAATTTGACATTGCAAAATGCAAATCAAGGCTTCAGAACAAAAATCAAACATCAAATAATTAAGATGTCGGTTTTGGACAGATCGATATATAATAGACTGATGATGTTTCTTAGAACCACACATTTTAATATTTTAATTTGTTACTGAATACAGCACTTTACTCGCACAAATATAATAATAAATTTGATGCACACATATATCTTTGATACTCATCATCCCCCATTGCTAATTACTGGAATTTGATTCAGTCAATGATTTGATTCTTGGTAATTCTTTTTCCATTTTAAAATAAGGGTTAAGTACTGAAATCGTCTCTAAGGTCTGGGATGAAAATCAAAATCGTTCTCGACCTTTTTTTGTTATTAAATTCATCCTCAACGTTACAAAACGTTATAAAATCGTCCTTTTTACCAATTTTATTTTTTTATTACCAAATTATCCTTTATTAAAAAATTATAAAATAAAATAAAAAAAAAAGAAAAGAAAGGCTGAGGGAGAAAGAGGATCGAGGGAAGGGGGAGGGGGCGAGAAAGAGAGGAGGTGGGGGAAAAAGAGAATCCGGGGGAGAGGGGAGGGAGGGCCTCAAGCTCTGCCGCTGTCCGCGAGTTGTCGTTGCTCGGTGGCATCAGATCCGCGAATTTGTTTTCTTCTCCTGCTTTCTTGCTTTCTTGTTTTTTTGCTTTCTGTTTCTGCTTTTTGGTTTGGTGTTGTTTTGTGTTGTTGCTGTTGTTTGGGGTTCTTGGTGTTGGTGTTAGTTGGTGGTGTTTGTAGTGTTTGTGGTGGTGGTGGTGGTGGTGTTGATGGTATTATGTTGTTGCTGTTGCTTGATGTTCTTGGTGATGGTGGTGGTGGTGGTGGTGGTGGTAGTGGCAGTGGAGGTGGTGGGGTGAGAAAGGTGAAGAGAAGAATGATGATGATGAGAGTATTTTGGTCCAAAAATTTGGGAAATGATGATTTTAAAGCATTTTTAAACGTTGATGATGATTTTAATAACGAAAAAAGGTCGGGAACGAATTTGATTTTTGCCCCTTACCTTAAAGACGATTTCAGTACTTAACCCTTAAAATAACTATAGAAGCACCATTTATTTTAAAATAGAAAAGTATTATTTACAGAAGTAGTCTCATAGCAAGAGATTTACTTTAGAAAAGCTTATCTCGAATAATTTAATCACTTATATTATTTCAAGGCAGATACTTACAAGTTAAGTTTTTAAACTCCTATTATTTTTAAAAAAAATAAAAAATAAAATTATTACTTATAAAAATAAGTAGAAACTTATTCCGAAAATAAAAATTAGAAATATTAGCATGATTTAAAAACCCTAGGTACTTGCCTTTTTAGTGAAAATTCTTTCATAAATTTTGTTTAAGAGAAGTCAAGTATGTATAATTTATACTCACTTATATTTAAATTAATTATAATTTTATTATTCATAATTTATTAATATAAATATTATTAAATATATAAATAAAAAATATCAAATATTTTTATTAATTATAATATAATTATTTTTTATGATTATATGATATTTATTAATATTATTTTTTAATAAATGAGTATATAATAATATAATAAATATAAATTAATTAGTTAGTTATTAAAATAAAAAATAGTTACTTTAATATAAAAAATAAAATTAAAAATTTTTTATTATAAAATTTTATATACCTATTTAATAATAACTATATTATAAATTGTTGATTATAATTTATTGAAACTTGATTGTTTTTAAAATATTAGTAAAAATATGTATTTTAAATTTTAATTTTAAATTTTTGATTATTTTTATTTTTTATTTACGTGGAATCGATTTTACTGATTCGACCAGTAACTTATTAATAACAAGTGTAATAGCCCGTGCCATGCACGTGATAAGATTGAAATTATAATTTTAAATTCTTTTATTAAGATTAATTTGAATTATAATAATTTGATTAATAAAAATGTAACATATTATGTATTGTTTATTTTTTCTTAATCTACTATTAAATGTATTAACTCTAAAATAGTTATTAATTAGTTTTAGTAATTTACTTTTTACAATAAATCAAACATATATACTCAATGTGATCATAAATAATCTAGTAATACTTAGACCCACCAACAATTTTTTATATGTTGTTTTACTGTCAATTAAGAACATATCAAAATCAGCTCAATAATAAATTATTAGAGAATTCTAATACGCAAAATTCTCTAATAAACAATAAATAATTTAAACCCACTAAAAAATAACTCAACACTTTTCTTTGATACCTGCAAAACATATACCTGAAATAATATTATATCAATGTTAGTATACAGTTTTACAATCATCGATCGTATTTACTATACGTGGCTCCTTCTTAAAAGTTATTTTACATATGTGTGCAGTCGAAAGATAAATTACTGGACTTTATTTTATTTTTCTGAATTACTATAATTATGCATTATTCATTAAATGCTACTTGTAATATAATTATAATATTGTAATATAATTATAATAAAGATATTTTTTAAAATAAATTTAGAAGAGAGAATAGTGCTTTCATTTTGGAGGAAAAATAAATTCATGAGGAATTGACACTTCACTTTTATTAATTGATAATGTATTAAATATTGATTTTATATAATTATAATAAAGATATTTTTCTAAATTAGTATAATCATGCATTATTCGTTAAATATTAATTGTAATATAATTATAATAAAGATATTTTTCTAAAATAAATTTAGAAGAGAAAATAGTGATTTCATTTTAGAGAAAAAATGAATTCATGAGAAATTGACACCTCACTTTTATTAGTTGGAGGAAAAATCCAATTTTAGTATATTTCTCGTTATTATATATTTTTCTCTGATCATATATCAACTGTTTTCTTTCCTTCGTTTCAGCATTTGGAATCTGGGTTTAACTTGTTATAGTTCTCACTTCTCAGTCATTCTATTAGATATAGTTAATAACTATTGAAATTCTTTGATTAACATAGGAGAAAAATATATTATTATATGATAGAATTAATATGAGTATATTTTGTTATTAAATACACAAAGTTAATGTAAAATAAAATTACACATAAAAAAGCAAAGAAAATAAAATTAAAATAGCAAAAACGATAAAAAGATTATTTTTACAATTTTGTTTTGTCATTTTTATGTATAGAAGATTAGACAATAATAAACTTTTGACTAAATTAATTTTGTATTTGTTGTATTCAAATTAAATAAGTAATAAGTTATATTATTTTAATTTATTCCTTAAATTTATATATCATAAAAATCAAATCAATATACATAATTTTAAATTGTGTGATACTTAAATATCTAATCAAATCAATTAGTTGATATAATTAATGCATCATAATGAATTGTATTTAATGAGTTAAACAAAATAAATTAAGAAACACTCTCAGAAACATGCTACGTTGACTCTATCATTAAATTTAAAAATTCGATTTTATATAATAGAATCGATAATATAATAGACGGCGAGAAAGAGAAAGATAAACATTTTAGATCTTAGGTTGTTTTATTTGGATGTTGTAATGTGGGTATCACGTTATTTTACTTATTCTACCTTATGGACCTTTTTGCAACTTTATTTCAGTATCAATAGCATTTCACTACCTTTTAGTAATAAATTAAAATCTAAAATAAAATTGAAAAAAAAAGTAAAGAATATAAAATTATTGATTGAAATTTTATTTTATTTTTTGTTATTATAACAGGTATTTTTATTTAATATACCAACACCGTACAAAATTAATCATAAAAAAAGTATAAAATATAAATAAATATACTGAATTAAGAGATAAAATTATATTTGTTATCTCATTTTTACTTTTAGCAGCACAATAGAATATCATGTACTCAACATAATTTAAAATGCAAATTATAATTAATTATACTTTTTATTTTAAAATATTTAAAATTAATCTTAATATAAATAAAAATAATTTAATATATTAAATAAATCAATAGAATAATATAAGTTAACTATTTTTTTAATTAATTTTGTTGTTTTTTTCTGACTACCTTTAAAATTACGACTTTTTTTTTAAGTTTGACCGTGAAATAAAATTAGAGTTGTTGGTCTATACCATTAAAAAAAATAATACTATGCAATTATATTTGTACATATAACATGTTCCTAAATTTTTATATGCTAAACTTAAGATTTTGTATTTTTTTATTTATGCCATAAATAAGTATTATTTACAATGATTCGTATTGATTCAAAAGCTTAAAAATTTTTGTACGTATTAATTTTATATTTAATATTAAAATATGAAAATTTACTACGTTATTTTACTATTAATGTATGTAGTATTACATTATAAAATATAAAAATTAAAATGATTATATATAGCTTAGATGGATTGAACTAAATATAAAAATATAAAACAGAATTGTATTATTAAATTTTAGTAATTTTAATTAGTTAATAATATAAAATAAGATAGAAGTGACTATTTATAATTGAATAATTTTGGTTTATTAGACTAAAAAAATAAAAAAAATACTCTAAATAAAAAGTCAAATTAACTTTAATATTAAATTCATTAATACGATTTTAATTTTATATAATAGTTAGACAATAAATTAGTAAAAGCAAATGGAATGATGGCTTTAATTAGTATTTGATAAAATATTCACTTAGAATAATTAAAAAAATTAAAAGTATGATATTATTAAAAATAATACATTTTTATGTTTAAAATACATTTAAATAAAATATTTGTAAAATATAAAATTTAGAATAATATAGCTTCATGAATATTAATCATTAATCAATTATGAACTAACATAAAATTATAATACAATTTATTGACGAAAAATAATCAACAATTAATATTAATAAATATAAAAATCTTCCAAACACTTTGATTAAAAGTATGAGTGGTTAATTATCATTTATTATTAATAATATTTTGTTCATAACTAAAACTAAAAATATAATTATTCAGATTTAGATTTTAGAAGAATAAACGTATAAGTAACAAATAATCTATTTTATCATGCATATTATAAATTAATGAATTAAACTAACTGATATAATGAATTATAATAAATTAATCGGTATAAATTATAATAAATTATATGATATTTAAAAAAAATAAAATGAATAAGAAAAAAATAAAAAGAAATAGAAGAGATAAAAGACTACAATAAAATAAATTAAGTGTGAGAGTTTTATTTTTTTTTTACAAATTTTATATCACATCTGTTTCAATAATAATAAATAAAAATACATCAACTTGATATCTAAGAGAAAATGATGAGATAAAATCATAACACAGTTCTAAAACAAAGCTTAAATTAAACCATAATATCATTGCACAACACAAATTGAAAGTAATTTCACATTATAATATACCACACAAACAGGTAAATGACTTAAGCTTAATTACGGAATTTTTTTTTATTTATGCATACATGAGAACACCATAGTCTATAAATATTTCATGGATAACATATCATATATTGCTCTGAATGATGAGCACGGGGTTGAAGAGTATGTGGTGGTTTGTGTCCACGATAGTTGACTTCTTCCGACGACGCCTCATAGGAAAAAATAGAATTGTTGTAAAAGCTACCTAATGAAAGAGTAATTGGTAAATGAATGATATTTTCTTCTAGCATATATGGTCTTTTATAGTGGTAAAATAAAAATGGTAGGAATAAAATTTTATATTTTTATATTCGGAATAAAATTTGATATTTATCGTAATAAAATTAAATAACTAATCAGTTATAATTCATGTATTTAAATAAATAAAATAAAAATATTTTTAAGAATTAATCAAATTAGTTAGTTGATACAAATAATTAATATAATTGATTTTATTTAATTTATTGAATTCAAAAAAATAAATTAGGAAATAATTGATTAAATTAATTAGTTGATATAATTAATTTATTATAATTGATTGGATTTAATAAATTAAAAAAAAATAAATAGGAAAACATATGAGACAATAATTTTTTTAACTAAATTAATCTGTATTTATTGTATTTAATCATTATAAGTAACAAATCATCTATACTATTATGTACCTTATAAATTAATGAATTAAAATAATTGATAGAATAAATTATAATTATTTGATTGATATGAATTATAATAAATCATGTGATATTTAAATATCTAATCAAATCAATTAGTTGATATAATTAATTTACTGTAATAAATTGTATTCAATGAATTATAAAAAAATAAATTAAAAAACACGCTCAAAAGTAGTGACGGATCTAGAAATTTTAAATAATGGAGGTAAACATATAGCATATAAAAATAATAAAAAATATTTATAAATATATCAAAATATATAAAAAATAAATAATATAAAAATATTAAATATTAAATAATTTTTATTTAATCATTATCAATATTAATATATTGATAAATAATAATATGGTTATTAATTTATCTTTCTGTAAATTAAATACAATAATAATAATAATAATAAATGAAATTAATCAAAATATAAATATGTTATCTTCTAATCAATAATAAAAGTGAAATATATTTTTTTATGAATTATATACAATATATGATATTTTAAATAAATGATATTTTTTTATGTTATATTTTTTTCAATAAATGATATCACGGGTAATTATCATGATCATATATTATTATTATTATTATTACTATTATTATTATTATTAAAATAATTAAAAATATTTTTAATTGATAATTGATAAATAATTTAATAATACATTAAATATTGATTTGATATAATTATAATAAAGATAGATTTCTAAATTAGTATAATTATGTATTATTTATCAAATATAAGTTATAATATAATTATAACTAAGATATTTTTTATAAAATAATTTAGAATAGAAAATAAAAAAGTTTATTTTAGAGGAAAAACGGAGTCACGAGAGATCAACACCTCACCTTCATTAGTTGGGAAAAAACCCAATTTTAATATATTAAATAGATAAATTAATAAATTAATAATTTGACTAATTCAATCACTAATCTAGTTCTAACACCTGTGAATTGTGATACACACAATACACATTTTCAATATAACATATGTGACCCAACAGAGAGTACTGATTGCAATTGTAGATGAGTTGGGCAGCGGAGTGTCAAATTCTTAATTCAACCAAAATATAATTATTAATTAATTAATTGATACACTTAATTATCTTAAATTAGTATTTTTATTCGTAATAATATTATAAAAATAAAAATTTTTTAAAATTATCTCGATTTTAATGTTATAGATTATGACACAAATATTTAAAATATTAAACTAATTTTACAATAAAAAGTCGTAAGAAACGAAAATTTTTGTCGGCTAAAAAAATAGAGTCCCTGTAGATAAAAAAAATTAAATAATAAATTTTTTATTTATTATTTTCATATAAAAGAGTTTAATTTTTTATTAATAATTAATTTTAAATTTGTTATCTAAAATTTAAAAGAATTTAATGTGTATACTTTTATATTTGATTAGGTATTAAGTCTATTACACAAATAAAAATAATTAATTTTTATGCTTGCTATTTAAAAATAATATTTTTTTTCTTCTATATATAAAAATATAATTAGATATTAACATAAAAAAAATTATATTGATAGTTAGAAAATTAACTCAAATTTATTTTCTTTAAACAATTGAATCTTGATTCTAACTTTTAATCACAACATTAATATTTTTTCTAAATTATGTGTAATAAATATTTGAAAAAAAAAGTAAAAATATAAATTAGAAAGATAAACAGTAAAAATTTAAAACTAAATAAAAAATATGTATATAATAATATTTTTTATTTAAATTAGATTATGTTATTAGTTTTATTTTTTGTAGAATATAGAAAGGTAGAAAAAAATAGAGAATAAGAAAAAAAAATAAAGAAAGAAAAATAAGAGAGGCAGTTTGTTAATTTTGGAAATTAAGAAAAAAAAAGTTATTTTAATTATAATAAAAAAATATCTGATGATATATTTTAATTTGTCAAATTATTAATATAAACTATAAATTATATATAGAGTGAGAATGATAGAGACAAATAGAAAAAAAAAAGAGGTAGATAAAAAAATGTAAAAAGAAAATTTATTAATTTTGGAAAAAAATATTTTTTTTAATTTTAATAAGAGTGTGTCGCGTGACATATTTTAGTTATTAAATTAGTTAGTAATATATAAATATAATATATAATATAACTATATTTTAATTTTAATATTTCAATTTTAATTTTAGTTTAATTTGAATATAATTAGAAAAATAAATGTCATGTTATATATTTTGATTGTCAAATTTATAATTAATTATTGATAATGATATATAAAAAAAGATAGAGTGAATGATGAAACGAGAGAAATAAAAAATAAACTTTTTAATTTTAAACAAAAATTAATTTTAATTATAATAAAAGATAATATTAATATATTTTAATTATAAAATTAATAATATATAATAAATAATAGATATAATAGACTAGTAGCTAGTTTAGTTGTACTATATCTGTATATCATGTGTCCACTAAAACTCTCATAATGTCCCTGAGTTATTTTATATAGAAAGACAAGAGACTAAATAGTTGACTTTTACTGGGAGAACAAACTAAGAGGCATGTATATTTCATATATATATATATATATATATATAATGTCCATTTTGGATAGTTAAGAATTAATTTATTATATATTTATATTTTATTTAAAAATTTATTACTAATTAATAATTATTGTATAAATAAATTAAATTTAAATTTTTTACATTTATTGGAAAGGAATAAATAATAAACTGAGTACTTGAAAGTTGAAAGCAGTTGATCTATTGCATATTATATATAGTAGTATAGTACTCCATGCATTATGAGACAAAAGAAGCAATTAATGGTAGAAACCCCATACATCACATGTAAAGACTTGTCTCCATCATCAATTAAAATAAATGTTCACAAATTCAAAACTAAGAGTAACCATTTATAAAACATTAGAAAATTTTTAAATATATCTAAAATACCGATGTTTTAATAACTTTAGATGTTGATTTTAATTAATATATATTATATATATTTTTTATAATTAAGATTAATCGTTAAAATTATTGAAATATCAATATTTTAAATATATTTAAAAATCTGTTACATAAATTATGATATTAATTAGATGTTTGAGTATTTTTAGTTATTAATCTTATTTATATATATATATATATATTTATTGTGATTGAGATTAATAATTCAAATTAATTTCATAATTAAAATTAATAATTATAAATATTTAAATATCTGACACACAGCACATGTAAAATGCTTCTAAACAAATATATATATATATATATATATATATATATATATATATATATATATATATATATATATTGAAAATTAGAAAAAATAAAAAGGAGAATTGAAGACATAACTTGATACTCAAGTAGGAAGGAAAAACGTACACAACACCACAATACCAATAGTTTATTAGAGTTACATCCATAGTCTCCAAATCAAATGAGATACAAGAAGTATAACCGTACCACTAAATTGTGTTACATATATTAATCATTGAAAATAATTATAAAATGATGTAATTTATTCTGTTAAAATTTATTATCATTTTATTTGATTTGGTAATATTTTTTAAGAATAATGTATCGTGTTTTTGTTTTTGTTAATTCGATCGGTTTAAAATCGTCTCAATTTTGTCACACTATCAATTTTGTTAATAAATCACTAATGACATGATAACATTAAAACGATTTTAAAACGTTAGAAACTTAGATATGACTATTTAAATATTGGAGACAATTTTAAAATTTATTTCAAATATTAGAGACAAAAATAATTTTTTATTCTAAAATAAATACAAACATTATAATAAATTATGGTAGATGCGCACACAGATGATCACATATATATGTCCTTTTTGTCTGATGTTCAATTTCTATTTTTATTTGGAGAAATAAAATATTAAAGATCAAATTTTAAACTCTTTTTTATGATAAAAATTTTGATAATATACCACAAATTCTTGAAAATTTTAATAAATTAATTATAACTTAATAATAAGTAAATAGATTATGGATGGAACATATTGTTAGGTATCAGCTAAATGACACAGCAAAATATAGAGATGAAAAATTAGAAATTTGTATAAAATATAGAAACAATTGAATAACTTTCCTTGAGAATTACAACTTCTCTCTATCATAAGGAGATTACAATAACTCTCTCTTAACAAAAGGAGAACACACTTCTCTCTCTATATATATAGGAGAAAACTACTCAAAGAAATATTATGTTATTCTATCTGAATGACTGATTGAAATGAATTAAAGAAAAACTCAATTTATAGGTGAGTCTCTTCAATATGAACCATCCATCAATTAGAGGTATATAATTCTTCTCTTTTTCAACCATTAAAATCCTAAGGTTATAAATTAAGATTGTTTATTACCTTTCATTTTATTTAGTTATTATTTATTTATTTATTTTCTAAAATTAGCTTTACTAATTTTTACAATCTCCCACTTAAAGCTAATTTTGATAAATTTTCAAAATTCATGTTGCTCATGTATTCCATACGCCGTATGAGGATCTACACCATTCAAACTTTTCTGTGTTGATTGGTTTTGTCATGGCATCTGCTAGGTTATCTTTAGTGTGAATCTTCTGCATATCCACACTTCCTTCTTCTACTACCTCCCGAACAAAGTGATATTGTACTCCAATGTGTTTTGTTCTTGAATGAAAGACATGATTCTTTGCAATGTGCAAGGCACTCTGACTGTCACAATACACAGAAATATTCTGTTGTTTGTGCCCGAGTTCTTCCATCAACCTTTGGATCCAAATAACTTCCTTGCATGCTTGTGTAGTTGCCATATATTCAGCTTCTGTAGTAGATAAAGCTACAACAGTCTGTAATTTAGATAGCTAGCTCACAGCACCTCCTGCAAGTGTAAACACATAGCCTGTAGTAGATTTTCGTTTATCAAGATCACCTACAAAGTCTGAGTCGACATATCCATTGACAATGAATTCTGATCCTCCAAAACATAATGCAACATTCGAGGTCCTTTTGATGTATCTCAATATCCTCTTAACAACATTCCAATGCTCTTTACCTGGATCTGCCATAAATCGACTTACTACTGCAACTGCTTGAGCAATATCTAGCCTTGTACAGATCATGGCATACATAAGGCTTCCCACTGCTGATGCATATGGCACTCGAGACATTTCCATCCTCTCTGCTTCACTACTAGGGCACATACTTGAGGATAATTTAAAATTCATAGGAAGTGAGGTTGAAATTGGATTACATTCTTACATGTTGAAGCGTTGCAAGATCTTCTTCAAATAATTCTTTTGCGATAGCCAAATCTTCCTATCTTTTTTGTCTCGGTGAATTTACATCCCTAAAATCTTGTTTGCTGGTCCCAAATCTTTCATATCAAACTCCCTAGCCAACTGTGCCTTCAATTCTTGGATTTGAACTTTGTTGGGACCTACCACCAACATGTCATCCACATACAACAGCAGAATGATGAAATCATTATCACCAGACCTCTTGTAATAAATACAATAATCTGAACTAAGTCTGTTGTATCCAAGACTAATAATGAAAGAATTAAATCTCTTGTATCAACACCTTGGCGCCTGCTTTAGATCGTACAGAGATTTAGTTAACCTGCAAACCAATTTTTCTTTTTCTTTTTCTTCAAAACCTTCTGGTTGGAGCATATATATCTCTTCTTCAAGTTCTCCATGAAGAAAAACAGTCTTTACATCTAATTACTCTAAATGTAAATTAAATGCAGCACACATAGCCAAAACTACTCTAATAGTAGTTAGTCTCACTACTGGAGAAAATATTTCATTGAAGTCAACACCTTCTTTCTGAGCATATCCCTTGACAACCAATCTTGCACGATATCGTTCCACCTGATCATTACTATCTCGTTTGATCTTGTAAACCCATTTGTTACCAATGGCTTTCTGACCTGCTGGAAGTTCAACAAGTTTCCAGGTATGGTTCCTATGCAATGCCTCAATTTCTTATTGCATTGCTGTCATCCACATAGAAGCATCTGGATTGCGCATAGCCTCCATAAAAGTTGTTGGCTCTCCATCTTCTGTCAAAAGACAATATGCATCATGGTTTGTCAAAATATAATTTGAGTGCTATGATGGTGTTCTTCTTTGTTGAGTGGATTGACGAACTTCTATGTCATTAGTCTCTGCTTCTTGTTCTTCTTGCTGTGGTTCTGCTTCAGAAAGATCACCTTCTCTGCATTTTTTATCTATTTGAACAGTGGTTATCTCTTTAATAGTGCTGTCATTTTCTTATTCTTTTTGCAATTCATCTTCTGCAAATATCACATCTCTATTGACAACTACCTTATGGGCAATGAGATCCCACAGGTGATACCCCTTAACTCCATCAGCATAACCCAAGAATATACATTTTCTAGACTTTGAGTCTAGCATTGTTCTTTCTTAGGAATTGTACATCACGTACATAGGAAAACCAAATATATGTAAAGAAGAATAATTAGGTGGCTTACCTTGCCACATCTCCATTGGTGTCTTTAACCCAATTGCAGTTGATGGTGACCGATTTATCACATAACAGGCGGTTTTAACAGCTTCTGCCCAAAAAGACTTGGCTAAACCTGCAGTTTGCAACATAGCTCGTGCTCTTTCTAGGAGAGTCCTACTTATTCGCTCTGCTACACCATTTTGCTGAGGTGTATATGCAACTGTGAATTGTCGTTGAATACCTGCTTGCTTGCAAAATGTTAGAAAATCACCATCAACATATTCTCCTCCATTATCTGTCCTTAAACACTTGATCTTCTTTCCAGATTCAAGTTCTAACTTTGCTTTGAACTCTTTGAACATCGCAAACACGTCTGACTTCTTCTTGATCGGGTACACCCATAGCCTCCTAGGGTAATCATCAATAAATGATACAAGATATTTTGCTCCTCCTAGGGACATCTCCGGCGATTCCCACACATCAGAATGAATCAACTCTAATATGTGCTTGCTCCGAGCAGTTGATCTACCAAACGTCAATCTATGTTGTTTTCTTGTAACGCAGTACTTAAAAAACGGTAAGTTTACCGATTTGAGCCCGTGAATGAGATTACGTTTTACAAGAATCTTCAAGCCTCGTTCTGACATGTGGCCTAGTTTGCAATGCCATATCATCGTCATTTCTTCTTGGCTTGTTGAAGCAACTGATGCCTCTGCCTCTTGCAAAGTTTCTCCCACAAGCATGTATAGATTTGCTGCAATCTTTTCTGTTTTTATTACTACAAGAGCTCCTTTAACAACTTTCAAGATCTCACCTTCAATATGGGTCTTACAACCAAGTTCATCCAATTGCCCAATCGACAACAAATTCTTCTTCAAGCCTTTCACATGTCTTATCCCTTGAAGTGAACGAATAGAACCATCAAACATTCTTATTTTGACAGTACCCATTTCAACAATATCTAAGGCATGATCGTTTTCCATAAATACCGATCCTTCCAAGACAGGTTCATATGTACAAAACCAATCACGATGAGGAGTCATGTGCCATGTTGCTCCTGAATCAACAATCCAAACATCAGTAAGTTGTTTGCTGCCTTTAGAACCAATTGTTGCTTCACCATACAGGATTTCTCCATCATCAGAGGTGCTCACAACACATCCTTGAGAACTTGATCCTTCTGGAACCTTCTCTATACTCTTCTTATTCCAACAATCTTTCTTGAAGTGCCCTTTCTTACCACAATTGTAGCATTTGACCTGCTTCTTACTTTGTGACTTTGGTCTACTTTGACTCCTACTGGAACCACGCTCCATTGATCTTCCTCTTGTCATCAACAAAGCCTCTGCTTGTTTTGAGCTCTCTAATCTATCTTCCTTATTCTTACGCCTAGATTCTTCTTCAAGAACCGCAGCAGCCATGTCATCAAAAGAAAGATAATCAGTCAAAACATTATTAGTTAAGTTAATGATAAGTTGATCATATGAATCTGGTAGACTTTGAAGCTCTGCACGTTCATTTTTCGCTATGGTATATTCCAACGATGAGAGTTGGGAAAATAGCGTATTTATATTGTTGATGTGATACGTTTCCGATGTGGATTCACTCATTTGAAGAGTATAAAGTCTTCTCTTCAAGAATATCTTGTTGTGTAGTGACTTGACTTCATATAATTTGGTGAGAGCATCCCAAATTTTCTTTGCTGTCTTTTTCTCTGCTACCTTTGATAAAACTGAGTCAGCTAATGCCAAGTATAAGTTTGCAACAGCATTATTGTCCATCCCCTTCCATTTTTCATCTGTAATTCCAGTGGGTCTACCTTCAATTGCTGTCACGCAATTGTCTTTTCTCATAATGGCTTTTATCTTCAATTTCCATATGGAAAAATTACTCCCACTGAATTTTGGAATTTCATACTTTGCTGCCATTTTTTTAGACGGTAACTCGCAGCAGAAAAAAAATATATTAATCAGCAACCTTTGACTCTGATACCACTGTTAGGTACCAGACAAATGATACAGCAAAATATAGAGATGAAAAATTAGAAATTTGTATAAAATATGGAAACAATTGAATAACTTTCTTTGAGAATTACAACTTCTCTCTATCACAAGGAGATTACAATAACACTCTCCCTTGACAAAAGGAGAACACACTTCTCTCTCTATATATAAGAAAAAACTACTCAAAGAAATATTATGTTATTCTATTTGAATGACTTAATGAATTAAAGAAAAACTCAATTTATAGGTGAGTCTCTTCAATATGAACCATCCGTCAATTAGAGTTATATAATTCTTCTCTTTTTCAACCATTAAAATCCTAAGATTATAAACTAAGATTGTTTATTACCTTTCATTTTATTTAGTTATTATTTATTTATTTATTTTCTAAAATTAGCTTTACTAATATTTATACATATTGGTTTAATAGTTACACTAAAATGACATTATTTATATCATCAACTATATTATATGTACATTAAATAAAAATCAGTCAATTATATAAAATATACATTAAAATACAAGATACAAATTATTGATAAAAAAAACTATTGACTATATCAATTAATTATTGACTAACGTTTGGTTTATTTTTTCAAAAAGAACACATTTTTTGGAAGATTATTTTGTCAAAATTCAAAAACATATCTTTTTAAGTTTATTTTCTCAAAATTATGATTTTTTGAAGTTTAAAATGACTATTTATTAAATATAATTAGATCAAAATATTTTTCAAATAATGAAAAATTAGCTAATAATAATTCAAATTATCTTATTTAATATTTATTAATTATTATTAATATAATTAAATAATATTAACTATAATAAATATACAATTATAAATACATTACATATATAAAATTACAAATACCGAATTAAATAAATAATTTTGAGTTATTATCTTGCTAACGCACGTTACCATCGAAATTAGATCCTAGATATAGAACGTAATGATTGAAGCAAAATTGTTTGGCCAATAATTTAGTTGGTTCTAAGCAAAATACCCCACACCATGTGCTTACTGTGTGATATGTAGTTAGATATGCATGGTTGGAATTGGACCATCCTTATATCTAGCACCGTCCATCACACCATAGAAGAATGCTTTCTCCAATGCTAATGCATTAAATGAGAGAAATTAAATTAGCATTCAAATTTGTATTGTCCTTTTATATCCCAAAACTATATATATAATTCCTTCAATTTAGATAAAATTCGTATTTTATTAAATTTTTGCCCAAAGTTATAATTTTAGACAAAATATTTTTTTATATTTTTTTAATTATTACTTAATAAATTAAACGAACTTATAGATAATTTAATTTCAGAGATCATGATCTGATTTACTACATATATAATACCTCAGTATGGCAAAATGTGACATATTGTTCTTAATAACATTAATATAATGTGTATTATGTAGATTATTCAACACTTATATAATTGAAATTCCAATTATTTAGTTGAAGTTTATATATCAATTTGGATGTGTATAAGGTATGTTATTGTTGAGATAGAAAACATTAGAATGATAATTTACAATTCTATTGTTTTCTCCTTATTATGTTTTCCTTCTAATTGTTTTAAGTACCCCATATATAAACATCCAAAAAGAATAAGACAATAATAGTGTTATAGATAATGAGAGCACCATAATTGGCATTTTTCTTTTCCTTGTGATTAAAGTGGATTTTCTTCAGTGAATTAATTTGCATCTTGCAATACAGTGCACACTATGAGTAATAATAATGAAAGATCGAAAGTGTATGTATATAGGGGGCCATTACCAGATTTATAAATACAATGTAGACCTGGCTATGCCAAAAATACCATAATGATTTATCATAGGAACATGGACACATTTAAATAGCAAGGTCTTCATAATGATTATCATAGGAACATGGACACATTTAAATAGCAACGTTTTTGCAACCATGCAAAATTTTCTTCTTCTTCTTCTTTTTATTATTATTAATATTCATGTTGATTGTAAAATCATATTTTTTTGTAACAACTCTGAATTAATTATATATATGATGATGTTACGAGAAGGTAACATGAATAATTATATTTTTAATATTCTCCCTCAAACAAAAATTTCTTTTAGATATTATAGAGTTAGAATTTATTAGATCAAACTCTAAACATTTTGAACATAGAATTCTCATACTATACCTGTCAAAAAATTATTTAATTTTTTAATTTATTTGTAAATAATACATATATTAATTATAATCATAAATTATATTATTTTAAATTAAATAATTTATATAATGGTGATCTTATTTATTATTATAAATGCTAAATTGAATAAGTCATAATTACTTTTTAATTTGAAATTAAATGAGAATAAAACTAGATATTATCTTTTAGGTTTTAGATACTATTTTATGGGATTTAGGGTTGAATGGGTATCATATTCAAATATAAATTGTGACTTCCAAAACTGTCTCAACAATTCTTTTTCCATCAGAGGAGTTGCAATTCAGCCATCCTATTAGGAATACAAAAGGTTTTGGTTGAGGAAGACTAAGACAACTCTTCCATTAATTTCTAATTTCTATGAGTAAAGGTACGCTTTCGCACTATAATATATATAATTTTTGGTAACTCAATATGGATGATCTGAATTATAAAACAATTTATTCCAACAATGTCATGATACCATTCATTTCAAAAGTTTAAGTTTGATAGAAGAAGGCAATATGAATAATTATATCTCTAACAAAATATATCTTTTACGAAATTGCTGAATATTCTTTGTTGTAATTCACGAAAAAAAAATATTTGGACTGTTTGCTTACTAATTATTATTGATCCAAAAAAATTAAGTAATTAATTAAAAGGGGTAAATTAATTAAAGTTGCTCCTTCCAATTATTATACATTCTTACAAGTATTGGAACACCTTTAATAACATTCTTAGAAGTCCAACTTGCTCAAGTCATATGAAACTAATTCCTTTAATTATTTGATATGCAAATGCAAGACTTTGGTCTATGAAAACATTGAAATATGGTGGTATAGTGGGACCCATTTTTAGGACAAGTCCTTATTGTGACAAATATCTTGCATGAAGTAATGAAACCATAGCCGTTTGATACATCACTTTCTGTGTTATAACTTTAGATTTTAGACTTATAAAAGTGTGCGTAGATCTGTGCATGGAGTGGACCAACCTTCACTATATTAAATTTCACTATAAATTAAAGTTGTCTCATGCTATTTGGAGTCCTTCTTCTCCTTTTAGATAAATGTTTTTCCCCCCTCAAGTATTGTATTTGATATGTACACCAATTTGTTGCTCTTCAGTCTTCACTCTTAAAGAGTAGTTGTTAGATCTAATTTATTTAATTGTCTCATGTGTCTAAAAATAAATCGACTCAATAGATCAAAGGAGACTGAGTATGTATATATTAGCTATTTTTATACAATGATATATATAAGTCACTTGAGTAGTTTAAAAATAATGTATGCTTTTTACTTAAATATTTCATATTGGCCTATTTGTTAAGATAAAAAAAATAAGGTGGAATTTATGATGTCTATGATTATGGTAGTTAAGACCAGGTGACTATACAAGTATTTTTAAAATTAAAATCATATTTTTTTTTATATTTTCATAATATTTTTATTATTTTTAAATTTAAATTGTATTGTTAAATAATAAAAAATATTATTTTAATTTTAGTAATATTTTTCAAGGTATCATAGCCACATAGTGTAGGTACTATAGCATACAAAAATAATAATAATATAGTTTGCATAAATGATCTATATATTAACATGATATTTATTTATTTTTTAATTAAAAATCATTATTAGAAGTAAAAATAAAAGAAGATAAATAAAAAGAAATTTGAGATATTGTATGGAAAAAGGAGAATAATTGAATGATTTCCATGACATTCAATATATATATATATATATATATGCCACTTGAAGGCTTATTGTTGGTTGATGTTTTTTCTTTGCTTGATAACATGTGCTTCTTGCTTTCATCCCAATCAAAGAATTACCAAAAGAGTTCATCTATTCTATACTATAGTCTTCTAATTTATTTGGATTAAGATACACTATTTCTCATAGAAGTTATCAACAATCAATTTGTGGAGAAGTTGGTTGAAGAATCAGCATCCAGTTTCATGGCACATGGGATCTCCAGGTACTTAATTTATTATTTTTGTAACCATTTGTTATATTATTCTTTCACTAATTCACAATATAATATATGTATGTGAATAGTGAGTATTGAGTACCACCTTATATATAATAATTATTTTAAAAAAATGTTAAATAAATACATTATTAAATGTATAAACATTTTTTAAAAAATTATAAAATCATATATCATACACTATGTATGTTTATGACCATGCATAATACATGTGTTCATTGTTACACGAATAACATTAGATAATCAATTAAAAATTATTTTATTTATTTTAAATTATTATTAATTTAAAATTTTAAATTATAAATTTTAAACTCTAAAAAATAAACGTTTTTAGAATTAAAAAAAATGGATATATAATATATATTGACTAAATAAAAATTAATTCTCTATAATTTCTGTTATTTAACAAGTAATTCCAAATACAGAAATAATATATATATATTTTTTTTCTTTTCCATCTTCCTCAACTTGCCAATCACTTCACAAACTACCACTACACAACAATACATCAGTATACACACATATATAAAGCAAAGAACTTGGCATCTTCATTTCCTATATATATTATATATCATCACTTCTAATTGGCTTCAATCATTTTGTGAAAGATAAAAAAAAAAAAAAAAAAACATGCCAAGCACAAAAAATCTTAGGCATCTCAACTTTTGTTTCCCAAACTCCACTTCCAAACAAGAATCATCACCATCTCCTCCTATAAGCCCGGTTGCTCCTTCCACTTCTCCAAATCATATCCATCATCAAAACCATAATATTAATAATCACGATCCTCCAAGTCCATCACCCTCATCACTTAACATGATCAAGAACTTTAATTCTCTCTATGACCCTTCCTTATCTTTTAATCATGATCATTCCCTACGCTTCTCTTCTCTCTCCACCATAACCACTACTATAACCTCTTCCTTTGATTCCGAACCCGAAATAGAACCTGAACCGGCGGATTTCGCCGCCGCCTTCTCCTCCCAACGTTTTTTCTTTTCGTCCCCCGGACAATCCAACTCCCTTGTTAAATACAATAATAAAAATCCTAATTCTAACTCTTCCTCGTCTTCGTTACCCTTCGTTGTTAACACCAGTCAATTTGACAGTGCTAACAACGACAAAAATAACAATAATAATAGTAGTAAGAAGAAAAAGAAGGACGTGATTTTCAATGGAAGCGTGGCCGTGCCAACATACTCGCCAGATCCCTACCTAGATTTCCGGCGATCCATGCAAGAAATGGTGGAGGCACGGCCGGAGCTTATGGATGTAAAATCAAATTGGAATGTATTACATGAGCTTCTTCTTTGTTACCTTGCCCTGAACCCTAAAAGCACACACAAGTTCATTATTGGTGCTTTTGCTGACCTCCTTGTTAGCCTCATGCCATTCTAGCTCTTCTATTATCGCCGCCGTCCACCACCGTCGGCCGCCACCAAATCTCCGGTACCATTTGATAAATTTTGATTTATTTTGTTTTTGTTAGATCAAAAGTTATTATTGTTATTATATATGCTGTTTAATTGTAAAAATATAAAATTTTATGGAACATATCTACACAAGAGTCAATTTTATTGAAAATACTCATGTTATTATTATTTGGAAGGTTCCAAGTAAGTTACCACTTAACTTATAGTTTATTGATTGAAATTTGGGATCTTGAATTCTTGATGTGTGTGTATAAATTGAAATATAAAACAATGTAACGTGGGTGACAGATAATGATTGTCTCATTAAATTAATACAAGGCCTTAATAATTATTTCAATTCACATTGGTTGTTTCTTGATTTTCTTAGTAGTAACTAGTGAGTATAGTGCATAGTGGCACATTATCTTTAAATTGGTATTCTTTCTTTTCGAGGGTGGGGAACCTCTATTATACTTAGAAAAATTGGTCCCCTATCATAGTCATTGTCTTCTACTCCATCTTGTCGATCATTTCCAATTTTCTCTTTTTAAAATAAATAAATAAATAATTGTTTTGTTTTTATTTGGGACAAATAAGAACCTTTTTGGTAGTGTAAATTAATCTTTCTTGATAATTTAATTAAACAAATATAAGAAACTAATTTTTAATTAGTCAATATTAATTAATTTTAAAATTTATAATTTACGGTATATATTAAAAAATTATAATTTAGAATATAAATTTAAAATAAATAGAATAATTTTAAAAAAGTTAGTTGATATTACTCGAAAAAACTTATTCCCTCACATTATTCTTTAATTAATTAATTTCTTGTTGTGTACTTCATATGCACGTTTTTGTTTAGGCATTGCTAATAAGAAGCAATAAAACAATTTTTCGGTAAATGATAAACTTCTAAAGCTTTTAACGTATTGAACGAAAATTAAAGTTGAAATATATATTACTATCTTAATTAACAATTGCTATTAAAATGTTCTTTAGTTAAACCGTTTTTCTTTTTTATTTTTACTAGCATATATAAATTTTATTATTGGACAACACATTTCATTCTCTTATTAATACATTTTTTTGTTTAATTGTGAGGTTATTTAAGATATCTAGACAATGATACACAAAACCTTCCTTAATTCAAGGTGCATGGTAGTTATATCATATATGACTAGCTAGGAGTATGTGTCAAGAAACTTTAATTAACATTAAATTTCTTGACTTTTGTGGTCATTTATTAATATGCCGTATTGTTAGGACTTCATTTAATTTTTAATGAAACGTGTCATTTCTCGACTTTTGTTTAATTCTTATCATGAATTTAATTAACACATACTTTAAAAGATATATTACTGTATGTATCTGTACAATTTTTTTATAAATATATTTAACTTATTTAATATATTTTTTATTTATGTAATTATATATATATTTGACAAATTATTTTGCAAAATTTGTACAGAATGTAAATTTTAACTTAAGTTCACTTCTATAATATGTAAAAATAAAGGTTTAGTTAATATATGTTCTTAGGGCACATAATAAGTTTATTATTAGTCGAAAATTTTAAATATTTTTATTTAATGAATATAAAATAATAAACGTATTGAAAATTTAATTTTTTATATTTTTAATAAAAATTTTTTAATTTATAAATTTAACATGCATTTTTAAGACATAAAATAGATAAATCCTTAAGATAAATTTAGAAACAACTTCTTATCTCAAATTTAAAAATATTTTCACAACTATTTCAATTTACTACAATTCTTCTAGCTAGTTTTGGCATAATAAAAATGCTCTATTGCTAAATTTATTATAAATTTTTATTTTTTTTCAGTTAAAAATTCTATTATATTTGTAAATTAAACTCATAAAATTTTATTTCTAAAAAATCACAAAAAAAAAGAATTTGAGTCATCAAATATGACCTTTACTTATCAAATATGAGTCATCTCTTTTTTTCTTAAAGTATTTTTTCGTTTGGTTCAAAGTAAAAAAGAATTTGCTAGAATTGTTAGAGAATCTTTAAGTGAGTATAAAATAGTATTCTTCCTTAATTAAATTCTATGTTCATGGCTAGTTGGTTTGAACCTAATTTTATTTTGACCAACATCAAAATTAATCATATTATAAAATTTTCTTTAAGATATATATTTTTCAAATAGAGATATATTTAAAATTTTAAATTGTGCACTATATAAGACATCTTTATAAAATAATATCAAAAAAAGAATTAATTAAGAATTTTACAAAATATATAATTGATTTATTATTGATATACAAATTATAATTACATATTCATTAATTAAAACCATTTCAATTAGAGTCTTCTGTGTTCGCGTTTTAAATTGTTTTACACTTCATAAAGGATATACTCTAATTCTAAGTTTCTAAACTTTATATTCGAACGTTATCCTAACATTCATAATGAGCTTATACCTACAAAAGAATAAAAAATAATAAAAAATGTATGTAAAATTTTAGATAATACTTCATTAATAAAAATGATCAATTTCGATAAAAAAAATACAATATCATTATATAAAATAATTAAGAAAAAAATTTAAAAATAAAAACAAAATAATTTGACTCTACACTCATGCACGCGGTAAAAAATACTCTAGGTATAATATTCATAAAGATATATAAAAAATTATAATTATTAAAAAGATATAATATAAAATATTTTAAATATTGACAATATTATCATAATTAATTATTAAATATTAATAAATATAATCATTTAAAATTGATACTTTCCAAAGAAAAAACAAAAACAAAAAAAAGAGAAGCAAGCATACTCACGCCAAAACATGCCATGTTAGCATGCTTGGCACCATAATGTAAGTATGGTAAAATATATATACAATGATAATTATATAAGAATAAGTGATTTAAAATATTAATACACACGTTCTAACTTTAATAATATATAAATATTATCTCTTTCATAATCATGTATTAATATTCACGTTTCTTTGATAATATTTGTTGCTAATATTATATAATATATTAATATATGTAAAATATTATATAAAAAACGTATTTAATGCATTCTTTTTTTATACACCTTTAGTATTATTGACAAAAAAAATTATTATTATTTTAAAAGATACATTTTTAATGTATTGATAGCTTAAAAATATATTAAAATTATATGACATACTATTATATTAGTAGTATTTTTAATTCAATTACTTAGATATATTTAAATCTAATAAAAAATCATAAATGGTAAAAAAAAAATTCAAAAATTAAATATTATATCTTTAAAATAAATAGACATAACTTATCAAATTCAAATATATTAGCATGTAGATCGACGAAAACAACTCAAAATAAAACATAATGGATGTAATGCATTGTAAATAATGGTGTAAAAGATGATCCTGTTGCAACAATACAAAAAATTAAATAAGAATACTCATTATATAATTAAAAAAAATAAAAGTAAGGTTGAATTTATAAAAAAATGACAAAATTATAATTTATACCTTAAAAATGATCAATTTTAATTAAAAAAATATATTATCATTATATGAAATAGTTAAAAAAGAAAAAAAATTAAAAACCAAAAACTAAATACTTTGGCTCAATAAAAAATTGAGCTCTTTTCAAGAAAATTAATTTTACCCACATTCCATTAGATATATGAATAAATTCAACCATCTTTTAGTAAAATAGAGTTCATTACCCTTTTCTTAAACTCTTACATCCATGTAATTAGAATTCGGATCAGTAAATATAATCCGATGTGGTATTTAATGGATGTGGTGCATTGCAAACAATCGCACTATAAAGTTAGATGAAAAAATAAGTTTTATTAGTAGGAATAATTATCAAATTATCAAAAGAATAAGAGAATAACTACATCAATAAAAAATTATAAAAAATTATAATTTGCACTTTAAAAAGATCAATTTCAATAAAAAATAAATGATACATTCTTATTCTATAAAATAATAGGAAGAATAACAAATTAAAAAATTAAATAAAATACTTTAACTCTAAAATTTAGATTCATAAATAATAAAAAATCCAAACCTAAACCCTAAACCTTTAGTAATTATGGGAATGTTCAATCACTATGTGTTATTAACACACATGCATAACAAAGTTATAAACACAAATATTATATAAATGTTATTTATATATGATTGATAATTATATATATAATTAATATAATTAGAATTAGAATGATTTATAATTAAAGTAATTGATAATTAGTATAATATTCATTAATAAATATTAATTTTTTTATATAATTATAAATAATATATTTTTCTAAAATAAGTTAAGAAGAGAAAGGTACGCATACTAATATCAAAATGTTTTACGCCAGTATTCTTGGTAATATATCTTATTATATATTTATTAAAATAAATAATTAACAAATTTTATTAATAATAATCCTAACTCTTGTCCTTAACAAACCCTTTATTTATTTATTTCTGCATGTGGCAAACCACAAGTGAAGTCCTAGCAAGGAAAACGTACCATAAAGAATTATAGCAATCCAGCATAGAAACGATGTCAACATGCATTAAGTGCGTAACTGCATCCATATAGATTCTCTCCGATAAAAATACATGTGAAGAATCACAAAAAGTCATCACATGTCATTATCATACAAAACAAAAATAGTTTTATACTTTTATTTCATTAAATTATCTTTTCACCTTGTTACCCACTTTTATTTTATCTAGCAGAAATACACAAGGATAATAAAACTAAACAAACCATTTTTTATATAGTTCATTAAATTTTATAAAAAAAAAAAGTCTATTTATTTGTATCCAACAGAGACCTATATTTGGACACTAACACTTAACCCACTTCGGGACTCATTTTTTCAGTTATGGAAACTACGAATGTGTTGTGCTTCGTTATGGATTTTTGGGGTGTTAGACCATTGGCGCAGTTTTTTTTGAGCTGCAGTGTGAAGAACTCGGACCATGCGAGTTGTGTGTATGGAAAAGGTAATGATCAAATCGGAGGGTCCGAGTTGTAAGTAGAGAAATTTTGAATCTTCGACAAAACAAATCGGACTGTCCGTATTCTATGTATAGTTAATTTATTTTAGAAATTCGTGTTGTTGGAGCAAATCGGACCGTCCGACAAGACCCCTCCCACTCGTTCCGTCTAATTTCTCTTCTGCTGACACCACATGCATGTAAAGTACACTTGAACTCCGTAACGAAGTCCTACCCATCTTCACCTCCATAATAAAATTAAAAAGTGCCATTTCGGTGGTGTTCATATTTAAGAAAATTTCCAACTAGAAAATAAGCTTATCTTTTAATTAATATTTGCATGCAAATAATAGTAAGCTAAAAGAAAGAGGAAAAACTAGGCTTTTTTTGTAGGGTGCAGAGTAGCAAAAGACTAGTTTTTGTTGTATGGGATGAAACCAAATATTGGTTCTGTATCACTGAAACCCTCCTTTCAATTAATGCTTCCTTAATGATATAGCCTTTAATTTCAACTCATGTATTCCAAATTCCGAATCCTAGTTATCTTGTTTTCACATGGTTTATTATATTATACTACTCCATTTAATATTTAAACTGACAGAAAGAAATATATAAAGAATTATATTTTTAATAACAAAATTGTATAGTATATGTTAAAATAATATTATTAAAATGGCCTTTGTAACATGTAATTAACTCGTTAAATTTGTCTCTAAATATTGTCTAATTTATTAAAAAAACTAAAAGTTAATATTTTATTTTAAAAGTATAAAAATAAATAATTTTAAATATTTAAAGTTTTTTACACAAAATAATTAAGTTAGAAAAAATTAGATATTAAATTATAGTATAAAATTCACCCTGTGTATATGAACAGTTACTAATAACGGTATTATTGAATTTTTTTAATTGTTTTGGTAGCTAGTCAATTAAGAAGTTGATTGGCTTTGATTAAATAATTGAAGTTGTTACGTTGGACAGTGAAAATAGTGATAAGTCGATATCAATACAATGCAATAAAGAAGTACAATTCATCTCTTAATAATTGTAGTGGGTTTGATATAGCACTGAATCGCTGCATTCAAGACAATAATGAATGGCTTAGAAAAAGGGCAAATCACAACAAAGTAAAATAAGAAATTTGGCTGAGAGACAGAATCACAGAATCACGGAATCTCAACACTTTTTTTGCCCATTTCCCCATCTCTTTAACGATATAAATTATATGATTTCTTTGTTTTATTCACTGAGATGTCTCGGCTGTAGGAATAAGACACGTACAAGATTCACTAATTGAATTTTTTTATCAGTGTCTTTTTCTTTTTGTTTTTTTTTTTTTGTTTTAGTTATGTGTAAGGAAGTCAATTAAAATCTAATTGTTAATTGGCAATTCATAAGTGGAAACTTTTTTATTAATTAAATTTCGAATAAACTACCAAAATTAATCTTAAAAAATTTAAATATTGATAAATCTGATTATAAAAAAAAAACTAACTTATAATTCTGATTGATTTATTTCGTTCGTCAAAACTAATTAAATGTCAAATGGAGATGAATGGCATTAACTAGTGATTTAGCCTACGTATTGCATTACTAAATAAGTAAATACATAACACCCTAGACATGGATATTCGAATTTAAAATTAAAATAAAATTAATGAAAATAGTGATTTAAACAAAGACTCTCGGTGTGACACTTCATTTCGTACTCTTTATTTCATAAAACTTTTATCCTAACAGAGTCACACGGACTTAAATACCGTTTCTAATAATTCTGTTTTAATTTTAAATTCAATTATCCACGTCATAGATGACACGTATTCAGTAACATGACGAGTAGGCTAAATTACTAATGTTAGCTGGTTAAGGATTCGATGGTCGCAGAATGTTTGGACTATTAAATAGTTCCAGAACAAAATATATTTTTTAAATTTTTTAATAACTGCTAAATAATTTTTTTTTAATTTTAATTAGAAATTAACCCGTATATTTTATTTAATCATAAAAATTATTTTTTATTTTATAAATAATTATTTTATCATAAATCTATCATATTTATTAACAATTAAGAACAAAAATAATAACGAATTAGATCTTCTATTGATCCTAATAAATTTTTTGGCTATTCCAATCGATTAAAAGATTATATTTGATCCGTGACGTTTGTGATGAACCATAAAATCGTGTTTTCTTGAAAACCAATCGATTGGATTACAGTTTATCACAAAACAATCGATTGAAAATTGCAAGGCAGCATAGTTTTCGCATAAATCAATGGATTGGTCATATTACCCAATCGATTGAACGATGAAATAAATGTGGATTTTTTTAAATTCAATCGATTGTTTATACTTTCCAATCGATTGAATACTTCAAAACAACCCGAGATCTCACAATTCAATTGATTGCTTTTGTTACTCAATCGATTGAATTCATCAAAATAATATGGATTTGCCAAATTCAATCGATTGGTTGTGCAACCCAATCGATTAAAGTGTGTACTACGCCTATTTCAATCTTGTTATCGTTTTTAGAAATTATCTTGTTATTCATCTATCTTATCTTTAAAATTCTATCTTCAATTTTTAAGGTTTTATTTTGATTTAGATACTCTAATCTTATTTTTCCTTAATATTAACATTATAAATTGGTGAATAATCTATCACCAATTATTCAATCCCACCATTGAAAGCGTGTATCATTCTCTTTGATTATAAAAAAATTAATTATTTTTCTTTCGAACATCCATTTACTCAATATCCAAATTTTTTTCAATTTTTATCCGTCTATTTAATATCCACTATTTGTTAATCGTTAATTGACAATCACCGTTGCAGCAATCAGCAAAGGTCCATTCAATTTTTTTATTATAGTGTTCAGAAAATAATCCATCGTTTTGATTACAAAATCGAGGTCAGTGAATAGAATCTCTAATTTTGCAATTATTCGTTTTGATACTTTATTCGTGAAATTGATTGTGTAATGAAAAAATATTTTTTATCTTTTATTAATTCACAGACATTGAGAAATACTAAAAATTAAATAGATGTTATTATTTGTTATTATTAATTAGCTAGCAATCAGGAACGGACCTAGAGGGGGCGAGTAGTGGCCTGGACCCCCCAAAATTTTAAGAAACTATACTTATATATAAGATTTCTGTTTAAAAAATAAAAACATATTATGTAATTTAATAGTTTTATATGCATTATTTTTTACTATGTAATAGATCTATGTCTTAATTGTTTAATTCACTAATATTTTTTACCTAACTAATTTAATATCATACCCTCGAGTCTTTGTACCTTTCAAATTAGTTTTTATATAATAATTTATATATTTATTTTTTAAAAAAATCATTTTTTTATATTAATATATTTAATATTCATATTTTTATATTAATAATAACTTAAGTAGTTATGTTTTGGTAATCACATTATGTACTGTAGATATTATTTTCTTGTAAAAATATTAATTCTTCTTCTAAATTTATGTTGGTAAAAGAAAAATTTTATAAAGATATCGTATATCTTGTATTCTATAAGGGTATTGTGTCTTTCAAATAATTAATAATTTATAATTTATTTTCAAATTTTTTAAAATTTTTGAAAGAATGAATTTTAATTAATAAGATATGGAATAATTTTTAGCAAAACTCGTTATAAATTATTGGTATTTTATAAATTTATAATGTACAATTGATATTGTTATATTTTATTTATGTAATTATCATATTAAAAATAAAATTGTGAAAAAAAAATTATAATTATATGTATCTTAATAAATCTGTTAAAAAACTAACTCCAATAACTACATGTTAATTATTTTCAGAGATTAAAAAAAATTATATAAAAATTGGTACCTCCATATTAAAATCTCTGGATCCGTCCCTGCTAGCAATATTAGAATCTATCTATTTTATGTAATGTTATAAGACGGAGTGTACTGAATTTTGTTTTTTCATTGAACATTTTTAAGATGTCAGGTATATTTACGGACACTGAGATGAATGAGCAATACCAGGAGGACGATGACTTTAACCAACAAGAAGAGCTAGTAAGTGACCAAGATATGATGGATGAACAGAATGAATTCGAACAAGATTTCGGAGATGAATTTACTGAGGGAGCGTATTTTTCTGAATCTGATCAGTCAGAAGATATCCTTGAAGCTGCTTATGCAGTTGACTCCGTGCAAGATATTACAACTTTGAAATTTAGTGAAAATTTTGCGGAGGAAATTGGAAAAGATCACTTTTCTACTTTGCAGCTTGCATTTGATTTTTATCTGAAGTACTCAAAGTCGAAGGGCTTTAGTGCAAGGAAGAGCAAGACCTTCAAGAATAGTATTGGCGAGATTTAAAAAAAAAGTTTGTATGTCATAGGCAAGGATTCAGGGAGGAGAAACATTACACGATAGAAAAAAAGAAGAAGGAGCCTAGATTGGAAACAAGAACTGGATGTGAAGCTCGAATGGATGTTAAATTTGTACCAGAAACTGGAAGGTGGCATATCTTTTATTTCTCTGACGAACACAACCATGATCTATTGGATGCCCAATTCAGTGCTATGTTGCCTGCCCACAGAAAAATGTCAGAGGCAGATATTATGCAAATGATGAACATGCTAAAGTCAGGGATTAGCACTTCACAGATATTTGGTCTTCTAGCTAGTCAAGCAGGCGGGTATGAATTTGTTGGCTTTGGTCCCAGAGATATGTACAATGAGATTGCTCGGCAAAGGCGTCAAATTCCTGGTGATGCAGCATGAGTGTTGAAGAAGTTGGAGGATATGCGATTGAAGGTTCCACAATTATATTTCAAGGCATGTCATGATTCAAGAGGTTTGTTACGTAACTTGTTCTGGTCTGATGGGATTAGCCAACTAGACTACCAACTCTTCGGGAATGTTATTGCTTTTGATGCTACGTACAAGAAGAACAAGTATAGTTGTCCATTAGTCATATTCAGCGGGATTAACCACCACAACCAAACAATTATTTTTGCTGCTGCGTTAATTGTAGACAAAACTACTGATACATATATTTTGCTCCTGCGTCAGCTCATGTTTGCAATGAAGGGCAAGACCCCGACCTCAATAATAACTGATGGGGCCATGGCGATTAGGAATGCAGTAAGAGAAGTATTTTCCGAAGTTAGACATAGATTATGCTCTTGGCACCTTATTCGAAATGTAACTAGCAATGTTGGAAATTCATCGTTTACATCTAAATTCAGAAAAATCATGTTGGGAGACTACGAGATTCCCGTGTTTAAGCGTAAGTGGGTTCAGCTTATTGAAGAATTTCGCCTTGAGGATAAGCCGTGGGTGATCAACATGTACGAAGAGAAGCATATGTGGGCTACTGCATATATAAGAGGAAAATTCTTTGCTGGCTTTAGGACTACCTCAAGATGTGAAGGTTTACACTCAGTTGTGGCAAGGTATGTGGGGTCGCGGTATGATTTGACAAGTTTTGTAGAGAATTTTCAAAGGTGTGTTGCACACTTGCGCTTTAAAGAATTTAATGCTGATTATGAATCTACACGTGGGGTGCCCGTCATGCAGACTTGTATAGAGCTGCTAGAGAGATATGCTGCTGAGTTATATACTCATGAGATATTTCTTTTGTTTCGGCCATTTCTCTCTAGAGCTGGATCAATGCGGGTGCTAAACATAGAGAATAGCGATGATTGCATAAAGTACATTGTGTGTAATCATGGGAGGCCCGATTTTATATGGATCGTTGATGAGAGAACTTTTGTGTGGTCTAGAATTTTATAAAAATAATCACGTTGTAGGTATAGTTTCTAAACTAACTAAAATCCTTTCGTACAAAAGTTTTGGTTGTCACAAGTAACAAACCCCTAATAAAATTGATAACCGAAGTATTGAAACCTCGGGTTGTCTCTCAAGGAATTGCAGGGAAGTATGAATTATTATTGGTTATGGAAAAAGGTATATTTTTTGGGGTTTTTGAAATAGGAAACAAGGGAATAAATTGGCAAGGAAGTAAATTAATAACTAGAAAAACTCTTGGCAAAGTACGAGAACTGGAAATCCCATCTTAGTTATCCTTATCAGGTGTGATAAGAATTGTTATTACTCCCACTTAGTTAACCCTTATTAAATAAAGGAAAGTCATGTGGACTAATCAATTTGATTCCTCAAGTCCTAGTCAATTCTTATGGAAAGACTAGCTTTAGAGGGATCCAAATCAATAAGCAATTTCCAATTTTCAATTAACAGCTGAGTTTGACAACTCAAGTGTCACCAATTACTCAACCAAAGCCAAAAGGGGAAAATCCAAATTATTTATATCATAAATAGAAGAAAGCAACCATAAATCTGAAATATCTCGAATTGTATTAAATAGAAAATCAAATTAAACATAGGAATCCATAAACCAATTTGGCAACATAAGTAATCAATAAAGGAAAATAGATAAAGTAGAATACTAAGGCAATTAAAAGTAGAAAAGAAACTAAATTAAAGAACATTGAACCTGGAATTGAGAAGGAATGAACCATAAACTAAGAGAATCCTAAATCCTAAAACCTAAGAGAGAGGAGAGAGCCTCTCTCTCTCTAGAGACTACATCTAAAACCTAAAATTCTCTGTATGATTGATGAATGTTGAATGAAATTCTTTGATTCCCTCATATTTCCAACCTCTATTTTGTGTTTCTGGGCTTGGATTTGGGCCGAAAAAGGGTCCAGAAATCGCTGGAGGCGAATTCTGCAACTTTCTGCACGTTGCGTCTGTCACGCGTATGCGTAGGTCACGCGTGCGCGTCATTTGGAAGTTTTCCTTGTCACGCGAACGCGTCAGTCATGCGTACGCGTCGTTTGTGCTCTGTGCCAGGCATGTGTCCGCGTCGTCCATGCGTGCGCGTCGCTGCCATTTTCTTCAAAACTCCATTTTGTACATTCCTTCCACTTTTGCACGTTTTCTTTCTGTCCTCTAAGTCATTCCTGCCCTATAAAGCCTGAAAATACTTAATACACAGATCACGACATCGAATGGTAATAAAGGATATATTAAAATTAACATTTTTGAGGCTTAGGAAACATGTTTTCACATATATCACATAATAAGGAAGGAATTGTAAAACCATGCAAATTATATGAATAAGTGGGTGAAGAATTGATAAAAACACTCAATTGAGCACAAGATGAATCATAAAATAGTGGTTTATCAACCTCCCCACACTTAAACATTAGCATGTCCTCATGCTAAATTCAAGAGAAACGGAAAAAGAGTGAAGATAGAATGGTGGAATCTTATGCAATGCAATCTATTCTAAATACAAGCTATCTAAATGAATCATGCAATTCTAATTACTATCCACCTAGATATATAAAGCTTACATGTGGTTAAATTGAGTCCAATTTTCAAGGAATCATATATGCACAGCCAAAGGCTAAATCATGTTAAAACACATTCACAATTGAGTTGAGTTAGTCAAAAGAGTTCACAAACTTGCAAGACAATCAATAATTAAACATGGATATATGGAAATGAGCTATTGAACCCTCACTGGATTTGTATATACACTCTAATCACTCAGTGTTTGGGGTTAATCACTCTACTCTTCTCTAGTCATGCTTTCTAAAACTTTGTTCTTCATCTAACCAATCAACAAATATATAATGTACACATGCAAAATATCATGAGGTCTTTTCAAGGTTGTAATGGGGTTAAGGCAAGGGTGAGGATATATATATGGCCAAGTGAACTATAAATTGAATCCTTGATTAATCTAAGATCTCACCTAACATATACATACTCTTTACAATTATAAAATTATGCCTAACTACCTAATTTTCCCACTTTTGTATCATATACTCATGCATAAAATTATTTTTAATTTTATCCTATGTGCATTGATCTTTTTACTAAACTCATTATTGGGGTAATTTTGTCCCCTTATTTATTTATTTACTTATAGAAAAATTTTATTTTATTTTATTTTATTTTTTTATTTAGTTTTTTTAGAGAAACATAACATATATCAATGCACATAGTATTTTAATTATTTTGGTCTTACATGAGTATGTACCCAATTTCTAAATAATTTATCAATTTAATACCTTTTTCCTATCAACCCATGTTTCCACGGTTTCTCCACACTTAGTGGATACACAATCTCTATCTTAAGCTAACCAAATATTCAATTTGGGTGTTATTCTATTTGTTTTTCTGCTTAAGGCTAGTGATGTGGCTATAGAACAGAAGGGGATTAAAAGGCTCAAGGTGGCTAACAAGGGTGACATAAAAGGGTAGGCTTATTTGGGATAAGTGAGCTTTTAAATAAACATGGCCTCAATCATATGCTAGCATGTAACTACATTCTATATTGGACATATATAATAGAACAAAGTAAAGATTGCAAGCATAGAGAAAGAAACACACAAGAAAGAAAATATTTATGGTTAAATAATGTAACCATGTAAGTAAGCTAAAAAACTCACGGGTTGTGTGTTCTTTGGCTCAAAAATCATATATCAGTTATGTACATCATGCAAGTAGAAATAAAGAGTTTCCATTCAACTCAATGTGAATCTTTAAATGACTCTTATAAAAATAAGTATATTCTTTGAAAAATGTTGTCAATATACCGACATTTATTGCTATATATATATATATATATATATATATATATATATATATATATATATATATATATATATATATATATATATATATATACTAAGTGGATTGTTGTGATTATGAAAAACTAAAATTTTCTAGTTTACTCTTTATTTTCAATTAAACCAAATTATCATATGCTTAAAGGGTAAACTAAACTAAATAATTCATATTTTCTATATCACAACTAATAAGCTAAGAGTGCGAATTAAGCTAATTATCTAAGATATATATATAGCCCAAAGTGCAAAATGTAATAAAGTCGAAATAAACAAAAAGTACAGTAAAAGAAAATGTGCAAGTACTAAAAGGAAAAATAAGATAAAATCAAATAAAATAAAGCAAAAATACAAAATAAAGCAAAAATAGGATAAAAAGGGTCTGAAAGTAGTTCACCAAAATAAACTCGCCAGAGATGGCGACCTCCCCACACTTATATAATAGCATCATCCTCGATGCTCAATCAGGCTGGGTGTGAAGGGATGTCATCTCCGGAAGGGTGTGCTGATGCTGTCTCTATAGGCTCAGGCAATGAAGGTGCCTAAGGCTCTGCCTGGATAGGGACCTGTGGGTCTGCTGGCTGTATTTACTGGGGCTCCTCATGCTGGGGTGCTGCCTGCTCGGGTCCTGCCTGCTCAGCCTCTGCTCGTGCATCCTCCTCATGCTCATCCGCCTCCTCCTCAGATGGCTCTGATGGTGTGTCAGGCTCGGAGGGGATGTCAGTGTGTCCTGTCCTGATCATTAGCTTCAAATGCTCGTAGCGTCGCTTGCTGCGACGCTCAGACCGCTCATATCGCCGCTGGTCGCGGCGCTCCATCTGGTCTAGCCGCTCAAAGAGGCGGTGCACTAAGTGGTAAATGGGCTGGGAGGCAGATGAGGGTGCTGTGGGTGTGGGTGGTGGGCAGGTGCTGAAGGGGCATCAGAAGATGTGGCTGCATCAGCGGAGGCAATGAGAGAGGGCGGTCTGTAGCCCAGAGCCATGAACTTCCTGCCATGTGGGATGATCTTCTTGCAGTTGGCGGCTGGTGGCTTCTCATCCGCAAGCTCCCAGGGTACCTAAGCTCGGCGGCCCATCTGAGTAATCAAATAGGGGAAGGGGAGAGTGCCTCGGACATAGACTCTGGCCATATAGTATCGGATAAATCGGGGAAGGTACATGTCCTTGCCCTCCATCACGCACCAGATAAGAGTAATCATTGCAGCTGGCACCTCAGTCTCGTGAGTGCTCGGCATCACATAATTGCTTAGGATTTGTTGCCATAGCCGAGCCTCATCATTCAGATAAATAATTTTTATGTCTTTTGGGGTTACTGTTGACTTACCCATAACCCATGGGACAGCAGGGTCAATAGCTATAGTGCGCTTCACTGCTTCCCAATCAAATCTCATAAATCTCATATCTTTCTCAGCCTGCTGATAACCATCTGGTTGATCGGATTTATGCAGGAAATGGAGGATATCTTCAATTGCCTCCTTAGTAACTAGAATCTGCTTCCCTCTGAGCTGTACTGCATCCAGGGTCATTTTAAAATAGTTGCAGTAAAATTTCCTGACGCAGGATGCATTAACCTTAGTCAAGTTCCTCTCCAGAAAGAACCAGCATCTCTGTTTGATTTGTTTTGTGGTGTACTGTTGTAATTCAGCTGGAATTTTGAGGGTCTTTTCTAGATATAGGTTCCTTGCAGTTGCAAAGACCGGATACTTCAATTCACAGTATCGATTTGCAAACTTGACTGGATCAGTTGCAGGCACTAACTGATCAGCTTTTTCCTGCGGAGTAAAGTTCTTCTCATGCCAGGAATCATCATGCAGTATATCTAGCAGAGCCATAGAGGACTCTCCTCTTTTCCTTTTATCCGTGCCTGCTTTAGCTTTTCCTTTCTTTTTAGGGTCAGACATCCTAAAAAATAGAGTTTCTAGAATATAATTTATTAAACTAAAGCAAAAAAAAAGGAAGGCAAATAGTATTCAAGTAATATAAGCATAGATGAGTAAAAGAGGAATGAATATCAAAGCATGAAGTAAGTCAGATAGATGTAGAATTTTGGACTGTATACAAGAGAAAAGTCAAGAAATTTAATTAAGAATCACAATCCAAGAACTATGAGATGCAGAATACTTGTTTGTTAGGAATAACAATAATCATGCCTTGAAATGGGTTGAAAGTAGTTAGTTGAAAACTAAGAGAGAAGTTAGAAAGTTAATGGAGTTAAGAGTTAAAAAGTGAAGTTAAAGTTAGTGGCATGGTATTGTAGTTCCTAATTAACAAGAATTGCACAAACTTGAAGAACAAGCAACTCACATTCAAGCAGATATTGCATATTATTGATGATAAACATGAAGATAAAAGAAGCATGAAAAGTATTAAGAATCATCAATAATGCGATTTAACTAAGAAGGGAACCAGAAGGAGTAGGAATGCTAGCCCATCCGTCCATGAATTGGTTGGGTTGAAACCAGTTAGTGCAGAATTCAAAAGTACCAAAGCCAATTCATAAATGGGAGTTGAGTGAAACAATTTGCAAAAAAATTGGGTAGCATTCCGGCAGTTAAAGGAATATTTCTGGGAAAACAAATAGCGGAATCAACAGCCAGATAAATGTTGTGAGTGGCAGATAGCATGAAGAACAAGAAATCAATGAATCAGGAAGCATAAAGCAAGGTGAAGCAGTTGGCTAATTTGAAACTCAATCAAGCATTAAGGAGATCCTACGAATTCTTTATCAATTAGAAACACTATAACCATGTGTAAATTCATAGGAATCAAGCGAGTGAGTCAATAAAATAGCAAGAAGCAATGATTCGTAAATGCAGCCAGCTTTCTCTTATGGTAAATCCAGCAATTGATAATGAGCAAAGAATATGCATTCAAAGAATTTATGGTCACTGAGAAAATGGAAATGAAAGGTCAATTGCAATTCAGATTTGAATTTCATTAAAATTAGATATTAAGAATCCAAAATTAAGGAACCAAGTTAGCACAGATAAGATCTCAACAGCATGAACAAATCAAGGCAAGCTCATACAAAGCGCAACATTTGTCAATTATCATGAAGAACAAGGTGATTCACATGACGCATGCAACATTAAACAGAACAAGGTAGCTGGTTAATCCCTAAACAGAACCAATTTTTTTCAAGAAATTTTTCAAAAATTTTGGCAGCATGCCGGCTATAAATTGGACGTTCCCGGGTAATAAACAGCAGCAGAAATTCAGTTCATATGACGTTAAAGTAGTACATAAAATAGTAAAAAATATCAAGTCACATGAATTCAGAAAAACAAATTCAGTCTGCAGCAAGAAATGCAATTTAGGTGGAATAATGTCAAAACAACATTAAACAGGAATGAACAGCATATTCGCAGCATCAACAGCACAGCAGTTTCAAAATTGTAAATAGATAAAGCAAGCAGCAAGAATGGCGCAATTATTAGACCTAAATCCACTAACCACATCCTAGCTACCTAACCACCTAAAATTCACTACGAACATGCATCTCTAACTATCCTAATTCGAACAAAATGTAACTAAGCTAATTAATCTAATTTAACAGAATTCAAATTTGAGTTTGCAGAGATAGAGGCAGTGAAACCTGGGGGGTGTTGTGACACTAGAATTGGGGAAAGAAGAAAGAGGGTTGGTGTCGCCGAAAGTGGTGACGGCGCGGCAGCTCTACGGCGGCGCAAGGAGGTGCGGTGATGGCGGACTTGGGGTTGGCAATGGGGCAGGGGTGAGAAGAGGAAGAGAAGGGAGAGAAGAAAAGGAAGTAGGGGGAGGGGGTGATGGTGGCGGCGGGGTCGTCGATGGTGGCGGCGGGGGATGGTTTGGTCACGGCGGAGACAGGGAACAGTGGGGGTCAGTGACGGTGGAAGGAGAAGGAGAAGAAGAGAAGAAGGAAAAAGGGAGAGGGGGTGAACGGCGGCGGGTTTGGGGATCGGCGACGGTGGCAGTTTTAGGGGCTGATGGTGGTTTTGGGTGGAGATGGAAGGTTGGAGGGAGGAGAGGAGAAGACTGTGAGAGAGGAGGGGAAAAGTGGGCACGCGAGGGCTAGGGTTTCTGCGTCAGGGTGGTTAGTGAATTCAAATCCACGCGTACGCGCGGGTCACGCGTGCGCGTGGATGAGGGAAAATTGGAATGGCGTGAAAGCGTCATTGACGCGAACGCATGAAGAGGGGTAGGTGAAGATGACGCGTACGCATGAAGCACGCGTACGCGTCGACCAGAATCGTGCTAAATGCACGATTCTAGCGTCGTTTTGGCGCAACTCTCTGTTTCAATTAAGGGGGAAAATTTTTTCACGTGACACGTACGCGTCTCCCATGCCCACGCGTGGTGTGTGTAAGTGAAAATGACACGTACGCGTCATTGACGCGCATGCGTGGCCCAAATTGTGCCTAACGCATACCAGCCGCACAATTCCAGCCCAACTTTCTGGGCGTTTGATGGCGACGCCGATTTGGAATCGACGCCCACGCGTGGTGTAAATTTTTTTTTATATAGAATATGCAGAATGCAAGATGCAGATGCTGATGCGGATGTTATGAATGATACTAGGGAAATAAAATAAAATAAAATAAAACTAAAAAAAACAAACAAAACAAAATAAAATCAAAATTGAAAAGGAACGATCATACCATGGTGGGTTGTCTCCCACCTAGCACTTTTAGTTAAAGTCCTTAAGTTGGACATTTGATGAGCTCCTTGTTATGGTGGCTTGTGCTTGAACTCATCCAGAAATCTCCACCAACGTTTGCAATTCCAATAGCCTCCAGGGTCCCAAACTAGGCACAGAAAGCCTTCGAGCAAGTTAAAGCAGGTGCTCCGGCTCCAGGGATGTTGATTGTCAGAATAAATTCCAAGATCCCAAACCTTGCTTTTGTAACCGTCTTCGCTTTTATCTACATTATTCCAACCGGGCAGTACACAACTTGAATTCTCACTGAAGCATCCAAACAGCTTTCTAGACACATACAATTGAACTCTACACCAATCCGTGCAGTTCCATTTGGAGCGTGGGATTGGATTGAGCCTTGGATGCCCACTTCTATTATTAACCATCTCCCTCTTACTCTTAAAGCCGTAGAGAGCTCTAAGCTGGCCATCGGTTTCAAGCAAACCATATTCAAGTGGAAAGGTGAAGATGAAGGCCAAGGATTTTACCCACTTGAAGTTTTTATTGGGTGGTAATGGCCTTGGGAGAGGTGTTTCCAGTGGTCTTTCAAGCTCTACTTCCTTGTACTCTTCTGTGAATAATTCCACTTCCTTACAAACCTCTTCAACTGCAACCACGTCTTGATCAAAGTCTTCAATTTCTTCCTCATCACTCAAGTCATAAGTTGGAGGTTGAGAAAAGTCTACCTCCACATCATCTTCATATTCGCTTGGGGAAGATTCTTCAATCTCAAAGAATTCAATTGCGGATGCAAGTTCATTCTTAGGAGAGCTTAGTTCATGATCATCATTACCAAGGAAACTTGCTTCTTGATCTGTTCCGTCCAGTTATTCATAAGATACATGCCTTGGTGGTGCGGAATTTATAACCCACAAACTTACCGCCAAGTGCACCGAGTCGTACCAAGTAATACCTTACGTGAGTAAGGGTCGATCCCACGAGGATTGATGGATTAAGCAACAATAGTGTTTGATAAGATTAGTTAGACAAACAGAAAAGAGTATTTGAATATTCAATCGTGTAGAAATTAAAATAGTAAAGTAAATAAATTGGGAAGAAAATATAGAGAAAATAGTTAAGGTTTCAGAGTTATCTATTTTTCTGGATTAACTTTTCTTACTAACTAATTTAATAATGCAGGATTTAATTTATGGCAAACTATATGTGACTAGACCCTAATTCCTTAGACCTTCCTAGTCTCCTCTAAAATTCATTAACTGCCAATTTCTTGGTCAATTAATTCCAATTAGAGGGTGATAATCAATTTCTAGTTTATATGCCACAAAAACTCTAATTATCCAAGAAGTAAAAGGATTATATGTCACGTATCCTGTTAAATTTAGATAATTAAAATTTAGGAGAAATTATTTTCAAGCTGTTGTTCAAGTAAAGAGCTTTTCCAAGTTTTACAAGAACTCAAATAGAAAGAGGGTCATACTTCCGTTCCACCCAAATTCATAAGATAAAGAGCGAAAACAATTCTTAAATTATAAATCCATACACGAATTAAAATAGAAAAAGCAATAAAATTAATCTATAAAAATAGACAGAGCTCCTAACCTTAACAATGGAGGATTAGTTGCTCATGGAATATAGAATGTAAATTTGTACAGAATTCCCTAATGGAATCCCCTTAATGGTATATTCTACTAGGAGAGAAGTCTCCCCTTTTTATAACTAATCCTCATTAATTTGGAATCTAATATCTAAAACTAAAAATTAAAATAATATCTTTTTCTAGAATTAAAATTTGAATTTAAATTTGAATTAATTTAAATAATCAAATCTTCAATGGATGGATGGGGACCACTTGAATTGTCTATGCTGCAGCTTCTAATCTGTGTTTTCTGGGCTGGAAACTGGATCAAAATAGCCCAGAAATCGCCCCCAGCATTTTCTGCCAATTCTGCAGATCGCTCATGTGACGCGTCCGCGTCGTCCATGCGTTCGCGTCATTTGTGCATATTCCAGTCCACGCGTTCGCGTCAGGCACGCGATCGCGTCATTACGATTTCCTCTATTCTGCGCGGTCGCGTGAGCCATGCGTCCGCGTCGGTATTCGCTGGTCATCTCCTTGGCTTCTTTTCTTTCTCTGCAGAAACTTCATCAAATCCATCCGAATGCTACCTAAAATAATTAAAATTGCACAAAACTCAAAATAGCATCCATAGTGGCTAAAATATAATTAATTCTTAATTAAACTCAACAAATTAGATGCAAATTCACTAGGAAAAGATAGACAAGATGCTCATGCATCACTTGGGGATTGTGCACTATCCTCCTTAGCATCAATTGCAAATTTCTGGGCGAAATTCTCTACAATTCTTGATTCCCATGGAGGTTTAGCGTCTTCTAAGTCTTCAACGAATTCTTCTTCCTTGATAATTTCAGCTTCCTCTACTTGTTCTAGTATAAAGTCATGCTCCGTACTGTCAACCAGAGTTTCTAGTGTCTCCTTCATGCTACGTTCTTCATTAGATTCTCCACATGAAGCCATGGGAGTTCCTTGAGTGCCCGAACATCGGGAAGCTAATTGATTTATCGCTTGCTCCAGTTGATGAAGGGTTACATGAAATTGATCTACTGTTTCCTTCAGGCGAGCCTGTGATTCTTGGGTCGATGGATATGGACATGGTGCATATGGAAGTGGTGGTTCTTGGGAGTAATTGGATTGGAACTAGGGTGGATAAAGGTTAGGGTCATATGGAGGTGAATGGTTGTAGGTGGCTTGTGAGTATGGTGGTTCGAAGCTATGTTGAAAAGGTGGTTTATTGGCATATAATGGAGCTTGCTGGTAACTACAAGGGGGTCCACCATGTCTATCATCTTAGTACGCACCTCGGAATGGCTCTTGACCATAGTAAATTGGTGGAGGTTGGTTGTCATGTAAGGGTCCACCATAACTATTGTCTTGGCATGCATTGTAGAACGGTCGTTGTCCATGGTATCTTGGAAGGTGTTGTTGCCGAAAGGGTTGATCAGATCCTCGTGGCTCCTTCCATCTTTGATTGTTTTGACCTTGATGCATGTTCCTGTTATAGCTTCCATTCCTTTCAACAACATTAGAACCAAACTCAAAGCGACGGGGGTGAGAACTCATAGTAGCTAATAAAAATTAAAGAAAAACAAAAATAAAAACAAATAAACAAGCAGACAACTAAATATTTACAATAACCAATAATAAGGCACACGTTTGCAATTCTCCGGCAACGGCGCCATTTTTTAGGAGAAAACTTTTGTGTGGTCTAGAATTTTGTAAAAATAATCACGTTGTAGGTATAGTTTCTAAACCAACTAAAATCCTTTCATACAAAAGTTTTGGTTGTCACAAGTAACAAACCCCTAATAAAATTGATAACCGAAGTATTGAAACCTTGGGTCGTCTCTCAAGGAATTGCAGGAAAGTATGAATTATTATTGGTTATGGAAAAAGGTATATTTTTGGAGTTTTTGAAATAGGGAACAAGGGAATAAATTGGCAAGAAAGTAAATTAATAACTAGAAAAACTCTTGGCAAGGTATGAGAACTGGAAATACCATCCTAGTTATCCTTATTAGGTGTGATGAGAATTGTTATTGCTCCCACTTAGTTAACCCTTACTAAATAAAGGAAAGTTAAGTGGACTAATCAATTTGATTCCTCAAGTCCTAGTCAACTCCTATGGAAAGACTAGCTTTAGAGGGATCTAAATCAATCAGCAATTTCCAATTTTCAATCAACAGTTGAGTTTGACAACTCAAGTGTCACCAATTACTCAACCAAAGCCAAAAGGGGAAAAATATAAATTATTTATATTATAAATAGAAGAAAGCAACCATAAATCTGAAATAACTGGAATTGAATTAAATAGAAAATCAAATTAAACATAGGAATCCATAAACCAATTTGGCAACATAAGTAATCAATAAGGAAAAATAGATAAAGTAGAATACTAAGACAATTAAAAGTAGAAAAGAAACTAAATTAAAGAACATTGAACCCGGAATTGAGAAGGAATGAACCATAAACTAAGAGAATCCTAAATCCTAAAACCTAAGAGAGAGGAGAGAGCCCCTCTCTCTAGAGACTACATCTAAAACCTAAAATTCTCTGTATGATTGATGAATGTTGAATGAAATTATTTGATTCCCCCATTCTCCAGCCTCTATTCTGTGTTTCTGGGCTTGGATTTGGGCCGAAAAAGGGTCGAGAAATCGCTGGGGGCGAATTCTGCAACTTTCTGCACGTGGCATCTGTCACACGTACGCGTAGGTCATGCGTACGCGTCATTTGGAAGTTTTCCTTGTCATGCGTACGCGTCGTTTGTGCTCTGTGCCAGGCACGCGTCCGCATCGTCCATGCATGCGCGTCGTACATGCGTGTGTGTCGCTGCCATTTTCTTCAAAACTCCATTTTGTGCGTTCCTTCCACTTTTGCACGTTTTCTTTCTGTCCTCTAAGCCATTCCTGCCCTATAAAGCCTGAAAATACTTAACACACAGATCACGGCATCGAATGGTAATAAAGGATATATTAAAATTAACATTTTTGAGGCTTAGGAAACATGTTTTCACATATATCACATAATAAGGAAGGAATTGTAAAACCATGCAAATTATATGAATAAGTGGGTGAAGAATTGATAAAAACACTCAATTGAGCACAAGATGAATCATAAAATAGTGATTTATCAATCGTTGATTTTCGTCAAGAAGAAATGATCTTCATGTGTACCTGTTTAAGAATGGAGTCATTTGGAATTCCCTGCGAACATATTGTGAAAGTTCTGGTTGACAGAGACATTTGTGAGATTTTCCAGTCATTGGTATTGGATAGATGGACAAAAAATGTTAAATCAGCATTCAATGATCCAAGTGGGTTCACCAGGGATGCTGATGTTATTAGTCGTCAAAGTGCCTTGATGGAATTTTCTAAACAATTGGTTGTTGTTGATGCTAAAGTACCAGAGAGATATGAAGAGACACGTGACCTAATTATGGGATTGTGCTCATCTTACAAGGCTACAGACGAAGGAACTAATCAACCTCAGTCAGGTGCAGCTAAAAGTAGCAATCCGTATGTGCAACAAAGCGGTGTAGGCTCAGGACAACCATCTAGGAAGAAGCGGCAACATTGTAGTATTTGTCAAATGGAAGGACATAAGAAGACAACATGTCCTTGGCAAAAGGACATTGACAACAACGTTATTGAAGATGAAGCTAATGGTTCGGATGATGGCGACGTATATCCAGAACCGACAGCTAAGTTAGATAGTGATAATTAGCAACCTCCATAAATTTAATATTTTAGCGTAGAGAATCAGTTTCATATTTGTATTTATTTATTTTTTTGCACTATATTAATGAAATTTTATATATTCTTCCAATAGTCGTGCGTATGCTTTTTAGATGAAATAATTGTCAAATAAATATAGGTTTGTGAAAAAAGGTAAAAAAACCGGTCAACGCGGCAATGTAAATGGTCTGGTCTAGTACTTAAAATCGTCATATTGATAACCGTTTGAAAATCGTTGAACCGGTCGGTTTGACCAGACCGTAATATCCGACCGGTTCTTATACACGACGCCGATTTGATTAAAAACAACACCAAACGCGTAACGCATCAACCCCCTTCCCCTAACTCCCTCCCCCCTTTGTTCCTCATTCAGAATCAGAATCAAAAGCAAATCTTCAAAGTCTATAAATTAGGGTTCTACCGGCGCCGTTCGTTGTTGTCGGCACCTCTGCGGCTTCTTCCTTCCCTCTGTCGTGTCGCCGTCGTCTCGCCGCTCGCCGTCGCGCTCAAATAGAGGAAGAATCATCGCAAGCGCCGTTGTTTCCTCCTCCTCTCGGTCAAGCCGTCTTTTTATTTTTATTTGTTTTAGGTTCATTTTTGTGTTGTTTGGTTTAGTCGAAGCAATCGGCGAAAATTTGCAGGTTTGGAGTTGTGTGTAATCTGTTTAGATGGTGAAACTTGAAGCTAATAACTTGTTTGGCTTCTGTTTATGTATGTATTTTATTCTGGTTTTGTGTAATATAGTTTAAATTATTGACCGACAAATGGTGATATAAGAAGTACTGTGTGTTAAATTTGGAATGCTGAAAGCGACTGGTTGCATTTTATGCTTTTAGAGACATTCCTTTTCTTGTTGGATTGTGGAGTATATTTTGTTGAAAGTAGAACCTTTTTGTTGGTATCTACTGCCTTTTCAGTATGCTACTTTCTTTATGCTGTTATCTGCGGGCAAGGTGTGGCAAGTTCCACAGATATTTTTCACCCTACTTTTTCAAATTATACTGTAGATATAGATAGATATTTTCAGTTCATCTTCCATGCTCTTTTCTTGCTACTGAAAAGGTTACTGAGTGGATGCTTCGAACTCATTTCTCTATTGATTTTATTTATTTATTTATTTTTTAATTGCAGAGGACTTTTGCGTAATTTGGGCGAATGAAGTGTTCTATGATTTGAATGGGGAGACGATGCCAGAGTTGGGAAGTGGAGCTAGAAGGTCGAAATGGCTTGGTGATCTTCAGCCTGGTCCACTACCCGTTGATGAAGGAGAAAATTGGGTACAACCTGCTCAGAACAGGTCTAGGAGGAGAGTTGGAGGTGGAAGAGGAAGAGGGGATAATGCTACAACTATTTTGTTAACTTATTAAATTTGCTGAATATAATAATTATTTATTTAATGCATTTATTACAGGCTTTTCTGTTTTGTTAATGTCTTAAACTGGTGTTTATTATTTTGTTTCGAAAATATGAGATAGTTGTAGAATTTTGATATTTTTAGAACAAAATTTATTATATATTTTTATATTGGTTCTTGTCATGCTTATTCAAGCATGCAGTGAAGGTTTGTTCTTAATTTTTTGTTACCTCTCATGAGTTGGTTATTCTTTTGGTGGTACAGGTACAAGTTGGTAACTCTCATGTTTACAAGATAGAAAGAAAATTGGGTAAAGGTGGATTTGGCCAAGTTTATGTTGGCAGAAGGATGAGTGGTGGTTCTGATCGAACTGGTCCTGATGTAATTGAGGTGATGTTAAAAATTCAATCTCTTTTTAAGGATTTACTGAAATACTAATAAATCCTACATGGGATGATACATTGGCATGATAAATTGGTCTACATGTTGATTATGATCAGAGACCTGATATATTTAGGTTCGTCAATGTTTGAATGTTGTGAATTTCGCATGATTATATTATTCTTCTCAGTGTTGATAATATCCTATTCCTTCAGGGGAACAATTAGGTATGCAAGTGTACATGCACATTTAGGTAGGATTGGAAGCCAAAGGGATGATCTTGAGTCCCTTGCATACACGTTAATATTTCTCATAAAAGGGAGATACCATGGCAGGGTTATCAGGTGCATTTTTTCAATCTATCTTTATTTCTTGTTTCCTGTTTAGAAGTTTTATATAATATATAATCTATTTATCTTTCCCTTTAATTTGCAGGGTGACAATAAAAGCTTTCTTGTTTGTAAGAAAAAGATGGCCACTTCTCCAGAGTTGATGTCCTGCTTTTGTCCTCCACGGAGCTGTAAAACAGATGTTCGATATATTGGAGGCTCAGAATGCAGAGCACAACATGAAAGTAACGTTCCTAGAGCTTTACAATGAGAAAATAACAGATCGTGTTGCTCTTGAGGAGACTGTAAAATTTGTAGATGATAAGTCTAAAAGTTCTTTCGCTCTTATGGAGGATTGGAAAGGGGGCTTCCATTGATAATCCAGGAAGAATTGATTAAAAATTTTTTACACATATACTTCATATGTCTTAGCAATATAAGAACAGATCTGTAAAATAAATTGATATATATTGCATGGGGTTTTTTTCTTCTAGTCAACATTTAATAGATATGTCAAATCTTGATCAAATAAAAACAACAAAATAAATGGCAAACAAATAAAAAGATCTGGAATTTTTTTTACATAAATTAATTATATAAAATAAACTATAATTCACAAGACATAATATTTGTATGTCATTGTTGCTGAAATAATAAATGAAAATAATATTACTTCATCAATAAAATATGATGTTTTTAAATTAAAATATCTATATAGTGCATAGAAATAGAGAAAAATTGTAAAATCCACAAGGCGATAAATATCTATTTAAGAAGTCATTAAAACATAACTAAAGAAGTACATCCACCAAACATAACAAATAAATAGGCAATAACCAAAGTATTAAGTTTTATCTAGATTACTACTATAATATTTACATCTCATGGTTTGTGTGCATATTCCAAAACTCATTGGCCGACGCTATATTTTGTGACTTCTTATGGTTGATCCAACTCTGGAGTAAATGCACAGCGGTTATCATGCGAATATTGTGATCCTCAAGTTGCAATTTATTCATTATAAATTAGTATAAAAAATTTGGAAGTAAATATTAGAGAGTTGTTTTATAAATGCTCACCTTATTGTTACCATTTGGTTTAAACTCAAAAGTCATATCCATCCACTTCATCACCCAAGTTGCAGAGTTCAAGCTTGAACTACATTGAGGTATATCTTCTGGTCTTTTAATTTTGTAGTCATGAAATTGTTTATTATACTCTTGAATGCCATCATCTTTGTAAAAGTTTGACTTGATGACTTGCTCCAGTACGTCTGCCTAATTTCATTTAACTAGTTAGATAATAAAAACAAAATATCAGCAAATAAGCCCAATAAAAATTTTTCAAATCCTTACTAGTGTCTTGATAACACGTTTACGATAGTGAATTCTGTCATCATTAAAATGGGTGTCCAAGTGATAGATTGTGCGATCGCAAATCGAGATTACCATTAGATACCAGTGGTCACCCTCTTGAATAGGAACATATATCTAGACCATAAAATTTGCCCGTGAGTTATGTTTGTTAATGATGAAAAATTACATCCAACCATGAATATCCAAAAAATAAAATCTTACAAATTTTATGTCAGGAGTAGGTTGCATAAATTTATAAATATAGTGTTCCATCTTCTTTAAATTTATCTTGCTGAAGACATCCACCTAATTCATTAATGCAAACCAATATAACTGTTAGTACATGATAAAACATGGTTCTATATCAGCATTACATTTATAACTTATAATCAGTAAAATTATCTTGTTAGGGGTTATATAACATACCACAAATCTCGGTGGAAGTTGCCACGTTGTCTTGAAACTTATATTAGATTATTCATCAGTGCATCTCAATGCCGCAAATTCAAGAATCTGATCCATAGTCCAAATATAGTACTCGTTTATGCGAAAAATCAAATGTAAATTAATTAATAGATTATTTATGTACCTTATCAGTAATGGGTCTGTCAGGTATGAAATGTTCAAAATCTGATCTAGTTGCTCTGATTGTATCTGTTACCACAAGTTCTTTCCTGTATCAGTTAAAAACCAAAAACACATTAGATTGGTCCTCATTCATCGACAACACAGATAATATCAAATTAACTTATGATGGATCTAGCGAGGCTGAAAATGCATATGCACATGCCTTTATCTGATCTTCCAAAAGACGCATGGTTGGAGTTAGCATAAATTCACAATGCATTGACTACGAATGTTTGACACAAAAGTATTAGCAATACACAACTATATGATTAATTAGCAGTACTCATAAGAGACTATATAATTAAAGATTGGTGTCTAAATGGTAATTACGTCCGTAATGGAAAAGAAATAAACAGGTCTTCTATAGCCATTTGTGGATTGGCTCAGTGCATAAGACGCCTTGGATTTATTGGATAATTTGGACTCAATCTTTGGCTTTCTAATTCCGCCTGGGGTATTGAACGGTAATTTTTTCTGTGTCCCCATAGTGGTCTTACCCTAAAAAAAATAGATTCAATAAGTTCTTATTATCATATTAAGAATATAAGAGTAAAAAATACGAGTTGTTGTCCATTACTGCACATGCATTACCTTTGATATATTTTTCTTTTTTGTTGCGGCTCTTATAGTTGGGGATACTAGTTTGTCCATATTGATCTCAATTTTGAACGCATCATCGTGAATGAACGACCTCTTGTCCAGTTCGATAAGATCATCCTCATCGTATCGTCTGATATAGCAGTATGAATATCAATATCAGAACTCTTAGCCTTCAATCTATTTGAGAATGGACGTGTCTTTTGTACAGAACGCTTGGTCGGAGTCTTGAAATCATTGTTCAGACTGAGTTGTGAAATCATTGTCTCAATGTGGCTTACAGATTCAAGGATTTTATCAATCTGTTCGTCCCGAGCCATGTTTACAACTCATTGACTGCAAATATTTTAGGTAAAATAATGTCATATAAATGTAAAAATACAAAAAGAGGGAGGAAAAATGTTTATACTATATAGATTGTATGATATAATATAAATTGTATTATTGGTTGTCAAATTAAATTACCTCCATGCTACGGAGGACCTCTTCCACTTTACGAGACAATTCTTCACTTTTATTCAAATCCTTACTTTGAATAGCACCGTCATTGATAACTAGGTCATCCTGTAGAAAGAAAACATAAAAGATTAAATTACTCATAATACATTCTACTAAAATTTAAAAACTGATTACGTCTTACCTTAGCACTAGAAATTGTAGTTCCAATTTGATCACCAAGATCAACTGTGATAAAATCATAGTCTGTAGCCAATGACGTAATCTGTGTATTACATGCATCATTGAGGACTAAATCTTCGTTAGGAGAAATATCCATGATTATTATCAACCGAAGAATATTGTATGAGTAGATTTGATTGTAAGGCAAATACTTAAAATAATTTGTCAACGTATAATAAAATTAGTTGAATTGAGCACATATATATAAACCCAAAAAAGATAACCAAATTTTAATTCTATCTTTTATAAAATTTTTAAATTAAGTGAATAATCTTAAAACTGTTTAAGATATCTTATCTTTTGGTTAAAATCAAATACAAATAAAATTTTATCTTGATTTTTATTTACAATTTAACAAAGTAAATTTAATTTATTCATATGATTTTATCTTATCTAACATTATTTTTAAGTAGATAAATACTCAGATAATGATAATAATAAGATTAGAGCATCAGATTAATAATTAAATAAAAATAGTTTCAATACTGCTTGATAAGCATTATACGTAATCAAGCCCCCACCAATCGATTGAAATAATAATTATGGATACGTCAATCGATTGCACTTAGAAAACAATCGATTGAAATAGTAATTAAGTGTACTTCAATCGATTACAATAACAATACAATCGATTGAAAGTGAAATTTAGAATAATTCAATCGATTGCATTAAAATTCAATCGATTGAAACAGTAATTAACTGTACTCCAATCGATTACAATAACAAAACAATCGATTGGAACAGTCTTTAAGTGTACTTCAATCGATTGCACTAAAAAACAATCAATTGAATCAGCAATTGAGGGTACATCAATCGATTTCACTACCAAAACAATCGATTGAATCCAAACAAACACCTGATTGCAAGCATTCTTCAATCGATTAGTGTCAAGAACTGATTGCATCTTAATCTCAAGGATATAGTTAAACGTTTAAAAAAGATTTAGCTAAATTTAGTTCCAACAATTCAAACATACCTAGTACCTTTATGAACTCTCCATATGAATCATAAAAATGTACAAAAGTTCCACTGAATATTCAAGAACTCTACATGTGAATTAAGTTCCCAGATTTACATGCATAGATGAGATATTTTTGCTACTTTAGCTTCTTTGTATAATAAGAAAGTTAGATTGCAACATTAGTATTCACTAATCATCATGTTGGCACCACTGTTGCAATAGTAGCAGGCATCAATAAACTTTCACCATGGAAATAACTTGCAAAAACTTATGCTTCTGTTACATTTCATGAACCAGTGAGAAAGTTACAATCAATTCCAAAGTAAAATTCATAATATGATTTACAGGGATGAAATCATTTAAACTTGGCAAAATACTCAGTGAACAATAATACCTAGGACTCTCAAAAGTGAAATGACACATTTCATGTTACAGTGAAAATAACACCTAGATTTTGTCCTAGATTTTTTTGTAACTCAATAACATTAACTCTCATCCAAGCATCAATGGGGATCATAGGATCATGGGGAGTTCTAGATAACAATTTCTTCATGGTCCAGGCCTTGGGATGATGCCCCTTGGGTTTGTGATGCCTAGATTAGTGTATAGAAGATCAATTGCTTCTCCTTGACGATTGATAGCTTCAGTTTGCTTGTCTTGACGCTGCCTTATATCAGCAAAATGCTCTTCCACATATACTCTCATGCTTTGCAATTCATCCATCAAATCTCGCATTGTTGGCGAAGGAGGGGGTGGTGATGGGTGTTTCTGTGATTGTGCTTGCACCTCAGGGTCTTGTGGTTGTCCTTGGATCTGAGGTTCTTGGGCATCCGGATCTCTTCCCATCTGTCTTAGAATGCTGTCATCAATCTTGGCTACATTACTCAAGGAGACACTTTTCTCTTCACCCAAGTCAATTCCAAGCCAGGTGAAAATCTTGGTCCAATGGCAAGCATATCCTAAACCAACACTTGATTTTCCTTTCTGCATTTCAAGCATATGATGAACCATAAAATAAGACCAGTTTATCTCCTTTCCAGTCACCATATCCCAAAGCACTAGAATATCTTCGTTAAACAAAATTCCATTGTTATGTTTTCTTGTAATCAACATGTACGAAAACAAATTCATTAGTATACGCTGTTCATTACCCAAACTACTGCAACTTATATTACCTCTAGCATCCATATGTGGATTCTCATACTGTAGACTCTGCAAACCCACCATTATATTATATTCACCCCATTCCTTATCTGCCGCAATACCTCCAGTAAATTTTGTCCCATGATAAACTAAATTCCATTGTTCAGCTAATTGTTCCAAAGTAACTCTATAATGCCGTGACCCTAAATCAAACTCAATTAGCGGCATTGCCTCCTCACCAGTTTCATCAGGTTCAGGAACAACATAATTTAAAGTACTATAAACAGCCCTAACCAAGTGCGGGTAATAATCATCCTTAGTTTGTACAAAATCAGTCAAGTGTTGTGTTTGCAAAGCATTCCAGACTAAGTTATAATGTCTATCATGAATGAACTCGGCTGTTATGTACCTGGGAGGAACAATTGCCCTTGACTCAAACTTCTCCACATAGTTGTTCAGTACCCTTGGAGACGGCAGCCACCTTGCCATGTAATGTGATGAAGCAACTAGTCTGGCGGAAGCAGAGCTTTCTCCCTCAACCCTAGCTCTTTTGACGTTCTTAGTTCTGGCCATTTTGGGGATATTGATTTGGTGGGTTTTGTAAGGATTTGAATGAGGATTAATAGTATGTATGTAGGACGGCGTGGATGTTAGTGAGATTAGAGAAGAAGAAGAGAGAAGAAGAAGAAGCTTTCTGGATTCGATGAGAGAGGAGAGAGGTGCAAAAATGGTGTTATGGTGTTTTAAAACATTATAGAAGAGTGAATACACATGGTTTGGGTTTAATAGATAGCAAATTTCAATTTTCAATCGATTGGATTACATTACCAATCGATTGAATGCCGAAAAAAACACATGTACATCACTTCCCAATCGATTGAATTTTCATACCAATCAATTTAATTGGAAGTCACGTACAAAATTCAATCGATTGGGTAACATAACCAATCGATTGAATTGTGAGACCTCAAGTTGCTAATACTCACTTCAATCGATTGAGTAACACACTCCAATCGATTGAATTTGGCATATCCATATTGTTTTGATGAATTCAATCGATTGGGTATCACAACCAATCGATTGAATTGTGAGACCTCAGGTTGTTTTGAAGCATTCAATCGATTGGGTAGTATAAACAACTGATTGAATTATAAAAAACTCACATTTTAGTCATCGTTCAATCGATTGGGTAATATGACCAATCGATTGATTTTTGCGAAAACCATGCTGCCTTGAAATTTTCAATTGATTGTTTTGTGATAACAACCTGTAGTCCAATCGATTGAGTTATGGAAACCTGAAATTCAATCGATTGTTTTGATAATCCAATCGATTGATTTTCAGGGAAACACGATTTTATGGTTCATCACGAACGTCACGGATCAAATATAATCTTTTAATCGATTAGAATAACCAAAAAGTTTATTAGGATCAATGGAAGATTTAATTCGTTATTATTTTTATTCTTGATTGTTAATAAACATGATAGATTTATGATAAAATAATTATTTATAAAATAAAAATAGTTTTTATGATTAAATAAAATATACAGGGTTAATTTGTAATTAAAATTAAAAAAAGACTATTTAGCAGTTATTAAAAAAACTTAAAAAACATGTTTTGTTCTGGGACCATTTAATGGTCCAAACGTTCTGGGACCATCGAATCCAGTGCCATGTTAGCTATTTTCATTTGATGTTTGGTTAATTTTGACTTTTGACGAATAGAATAAATCATTCAAGATTATACATTAGTTTTCTTTCTTTCATAGTCAGATTTATCAATATTTAAATCTTTTAGGCTCAATTTTAATAGTTTAGTCTTTTAATTTCTCATACTTGAACATTTAAAAGATAATTATATTTTATTTTTTATTACAAAAAACTTGCCGAACAATTAGAGTGATTGACTATATATTTTAATTTGAAATTTTGAAAATGTACACTACAACATTTTAGGTTTGTGAGTACGATTTTTTTGGCCACGGTAAAAAACTGTAACTATAGAAAGTCTATGGTTACGATTTTTTACAATGACAAAAAAAAGTTATGGTCATAATTTTTTTAAAAAAGGTGATCATAGAGTACCTATGATCACGGTTTTTAATAAAAGAGTGGCCTAAAAGGGTCTATGATCACGGTTTACGGGGGTGACCTAAAGGAGTCTATAATCACAGTTTTTTAGAGTGACCAAAAAGGGTGATCTAAAGGGGTCTATGGTCACGATTTTTTGGGGTGATCTAAAGTGGTCTATGGCCACGATTTTGAGGAGTGACCTTAAATGTAGTCTATGGTCACGGTTTTTCAAAAAAGGGTGACCTAAAAGGGTCTATGGTCACAGTTTTAGGGGGTGACCTAAAGGGATCTATGGTCACGGTTTTAAGGGGTGCCTAAAAAAGTCTATGGTCACGATTTTACGAAAGGGTGGCCTAAAGGGGTCTATAGTCACGGTTTTGGGGGGTAACATGGTTTATGGTTACGGTTTTAGGGGGTGACCTAAAGGGTTCTATGGTCAGGGTTTTAGGAGTGACCTAAAAGAATCTATGGTTACGGTTTTACGAAAGGGTGACCCAAAGGGGTCTATGGTCACGATTTTTTGGAGTGACTAAAGGGGTCTATGGTCACGGTTTTGGGGGTGACCTTAAATGGTCTATGGTCACGATTTTTCAAAAAAAGGTGACCTAAAAGAGTCTACGGTCACGGCTTTAGAGAGTGACATAAAGGTATCTATGGTCACGACGCCGTATCGCTTAGAGAACATTCAGAAAGCATGCGAGTGCACCCCAGCCCCAGAGCCTCCTTTCTCTCTTCTCCTTCCTTCTCCCCAGTCCCCAAAGAAAAAGGAGGCCCTAGCCTTTACCACCGCCGCATCCGTCGCGCTCAACCCTAGCCTCTATTGTCACTGTCATTCTTCTCACTGCTGCCGTCCCTATGGTTTGGTTGTCTCTGTACTGTCCAATTGGTCGCCTCCAGCTCCTCTGTACACTCTCGAATCACAAGCTTCTCTGCGTCGTTCGTCACACATCGTGGGTCGTCATACTCGTCTCCCGTCGTTCGTCGTTACCCCGAATTTTTGAAAATTAAATAATAAATTATTTATAATTTATTATATTTAATTAAGATTATATTTTTAAGAGATTTTATATATAAATTAAGTATTTTTTTATTTATGATTTAAAGTTTTAGTAATTGAATAATAATAACGATTTTATATGCTTTAAGTTGAATAATTAGATTTTTAATTTTATTTTATAATTATAGAAAAAAAATAGTTTTTATTATCTCTAATAATTAAATTAGAGTATTTATTTAAAAATACATTTTAAGTTGATAATTAAATAGTATTTTTATAGATGTTATTATTGGATTAAATTTTATTTTAAATTAATATTCTATCTAAATCCTAATTCCTAAATCAAAACGTTAATTTAACCATAAATCCCAAAATTGAAACCATTAACCCTAATCTAACCCTAATTTCACTACCTCACTGCCACACTTCCCCTTTTTACCATCAACAGTCGGTATTACATGCAATGGATAAATTACACTTTATTTTGATTTGTGTTGTTTAGACAAAAAACATATCTAGCTTATAATATAACTTTTATGATATAGATGTCTTGAATTTCTCGTTTTTAGATTTATTTTGTAATTATCATCATTTTGGGATGTGATTATGCTTTAAAAAAAAAACAAATCTCTTAAAACAAAATAGGCTATGATCACGGCGAAAAACTGTTACCATAGATAAGACTATGGTCACGGTTTTAAGGTGCGGTGACCACCGTGACCATAAATTAACCTATGGTCACAGTAAAAATACGTGGTCTAAAGTGTCAGAATTTGAACACTACAACCGTGACCATAGATAAAAAAATCGTGACCATAAGTCTATGGTCTCGGCAGAATCAGCCACGATAAAAAAACGTGACTATAGGTTAAAAACCGTGACCATAGACCTATGGTCACTCTTTCATTAGCTATGGTCACGGTTTTTCACCGTAATCATAGACCTTTTTTTTTGTAGTGGTACAAATCCAACTTTAAAATTTTTTTATTATTATTCAAAGTATGTGAATTTCTACTAATCTTTTTATACGTTGATACCAAAATCAACCTCGAGGTGATAATTGCACTTCTGTTTTTATAATTTGTATGGCTGAGAAAAATTAAAATAAACAAAGTAGTATCAAATGTCAATTTTATTCTTTAGGCAAATTTTATAACCTAATAAGTTATGTTTAATAAATAGTAGTTTTGGAATAATAATAATAATAATAATAATAATAATAATAATAATAATAATAATAATAATAATAATAATAATAATAATAATAATAATAATAATAATAATAATAATAATATTTAGGAGACAATAAAAAATTAGTTTAAATAGTCTAAATTGTCTTATTTATCATTTATTAATTGTTGTTAGAATTAATAAATGATAAATAAGACAAATTAAACTATTTTTTATTGTCTCTCTAGTATTACCAAAATAAAAATTAGCCTAATTATTCAAATCAGTCTCTAAGGATATTAAAAGTGGATATTTTAATCCTAAAAAAATTAATACACAGATCAATCTCTAGTGTTTTTTCGTTGGACATAATAGTCTCTAGTCCATTTTCTGGCGTGACTCACTAACAGAAGACAAAATAGTCCTTGGTAGCTTTCTTCTTTCTCATCTTCTCCGCTGCCATCATCGTCTCTTCAACTCAGAAAATCATTCAGGCCAAAAGCATTGGTCATCCTAGTGACTACTGCGACAAAAATTACGTCTCCTCCACTTACTGTCGCCTGCTGCAATTTCGCCCAGTACTCCCTTGCTGGCTTTACCTCCTGCGGCACTTGCAACGCCCCTCCCGACTAGGATGCAACAACAACACCTACGGCCTCATATCAGACAACACCATCAGCCACATTGCCACCAGTTGCGAGCTCGCCGAAGACGTCGTGTCCGTTAGTGGTACAATCCACTAACGGCTTCAACCCAGGCCAAAACATCACCGTTTCGCACTTCCTCTTCTTCTGCGCTTTCACTTTCCTCCTCAAATTGGATTGTCCTACATCCGTCTCTTTCCATTGCAACCACCCTCTATTTTGGATTTCTCTATCATAGTTGTTAACAGAGATAATACTGTGTGCAAAGATGACGATGCCACCATGTATTTTTGGCTTGAATAATTTTTCAGATGAAGAGACGGTGATGGCGGTGGAGAAGAGAAGGAAGAAGAAAGCTACCAGGGACTGTTTTCTCCTCTTTTCTAGAGACTGTTTTGTTCTCCGTTAGTGAGTTACGCTGAAAAATGGACTGAAAACTGTTATGTTTGATAGAAAAAGACACTGGAGATTGATCTATGTATTAATTTTTTTAAAAACTAAAATGTCCTCTTCTAAAATTCTTGGAGATTGATTTGAGTATTTGGACAATTACTCTAAAAATTAAAATTCTCATAGTGACAACCATACCAAGTTCAGCATATGATTGTTGGGTCAAGTTGGGACCAAATTTCTGCGTAGATCAACGGGTTTGTATTACACTATTACTATTTTGATAAGCTTTTTTTTTTTGGGTAAGCTGGAGGCTAACTGTAACACCCTACCATTCTGAGCTTTACGCTTAAATCGTAAAGCAGAGGTGATGTGGTATTACGACCTCTAAAATAAAATGTGTACATATAATAGTAGAAAGATTATAATATACTAGGTGCCTTGAAGAATAGAGGGAATAAAAATCGCGGAATAAAAGCGCAACGCTCAAGAAATGAGTTAACTTGCGTGCTAAGAAAGCTATATCCATCAAACATAAGATTGTAAAAATAGGAATAGAGTGCCAAAGATACAAAATAGCAAGCTCCTAACTCAGCTCGCGAAGTTGTCAAACCCCAATTTGACGGTTTGTTTTGCCTTGAATTTAGAACATTTTGATAACCTTTGTCACATTTAGCCTAAGAATTAGCATGGTTTTGTTATCTCTTCCATGATTGTGCTTAAGTGTAAAAACATGCTTTTTAAGCCTTGTCTTGGTGAATTCTAGTTTCTGTTTGATTCCATACGATGCCTTGATGTGTTTGCTAGTAACCTCAGGTTGAAACTAGGCATGGATCAAAGGAAGCAAGGAAGGAAGCATACAAGTGGAGAGAAGCATAAAAAAGTCAAAGAAGCAAAGTCAGCCATGCACGTGCACGCGCACAAGGCGCTCGCGCGCACATTGCAGAACCGACCAGGGACGCGCACGCGTACCATGCGCGCACGCGCCGATGAAGGCACATGACCTCATTAATGCAACACGTGCCTGGCAATTTTGAGAGGTTTTCTGAACCCATTTTGGCGCCAAATTGCTAAAGGAAAGGAATAAAAGGATGAAGGATTAAGGGAGGAGAGAGATGGATGACTTAGGATCATTGATCACTTTAGAAGTTAGTTACCATTAGTTTAGTTTAGCTTTTTAGTTAGTTTCTAGAGAGAGAAGCTCTCCCTTCTCTCTAGGATTAGGATTAGGTTTAGGTTAATCTCTCTTCTTAGATCTAGGTTTAACTCATGCTTTGATTCACTTTTCATTTACCAATTCTTAATCTTCTCCTCTTCCTCTTTCTAGTTGTGTGCTTTAATAATTGTAATTCTTCATTTTGTTTTGGATATATTGTTGTTCCTTGGTTTTCTTTCAATAATGCAATTTGAGGTAATTCATGATAATTGTGATTTCCTTGATTGTTGTTGTTAATTCTTTACATTCAATTGTAGTTAGAATTCATTCTTGTTGTGATTGACTATACTTTTCTTTTGTGCCTTCCAAGTGTTTGATGAAATGCTTGGTTGGATTTTAGTGTAGATTTTGTTTCTCTTGGCCTAGGTAGAGTAATTAGTGACACTTGAGTTATCTAATTCCTTTGTTGATTGATAATTGGAGAGATTGCTAATTGATTTGAAAGCCTCCAAAGCTAGTCATTCCTTTAGGAGTTGATTAGGACTTGAGAAATCAAATTGATTCATCCACTTGACTTTCCTTTAATTAGTAAGGGTTAACTAAGTGGTAGCAATGAATAAATCTCATCACAATTGAAAAGGATAACTAGGATAGGACTTCTAATTTTCATACCTTGCCAAGAGCCTTTTATAGTTGTTAGTTTATTTTCATTGCCATTTACTTTTCATGCTTCTTATCCAAAACCCCAAAATAACCCATAACCGATAACAAGACACTTCATTGTACGTCCTAGGGAGAACGACCCGAGGTCCAATACTTCGGTTTATAAATTTTAGGGGTTTGTACTAGTGACAAACAACTTTTTGTATGAAAGGATTAGTGATTGGTTTAGAAACTATACTTGCAACGAGAATTCATTTGTGAAATTCTAAACCATCAAAAATCCATTCATCAAAAAATGGCGCCATTGCCGGGGATGAGCAATGGTGTTATGTTATTGGTTATTGTACATATGTGAATAGTGTAAATAGCTTGTCTTTTGCTTGTTTACTAGATTTTGTTAGCTTTATTTTTGTTTTTTCCCATAATGAATTCTCACTTTGGCTATGAGTTTGGCTCTAAGTGTGTTGTAGGAAATGTGGACTTTAATGGCAACATGTACCAAGGATGGAACACTCCAAGATGGGAGGAGCCTCAAGGAATTGATCACTCCTATTGGCATCAACCTCCGGACACTTATAGGTATAACCCTCATCCTAATGCATGTCAATTCAATGGCTATGGTGAATCACCTTGTGACTTCCAAGCACCACCACCATATGCCTATGAATCTCATCCTCAACATGAACCTCAACCATTCTCACAAGCCTTTCATCACCAAGCACCACCCTATGATCCATATCCATCATATAACCAATCATCCTTACCATATTTTTATGGCCATAATGAGCAAGAACCTCTAGAATCACCACAACCATGTCAAGACTACTCCCAAGAACCACCTCAATACTCATCATTTCCATACCCTTACCAAGAAGAACCACCTTCCTACTATGAACCCTCTCTCCAAAATAATGAACCTTCCTATTCACCCCAAGCCCCAGTAGACGATCCTCTCACTTTGTTACTCAAAGGACAAGAAGCCATGAAGCGGGATACACTTGAGTTTGTGACCAATTTGACCAAGGTGGTGCACACTTTAGCCCACCAATGCTTGAATACTCAAGGTACTTCCGTGACCACATGTGCAAAGTCAAAAGATGAACAAAGTATGAAGGTGAAATTGAAAAATTCGGTGGAGAAAGAGGAGTCAAATTTTGTATTGGAGCAACTAGAGGAACCTATAATCATTGACGAAAAGGAGGAAGTGGTTGAAGATTTAGGAGATGTTGAAAGTCCGAGGGAATGTAGCCTCATGGAGCACTCTTCCAAGGAGCTCGATATTAAAGTTGAAGAAGGTGCGCAACCTCCAAGGCATATCATCGTTGGAGACTTGGAAGAGGCTTATCAAGAGATGGATTCAATCATGGAAGAATTTCTCTCTACAATGGAATCCTCTCCCATTGGACATGGAATTGAAAGTATAAAAGAGTGTGCACAACCTCCCATACCCTTGGTGAGCAATGAGAAAGAGAGCTACCAAGAGGAGAACGTTGGCATGGTGTATATTGAAATTGAAGAATATGAAGAGGTTGATCAAGAGATGACCTCGTTCATCAATGAATTTCTATCCAAAATTGAATCGCCTCTCATTAAACAAGATGAAGTTCTTGAAGATAACACCAAGCCACGTAACAAAGAGGATGCGGCTGAAAGTGAGAAGAATTGTGAAGAGGTGGAAATACACAAAGAAGAGCAGAAGGAAGTAAACCTTGCATTGTCTAAGTATGGGGAAGACCCTCTTCCCAAGTCACCATCCAACACAACATTCAAGTGGGTAACATTCTTATCCATAAGCTTTACTTTCTCGCTTGAATATGGTTTGATTGAAACGGATGGACAACTTAGAGCTCTTTGTGGAATTAAAAGTAAGAATGAGTTGTGTAGTGGTTGCAAGTTAGGAATTAGGCTCATTGAGGTCAAAGCTTCAAGGTATAGGGATGATGGTGGGACAAGAATTACTTTATATGGATCTAGGAGGAAGCATTGGTGGAGTAAAGAGAATTCTATGAGTCAATCCCCTCTATGTCAACCGCTCATCCGACAAAACCATGATACTCAACTAACGGATGGGTGTGAAGACAAGATATGGGATCCCGGTTCGCTAAATGAAGACCAACTATGGGGACTCGTGTCTTGGGTAGAACTTTGCCCAAGTTTGGTGAATATGGTTGGAAATTCTGTCAACCAATTGAGAAGCAAAGATCCTTGGAGATTCAGGGATGAGTACAAACATAAGCCACCATGACAATGAGCCCCTCAAAATGTCCAACTTAAGGACTTAAACTAAAAGTGCTAGGTGGGAGACACCCCACCATGGTAAATTCTTTCCATTCCCTTTTAAATTTGCCTAATAAGTGATTTGAGTTACCATTGTAGGTAGATGTTTCATACAAATTTGTTTGTACAATTTAATTGTTAGCTTAGTCACATGCATGTTGTGTTTAGTAGTAGATGAATAATATCAAAAATTGCATTTTTGTGAATTGTGTGATGGTTGAGTGAATAAGAGTTGTGAACACTAAGGGGAGCACCCAGCAAGTTTTTCTTTCAAAAAAAAAAAAAAAAAAAAAAAGAGAGAGAGATAGAGATGAAGAAATGGGCATGGACGCGCGCGCGCAACGTGCGCGTACGCGTCCTGACGCGCATGCACCATAAGCCACATTCCAGAGAGTTGGGCCTCTCCTGGGCCAGCGTTGTGCCTCCGGCCCAACTCATTCCACGCTGACGCGCGCTACGTGCGTACGCGCACATACAGCTATGCGGAACTACACGCGTACGCGCACTTGCCGCGTCCGCGTCGATTCGCTAATGCAACTTCTGGGCCAATATCCAGAGAGTTGCGCTAAATTTGGGCCAACTTTAAGCCCCCAGCTCAACTCACCTCGCGCGGACGCGCACAGGCCGCGTGCGCGCAAATCTCGTGGCGCGACTTCCAGGCTATTCTCCAGAGAGTTAGGCCTGGGTTGGGCCAACTCTAAGCCCCTGGCCCAACTCCATGCACGCGTGCGCGCACGGTACGCGCACGCGTCCTTCCCTCTTTCGCTCACCCTCGCCTAAGCGCGTTGTACGCGCACGCGTAAGACCCCATTTTTCTTAATGGGCGCGGACGCGCAAGGTGCGCGCACGCGCCAATTCAAAAATCGGGATAACCCTACCTCACGAAGCACACTGCGCAGTCGCGCAAACCCACCCCCTCCAACGTTCCGGTTCTTCTCCTCGCCCCATCTGTGCTCGCAGCAGCAGCGCCGCCTCCGCCGCCGCGCCATCGTCATCGCCGGCGACTCGCCCTGCTCAACCTCACCTTCTCTTCCCCCTCACCCCCACCCATTCTCGCTCTCTCACTCTTCTCTCCCTCTCCCTCCTCTCAACCGCGCCGTGACTAACCCCTCCGCCGCCACCCCGTCCTTACTGCCGGCGGCTCGCTCCTCCCTCTCTGTTCTCCCTACACACCCTCATATCCTCCTTCCCTCTCGCCATCACCCCCTCCTCCCTTTCGGCTCTTCTCCCTCCGGCCAAACCACCGCGCCACCGCGCCACCGCGCCACCGTTCACGGCGGTGCCAGTCTGTCTCCGTTGCCCCGGCTCTATCGTGGTCCCCATTTCCATTTTCAGTTTTCCCGGCTCCCAGGTTCCTGCTCCATTTCTGCCATCTCTGTTTCTATTTTCCCTTTTTCTTTGATTCAATTATGTTAGTTCCTAGAGTTGCCTGTTAATTAGCTAAATTCCAATTTTGCATGTTAGGTTTAGTTAGAAATAATTGCGGTTAGGTAGCTAGGGCTGGACAGAGGATTTTAGGCCTGATAAGTGCTCCGTATGTGCTTACTTGCTGTTTATCTATTTGAATGCTGTATGCTGGTTTTGGCTTGCTTTTTATGCACTTCTTGTTGCCTGATTGCTATACCACTGTTGCTGTGCTTCATTGATGCTGCCTTCTTACTGTTTGTGCTATTCTGTTATCCGGGAACGTCCAATTCTAAGCCGGAATGCTGCCCGATTTTTCAAGGAATTAGTTCATTTTGATCTTTATTTCAGTTTTGGGCGACTTTCCGTTTCCTTTTGACTTCCCGGATTTGCACAATCATTGTGAACATGAACCACAATCTCTAGTTCAATTGAGCCTATATATCATCATATCACTAATCCACTTTTCCTAACTCACTAATTTCTTTCACCATTTTACTTACCCTCACTTTTAACCCTCTTTAACAATTCTTTCATGACTATGATGATATTAGTGCCTTTTGCATATGAGGTGTTACCTTATGGTTTTGGTTCGGTCACTTATGCTTACTTGTTCAATTTTACATATTCAGTGCAACATCATGATTGCTCTTTGATAATGATATCCTGAACATGTCTTCTTTGTTACATGCTAAATGTTTCATATATTCTATCATATTCTTTTCAGGATGTCGGATAAAGGCAAAGCCGTAGCCACCACCTCTAAAAAGAGAAAACACTCTACCCCCTCCACTCCTTCCATCTACAAGAACTATGCTAGGAATCCATTACAGGACGAGGATAAGGAGAATCAGCTGTTACCTTCTACCAACCCGGGCAAATTCCCCAATCTCTACTGTGAGCTTCGGTTCTCTAGATATCGGACCACGAAGCTGAATGTTGAGAAGAAGTTGCTCCTACCTAATGATGTAAGACGAAGCATTAATGGCCGGATCCTTGAGTTAGGTATTGATTTTGTTGACCGGGACTTGGGTGACATCAATATCTCTTGGGTGAAGGAATTCTACTGCAACTTCTTCCGTCCGACCTTGGATTCGGTTCAGGTGCGGGGTAGAGAGATTCTGCTCACCGAGGCCGCCATTGGGGAGGCATTACATTGCCATCACATTCCGCTTGACCAGTGTACCCACCATCAGGCTGAGATAGCCATCCACACCATGACTTTTGATTATGAGGCGCTTCGGCGCGTGATTGGGATACCTGAGGCTTCTTGGGTTATGGATGCGGGCAACACCAAGCCAAAGGGGATGTTATTCACTCATTTGACCAGGGAGGCCAAGACTTGGCAGATGATCTTCGCCCACTACGTCCTGCCTACCACCCACTTTTCTGAGGTCCCCATGGAGATGCTTTTGCTGATAGGGTGTGTTATGGAGGGGAAGGATGTCTCCTTCCCTAGACTTATCCGACAGTGCATGTGGCGGGCGCATATTCGTGGCCTGCTTCCATTTCCTACATTGGTCACGAGTATGGCGGCCTTAGCTGATGTCCCATGGTCAGATGATGATGTGCGACCACCACCCGCTGATGCAGACGACAGGGAGGTTACTATCCCCTGGGGTGTTTGGGTGCACGAGCGGCCACCTGCTAGCCGCCGCTCTCGGGCTAGGGCTGTCATAGGGACACCTTCACCACCAGCCCCTGCAGCTGGCCCATCATCTTCTACAGCCGCAGCTCCTCCACCATCTACAGACCCTCCGGCAGCACCTGAGCCTACATATCTCCTGGTCCAGCGTCTCTTCCGGTTCCTAGAGCGAGAGCGACGCCATGTCAGACGCCGTTTGGATCGGATGGACCAGGCCCTTATCTCTCTGGGCGCCGAGCTACCTCCGCTTCCCGATTCTCCGGCCTCCGATGAGCAGGATCATCAGGAGGAGGACGCGGAGGCACCAGCTCAGCAGGATGCCCCGGACACTACAGAGCCGGCACATATGGAGGCACCACCTCAGACTCAGGAGGAGCCTGTTCCTCAGCCTGTTCCTCAGCCGGTCCCACAGCCACAGACAGAGCCAGAGCCTATCGTTGCACCTCCCACTGATCCTCCGGTTTAGCATCGAGGACGATGCTTGATTTTAAGTGTGGGGAGGGCACCGGTAGCATTATTTGGGAACCGGTGAACTCTTTTTCGGCCTAGTTATCTCATTTTGCACATTTTTGTATATATTTTGATGCATTTCTAGTTTGCTTTGGATACTTTTATTGCTTATTTTGGATTTTAGATATTTTGATGCTTTTGGATACTTTTAGATATTTTGGATGATAGATTCCATATTTTAGTTTGATTTTCCCTTATACATTTTTGCATATCTCCTTTTGTATATTCTCCTTTTAGTTTGTGGTTGTGATTAGAAATCATGTTTTAAGTAAAACTTAGTCACCCTTTTTGCATAAGAAATTGGTTTTGAGTGAAAAAAAGAAAAGGGTGAACTAAGGAAAATTTTTGAATTTTTCAATCACAACAATGCTTAGTCAAACATTGAGGTTTTTCAAGAAAGTTTAAATATAGGGCATTAACCCAATTGATTGAAAGAAAATTTTTGAAACTTGCTTGAAATTCATACCTTTTGAAGCATGTATTGAATTGAGAACACAAGCTTGTGAGACTTGAGCTTATTGATGTGGTTACATTTTATAACCACTTATTCTCCATTCTTGTGTGAAATTGTTCTCTTTCCATGATTGTGATCCTTAATTTGCTTGATTCTATATATCCGTTTATTTCTTGTGTTTGTGCATTTATATGATTGAGGCCATTATTTCATTTGCCACTTACCCAAATAGCCAACCTTTTACTCTCCATTGTTAGCCAATTTTGAGCCTATGCTTAACCAACTCATCCTTATTTTAGCTCATTACAAGCCCAAGGCGGAAAACCAATGAAAGTCCTTATTTGGATCTTTGATTAGCTTAGGCTAGTGAGAGTGTGTATTATTCAAGTTGGTGAGGCTTGGAAACATTGGACGGGATAAAAAGGGGCAATACACTTGTATGTTTAGGAATTGGGCACATACTCATGTATTAATCAAATATAGAGACCTTATGCATTGATGTTCTTGTATTTAGTTTGAAAGAAGAAAAAGAAAAAAATATATATAAGAAGAAAAAAAAAACAAAAAACAAAAAAAAATGAATGATGAAAAGAAAAGAAAAAAATGTATGTAAAAAAAAGAAAAAGAAAAAAGAAAAAAGCAATAAAGGGGACAAAATGCCCCAAAGTGAAGTCAATAAAAAGGAATCAATGCATAAGTGTGTGAAATGAAAAGAGAATGCATGAAGTATGTAAGAAAAAGTGAAGAATGGGTAGTTAGAATAGCTCGCATTTGTATAGGTCATTAATTAGGTTAGGTGGGAAAGTCTATGCTAATCAGAGACTCAAATCCTAGCCCACTTGACCATAAATGATCCTACCTTGACCCTAACCCCATTACAACCTAAATGAAAGACCTCATGATGAATGTATGCGCGCATTGAATAAATGTTGATTGTTAGAAGAAAATCAAATCTTGGAAAACATGATTAGAAGAGAATTGAGTGGATTAACCCTTAAACACTTGAGTGAATAGAGCGGATACACATCCGGTGAGGGTTCAAAAGTTCAATTACATGCATTTCACCTATATTATCTATATTCTTGCAAGTTCGAACTCCTTTTAATAATTCAATACAATTGTGGTTTGGACTTGGTCCTTATTACTTAGCTCTTGTACTTACACATGCTCTCTTGGGAATTGATTTGTTTGAACTAAGCATTTCCAATTGCCTTAGATAGTTGCATTTAGATAGGACTCATATAGTTTAGTTGCATTCAATAAATGCCATACCCCTTAGTTCCTTCTTACTTTAGCATGAGGACATGCCAAGGCTTAAGTGTGGGGAGGTTGACAAACCCCAATTTGACGGTTTGTTTTGCCTTGAATTTAGAACATTTTGATAACCTTTGTCACATTTAGCCTAAGAATTAGCATGGTTTTGTTATCTCTTCCATGATTGTGCTTAAGTGTAAAAACATGCTTTTTAAGCCTTGTCTTGGTGAATTCTAGTTTCTGCTTGATTCCATACGATGCCTTGATGTGTTTGCTAGTAACCTCAGGTTGAAACTAGGCATGGATCAAAGGAAGCAAGGAAGGAAGCATACAAGTGGAGAGAAGCATAAAAAAGTCAAAGAAGCAAAGTCAGTCATGCACGCGCACGCGCAGAAGGCGCTCGCGCGCACATTGCAGAACCGACCAGGGACGCGCACGCGTACCATGCGCGCACGCGCCGATGAAGGCACATGACCTCATTAATGCAACACGTGCCTGGCGATTTTGAGAGGTTTTCTGAACCCATTTTGGCGCCAAATTGCTAAAGGAAAGGAATAAAAGGATGAAGGATTAAGGGAGGAGAGAGATGGATGACTTAGGATCATTGATCACTTTAGAAGTTAGTTACCATTAGTTTAGTTTAGCTTTTTAGTTAGTTTCTAGAGAGAGAAGCTCTCCCTTCTCTCTAGGATTAGGATTAGGTTTAGGTTAATCTCTCTTCTTAGATCTAGGTTTAACTCATGCTTTGATTCACTTTTCATTTACCAATTCTTAATCTTCTCCTCTTCCTCTTTCTAGTTGTGTGCTTTAATAATTGTAATTCTTCATTTTGTTTTGGATATATTGTTGTTCCTTGGTTTTCTTTCAATAATGCAATTTGAGGTAATTCATGATAATTGTGATTTCCTTGATTGTTGTTGTTAATTCTTTACATTCAATTGTAGTTAGAATTCATTCTTGTTGTGATTGACTATACTTTTCTTTTGTGCCTTCCAAGTGTTTGATGAAATGCTTGGTTGGATTTTAGTGTAGATTTTGTTCCTCTTGGCCTAGGTAGAGTAATTAGTGACACTTGAGTTATCTAATTCCTTTGTTGATTGATAATTGGAGAGATTGCTAATTGATTTGAAAGCCTCCAAAGCTAGTCATTCCTTTAGGAGTTGATTAGGACTTGAGAAATCAAATTGATTCATCCACTTGACTTTCCTTTAATTAGTAAGGGTTAACTAAGTGGTAGCAATGAACAAATCTCATCACAATTGAAAATGATAACTAGGATAGGACTTCTAATTTTCATACCTTGCCAAGAGCCTTTTATAGTTGTTAGTTTATTTTTATTGCCATTTACTTTTCATGCTTCTTATCCAAAACCCCAAAATAACCCATAACCGATAACAAGACACTTCATTGTACGTCCTAGGGAGAACGACCCGAGGTCCAATACTTCGGTTTATAAATTTTAAGGGTTTGTACTAGTGACAAACAACTTTTTGTATGAAAGGATTAGTGATTGGTTTAGAAACTATACTTGCAACGAGAATTCATTTGTGAAATTCTAAACCATCAAAAATCCATTCATCAGAAGTCAAGGCTGGCCGGAAAATATATATATATATATATATATATATATATATATATATATATATATATATATATATATATATATATATATATATATATACATATCCAAAACCCAAATACACATAAACAAAATCATGCCTCTCCATAAACCTCTAAGAGGATCAAAAGAATAAGTTATGCGGAGAGAAAGCTAAGTACATATATATATACCACTGTACAACAACATAACCCAGTAACCACTTCGCTTCAGGAGCCCAGACGCCTAACGAGACGCCTTTCGACCTGCATCTAAAAAGCAACAACATAGTATGGAATGAGAACCGGAGGTTCTCAGTAAGGTAAAAGTGCCACACACATAATATATAAGGTCCTGGGAATGCCAGAGGCAATTCTAGAACGCCGACACTCGGATTATAGAGTTTAAAGTATTAAACAGAAGCCATAAAAGGTGGTTTTCTAAGAGTATCTAAACCTAACTTAACTTAACCTTAAATCTAAGTCCCATACTTCCATTCCTCCATACCTCCAACTCCATCATGCATTTTCACAGACAAATAGACAAATAAAGGCAAGTACAAGAAGGTTACAAATACTGCAGGTAACAAATACACATTTAACATGGCAAGTACATGTAGGCACACCCAATTAAAGCACAAGCAAGTAATTCAAGTAATATGCATATGATGCATGCCTGTCTTATCACTGATGAGGCTCATTTGTCGGTTATCCAGCCAACCCGACAAGTCTGAATTGAACTTAGACTGTCCCCCGACGTGCATCTCCAAGAGTCTATGCATAGCTTTATCTCAAATAATCAATATTTCTCAATGGGGGTAACATTCCCGGGAATTTATATAGTGTCCGGTCACACTTACGTCGTAGGGTCAACAGAGTATCGAGTTTTCAACCTGGTACACGTGGGGGCAAGCCACGGCACTTTATCAAGGGAATCTCGTATCTCAGATCATTCAAATTCATAAGCCATATAAATAATTCAATTATAATTCATCAACATCCACATCATTCTCAATCGCATCTCATTCAGCATCATACATCAATCATATTCAATCCTTATCCTTCATTATCACACCTCCTATTCCGTCCATCAATAGTTCCAATTCAAAACATAATTCATTCCTTTCTAAATAAATCAAACTTAAAACATACTCATTTTCTTAATAACTCAAAATCAAACTCTATAACCTTTGAATATAAATCTTTTCAAATAATCGTCTAAACAAAATCTCTAATTTTTATAAAATTTCGGCAGCATCTCCTCTAAAATTTGGACTTTGCCACTCTTTTCGGGTCCAAACCTGCATTCTTTTCAATTCAACATACCCTTCCTCATCATAATAACAATCACCACAATAAATCTATCTCAGATCAACAATTATACTCATACAATATTCAAATCCAACCACCAAAATTCAACTAAGAATCATAGTTCACAAATCCTAGGCTTTTAAAACAAAATACCTCAAATCAATAATTCACCAAAGCACCAGTTACTCAACAAGCGCAAAACCAACCATGTTCATCAACAGGATACTAAGTATTAAATATACACATGCAATCCAACTTATCCTATGGTCATCTAGCCTAAGTTTTCACAGAACATTATATATTAAATGCAAAAAATCTAAACCATACCTTATCCGATTCCCAAGTATTATTCCAAGACAATTTTCCTAAAAGAACACAACCCTCAAAACCTCAACTAATCCGCTTCCTCCAAGTTCCCGTATTCACAATTTCAGGCTCCAATTATTTATTTTCAACCTAATACGCATTCATAACACATATATATCCAATTTAGTACTCAAAGCTCAAATTCAATGAAATTAAAATAAAATTATCATATCCTCACCTTACCCAAGCTTCACATAAGCAAGAGTGAATGTTTTCCTCAAGCTAATTGGATCCTAAAACATTAGAAATCAAAGAAATTCAACATTCTCACTCAAAATTCGAAAATTGGGGGAAAGGAGTGGCTGGGTGCTTACCTATAAAATTGTTTCGGTAGAAACATAGAGCTCAATGCGGTGGACACGTAGCCGCAAACGGTGCGACAATCGGAGCTCGGACGGAGAAGTTACGGCGGGTTGAAGTTTGCCGTAAGGGTTGGAAGCGTTTCTTCGTTCTTCCCCCTTCCTCTGCTTGCTGCTACGTAACTAATGGGAGAAAGGGGAAAGTTTGGTTCACTTAATTCTCTTTTGGGGTGGTTTGGGCCCACGGGCCCGGTTCGGACTTGGTTCAATCCAATTTTGGACTGTTTTTTCGAAATTAGTGTCAAAATTCTCGTTTCGATGAGCTCTATCCTAATTTAATATAATATTCACATTTCTAATCTTCCTTATTAAAAACTAATTTATTGACTAATTATCTACTGATTTAACTGGGGTTTACACTAACGGCTCAAGTTATCTAACATTCACTGTTCTGGGTAAGCATGCCCCACGACCATCTTCATCTAAAATAAGTTTAAGCCTACTTGGAGGCTGGTCCAAAAATATAAACCCTGCTTTCCAATCCCTTCCTTCCTTAGCCAAAGAGTCTGCGGCTCGATTTCCTTCTCTATAAGTGTAAGAAAATTTCAAGCTTCATTCTTTCTTTGTAAGATTGTAAATGTTTCTAATCAGTGCCTCCGAGTGATGTTTTACTTTTTTTGCATCCTGTAAAATCTGTATTGCTGCTTCAAAATCTGATTCTACCATAACTCTTCTTAATCCCAATTCCCATGCCATCTATAATTCATGAGTTATGTCCCATAATTCTGCTTGAAATGGATTACTGGCTCCAGCGCTGACTTTGAATCCTGCCACCCATCTCCCAAGATGGTCACGAATTAAGCCCCACACCCTGCTTTTGTTATTTCATAGTCTGCTGCTCCATCTGTATTGACTTTTGTCCAGTCTTCAGAAGACTATTTTGATAAACTTTGTTGCGCGTTGATATAAAAGATTCTCTCTCATTTTTTATCAGTTATTTTTAGTATCAAAAATAGAATATATAAAGTATAAAAAAGTACACACATATAACATTTCTAAAAAAAAAAAAAACTATGTGTTTGGGTTGAAAATATTCAGTTGTGACCCTATTCAGAAAATAACGCACTTATTAAGGCTTATCTTGAGGCTCAAAATATATCGCTTGTCCTGTGCCCACTCCTCTTAGGCTTTGTTTGGTGGAGAAAAGAAATAGAAAGAAAAGAAATTGAATAAAAAGAAATAAGAAGAAAAGAAATAAGAAGAAAAGAAATAGAAAGAAAAGAAATTGAGTAAAAAGAAATAAGAAGAAAAGAAATTGAGGTGAAATTTAATTTCTTTTAGTGTCTTTGGATGGAAAGAAAATAAGATGAAAAGATATTGAAAGATGATTAATTTATGTTGTTTGTTTGAAAGAAAAAGTAGAAGAAAAAAAATGAATAAAATTATATAATAACAATTTTATCCTTTATATGATATAGGCATGTTATTATGTTTATGATTATGTAATATATTTAACAATTTTATTAAATAATAATAACAAAATTTAATTATATTTTTAATACAACAAGTTAGGAATATAAAATTTTTAAATAAAGTATATAATAACAATAATAATAAAAATCATAAAATTAGGGTAACCTATTTAGATATAAATTTTATTTTTGTATACTACTCATCCCAACACATAAATTGGAGACAATTTCAAGAAGCAGACATACATAAATTAATAGTTATATGTTTATAGCTCCAAATATACTAACAAATAACATTATATCATCTGATTAATATATTATATCTTATATTGCATTAATAAATACATATCAAAGATTTCTTACATAATAACAAGCTAAGGTCAGTTAAAAATAAAATTTACACATGAAACTAACAAAGTTAACACTGGAACCTCCTTTATCAAGTCATTACTAATAGCATAGACTTCTTTGACTAAGTCATTACTACTAGCATAGTTAGCAATAGTTATAGTTATGAAAGTCACAAAATACAAAGACATGAGGTATTATCATTATAAGTCTTATTAAGTTATAGATATGTATGTTACCCACAAAATATAAAGGTACTAGTACCTTCCTTGATTCTAAAATTATATTTATGCCAATCTCAAAATATTAGCTACATTACTAGGACTATTGTTCCTAGACTGTACCAACTTCTTTCATCAATCCATATAATGTGGTAAGACGTACGTTAGCTGGAACACCAAAAAATTCTCTCTTAGCTATATCTTTTCTGCATAAAAAACGGTAACACCTCATGCGCAATTCTGGCATCACACCTAAATTCTCTAACTCAGTCTACACATCATTTTAAGAGTAAATTCAATGCCTGCTTTGCTCAAGAATCACAAGACCCTTTTTTGCTATATCAAACAAAATTATTTATTCCTATAATTATACATATCCATACCTTAAAACAAGGATAAAATCTATGATTGTGAAAGATCATTGGAGAAATAACGGTTGCAGATAGTTGTCAAAGAAATTCTTCTCCTAGTAAAATAATTGTCCGTAAAATAGCATGGAAGTGGTGGCTAATAGTTTCTCCAGACCGGTGGTAGAAAATTTTTATATGTTATTAAAATTTAACAAATATGAGTATTTTTTATATGTTATTTTTAATTCAATTTACTAATAAGAGTTAAAATTAATTTATATTTGACAATTTTAGACTAAAATTAATTTTAATAAAATAAATATTGTTTGGATAATATTAGTTAAAATCACTTTTAGATAGATAATTACTAAAAAAATATGATATTAAATTATAATATTATTTTTTTATATTTGTTATAATATCTTTTTATAACTTTTTAGTATATTTTTTTATATTATATGGTATTTTTTATAGTATCCTATTTTAGTATGTTATAATTATTTACTATTATAATAAAAATTAATATTTATTTATTTATTAACTTAAAAATAACATATAAAAATTGATAAGTTAAGTACTCTTTTTTATAATAAAATTTTTTATTAATATTTATATAGGTTGATTTCACATTAAATTTAATAGTCTAAACTCGATTTATAGATAGAACTCAATTTGTTAGTGAATCAAAATAGACTCATTCGGATTACTAGGGACGTCCCTTGCATGCATAATTCGAATCACCCTGATTCGAACTACCCTAAGACTACATGCATGCATAATTCGAATTGGCCTAATTCGAATTAGTGTTGGTTTGTCTAATTTGAATGAGGCTCATTCGAATTACATAAGAATGTGCTTTTGGGAGATTCACGTAATGTTTTTCAATTTGGTAGAATTGTGTAATTTGGGTCTCCATTTAGTTTAATTGTGCATTTTGTCCCCTCTTTCTACATGGTGCGGTGAGCATGAAAAAGAGAAATGGTAAAGGATCAAAGAACTTCAAAATAATCTGGATCTGGATCTTTCTTTCATTTTCTTACAATTTTCTTGATCGATTTCTCTAGGATTATTGACCGCAAATTCTCCGAATCATCATCGTTATCCTCATCATTCTTCTCTCTTTCATTCTTTTATTCTCTTCCTTCAAGACTCACATGATAGAATTCGATGAGAGTTGCATTATCTAGTTTGTAAGATCAGAATCAGGTAACAATGTTCTGATAAGAGAGTTTCAAAAAAATTTGAAGAATAATTTTTCGAATCAGAGACAGAAATGGCGTCAGAGATTCCACCAGTGTCATCTACAATCGACATTCAACAATTGGCGAGTTTGATCAACTAGCTCAACCTCATGCAAGCAAATCAAAATCACTCCAATCCGAATTGGGATCTAGAAAACGATCCATACTTTTTGCATCTAGGAAAAAATCCAAAAGCGACGTTAACTTCAATTGTGTTAGGACCAAACAACTATCAAAGCTGGAAAAGAGCTATATGGAGAGCATTAAAGTCCAAGAATAAGATTGGATTCATCGATGGTTCAATTCCAAAGCTGCCAAGGGAAGACTTGATGTCGGAAGCTTAGGCAAGGTGCAACACGTATATCGTGTCTTAGATCAATCACTCCTTAAGTTTGAAATTGCACAAAGTGTCATGTGGATTAACTCAGCCGAAAAGCTATGGAAAGAGTTAAAAGATAGATACTGCCAAAGAGATGTATACAGAATAGCTAAATTGGAAGAAAATGCATTTGCAAGCAGACAAGGTGACTTAATAGTGACAACCTACTACACCAAATTGAAGACAATTTGGGAAGAATTGGATAACTATCATTCAATACCAACATGTTTAAGATGTGTTGATGAGTGTTGGTGTGAAGTGAGCATCATGAGAAACTATAGTAAAGAATCAAGAGTGGTTATATTCTTGAGAGAATTGAGTGATCAATATTGCACATTGCGATCACAAATCATGCTGATAAAGCCTTTACCAAGAATAAAGTATGTTTTTTCTTCCTTGCTACAACAAGAGAGGTAGCTAAATGTGAATGAGCTAGTTGATAATAGTGCTCTCATGATGATGAGTTGAAGAACTAACAATGGAGGTCTAAGAATTTAGGCTGGAAATGCAACAGGCAGATGCAGAGGAAAAAGGGGAAGAGGCAATCATAGCAACACTAGAAGGGGTAACAGAAGCCAGAAGTAGTGTACATACTGTGACAAGAGTGGCCACTTGGTTGATGTCTGCTACAAAAAATATGGATTTCCTCCTCATCTCAAGACCAACCAGCCTCAACTTTCAATCTGGTTGCTGAAGAGAATGAATATGAAAACAACAACAACATCCAGAAGGAAGTGGATGGTAAGTCTGAGTTTAATCTCACTGTAAACCATAAGAAATCATTGTTTGCACTCCTTAGCCAACAAGACACACAGCCAAGGCATAGCATCAACCAATTCAGCACCATCACTCTCCTATCAAACTCAGGTATATCTTACATAATGTCATTGTCAACATTTAGTCCAAAGTCTTGGGTTATCGACTCAGGTGCAACTAATCATGTTGCATTTTCTCACAAATCATTTTACAAACTTTACCACATAAAATCAGTACTAATCAACATGCCTAATGGCACAAACACCATAGCATCAGTAGCAGGAACAATTAGATTTTCTAACAATCTTTTTAAGTTTAAAGAACTAACAAAAAATTAATTGATGATGACTAAATATTATTGTTATTGTATGGTTAGTTTGTTCAAATTGTGCAGAAAATTAGTATAAATCCAACTGGTCCAACAACAAACTTCAAGTCCACATATACTCATGGCTCAAGGGAATATTTGTTACTTACACTAACAATTTTCCATCAGAAACAAAAGCAAGCATAAGGCCAAAATAAAGAAAAAGGAAAGAATCAAATTTGGCCCAAGGACAAGTAGATGGCCCAACTGGTGATCCAAATCCATACACTCTAGTTGGTTGCTAACTAAAGAAAGGAACCCCACTTTTATTTGAATCAAATTACCATACCACCGAACCAAACTCTCTCTTCTCCTTTTTCTCTCACCCACGTGAAGTTTGGAAAGAAAGCAAGAAAGAAGAAATCCGATTAGGAGTAAAAAATTGGGTTACCATTTTCAGACAAAGAAGAAGAAAGTCAAAGAAGCTAGGATTTCAAGAAAAGATCACATCTTAAGGCTACAGTAGATAAAGGTTCTCATTTGTGCTTCATCGAAGAAACTTATAGAAATCCTCCTTTTTGCATACACTGAATGAAAAATTTGATTTAAATGGAGGTTATGGAGCTTTGCAAGAAATCAATGGTCAAAAAAGAAATTTGGAGCCAAAGCATAAATGAAGGGCTCGGATTCAAGAAGCAATATAAAAAAGGATGAAAGAGAAGATGGAAGGTATGGATACATGTACTATTAAATCATCGCTACTACTCCATCTCTCTTTTGCGCCGCTGCTGCTGGTGATAATGGGAAAGAAGAAGTCAAACAAGTTGCTTACGATAAGTTTCAAGCTTTGGAAGCTTTACTGCTCTCTTAATGGGGTAAATGACCAAGTATTGGGCAAGGAGTGAGAGCACAAAGTTTGGGTTCCCATAACTTATAGAGCTATACCTTCTTCTCCTTCATAGTTCTCAATTGAATATTCTATTTCTCAGTTTAATCTTTCTTTGTTTCAATGAAAAAAGGCATTACAGTGAGGAATATAAGAAAAATACATTGAGTGAAAAAAGGCACAGAGAGTTAGACTTGGAGAAAAGCCAAATATTTATTTTAGAAAATCTTTTGTATGTACTTCTGTTTTGTTATCATGATCTTGAGGGGATTTCCTTACTAAGTTGGATGAGCACTTAGTGGTTGTAAATCTAGGATGAGTTCTTAGTCAAATATGGATTAGGTAGAAGTTGGGTTTGTTCGAGATAGGATTGGGTTGAATGTTAGAAAAATTGGTGAATGTAATTTTGGTTAAAAATAGTAAAATTTCATCATAGTTGTGATGGAGACTAGATATAAGCTACATTACACAAGGTAACTGAATCAGGACATATCGCTGTTACTTCTTTCACTTTGTTCTAATTCTGATTTTCTTCTCTAAGAAACGAAATTGTCTTTTGCTTTTCATAATCAGAAAAACTTCACAACATCTATTCCTTCACACAATTCTATTTTGTCTCCTCCATCGACAAGAGACAAATTAAAAGTATCTCCTTCTTTTCAACTCGAGGTGACTCAATAGATACTACAAGATTCATCCAGTTTGAAGAAAAAAGCAAGTAAAGTTAAAAGAAGCATAGCTTCAACCCTTTTTCTCTAAGCCACTGATATTCATCAATTAGTATCATATCTTGGTCTCAAAGAGATCAAACTTCACAACTTGGAGGAAAGATCCATATGGCCAACAACATGGGATTTAATACAGTGGCTTACACTCTGACAAAAGGGCAATTCAACAACAGACATCTATTCTTCAATGGAAAAAATTACAACTACTAGAAAGAAAGAATGAATATCTTTGTGCAGTCTGTAAATTACAACATCTGGAAGATAATCATGAATGATCCTTAAATTCCAACTAAAACAAGCGCTGATGGAGTTGTAACTCCTACAGAAGAAGTAGAATGGAATAATGACGACATAAAAAAGTTGGAACTTAATGCCAAAGCTGTCAACATGTTAAACTGTGCCATCAGCTTTGAGAAATACCTAAAGGTATCTAGATGCAAAACAGCAAAGAAAATATGGAATAAGCTCCAAGTTACTCATGAAGTCACTGAGCAAGTAAAAGAAACAATGATTGACATGCTGAGCAAGAAATATGAAATATTTGCTATGGAAGAAGGAGAATTCATAGATGAAATGTTCGAGAGATTCTCTATCATCATAAATAGCTTAGATGCTTTGGGAATTGCTTACTTCGAACAAGTGCTGGTGAGAAAAGTTCTGAAAAGCCTAATAAAGGAGTGAAACACTAAGGCTACTTTTATCCCCAAAAGCAGTAACCTGAACAAAATGATCTATGATGAGTTTAGAGAAAAGTTACTTGCTAACGAAATCACTTATATGAAAAATGATACAAAAAAGAAAGGAGTAGCTCTTAAGTATTGTGATGAATCATTTGAAGATGATTCCAGCAACTGTTTATCAGATGACGATATTGTATTTTTTGCTAGAAAATTTAGAAGGCTAATAAGACAAAGAGAAAGGAGCAGAACAGGCAGCTCAAAGGAACCAAAGAAAGACATCAACAAAGTTATCTGCCATAAATGCAAGGAAGCTGGATATTTCAAATATGATTGTCCCAAGATCAAGAGGGAAGACAAGACTAGGAAGGGCAAGAAAAAGATGCTCATCACCTCATGGGATTATCTGAAAAATGACTTTGAAGAAGATGAAGAATCTGATCACAACTCTCAAGCTTGTCTAATGACTGATCATAATCAAGATGATGAGGTAATCTATTTTGAACCCACTAATGATGAACTCCACCAAATAATTGATGATCTCACTAAAAAAATTAGAAAATTTTTTAATCAATGTTATGAATTTAAATCTGAAAATAACATTTTGAAGGCTGAAAATTTTTACCTTAAAAAAATTAAAAGAAGCCGAAAATACTGTTAATTATATAAAATTTTATTATTTTCATGTTTTAATAATTTATTAATTAATTTGTATTTATTTTATTATTATATACTATAAGTATTTATTAAAAAATATATTGTGACAAGTAAAGATTTTTTATTTTATTAATTTGTAAATATTTATTAAAAATTATATTTTATATTAGTATTTATGTATAATTAAAAATATAATTAATTTAAAAATAGGTGATAAAATTAAACTAAATTGAAAACATTTATTGAATGAAAGCCTTATATATTATCACTATATAATAATAATAATAATAGTATATGATATTAAAGTGTTAGTTAGTTCCCAGAGAGATGGAGAACGTGCTGGAGCACAGAAGATGCGTGGAGTGATGACCACAGTAGGAAAACATCGCTGGAGCATGGAAGACCCACAGACAGATTTCGAACGGAATTGATGTGAATCGGTCAATTCTGGACAGTCCAATTGCAGGTCCGGTCCGCACTCTCATCCAAACTGTTCAGACTATCAGTTCTAGTCGGATCCAGTTTTGATAGTTATGATATTTGTAACGTTTAACTTTTTTAATATTTTTGAGTTTTTCCTCTCACAGGGACATTGATTATTGCATCGTGTAAACTACTAAAATGATATCTGAAAGTTTATATTCCTAACAAAAATAATTCTAAAAGTTGTTAACAACAAATAAATCCCTAAAAGATTTAAAAATACGACAAAAAAAATTAATTATTAAATATATTAAATATATATTCTAAAAAAAGACTTTAAAAATTAATTTTTTATGTAATTTTTTGCAAGCATTACTAAAAAAATTAGTTCTTTTATCCTTAAATTTTAGTAATTTTATGTCAAGTGAATTTTTTCTTAAAAAAATATTTTATTGTGAATGATCACATTATTTTGAAAAATAAAAAAAAAAATCTAAAGATCAAATTTTGCTCCAAATTTTTTGTTGCACCTTTTAAATATTTATTTAAATATTGTTACAAAAATTCGGAACAAATAGATAAATTGTTTGCTAAATATAAAATTTTTTTGTCACTTATAAAAAATATAATATTTATTGGTTATATTTGTTGCATTTTCAAATTATTCAAGAATTAGTGTGTCGATAACATTTTTTAAGATCTTTTTGTCAGTGACGGAATCTTTTAGGAACCAAATCAGTAATTTTCTATTCTTGACTTATTGCTCTTATAAAAAACAACAGATTATTTTTCTTTTATTTTCTTTTTCTTTTTTAATGAAAAAATTTGTTTAGGTCTTAATATTAAGAGTTCTTCACAATAATACTATTATATGAATAGTGAAGTTAAATTAAAATACTTAAATAATGAGACTTCTTGAGTCAAACTTTTTTTGTGTTTTTAGGATCATCTAATGAGTTAAAATCATGAGAAACTCTTGGAGAAAAAAATAATTGAATACGATTTTTGTTTAGAGACATATAATTTATGAATTTAATAGAGATATATAAGTTATCACTTTTGTTTCATTTTTTTTGTATAAGCAGGAGTTAATTTAGATCTCTTTTCTTTCCTTGACAAAATTGAGAAAATATAAATAACCTTTGGTCCGAGAGAATAGGTGAATTAAGGAGAGTACATGAGTCAATAGAAGTAGATAATATACATCTCAAAAATAATCATATCTCTTGACTATATTGATGAATTCTAATATTTAAGCAAATGATTACTCTATTTTAGACCAAAAATAGTCATCAATAGTTACTAGGTTATAGCCAACGATATAAACTTAGTTTCTTTATTTGTTAATTTATTGTCCCTCTTTCTCATTTTTTTGTTCTCTTTCTCCTCCCTTTAGTGGGTGAAAATTTTCAGGAAAAAATCATGTAACAATATAGTAGGTATAAAAGAATTTGATTGAGAAAAGAATTTGACTATATTGTTTAGTTGATCTGTTTCTGCTTTCTTCCAATGTATGGTGGCTGGCTGCTGGAGCTTTGGTTCATTAGAGGCAGTTTCCAACCAGGTTCATAGTTGATCTGCTTCCCACAATATCACCCTTTTTACCTACTCTTTCAAAATATTAGCCGTGAAATACTATCTTTTGTGTTTATCTATTTCCATGGTTGTTATTCTTTGTGATTGTAAGAAATTAATTTGATACACTAACAAACTATTATTTTGTGCTGATTCAAAGGAACGACCTACTGCTGTCATATTATGTTGTCACTGTTCAATTTTACTGTTGTTTTTGTTAGAACTCTGCATTGCTATCCTTTGAAAGCTCTCTTGATAATTTAAATTTTTTTCTATCAATAAGTAGGTGACAACTGAGGAAGAAGGTTTTGTTTCAGTTCTCTATTTCTCTCTTTCTTCTTTTTAGCTTCTGCTCTTTAGTACTATTGATTTTTTATAAATTTTACTCTTTTGAGTTGTGAAGCATATTAATCTTTGAACTATAATGTGATTGTATTTAGTGGCATTGATGTTGTTGTTGGATGATTTACTTTTAAAATTAAATCTTTCTAAGAAACATTTATGTCATATGATGTGATATTGCACTAATTTTCGATAGATGGACTGTCCTGACCAACAAATTTTCTCATTCTGATACTAACAATGTAAAAGAATTTTACATGAACAACCTATCGTATATTACTATATCAACAAAAATTTCAAACATAAATATCCTTCAACAAATCAATATTTGCACAACTCACTTAAGGAGCAACAAAATTTAGAGGGCTGGGTGATTATGACTCATGGAATTTTCCATGTTTAATGAAGGGATTGTTTGTACACATGATGTATAGAATCCTGTCTAGACTCACACACACTCCATCGTTCAATCCAAATGAGATTCGTATGACCATATCTCATTAAATGGTGAATAAAACGAGACAACATAATGTTAGCTACATATGCTTATTATGCTCAAACCTAATGTGAGCTGTTAATGCTAAAATTCATGTGTCCATGGATAATATTAATGTGAGTAAATTCTATATATCCAAGTCTTGTTCCACAAGTCAATTACACACACTATATTAGATTAATAGATTTCATATATAGTGTTTCATAGAAAGATTGCCAAGAAAAACCAATTTTCTCGAATATGTATACATGTGAACATCAGCAGTAGGAAAACCACTTTTATTGACCTCCATGAGGAGTGATATGAAGGATAATTTTCAAGCATAAATCAAGTTCCAGATTAAGCTAAATTAACACACATTAACACAACCACTACCAAAAATTTTTGTGGTATCCTAGGATGACAATATGAACTTTTCAAACTTTCAGATAATTTGACAAAAAGATGGTGAACAATGGAAGAAATCTCTTTCCAAAGGAACAACAAAGATAATGTTACCTTCATTCCATGACAACTTTTGCACCAAGAGCTTTCAGTTTCTCTATAATCTGTTCTCCTTCTTCCTTTGAAACACCTTTCTTTATAATAGAAGGCGTTTTCTCCACTAACTCCTTTGCCTCCTTCAGGCCTAAATCAGTAAAGCCCCGGACCTCCTTGATGACTTTAATCTTGGAAGTTGCTTCATACGACTCTAATTTCAGTTCAAATACAGTTTTTTCCGGCTTCTTCTCCTCCTCTGCCGCAGCTGGTTCCGCTTTCATTGACGCAATTCCAGCAAGATTTGCAGTTCCTGGTTTCAAAAATCCCACGGTAGGTAGCTCCTTCATGCCCATCTTCTTCGTCATAATATGACCCAATTCCGCTGCTTCAGCTACGGTTAGAGATGCCATCTCATCAACAAGCCTGAAAACTCTCTCTGATGGAGGGTTGTGTCGAGCCGTAAGATCAAATGTTGCAGGATCAAAATCAGCCGGGAGACTTCGTTGCTCGATTTCCACCTCCTCAACATTCTCCTCCACCTCTTTTCGTGCAATTTGACCAAAATTTCTTGACAGTACATTTGACTTACTAGCATTAAGCCCTACTATAACCAACCCAAGAGGTTGTCTGCATAAACCTTGTGGTAAACAATGCCTTAATCTTAAAAGTGTTTCCATTCTTAGCTTTCACAGTGCAAACTTCTAATCCAGTTAACAAATATCCTGAAAATAGAGCACAACAAAAACAGAACATTTTATTCAAAGAATCTCCTTCTCTATCCATTTATCACAATCGGTTGACAACTCTAGAACCTTGTATTACTATCATAAACAATTGACATGCCACCGATACACTTGAATTATTTCATTTCTATCAGTAACATAATCACTCATGATAGTGATACATTGTGATATAATCTTTATTAATTGAAAAATGAAAGGTTAACCATGAAAACCGTTAGAGAAGTACTAAAATCGAGATGCTGGAATTATGGAAAATCAAAAGAGAAAGTAATTCAAGAGTACAGATCGTTCATACCTGCCCGTCGCGTCGCGGCACGGCGGAGGAGGAAACGAAGGTCATTCGGAGCACGGAGGAGGGGCGAATCTGATGGCGACGGTGAAGACACCGATGCGTTGGGTGTTGGAGAAAGAATAGATGGAAGATGACGGAGAGGGCGTTACACAAAGGGGAGCTTAGGACCTGAGAGCAACGGGATTGGGTTTCTGTTAGGTTTAGGAACAGTGAGTTGTAAAGGGTAAATTACCATTGCCACCCTATGAATTTAATTCATCTTAGAATGATAATAAATATTAAATAATAGAGTAAAGTATCGTTTTTGTCCCCAATATTTGGGGTAAGTCTTATTTGTATCCCTAACGTTTAAATCGTCCTATTTATATTCCTAACATTTATAGAAGTGATTTAATGTTATCCTACTATCAATTATACTAACAAATCAGATTATATTTTTCAATTATTCTCACTTGGATGCATTCATTCTCAATTAGGTCTCACTTGGATGTGTTCGATTTTAATATTATACATACTATTTGTATTTAGATTTAATTATGTCCCTAGAAAAGTGAATTATGTAAATGTTATAGGAATTAGTTTCAACTTTTGATGAGCTATTTTTCGGAGTAGATCATCGATTCTATCACAGATATTTGTATTCTAACTTCAAGAAGAGATTTTCAAAACTCAAACTAAAGCGTTCATAATGTGTAATTGACTGCAGAATAACATTGAATCACTTTTACAAACGTTAGGGATACAAATAGGACGATTTAAACGTTAGGGACACAAATAGAATTTACCCCAAACATTAACGACAAACAATATTTTACTCTAAATAATAATATGGCTATTGTTAAATATTGGTGTATTAATAAGATTAATCAAAATGTTAAGCGCCTTACACTCTAAATGCTCAAAATAATTCATACAAAATTTATGAATCAATTTAGTTTTTAAAATATTCATAGACTCATAAGACCATTGATTCTCGTTAATTTATCTCTAAAATTTGAAATTAATTTAAATTATCCTCTAAAATTTTAGTTTATCCAAATTGAATATCTAAATTTATAATGGTAACTTTAGTCCTGAACTCATTTTCATTAACGACATACCTTAACTTATCAAACGGAATAAAACAAAATAATATTGTTTTATATTGAGGTCTAATCTTTAACGAAATGATATTATTTCACACGAATGATGTTAAATATATTTCTTTTTTACTAGTGATGATCATAAAACGAAAATGTTTTTTAATATTTATTCGTAGCAAACAACATCATTTTGTTAAAGATTGGACACTATTATAAAACAATCTTAGTTTGTTTTATCCGGTACCAAATCAACTTATTGTTATAGGAGATGAGCTCAAAAGCTTATGTAAAATATGATTGTAAATTTGACCAATTTGAATCGATTCAAATTTTCAATTTAAATCTGAGTTCAAATTTCAAGAGTTAAATTGAGGATTAACTTCACCACTAATATAACTTAGATATCAAATTGTGTTGTGAAATCGTACATGTACCAAATCGATTCATACGTAATCAATAAATTTGAGCATTAACAAACTAGTTTTTCCCTTATATTATTAATTTGCTGACAAATTCATCTTATTTGTCAAGTTAAAAATTGATTTTAATTTTGGAATGAGAAATGTTGCCAATTGAGCTACAAGCTCATTAACCATCGCTAATGCTCATGGGGCTCCTCCAATCACTATTCACTAGCACCTAAAAGCAAGTCAAATAGAAGATTAAGTCTCAGTTTACTAGTAAACAAGCGGCAAATCAAATATTAAAGTCCAAACTTAGTACAAATTCAAACTACACTTTTTTTTTGTTTATCTATCTTGTGCCTTTACATGTTAAGTTTAATTATCAAAAGCTATGTCATACTTTTTAAGCACCCAGATAGCTACTTACTATGGAGACAGTAGAGGAAACCACACCTATTAGTTACAATAATATTAGTCAAGGCTTGAAATCATACTATAAATTCAAGAAAGTGCATCAAAGGACAAAGGATAATAATACATCAGAATCTGTGCCGTATAAATCAGTACGAGAAACGATCCAATGCCTATCACAGAAGGGAACAAAGTTCATAGAAGATGTCTTTGATATGAATGTTAAGAAACGGAAAGAAACTAATATTGATGCGAATTGAAGAACAATTTCAGTTCAAATGCACGAGCATTTTGTTCTTGAATTAACTTTGCAGATTAAGAACCAGTCAAAACTTTAGGATGAACTCAAATGCAGATATAAATCAGATGTGCTAGTATGTTTTTCCATAGAAGCTCACTCATATTAAATTTCAACCGATGACTGCACTGGAACATCATGTGTGGCTGCTACATGTAAACAAACCATAGAAAATAATTCATGAAATTGATTAATGATTCACCAACAGGGAGGTGCCCTGCTGTGTTTTCAGTGATTCAAAACAGAGGAAACCAAATGATTCTCAATAAACTAGTCAATACACAGCTTAATTCCACTACTAGTAAGATAATGATTGCAGAAAAAGAAAACATGCACATTGGTAAACCATACTTTGGTGAAACAACTTGATTTACAACTAAGCCCTTAATGATCAGTTTCTTGATACTCTTCCATCCCTGTGCACTTGATTGAAGTGATGTCCACGATTTCTTATCCCTTCTCCGTTACAAAACATTTAGAATCTGCTTCATCGGAACTTAGAAATTTCACACATTTTTATAGGCCCTTGTTTTAATTATGGAAATAAAACATAACAGATAGTATAATGAACATACACAGTTGGCAATCAAGATAGTTCACTATCTTCAACAGCACTAGTAAGTAATAAGCTCCTTTAATAACTCTGGATCAATTCAATATACCATGTGGAATTTTCATAGATAGACAAATTTCATATAAAACTACCATAACATTTTCAGAAATATATCAAACAATGAGGCAAGAGATTGGCAGATAGTCAAACGGTAATTTTTTACCAAACAAAAGAAAACTTAGAAGCAAATACATGAAAGAAGATATATGAGAAGCCATGTAAAACTTATCTGAATTTCGAAAAAACAAGAAACAAAAGATTCATATATTACCCAAGACTGGCTTACATTATCCCAGTATCCAAAACCTAATTTCAGTAACACAACAGCTGGACTTCTGACCCCAGGCACATTGATCTTCTTGTTTCTGATTCAAAGCCAAAATCACCATCCATGAACTGCCATCCTGTCAAAATTGTCAAACCAATATTCCACTGGCTCATTGAATCTACAGGTTCTACTTATGTTCCCCAATTTCATGATGTTGGTTACCATGAGAGGAGGGTTTATGGAGGCTACCAACAAGAGCAGCATAAGCTCTATCATCTGGTGTTAGTCCCATTCCCATCATTTCATCATACAACTTAAAAGCTTCATCTGCTCTTCCTTCCTTGGATAATCCTGAAATAACTGATGTATATGTTGCAATATTCCCGATTATACCCTTTGCTGACATTTCATTGAAAAGATTCAATGCCTCATCTACCCTTCCAGCAATACACTCCCCATGTATTAGTGATGTGTAAGTATATACATCTGGCAGTAATCCCTTTTCTACCATTTCAGATTTTAGCATGTGAGCTTGCTTCATCTTTTCGTTCTTGCTGTATGCATCTATAAGGGTATTGTACGTAACAACATTAGGTACCTCTCCCCTTTTCTCCATATCCCTAAATAACCACTCAGCTTCTGCAAGATTTCCTTCCTTACAATGTATCTCAATAAAAGTAGTGAAACTCACAACATTCGGAACCACTCCTTTCTCTAGCATTGTATTCAAAGTCCTCTTGGCTTCCTCATATCGATGCACTTTACATAGCCCACAAGCAATAATGTTGTATGTAAACACATCTGCTTCGATTTCCTTCCTTGCCATGATATCTTGCACCCTCAAAGCCTCATCTATCAAACCTCTTCTACAATAACCATCAATCATTGTATTAAATATTACTATATTTGGGTCAATGCCTTTACTTTGCATCTCTTCAAGCAATATTTCTGCAGCCTCCATTTGGCCTACCTTGCATACACCACAAAGTAAGGCCCCATAAGTATGTGCATTAGGAAGGATGCCTATCTGAGTCATCTCATCAAACAAAGCGGATGCCCTTTTAATGTTTCCTAACCTAGAATACCAATTTATCATCGTTGTATACACATGACTGTCCATTTCTAAATTTCGTTCATGCATTTCCTCGAATATCTTTTCAACTTCCCCTATATTTCCTAAACTCGCATACCACTGAATCAGAATACTATATGTAGCTAAACTATGAACAACTTGTTCCTTCTCCATTAATCTCAATATCTCATCTACACCCCTTTGATCCTTTCTTCTAACATAAGCATTTAACAATGTATTATAAGTGAACACAGTGGGTTTCACAATACCTTTACCAGCCATCTCAGCCATCAACTCCTTAGCTTTCTCAACCTCTCCTCCCCTACACAGAACATCAACCACAAGTGTCAGAGACTGAACCCTAATTTGAATCCTACCCGACTCGAGCATTCGATGAAAGAACCTACGACACAAATCCAGCTCACCACATTTCTTCAAAGCAAGCAAGAGTACAAAACAAGACCTCTCCTCTATCCCCAACCCCATCATCTTGGCATAATCAAAGACTCTAAATGCCTCTTCAAACAACCTGTTATCAGAACACACTCTGAACAGCATATCAAACAGCTTCTCTGCAAAATGTGGATCAAGTTCACCAACCAAAGAAACAACCCCTGGAATGGGGCAACAAAGCTTACCATCAATAACAACAGAGCTCAGAATGCTCTTCATGGTGGCAAATTTTCGAGCCTCAAAAAGTCTGGAAAGGAGAATCACATGGGCCTTAATATCAAGTATATGAGTAATATTAAAGTTTCTACTTCTAAGGAAGTTGAAAAATGACAACAAAGAATGAGGAGGGAGATCGGGGTTCGAAAGAACATGGTATGTAACATTGGGAGTGATGCATGAGATCATGGACTGCAGTTCTCTATCGGGTCTAAAATAATTGGTGGTATTCGAAATTAGGAGGTTTTGGGTTATCTTATTGACAAGTTCAAGTTGAAGCTTTTGTTGGTCTGAAGGAAAAGACAAACCTTTGTTGAAAAGTCTCAAAAGAGTCTTCTGAGAAGACATTGAATTAAACCACAAAAAAAAAAAATTATTGAAATTGTTGCAATGAATGGATTAAAATGGTTTTATAGAGAGATGAAGTTTTGTTTTACTGGAATCAAAGAAGCTTTTGAGATTGTGGGTTGTAAATTTGCTTCATTCTTACTCCGATAGGATCCCAAACAGGAAGAACACATATTACTTGATAGGGGTGTACATGAGCCGAGTATAAACAGGTTTGTTCTAATCCAGATCCGGCAATACGGCCCTAAATATTCATCAGATCTATTTTTAAGACTCTAACCCAAACACTAGGTCCGATGAAACCCCATCACTTTTGGGCCACAATTATACCAGGTGAAAACCAGGTCTAGATGAAATCTCATCACTTCGTGGCAGGAGCAGCGGCAGGGTCATATATGGTCTATGTCCATAGCTTTGTTTTCCTCATTGATTTGTGCAATACAACTAGGTTTTCCTTCTCCCATTAGTCTTCATCTAAGCCTGCCAAGCAAGGCAAGAACAAAAAAAAATTGACCAATTTATAGATGCCAAGACCAATAACAATTAAAGGAAAATCTGGTGGAAGAGTAGAAATAGAGTGAAACTTTTAAAAAATGAACTACATAATTTTACCTTCCGACAAAACATACTTTAAAAATGTTCATTGCCCTCTAATCTCTATCACGTCCTCTTTTCTTATTGGGCTCAAATTAAGAATATAATTAGAAGCCATTCAAGCAAAGCAAAGCAACACAAATTTACTAGTACATTATATCAATAAACTAGTTATCATAACCGAACCAGTAATCGAACCATTCAGAGTACTGGGTCACTGGTTCAACCAGTGGGTCATGGTTGAACTGGTTGACCCGGTATCACTTAAATAAAAATATAAAATCATAAAAAAAAGTTCAAATTAAAATTTGAAATACATATTACTACTGACACTTTAACAATAATCAAGTCTCAATTCCTAAAAATAACTAATACAAAAATAGACATTAAATCCAAAGGACATACCCATTGTTGCTTATGCATTCCTTCACTTAATTTGAAACACACTTGGTAAACTCAATTACCACTCAAAAATTATGATGTAAACAAGTACAGACTTTGATATAACAATACAATACAGAAAAAAATCAACAATGATATTAAATAAATAATCAAAAGGCATGGTGATATAAACAAGTAAAAGGACTTTGATACAACAAAACAAACACTCCATAATAGCATTCTCTTCCACAGAATTATGATCCGCAAGTTTATATTGGTCACTTCCAAACTTAGAAATTCAATGTTTCTTCTCTTATTATATCCACATAGATTTACACACAACTTATAAACATCACAAACTTTTCCTCTTTTCATTATCTAATAAATCTAGATATTGCCAATCTTGACATGATCATCACCACTGATGAATTCACAGGCAACCTTGACCATGATAAAAATTCCCTTGACCCAATCATCTTCCTACTTATCACTATTGATAAGCTCAAAACAATGCACACAGCAGCAGCCAAAGTAAGCAACACACCTGAATAATTCCCCCCTGAACAGCTTTGGAGAACAATATGAGAACCATCCTTTCCATCAATATCACCATGAGAGTTATTCATCTTCATAACCTACTATCTAATCAGTATAACTAATCATCAATTTATCAAATAAGCATCAATTCATCTAAACCAATTAGCATCAATTTATCTAAAACTACATTAAAACTGAAAAATACTAAGCATAAAAAAATTAATAGAGATTAAAGACTAACTGAAAAAAAAAACAATAAAACAAAAATCACCTACAGAAGCAGAAGTAGAAGTTGAGTCAGGAAAGGAGCAGCTTCGGAGTTCTGAGCTTCAGAACAGCCACACCTAAATCAACTTCATCATTACAATTACAGGCTAAGATTCTCTAAACAGGAACACTTTATTCTTAAGACATAAACCTAAAAAAATTAGTTAAAATTATGGTATCAACCCTTCAACAGTACCATTAATTTGATCAGAAAATTGATTAAACTTCAGTTACCGCAAAATGACAAATTAATTAATTAGGTAAAAAGAATGCAAGAATCTGTGAAGTGTGGAGTGCGAACCACGGAAGACAGGGCCAAAGGAAAAACAGGGGAATGCAGCCAGGGACTCACCGCAGCTGCTTGGCGACGGAACCGGCGAGAAGGAGACGACGTCCGAACCAGGGCTGGCAATTGCTGGTTGCTTCTGTTTCTTCTTGCTGAGCCGGCGACGACGAGACCAAGGAGGGCGGCGACACGCGAACTACGGCGGAACGCCAGCGACTGTGAATGAAGACAATGAGAGAGTTTGAGAGTCAGGGTGTCGCTGGTCGGCTGGTGTGAGTGAGAGCTTGAGAGGCGGATGTGATGTGTGAATTAGGGATTTGGGGCAGTTTAGAGAGTGGCTCGACCCAAACAGGTGACCGGGTGACTGAGATTTTGATCGAACCGGCCGAGGCGAACCGGGTTTGTTTACTATGCAATAAATAATTCTAGACTAACTGGTTTACTTGTTATCATCATCATACAATAAAACACATTGCATTATGCCATTAACTTCAATAACCAACCTTTTAACTTGGAAAGAGCTTAATCTCAATTTGCTCAGCAATACAACGTAGATAAAAAGACCAGATTAGACACTTAGCAGGTAAATACAACATCATCTAAAACTTTATTTTACTTAGAGTTAAATGTTTTAAATAATTGCAGAGTCAAAGTAAAGTGAGAATTTTAAGATGGATGAAGGTAAACTTTTTAGAAAGGATTAAATATTACAAATTAGATTTAAGTATTATTAAATTTTATTTCTAAAATAAATCAATTATAATGTGGAAATTAATATTTATATTTAATGCCTATTAAATTTATGCCTTTCATGGCTCGTATTGATGTGACAATATGGAATAAACAGAAAGTGAAGGAAAAGTTACCAATCGCGCTATTTAATTTTGAATTGATATAGTTGCCAATTGAGCTACAATCTCAAACCATCACTACTGCTCGTGAGGATAATCACTATTCACTAGCACCTAAAACCAAGTCAAATAGAGGAGTAATTCTCAGTTTTACTAGCAGATATTGTATGAAATGCAACTAGTGAAACAGAAATTTTAAGACTAGAATTAAAAGCACTACCATTTACATCACTTTGGCTATTAGCCTATTACCATGGGCAGCCAAACATACATAACCCTATTGGCCACCCAAAAAAATTGACATCTTAGACTAAAGATTGCCCTTACAACATTCTTTTCCAGGACACTTCCTCAGAATACTTTTGTTATACTGACAAAAAAATCTAGTCAAATTACCTTTCCAGAATGCACTGCTAGAAATAACCTAAGTCAGTGAATAACCCCAAAACAGATAACCTACTTAAGACTACAAATGGAACATAGAAGTCAACTGGCTTGGTTTGACAGAACTATCACCTCAGTACTACTGCAAGAAGTACTGCCAGCACCCACAGAAGCACAGTTAAGAGCTACGCTAGAAGCAGTGTTTGGAGTACACAGGGTCGGAGCATTGCCCTGCGGATTTTGATCGACCTGCAAGTCGTGCTCCGGTAGCCCTGGTGATCCCTTTGTCAGATGTTCGTCGTTTGGATTTCTGTCTGTATCAGCGGGAAAGGAATCGGCCTTAACATCTGTGGATGGCTTACTATTATCATCAACACAATCCACAAACTTCTCACATAAATCAGAAGATACAGGAAAGGATTGGCAATCTTCTGTATCTGTCTGGTGCTTAGGTGGTTCAGTTGGGTGTACTTCGGCTTCATCAGAGCCTGGTGTGGTTACCACTTTGGAGTTTGTTTCGCAATTATCGGGACAATCTTCAGTGATGTCCTTTGACTGAAGGTGCACCGAGTCATTGGTTGTAGGAACTGCTTCACCAGAGTGACAACCATCTCTAAGACATTCTGTTTCCTCATAAGTATTGCAGCAGTTGTTTGATTGACCATCTAAATCTACTTGCTTCTCATCATCGTTCAGCTCGACGCAATCAAGACTAGTATTCTTACGTGTACCGGCGTCTTCAGTTCCATCATCAGGGGGATTTGCAGTGCTTATGTCTTCCACTGGCAAATTTTCATGGCAAACAACTTGGCATGTGATATCTTCTGGACATTTATCATGAAGTTTAGTGTTGCCATTATTGTTGGGTAAGTTATTCAATGAACCCTCAGGAAGAAGACTGCCAGATTCAGTAGGCATGGTTTTATCCATCATCTGGTCATCATTAGAACAAGGGATGTCGGCAGAATTGTTCATTGACTGAGATCCAAATGATTCTGCCCCTTCACAATTATTTGCCACCTCGCCTTCTGTATGATCTTTCAGAAGATTGGAAGCTGCAAGAAATTGCATGGAGCAATTAACAATGTTGAAATTTTCAGAGTATGAAAGAAGAGCAATGGCCATCTCAAATCATACATGAGGACCCGCAACATACCTTCTGCAGTAATCACAGTTTCCTCAGCAAACTTATGCTTCAACATCTTCTTCTGCAGCATATCTACATGAGGGAATATCAACAGACTCATGCTCTTTATTATTTTCTTGTTTTCCAATTCAAGCGGCTCAAACCCAAAAACAGAAGTCCAAGTTTCTCTCATTTCTGAGATAGCTGGTATGACCAATAATTCAACATTTAAAGAGCTAAGTGCCTGAAAATAATCATAGAAACGGAGGATTTTAAGTCATCAAAGTGAGAAGAAGGTCCAAAGAAAACTTGATGAAATGAAAGAACAAAAGGATTTCACTCTACAAAAGCACACATAATAATTTACTAACATAACGTATCATCTATCAAAGTGAAACATTATTCTGCCCAGAGAATGGCCATTTAATGTTGGCCCTTAAGGGCTGAAAGCTCCTTTTTACTTCGCCAAATTGTCAATATGGAAATAGAAGTGAACTTTTTAGACTAGTAACACTTGCTAGTGTTAAATGGTACATATTGCTTTCTTTTCAAGATACAGTGTAAGCAAAGGACTCCATTTATTTGCAACACCGCCAGTGTTCAGAGACTGAACGTAGAGCATCTACTAAGATTTACTTCATTTTCTCCACTTTCTATGAATAAAGCAAAAGGAAATAATAGCATCCCCAACATAAATTCTGTTACCTAGCTACCCTTACCTCAGCAGAATTCATGCCTTTCGCATTCTTTCTCTCAGTCATACTTCAGCACTTACATGTAGGGTCTCTAATGCTTGGCTCACCCCACCCCCCCCCCCCCTTTTTCTTCTTCTAAATAATGAGCAAGGCTCTTGATTAAATTCTCTGCAACCAAACCTAGGGATAAAAATATAACAGTTTCAAACTTACACATTCAATGCCATTTAGAAGCCGGCGGCACATCCCTTGTCGCCTATACATAAAACGGGTCCCAATAAATGGCATCTCTGCTAGTTGATTTCCATGAATCCTATTTGATAAATAAAAAAAGTAAGTCATCAGAATATAAAGTAAGCTTTCTTCCACTGGCCAAAAGGGAACTTCACAATGTATGGTGGAATACATAAAGAAGATTAAATAATTAGTTGTTTTCACCACCGAAAATATATTAATTCCATACCAAGGCCTCGCTGCATACATACTGGCCATTGTCCAGTTATAAACAGTGAAAGCATTCATAAAATTCAAGCATATATTTACCTGATAGTTGCAGTAGCAACGATTTCATCCCCTCGCTCGAGAATTGCAGTAATGAATCCACTATAGTTCAGACGTTTGAAGTTTGACCTGACAAAGGTAAAAGAATAAAACTAAAATATATGATATTATGAATGATATGATACCAATCCATCCAAGGAAAAGCAGGCACACACAACTTAAGGAGAATTCGGTTGCAAAACACAACCACCTAGGCCCACCCCAAGAAAGGCCATTAAAATGACAGAGAAGTGGTCATGTAACCTTACCCACAATTATATAGAATGCCATGGATCAGATTAATCCCGCTTCTCTCATCAATGTATGGCATGAAGCACTCATCCATTACCGATAATGCAACAGCCAGCTTGGAATTACGTTCAATTATCTCAGGTTTTGTCTGAGAAACATCAAGGGCAACATCTGATCTCCGAATTAAAGTCAAAGAAAATCCATCTTCAATTTCACGCTTAACCCCAAGAAGCATTTCAAGCCTCTCTGATAACTGGAAGAGAAGACAGTAAAACAGATTAACTTGATTAAAATAATAATAAATGTCAACAGATGACAAATTCCTTCAATAAGGATACCTAGAAACGAGGGCTAATAACTGAAATGAAAACTATAGGTCTTTGTAAATCAGAAAGGAAAGGATAGCCTATAGAGTACTCTAATTCAAACACAACCAATTGCAACTGCAGAGTGAGACATATTGCCTGCTCACAGACTTGTGGGCTGTAAACCACACTCACAAGAACATGCATCATCTCTGTTTATCAATGAACCTATCATATAAAACCTAGCTTTGTTCCCCATAAATGTTCCATTTCTCAAATTTTACTGAAATAAAATCTAAGCAAATATGTAGTCTCTTGCAAGGTACTTTTCTACATGAATCAGGCAAATTCAATGTAAATAGAATAATCAAAGTAAAATCTATTGGAAGACATAGATTTTACAACTAAAAAAAGTTGAATACTGTGTATCTCTCAGTTTAACGAAAACAGTAAAACCCCAAAGAAGCAAGTTACAGATAATGCTACTTACTCATGCCAAAATAATAGGATTTACATCAAAAGCTGAGTTGTAATACAAAATAATCCGATCCGCATTAAAGAGGCTAGCAAAAAAACTATTTACATAGCAGCAACTACTTTAAGTCAAAAGCTAAGCAAAACTCCAGTTACTAACTACTACATAATAATAACCTAGCATCAACCAAGCAGACTAACTAAAACTTACACATAGCGACCAAGATTCTAATGCATTAAAAACTAGATCATACCTCTTGGCATCTGTTTCCACAAAAGGAGGCATCTCTGGAATCATCAGGCTTGGCACCATTTTCTTCTGCACAGTCTCTGTGGTCTACAAAAGATTAAAAAAACTTATTCATTTCTTACAGGGAAATAAAACATTTCATCTTGGGAAATGATTATCACAATTAACAAAGGGATATATGTATGCATAGTAAATACATTTTGCTTCACATAAACGGCATGTGAGTAAGGTTGACATAGCAGAACCATCTTTTTCATCTGTCTGATTTGAACTACCACCAACCGACCCGCAAAATTTGCAACAACAATATACACAGTGCCAGTCACCGGATGGGAACTTCTGCAAGCAAAAGAAAGACATAAACTTTATTTTTCTATCTAAACATTAAAGTGAACTATCTGCCATATGCAAATATTTCATGGACACATCCGAAAACTAGAGAGTATTAGACATAATAACCAGAGTTCCTCATCACTTCATGATGGGCACCACAAATTCTGAAGGCATATCCAACACAAGTTTGCCAGCAATGAAATTGAGAATTTGATATATTTGATCTTTCTTAGGTACTAAGCAATCCAAGGTATAAAAAAAATGTTCTTCAATGCTAAACCATAACCGACTGGCAAGCATAGTTCATGCAAATACACCAATACATCAACCAGAACAAGTTGATTGAGAGAGAAAGGAACAGAGAGACAGAGAAATAACATAAAAGAAGGAAATAAGAAGACACTGAAGTCGAGAAAACCAACAAAATTTGCACCAAGTTGGCTGGAATCCAACTTCTTTTTCTGAAATCAGAAAATGGCCAGACAGAAAGGGGAAAAATGGATTGATACATGAATATGAATTATTTATCCTGATAAAAAATTCAATAGAAATAGTACTGTTAAGAGATATTATATTAAAATAAATTAAACAAAAATGTCCACAAAAAAAGCATCAAGATACATACGTTTATATCCAAGCAACTCTGGTGGAAGGTTGATGGGCAACCATCACAGCAGATCAAGTCTCCCCCATCTCCACAGACACCACATGTGTCATCATTTGGATCCTCGCCAGCAACATCAACAAAATGAAAACCTTTACGTTCACACTCATCCTGTTTATTCCATGAATCTAGTAGGCATTGCAAGAGGGAAGTTCCTCCCTCTATGTGTATATTTTTAAGTGGATCAGAGTGTTTGATTCCTGCATGAGCTTCAAAATCTGAAATCGTTATGACTTCATTACAGCAGCCGCAATGAATGCCATCTCCTGTGATCTTACCGTCCAATAACACATTGTTCTCTCCAAGTTGCATATAATGAACCTTCCCATCTTGCAGAATTGTTCCCAAATCTATCATCCATGCAAGTACAGTTCGTTTTCCGCAGTATGGTACATATCCATTAACTTCTGAATCTATATCAACCTCAGCATTGCGAACCAATGGAGCACCTCGCTTCTTGCTTTGTGTTTTATGTCTCTTATGATCCCTGACCAGACCTGACACTTTATTAGGCAACATAACATCTGTGTCATCGTCCTCTGTCCATTTCCTTTTCATTTTCCGCTTCGCAGATTTACCCATGCCTGCATGCGAACCTGCTTTTCCTTTCTTCCACTTTTTACCCTTCACCCCATTTTGCATCTTTTTATTTTTACTTCCTCTTTGCTTTTTCATTACCTTGGTCAGCATTTGGAAATCCGCTTCAGGTATTGGTGTAAATTCAAAACCTGGCCCATATACCGTTCCTTCACCATCAGCAGCTTCGTAATGTTGTTTAAGCCTATTGTAAGCCAAGGTGATAGACCAGTGTGTCTTACCATCTAGACTAACATACACGGCATCCTTGTATTCCCTTCCATTCCTAGGTCTATAATCAACTGTCCAGCCAGCAGCTAAAATCTGCTCCATAATCTTTTCCCTGACTAACTGCTTTTCTTCCTTCCTTCCTTCCTTCCGCATTTTTTTCTTCCTTCCATCCTTTCCTAGTTCTTGCTTTCTTCCTTCCATTATTTCTCCGCTTATTCCCTCACAAACCCCATTGCTCTCAGTTTCCAAAAACTTCCCTAATTTATCATCCTTCACAGGAGAAATTCCCTTCGTTTCTAGCTCTTTCTGAGAAGATCTCCTTGAGCTCCAATAAGCAATCCCATTTGCTTTGGCACCAACCGTTGCAGTTAAACCTTTTTTACCTTTTCGACGGCGCACATTGACTTTTCTATCATGCACCATTATTGGGAGATGGTTTTGTCCATGAACCTTGGGGGGTCTACCCCTCTTCCTTGGAGACTGCTCAACTAGCTTATCCGGATCTTCCACCTTCACTTTAGGAGGCCTCCCGCGCTTCCGCTTCTTCTTTCTGCCATTCACATCCTTCTTCAGCTCAACCTTCTCATTCCCACAACTCACCATACCTAACTCGTCTGATTCTTCCAACTTTACTTTCCGAGGCCTCCCACGCTTCCGTTTCTTCTCCAGCCCAACCCCCTTATTCGCACAACCATTAGGAACAAAATCATCATCATCTTCACTATCCTTCTTGACTGTTACCCTCCTAAGACCACCATGTCCCCCGCCTCTCCCTGAAACAACTACACCACCACTATTCCCTCCACTGCAAGGTTTTTCATTTTCTGGCCTCTTTGTCCTGGAACGCAACACTCGACCACCTATAGTTACAGACTCTGTCAACTCTTCTCTCTCACTCTCTACCATCCTTTCAACACCACCATCTTCACAGCCCTCATTGCCCCCACCCTCAACTGATTCAGCATCCCCTTTCCCACTAGTACTAGCACCCAAATCAGCATCACATTCTTCCTTCGCATCTCTTTCAACGACATTATCCTCCTTCTCCGCAACCACTGACCCTAACACCTCCCCACCAACCTGCGAACCTTCACCACCTAAATCGAAAGGAACACTCTTTACACCATCACCCCCGCCAGCACAAACATTCCCCAATCGAGTCTGAGATCTTAAACCCTCTCTCATTTCTCAACACAAAAATCCCTAATTCCACAAACACCTAACAGTTACACTTGCAGTACACTGAAAGCAAACCCAGTTAACACACCAAAAACCCATTCAAATCAAAACCCACACAAAAACAAAGGTCTCATAGTGCAGAAGGTAACCAATTCCCCTGCAAGAACCACAGTGTATTTCACAATAAGGGTTTCCTTCTCAACAAAAACGAAACAAAAAAAAAAAAAGAGAACTTTACAGAAAAAAGAAAAGAAAATTCAAAAGGAGAAGTATCAGTCAGATCAGCATCGAAACGCAGTGAGAGGTTCGAAGCTTACCAATGCAGAGAGGAATCGGAAGAGAAGGAAGCCTAAGAGTACACGCGACGAATCGGAGGTATAAGAAGAAGAAGAAGAAGAGGCATGGCGTTTTGGAATTTGAGGTTTTAGAGTGAGAAAGCATAGAAAGAGACAAAGAAAAAACAGAGAAAATATAACGAGAAAAATTGAAAAATTGAGAGTGAAAAAAATGTGTAATTTGGTAAGAAGAGAGAGAGAGAGAGAGAGAAAGAGGAGAAGACCCTGTACGAATACGGTTTATAGGGCGGTCTTAAGTCTTAACTCTTAAAATGTTAATTCTTAATTGTCTTTTTTTTTAATTAATTTTTTTATTAATATTTTTTATTTATTTCTTTATTTGCTTTTTTAAACTTTATTTTAGTTTTTTTTTTTATAATGATGAGTACTGAATACGTTATTATAGACATAGACAATAGAATACAATTTGAATATTTTGGTTATATCCAGTGTATTTAAAAATTGGATTTTTTGTCTTTTTAATATAAAACTTTCTACTTAAGCTCTTTAAAATAATATAGTTTAGACCGTTGAGGCGTTTATTATCAAATATCAAATTGTTAAATTTTCAAATCGAAAGTTCTTAAATTCTGTGACATGTGTAGAAAATATTTTACAAATGGTTAATTATGTATGCATTTAACAAACATTTATTATATATTATATAGAATTTAATTTTGATATATTTTTAATATAAAATAATTATATATGTATATAATTATATAATATTATATTAATAAAAATATAGTCACCAAAAAATATTAATAAAAATATCTATTTTTTATATTAATTATATAAATAATCATAAAAAATAACAGATGTGATTAAATAATTATATAAAATATTTTAGTATTAGTATACTAAATACAAAATTAGTCATTATATTGTGTATATATGCATATATTATTTTATATATTTTTAATATATATTTAATATTTTAATTGTATTTATATAAATAATTAATTTAAAAATATTTTTTATATGCACATAATATGATCGTTATCTATAATAGTAAAATCTTTTATAATTACAGTTTAGTCTAGATGGCCAACAAAATTAAGTTGGGTATTCTTAGTTATTGGATTCTCTTTAAATTTATTAGTAATTTGTGAGTTTTAAGTTTAAGAAAATAAGAGCCTTGTAAGAAATGTGTAACTATATATGGAGTATCGGACAAGTATTACTGTCTTTTTGAGTTAATATTGGGACAATTTTAAATTATGATTTTTAAGGCATAAACTAGATTTTGTAGAGACATATCTAATTGTCCTCATTCACTTTAATAGCCTTAATGTATGAAAACATTTGTAACTCTTTAAAAAAAAATAATAATTTTGTTTTATATGTTTAACTTTTTTTTTAAGTATATATTCAAATTTATTTTTAAAAGATTATTTGTTTTTTAAATTAGTTCTTAAATTTTTTTTTTAATTAAATCTATTCTTCAAAAATTATAAGTTAATCACATCAGTCTTTTTGTTATTTTATTTGTTAATAAAGTCAAAATCTACTAATGTGATACATTAAGTGATACTACAGTATATATCTAAGAGTCTTAATTCGCTGTTAATATAATAAATTTATGATATTAGATCAAATCAAAACCTAATTAAAAAAATATTGAGATATTAGAATCCTTCAATTTGGGGTTGATTTGATTTAATTTTATAAATTTATCATGTTAACCGCTAATTAAAACTACTAAATGTGTATTGTGATATCACTTAACGTATCACATCAATAAATTGTGATATTGTTAGCAATAAAAGTAACGACAAAAATAATATAACTAAATTAAAATCTTTGAAAGACGAATTTAATTAAAAAAATATTTAATAGAGCCAATTTAAAAAATTAATATTTTTTAAGAATTAATTTAATTATTTATTCAATTTTTTCCTCTTAAATATTCTTCAAGTTAATTTCTACTAAATTTTTAATAACTCCAAAAATAATAATAATAAAAAAAAGATATCTAATTGATGTGACATGGAGTAAGAATAGAATACAAAATGATAAGGAATAATCTTTTACATCATTTTCTTCTTAATAATTAGCAATAAGAAACGTGCTTTTTGGACTTTCAACTCAACTTTCAATTTTCAGATATTTGGTTCTAGGAGTCATGGTTTTCTTATTTTGCTATTTCCATGTAAAACTTTCAGATATGTCCAAATTCTCCAACCAAAACCCTTTCCTTATTTTCTGACTGTGGCCCTTCATTTAAGGCTCTGCCCTCTATTCAAAGGTGTTCCTCTTCTTTACCTTGTTTGTTTCATACTTTTATTTATTTATTTATTTTTTCATTTTTATGATGATTGAACTTGTCCTTTGCCTTACTTATTTTACTTTGGATACTTTTGTTATGATGTTGAGATTTCGGTTTACTCATTATTTTCAACCAAAACATTATTATATTATTTTACACGTGATATGATTACTTTTTCTCTTTTATATAGTATTAAATAATTTTTTTTATTTTATTTTTGAATTTTAATGTTATGAATAGTCCACAAATTCTTTATAATCTCATTAAATAGGACTTATAGAATGACGTAGGTACACAAAGGGGAAGCTATAAATAAATAAATAATTAATTGATTAACTAACATATATATATATATAGGGGCAAGTCTAACTGACATAACTAAAATCTAATATACATAACTAAGTCAATAATTAACACTCTATTTTAATATTTGTCACTCCCTTATTCAAACAGAGGCGACATAGATTGTTGTCAAAATAAAAGAATTTGGAGATAGAGATTGGTTAGTTGATTAAGATATCAATAAAGTCATTTATGCACTATATTATTTAATAAAATTATTCTCATGACATAACTTCTTACCCCCTTTTTATTTAATTAATTCATTTATTTTACCACTCCCTCCCAATTCCTTATAATTGAGAAAAACAATGAATATAAACTAAATTATTTTCATAATTATTCTAGTAAAATAAACAATATCTTTAAAATGGAATGTTATTTCAGTAGAAGTAACCAACAATCAACATGAAAAATCAGATAATTTTAGCAATAAAATTATTGTAGCTAAATTGTACAATAATCAAAGTTGGTTATCTAAACACTAACTTTATAGTTGCCTTTGATGTGCAAAATTCTCAAAAGGTGGATTACAGCACCAACTGCTTCCTCTCATCTCACTCAAGCTCCCATGTATTCTTTAAATAAATATCTATACTCAAATGTCATGAACACAAAAAAAAATAAATAAATAAATAAAATAGGCTTTCTAACCTATTAATTATATTATACGTATACTAAAATTAGTCACAAAAATCAGCTATTAATATAAATATATATTAAAATATAAAATATACATTAGCTAAATAATATATATATATATAATAATTAATTTTAATAACTAATTTTAATATATAAATAGTATTTTTGTTAATACATCATGAGACTCACATTTAAGTTAAGTATTAGAAGTCTTATAGATATTAGTGTTCCAATGTATTTGTTGGGCTTTTATATATATATATATATAACATAATAAATACAAAAAAATTATTATAATTTAATGGTTGAAAAATTGATAAAAAAAAAAAATAACTTAAAGGGACTAAATTCGACTGACTTACAATTATTTTGAAATAATCAATCATCTTTATATAACGGGTTTTTGCCATTTTCTTACCATGTCTTGAGTAGGTTGATTTTTTTTGTTTTGGAATATATGAGTTTGTAGTGTTCTATTATGGAATATGAGGGTGCTATACTATAATGTGGGACAGCTTTTTGTAATTTTTATTGTGAACAATTCAGACCGTGCGAATTATTTGTGAAGTAAAATGTAAGTGGCAAATCGGATGGTCCGATTTGCAAAGAGAAAAAATTTAAATTTTGGAAGGTGCAAATCAGACCGTCCGTGTTGTTTTTTTTTTAATAATAGAAAAGTAATTCGCAGAGTCTGAACTGATTATTATAAGTTTTTTTTAACGAATTTAAATAATTCGTAGGGTCCAATTTGGTATGAAAATTTCGGTTCGTCCGATTTGTTCTTAACTGATCCCACAAGTTCGTAAAGCTCACACGGTCTCCATACCCCCGTCCTACCCCAATCCCTTCTCCATAATAAAAATAAAAAGCGTCCCGAGTACTTCACTATTTTTGTTGCTAAGAACACCACTTGGGATCTCCTGGCTGGCTTGCATCTATTTCATCTTTTGTTTTCTTTTTCTCCATCTTTACTGGTATTTTTTCTTAGAAAAATTGGTTATCAAATCAATTATTTATATAAAACATATATTAAAATATAAAATATATATTAAAATAAATTAAATAATATATATTTATTTTATTTTTATTTTTTTAATAAATTAATATATTTATTTATATATAAATATATAATAATTAATTTAATAACTATTTTTTTGTGTCTATAGTATTTCCTTTTTTGTACATATGTATATAGTATTTTTTCAAAAAAAGAAAGTAGGCTGAATTTCCCCTAAGCCCAAACCAAACAGAACCCAACAAAAAAAAAAGATTTTGCATAGTAAACAAATACGTATTTGTTCCATACCAAAAAAAAAAAAAAAGGATTTCTTGTTTTTCTACTTTTGGTAATATCATACATAGACTATACTTAAAGGGTTCTCCCATGTCTCTACTCTCTACCGAGACCTAAACCCTGGAATGTGTAATTTATGACTTATGAGGTTCATAAAATTACCCAATTTTTTTCATCACAGTATTTCTTTATTCGACAAGTTAAGGACTAATCTATGGCGAATGTAAGTTCTATTTAAGGGTTTGTCATTAACCAACAAATTGCTATATGTATAAGACGAGATTCAAATTCCAATCTTTGTTTAAACAGACTAGTAAACTAACCAAACTTGGTTCAATTGCCAGTTGGTCACTAGCATCAAGGCCTCCACACAATGAACAAATAAGTGTTTTCTTTTTATTTTTTTTGTTACTCTTTTTCTGAGTCTAGGTAATGTGAAGGCTGAAGGCCCAGACGAGAGTTAGACCACAAAACAAGGTATAGAGGCCGAGTAAGCATTAGACAAAAACAAGAGGGATATATGATCCTTTATCAACAATAAAAGAATAAAGCATATACAAAATAAAAAGATAAAACAAATATAGTTCTAGTTAAATGCATGAATTTTGATCACAAAAAAATGCATGAATTTATTTCTTCAATATTATTAAAGGAAGAAAGATGATCAACCATCTATGAAGAGAGAATCATAAGCAACCATGGTACAACAAGTTTCAAAGTCCAACAAGTGTTTACAAGAAATAGATTTAGGACTTTAGATATCTTATTAAGAATAAAAACTAATTATCTCTCATGTTTTCCAAAATGATTTTTGCATAACTTATTTGAGAAATTTCAAGGAATTTATTGAAATCAAGTTTTCATATGATAAGAAAGTGCAAAAACATTTTTTGTGCACTAGGATCGATCTTCATATGAAAACAATTGAAAAACATGTTTTGATATTGTTTTGAATTTAATTTTGATGCACTGATAGGTGCATCCAATCATGTAATACCACATCATAAAAAATAACTATTATTTTCATTAACCACATAAATGATCATCCAAAAAGAAAGAAGTAATTGTACGATTATGTAAAATATTTTACATTATCAGTGCATCAAAATTAAACTCTATTATTTTTGCTCTTCATGTTGGTTTTGTTGTTAATGATAATCGATTTTTGTGTTATTGGAGGATCGGTCCTATGATCTTGATGTTTCAATGTTAAAACTCAAATTCAACAGAATCAATCCTTATACAAACGCAGGATCAATCTTCTGTACTTAATACTTGTAAAACACAAAGATCTTACAAGATCTTGACCAAGAAGTTTGATTGTCTATAAATAAGAGTCTTGTGATGTGTTTTAGAAATACATATATACTATTTTAGAAATAACAGGTGATTGATTTCTAAACTATACTCCCAAATGTTTTATTCAGTCAAAGATCTTCCACTACTTTCTTTTAGAATTGGATGTCTCTCTCTTGAATGAAAGCAATTTGACCTTATATCAAAATACAGAAAAGATTTTATGTAGGCAGCAAAGATAGCAAAACTAGGAGTTATTATTAGATCCCAAAAAAATAAGGGGGTTGGATGAACAAAACTTCTTGAGTTGGATAGCACACATAATAAATAAATAAATAAAATGAAATAAAAATGAAAATTTCCCACATGACATGTTGATCATAACATTGAACTACTTAATTGTTGACAACTACCTAAGCATGACTTGGTGCTTTCATCACATGGGAGAGAGGCTGGGTTGGCATGGTTTGTTGATAAAGTTTGATCAAAGACCTCAGTCTAAATCCTAAGTTTTACATCCATTTAATCCTTGGGAGTATTTGGTTATATATTATTTTCAGACTAAAAAGGGGGTAAAGCAAAAATTTAAAATTGTTCCCATGTCATATAATATAACTTCCATCGTTTTAAAACAGAATACATAATAGACATGTTTAAAAAAAAAAAAGAGAGAAAATAATAGAGTTATATATTTTTCCTGTTTTATTATCGAAATTCATTTTAATGTACTATCAGTATAAATCAGTTTTACGCGTGCATTCAATTACAAAATGTCACGTTAGAAAAAAATTATTTTTGACGTTGACTGCTTGAATGGTCATTCATAAAAACGAATGTGATTAGATAATATGTGTAAAATATTTTACTGTATCAAAATTAAACACGTTATTATCTTTAATATTTTTGTCTCTCTGTAAAAAAAATATTTCTGTTTCAACATAAAAAGCAAATATTATATTTCAAGCGTGTTAGATATACACTAAAATCAGTTATTAGTATAAGATATATGTTAAAATACAAAATACACATTAAAAATGATTTAACCAATGCATGTATTTATAGTTTTGTACATAAATACATAGTGACTGATTTTAGTGTAGTGACTGATTTTAATGTATAAATATCATTTTTGAATAGGTTTACATAGGCTCGATTTATTTGAAGTTCTTTAAAGTTTGTTTTTATCTTTTCTTATAAAAATTAAATTGAAAAACTTATTTAGGGTTGAATCACTTGACTAATTAAAGTTAAGAGTTATGTAAATGCTCCTATAATTACAAAGAAATTAAAATGAGGGCAACAAGACAAAAGGTCATAAAGTTAGTTCCCTTGTTTATGCTTTAGAGTTTAAGCCTCTTTATCAATAAAAAAGGATTCTAAACAGTAACTCTAAGACCATATAGGAAAGATGAATTAACCTGGATTTTCAAGCAATGTTTTGTCGGACACATACCCTTTTTAATTCTAATTTGCTTTAATCATTCCATTTATATCTGTGTTCTTTTGTTTTTAAGCATAACTTTTTATATATATGGTTGAATTTTTCATGTAGTATTACATATATTATTACCTTTTGGCTTTTGCTGAAATTAACTATAGAATGATTCTCTTTTGCTGAATTAATTATAGAGTGCATATAGGTACAATAATCAATTTGAATTGTAGTGTTAAAGTGAATAATGTTCTAGACCCACATATTTTCAGGCCTATTAATGAAGATCCATGGAATGATATTGACAAGGATTTTTCATAGCAAAGGTTAGTGTCTTCCCTTGAGACTTGAAAATGATCCTCCTTTTGTTTTTTTTTTTCTAGTCTGTGGGCATTCCTATGTTTCACAATCCACACTAAGATTTTAATGTGCGAATAAAATCACATTGTTTATAACATGCTGAAAAAATAATTCCATAATATTAAAAATTTATTTTGTGTTTAAAATTTTATTTAAATAACATATATCATATTTAAATACTTAAATACACTATTAAAATATTATGTGTATTCACACTAAGTCTGATCGTCTGACTATGTTCTATTCTGTCTTCATTTTAAAAACACCTCTCGATGTTTAAGTCTGACCATACTCCACTCTGTCTCCATTTAACTAGCTCTGTTCCACATAATAAAAGTAGAAGACCTTTTAGGTTCATGGCAACTTGACTCTTTCACTCAGGTTTTAAAGACTTGGTGAGGGATAATTAGAAGATCACTAATACTTGGTCTAATTGTGTTGACGACTTTCAGAAAGTACTCAGAATTTGGAACACTAATATTTTTGGGGACATCTTAAAGAGGAAAAGTACTATTATTCGTAAACTTCAAGGTATTGCTGCTAGTCCAAATAGAAAAAATTTCCGAATAATCTTAAAGCTAATCTTTGGAAGGAATATAAAGAAATTCTCACGCAGGAGGAATTATTGTGATAGAAATACTAAGTATTTCCATGGTATCACTATGGCGCGTAGGAGGAGGAACAAAATCACTTCTCGATTTGGGTAATTGGATTACTGATAGAAATTCTCTAGAAAGAATGGCTACTTCTTACTATATTAATTTATATAAAGATGATAACCATGATTTTTCCTTTATCATTAATCAGGTTTTTTCTTCTCTTGATAATAATGATCTGAACCTTATTGGTGGTTCCATATCTCCCGAAGAAGTAAAGGACTCTCTCGTTAGTATGAATGGTCTCAAAGTTTCAGGAAGGGATAGTATACATGCGGTCTTCTATCAAAGTAGGTGGGATTTGGTGGGGACTGATTTGTACAGATTGGTTGAAGACATCTTCTCTCACCCTCATAAGGTAGGAGAGATAAACGAGACATTAGTTACTTTGATTCCAAAAGTTGAACTTGTTTCCTCTCTCAAACAAATGAGGCCTATCAATTTGTGTAATATTTCTCTAAGTTGCTAGCCAGGTGTAACACTCTAATTAGCCTAAACTTTACCTCGCGTCGTAAAGCAAAAGTTAATCAGAGATTACGACAGTTCTAAGCTCATACATAATATATATATATATATATATATAAAGAATAGGATAATCTAGAAGCCCGATGAAGGATATAGCTCAAAAACATAATTTACAAAGTGCAAAACGTACTAACGAAGCTACTATCTTAAAGCATAAGATATAGATAGGATATATCAAAAGATAAGTATATAATATCATAGGAAACTAGTCACGACTCGCGGAGTTTAAGCCGGCTAGCCATATACATATAATACATGAGACCAGATAGTAAAACAGCTTATACAAGTTTTGTTCTCTCAAATACAAGCCTCTAGGCCAAACAAAATACAAAAGTGAGAGACATATACATAATAAATCAAAAAGACTCCAAGAGGTATCCAGATCCTCCGCTCCTGTCACCAATAAAACAACTCACCGTGGTTATCTGAAAATAATAACAAAAATATGGTATGAGAACCGGAGGTTCTCAGTATGGTAACAGTGCCCAGTGATGTAGGATATAAGACCCTAGGACACCAAAGGCATTCCTAGACTCCATATCCATCACAAGAATTCAAGGTTAAAGCATTCTAAATCGAATAAGCATAATATGTAAAACCTTAACAAAATTTAAGCCGTAGCACCATAAAAGGTAATCTATCTTAGGGGATTTCTACTCTAATCAACCACCGTTGTCCGACAGCCTTCACCAACCGATCCGCCATGCGATCCCATCGCCACCGCCTTCCGAACCTCCTCAATCCCAGTAAAAGCACAAGTATATACAGTACAAGTAAAACACAAGTAGAGGCATATATAGCAATTAATACAAATAGCAATTAGACATGTTATACAGATAGAGAAAACAATATCAAGTTGGCAAAGCATACAAACAGGTAGAAAATGCATATGATGAATGCCTGCCCTACTGACTGTGATATCACATTGTCGGTTCAACTGCCAACCCGACGCATCTCCATGGAGATATTTCCCTTTGGATTCATGGTGTGGGAACCCCCGAGATATAATGCTCGGATCACTATCCAGGGTTTTGCGCCTGTACGCTCTGATAATCCAAAGGGATGCGAGCGGGATCTATTGCCACGGACCTCACATCTAAGCGCAAGCGGGACGAACCACCGCCCTTACGCCGCCGCCGCTACCTCGACAGGCAGGATCCAACCTCGGCCCCTACCAGGCGCATAGCGTCTCATAATCTCAATGAAAAGTAGTGCATTGGTTTTCAAAAACATTTTCAATACAAGATGGATCCATCACTTCATTCAGAGCCCTCGACTCTTTTCAATCACTGTTCATTTACATTTCAGTTCTGAACTCAATGGTTCCTTAATCCTCATCTCATTCATCAACCATTCACCACATAATATTAAACCACCTTCAGTACGCCAGAAATCTAAGCCTCCGTTTTCTAAATTTTTTTCCCATTAATATCGTCTAAGACCCTTAAAATCCTTTCCCATTTTCAAGTATCCAAAAATATGCCAAGAAGTCTTAAAAATGTGTTATAGAAGCTTACAACCTTGTTAGGGAGGTAGAATAGTTGAAAACCAAGCAAAATTTGAGAAACAGGGCGTGTGCGTCCGCACAGGGGTGTGCGTGCGCACGCCCAGGAAAAATTTTAAAAGTGTGCGTACCCACAGGTACCAAAACTTTCAAAATCTGTTCACTCACACAACCTGTGCCAGTGCCCCCAACAGACTGGCCTCCCCAACGTGTGCGTCTGCACAGGTTGAAATTCTTCCTTAGATATGTGCGCGCACAAGCTGTGCTAGTGTTGCAAACAGAACGCATTTCCCTGCCTGTGCATTGATGAGCGGATATTTTATACGCTTTTTGGGGATAATTTCATATAGTTTAGAGTATGTTTTAGTTAGTTTTTAGTCTATTTCTAGTAGTTTTTAGGAAAAATTCATATTTCTGGACTTTACTATGAGTTGTGTGTTTTTCTGTAATTTCAGGTAATTTTCTGGCTGAAATTGAAGGAGCTGAGCAAAAATCTGATTCAGGCTGAAAAAGGACTGCTAATGCTGTTGGATTCTGACCTCCCTGCACTCAAATTGGATTTTCTGGAGCTACAGAACTCGAAATGGCATGCTTCCAATTGCATTGGAAAGTAGACATCCAGGGCTTTCCAGCAATATATAATAGTCCATACTTTGCACAAGGATAGACGACGTAAACTGGCGTTCAACGCCAGTTCTCTGCCCAATTCTGGCGTCCAGCGCCAGAAAAGGATCAAAAACTGGAGTTGAACGCCCAAACTGGCATAAAAACTGGCGTTCAACTCCACAAATGGCCTCTGCACGTGACTCACTCAAATCTCAGCCCCAGCACACACCAAGTGGGCCCCAGAAGTGGACCTCTGCATCATCCATCATAGTCCACTCATATTTTGTAACCCTAGGCTACTAGTTTAGTATTTAAACAACTTTTAGAAACTTATTCTGTATCTCATGACATTTCAGATCTAAACTTTGTATTCTCTGACGGCATGAGTCTCTAAACCCTATTGTTGGGGGTGAGGAGCTCTGCTGTGTCTCGATGAATTAATGCAAGTATTTCTGTTTTCCATTCAAACACGCTTGTTCCTATCTAAGATGTTCATTCGCGCTTAACTGTGATGAAGGTGATGATCTGTGACATTCATCACCTTCCTCAACCCACGAACGTGTGCCTGACAACCACCTCCGTTCTATATCCGATTGAATGAGTGTCTCTTAGATTCTTTAATCAGAATCTCCGTGGTATAAGCTAGAACTGATGGCGGCATTCATGAGAATCCGGAAAGTCTAAGCCTTGTCTGTGGCATTCCGAGTAGGATTCAAGGATTGAATGACTGTGACGAGCTTCAAACTCCTGAAGGCTGGGCGTTAGTGACAGATGCAAAAGGATAGTAAATCCTATTCCAACCGGATCGAGAACCAACCGGTGATTAGCCGTGCTGTGACAGAGCGCGTGAGCGTAGTTTTCACTGGAAGGATGGAAGGTAGCCATTGACAACGGTGATCCACCAACCCACAGCTTGCCATAGGAGGCCATAGGAGGACGTGCGTGCATGAACAAGAAGATAGAGGAAAGCAGAGATTCAGAAGACAAAGCATCTCCAAAACTCCAACATATTCTCCATTACTGCATAACAAGTAACCTTTAATTTATGCTCTCTTGGTTATTCACAATTCAACTGATAAACATAATTGACTTCCTGACTAAGATTTACAAGATAACCATAGATTGCTTCAAACCAACAATCTCCGTGGGATTCGACCCTTACTCACGTGAGGTATTACTTGGACGACCCAGTGCACTTGCTGGTTAGTGGTACGCGTTGTGAAAAGTGTGATTCACAATTTGTGCACCAAGTTTTTGGCGCCGTTGCCGGGGATTGTTCGTGTTTGAACAACTGATGGATTATTTTGTTGCTTAGATTAGGAAAAATCTTTTTTTTTTTGGTTTAGAGTCTTTTATTATTTATCCCTTGTTAAAACACTTTAAATTTATAGCTCAGTTAATTAGAACGTGGTGTTTATGTTCATGATAATTGGCTATCATATTTTTTAAAAAAAAAAAAACTTTTTTTTAAAAATAATTTTTCTATTAAATCCTGTGCCAAACTTTAAGTTTGGTGTTTTCTTGTTGATTTCCCTTTGATTTTCGAAAATTTTGGTTTGGTTTTCTAAAAATTTTAAGTTTGGTGTTCTTCCTTCATGTTCTTGTGTTCTTGTGAGTCTTCAAAGTGTTCTTGAGTTTTCCTTGTATCTTGATCTTAAAATTTTTAAGTTTGGTGTTCCTTGGTGTTTTCCCTCCAAATTTTTCGAAAACAAGGAGCATTAGATCTAAAAATTTTAAATCTTGTGCTATCTTATTGTTTTTCTCTCTCCTCACTAAATTCAAAAATATCTTTTCAAAATATCTCTTCTAACTTCCTAACTTCTTATCTTTTCAAAATTTGTTTCAACTAACTAACTAACTTTTTGTTTGTTTCTTAACTTTTTCAAAACTACCTAACTAACTCTCCCTCTCTCTAATTTTCGAAAATATCTTCCCTCTTTTTCAAAAATTTCTATTTTTTTACTAATTAATTTTATTTTTTTTACGAAAAAAAAAATTTCTTTTATTATTTCAAAATTCAAATCCTTTTTAGTTATTTTATTTTATTTAAGTATTCACTTCTTATAAAATAAAATAAATAAAAAGGTAAATCAGTCCAAGTTATATCCATAGATCCATCATGGACATAACTGGAAATGAACAGTCCAGGAGGACTCTGGGGTCATATTCTAACCCCTCTACTGCTTCATATGGGAGTAGCATATGCATACCCTCCATTGGAGTTAGTAGCTTTGAGTTGAATCCTCAGCTCATTATCATGGTGCAGCAAAGTTGCCAGTATTCCGGTCTTCCACAGGAAGAACCTACAGAGTTTCTGGCACAATTTTTACAAATTGCTGACACAGTACATGATAAGGAAATAAATCAGGATGTCTACAGACTATTACTGTTTCCATTTGCTGTAAAAGATCAAGCCAAGAGGTGGTTAAATAACCAACCTAAGGCCAGCATAAGAACATGGAAACAGCTGACAGAAAAATTCCTGAATCAATATTTCCCTCCAAAAAGGATGACACAGCTAAGGCTGGACATCCAAGGCTTTAAACAAGGAGATAATGAATCTCTTTATGATGCCTGGGAGAGATACAGAGAGATGCTACGAAAATGCCCCTCTGAAATGTTTTCAGAGTGGGTTCAGTTAGACATCTTCTACTATGGGCTTGCAGAAGGAGCTCAGATGTCTTTAGATTACTCAGCTGGTGGATCTATCCATATGAGAAAGACAATTGAAGAAGCTCAAGAGCTCATTGATACAGTTGCCAGGAATCAGCATCTGTATCTAAGCAGCAACCCTTCCATGAATGAAGAGGTTAAAACAGTAACTGCTGAATTCAGTACCGTAAAACAAGCTGCTGAATTCAATCAGCAATTAGATTTTCTAACAAAGCAGCTAGCTGAATTCAAAGACAGGTTACAGGAGACAAGGATAGCTAATATACATAAGGAAGAACAGTTTAAGCAAACAAAGCAGCAGCTATCAAAGCAAATAGCAGAAGAATGCCAAGCAGTTCAATTAAGAAGTGGGAAGACATTAAATACCCCACCTCAAGGCATCAAAAATTCAAGAAATGAGCAACCCACCAAAGATTCCCCTGAGGACAGTAAGAGCCCAGGGAAAAATAATTCTGGCACTAAAACGCCAGAAAATGGGTGGAAGGCTGGCGCTGAACGCCCAGACCATGCCCAAAACTGGCGTTCAGCGCCAGAAACAAGGCAAGGTTGGCGTTCAACGCCAGAAATGGGCAAGAATCTGGCGTTGAACGCCCAAATGGGGCAGAAGCCAGCGTTGAACGCCCAAAATGGGCACATTTCTGGCGTTCAGGCGCCAGGAACAGACAGTGAGTTGGCGTCTGACGTCACTCCAGCTTCTGACTCTGGTACGCAATTGCCAGTGAGGGATCAGACACACACAAGTGCTGATAACAACCCCTCTAAAAAGGCTTCTTTAACCACTAAGGTTGAGGAATATAAAGCCAAGATACCTTATCCTCAAAAACTCCGGAAAGAGGAGCAGGATAAGCAATTTGCTCGCTTTGCAGATTATCTAAGGACTCTTGAAATAAAGATTCCATTTGCAGAGGCACTTGAGCAAATACCTTCTTATGCCAAGTTCATGAAAGAGATCTTGAGTCATAAAAAGGAGTGGAGAGAAACAGAAAGAGTTCTCCTCACTGAAGAATGCAGTGCAGTCATTCTGAAAAGCTTTCCTGAAAAGCTTAAAGACCCTGGGAGTTTTCTGATACCATGCATATTAGAAGGTGATTGCACCAAGACAGCTCTATGCGATCTTGGGGCGAGCATTAACCTGATACCTGCATCCACTATCAGGAAGCTTGGCTTAACTGAAGAAGTTAAACCAACCCGGATATGTCTCCAACTTGCTGATGGTTCCACTAAATACCCATCAGGCGTGATTGAGGACATGATTGTCAGAGTTGGGCCATTCGCCTTTCCCACTGACTTTGTTGTGCTGGAAATGGAGGAGCACAAGAGTGCTACTCTCATTCTAGGAAGACCCTTCCTAGCAACTGGACGATCCCTCATTGACGTCCAGCAGGGGGAAATAACCCTGAGAGTCAACGATGACGAGTTCAAGTTGAACGCTGTCAAAGCCATGCAGCATCCAGACACATCAACAGACTGCATGAAAGTTGACCTTATTGACTCTTTGGTAGAAGAGATCAACATGGCTGAGAGTCTCGAATCAGAGTTGGAAAACATCTTTAAAGATGTTCAGCCTGATTTGGAGGATTCAGGGGACATGAAAGAGCCTCTGAACTTTCTTCTAAAAGAGGAAAAACCTCCTAAACCAGAACTCAAGCCACTGCCACCATCCTTGAAATATGCATTTCTAGGAGAAGGTGACACTTTTCCAGTGATCATAAGCTCTGCTTTAAATTCACAGGAAGAGGAAGCACTTATTCAAGTGCTAAGGACACACAAGACAGCTCTTGGGTGGTCCATAGGTGACCTTAAGGGCATAAGTCCAGCTAGATGCATGCACAAAATCCTATTGGAAGATAATACCAAACCAGTGGTTCAACCACAGAGGCGGCTAAATCCAGCCATGAAGGAAGTGGTGCAGAAAGAGGTCACCAAATTACTAGAGGCTGGGATTATTTATCCCATTTCTGATAGCCCCTGGGTGAGCCCTGTTCAAGTTGTCCCAAAAAAGGGAGGCATGACAGTGATTCATAATGAAAAAAATGAACTGGTTCCTACAAGAACAGTTACAGGGTGGCGCATGTGTATTGACTACAGAAGGCTCAATACAGCCACCAGAAAGGATCATTTTCCTTTACCATTCATAGACCAGATGCTAGAGAGACTAGCAGGTCATGATTATTACTGCTTTTTGGATGGCTACTCAGGCTATAACCAGATTGCAGTAGATCCCCAGGATCAAGAGAAAACAGCATTCACATGTCCATCCGGAGTGTTTGCTTATAGAAGGATGCCCTTTGGGCTATGCAATGCACCTGCAACCTTCCAGAGATGCATGCTCTCTATTTTCTCTGATATGGTGGAAAAATTTCTGGAAGTCTTCATGGATGACTTCTCAGTATATGGAGACTCATTCAGCTCCTGTCTTGACCACCTAAAACTTGTTCTGAAAAGATGCCAAGAAACCAACCTAGTTTTAAACTGGAAAAAGTGTCACTTCATGGTGACTGAAGGAATTGTTCTTGGGCATAAAATCTCAAACAAGGGAATAGAGGTGGATCAAGCAAAAATAGAGGTAATTGAAAAATTACCACCACCTGCCAATGTTAAGGCAATCAGAAGCTTTCTGGGGCATGTAGGATTCTATAGGAGGTTTATAAAGGATTTTTCAAAAATCGCAAAACCTCTAAGCAATCTGCTAGCTGCTGACACGCCATTTGTGTTTGACACAGCATGCCTGCAGGCGTTTGAAACGCTGAAAACTAAGCTGGTCACTGCACCAGTCATTTCTGCACCAGACTGGACATTGCCATTTGAGTTAATGTATGATGCCAGTGATCATGCCATTGGTGCAGTATTGGGACAGAGGCATGACAAGCTTCTGCATGTCATTTATTATGCCAGTCGCGTTCTAAATGATGCCCAGAAAAATTACACAACCACAGAAAAAGAACTACTTGCAGTGGTTTACGCCATTGACAAGTTCAGATCATACTTAGTAGGATCAAAAGTGATTGTGTATACTGACCATGCTGCTCTTAAATATCTACTCACAAAGCAGGATTCAAAACCCAGGCTCATCAGATGGGTATTGCTTCTGCAAGAGTTTGATATAGAAATAAGAGACAGAAAAGGGACAGAGAACCAAGTGGCTGATCATCTGTCCCGGATAGAGCCAGTGAAAGGGACGTCCCTCCCCTTTCTTGAGATCTCTGAGACGTTCCCTGATGAGCATCTATTTGCCATTCAGGAAGCACCATGGTTTGCCGATATTGCAAACTATAAAGCTGCAAGGTTCATACCCAAGGAGTACAATAGAATACAAAAGAAGAAATTAGTTACTGATGCAAAGTACTACTTGTGGGATGAACCCTATCTCTTTAAGAGATGTGCAGACGGAATTATCCGTAGGTGTGTCCCCAAAGAGGAAGCACAGAGAATCCTATGGCATTGCCACGGATCTCAATATGGAGGCCATTTCGGAGGTGAGCGAACAGCCACCAAGGTCCTCCAATGTGGCTTCTATTGGCCCACACTCTATAAAGATTCCCGAGAGTTTGTACGTAATTGTGACAGTTGCCAAAGAGCTGGTAACCTGCCTCATGGTTACGCCATGCCTCAACAAGGGATCTTGGAAATAGAGTTGTTTGATGTATGCGGAATTGACTTCATGGGACCTTTCCCACCATCATACTCAAACACTTATATTCTGGTGGCAGTTGACTATGTATCAAAATGGGTTGAGGCCATCGCCACACCCTCCAATGATACTAAAACAGTGCTGAAATTCCTCCAGAAACATATCTTTAGCAGGTTTGGTGTCCCTAGAGTGTTAATCAGCGATGGGGGCACTCACTTCTGCAACAAATAGCTTTACTCTGCCATGGTTCGGTATGGAATTCGCCACAAAGTGGCCACTCCATATCATCCACAAACCAATGGGCAAGCTGAAGTCTCTAACATAGAATTAAAGAGAATCCTGGAACGGACAGTAAATACCCGTAGAAAGGATTGGGCAAGGAGCTTGGATGATGCTCTGTGGGCTTACAGAACAGCATTCAAGACCCCTATAGGGACCTCTCCATACCAACTCGTGTATGGTAAGGCATGCCACTTGCCCGTGGAACTGGAACATAAGGCCTACTGGGCAACCAGATTCCTAAACCTTGATGCCAAATTAGTAGGAGAAAAACGACTGCTCCAGCTAAATGAGCTAGAGGAATTCAGATTCACAGCTTTCGAAAATGCCAAGCTTTATAAAGAAAAATAAAAAAATGGCATGACAGAAAGCTATCATCTAGAATCTTTGAACCAGGACAGAAGGTCTTGTTGTTTAACTCTAGACTCAGGCTATTCCCCGGGAAACTGAAATCCCGGTGGAGAGGACCATACGTGATTACAAGTGTGTCACCATATGGTTATGTGGAGCTTCGAGATATTGATTCTGATAAGAAGTTCATTGTCAATGGACAGAGAGTCAAGCATTATCTTGAAGGCAACATTGAGCAAGAATGCTCAAGGCTGAAGCTAGATTAAAAGCTCAGTAAGGTCCAGCTAAAGACAATAAAGAAGCGCTTGCTGGGAGGCAACCCAGCCATGGGGCATCAATCCTCTAAGCATTTTTGCCCTATTTTTATTTTTATTTGTTTATATAAAGTTCACTGACACTAAGGTACAGAATCATTTGTATAAGTTTACAGGGCTACAGAAGGAATTTGCACACAAAACAGAGAAAGGGAGCTCAATGACAAGAAAACGCCAGTAAAGGGGCATTTTGGGCGTTCAGCGCCCAAAATGGGCATCCACTGGGCGCTGAACGCCAGTAATGGCAGCAATTGGGCGTTCAATGCCAGAAATGGCCACCCACTGGGCGTTGAACGCCAGGAATGGCAGCAACTGGGCGCTGAACGCCCAGGAGATCAGCATTTGGGCGCTGAACGCCCAAAACAGGCAGTGTTTGGGCGTTCAAACGCCAGGAGGACAGGGAGGAGCCAAATCCAGTAATCCCACACGTATTTCCATTTTAATTTAAAATTTTATGGTTCAATACATGATTTTATTTACATAAACATGTTAAGAACCCTGATTTTTAAAAATCCTACTTTCAAAATAGTAAATGTATCTTAATCCATAAGCACACACCCTCTTTGCAAATTCAATCCAACTCTTTTCAAATCTTTTCCAAAAACAAATCTATCTTTTTCACTCTAAAATCTTTTCAATATCTTTTTCATATTATCTTTTTCAAAATCCAGAGTTATCTTTTTCAAAAATCTATCATATCTTTTCAAAATTAAACTCTATCTTCTATCTTATCTTTTTTAACTCAATCTTTTTATCTTATCTCTTCCAATTTTTCGAAAACCCACCCCCACCCCTTTAAATTGGGTTCGGCCTCCCCCCTCCTTCATCAACAAGTGCTACTCAATCTCCTTCTATCCCTCTCCTTTCTTTTCTTTTGCTTGAGGACAAGCAAACCTCTAAGTTTGGTGTGTTTTTTCCGAAATCACTAAGATCATGGCTCCCAAAGGGAAACAATACACTCCTAGAGGCAAGAAAGAGAGCGTTCCAAAACCACTTTGGAATCAAGGGAAGTTCTTATCTAAAGAACATTCAGACCATTATCTTAAAGTAATGGGTCTGAGATCAGTGATCCCGGAAGTTAGATTCGATCTGAAAGAAGATGAATATCCGGAGATCCAGGAGAAAATTCGAATCAGGAACTGGGAAGTCCTAGCTAATCCTGAAACAAAAGTAGGAAGGAATATGGTCCAGGAGTTCTATGCTAATATGTGGCAGACTGACAAGCAAAGACTATCTGGAACAGCTTGCTACGAATTTCGGACCATGGTCAGGGGAAAGATTGTTCATACCACCCCTGACAAGATCAGAGAGATATTAAAGCTACCTCAGCTAAAGGATGATCCAGACTCCTTCAACAGGAGGATGATGAGAGTAGACATTGGCCTGGATAAGATTCTAGAGGACATATGTATCCCTGGAGCCAGGTGGACCACCAACACAAAGGGCGCCCCAAATCAACTCAAGAGAGAAGATCTCAAACCAGTTGCCAGAGGATGGCTGGATTTCATTGGGCGTTCTCTGTTGCCCACAAGCAACCGTTCTGAAGTCACAGTTAAAAGAGCAGTGATGATTCATTGCATCATGACTGGGAAGGAAGTGGAGGTTCATCAGCTGATTTCAACTGAGCTCTATAAGATTGCTAACAAAAATTCGAAAGAGGCCAGGTTGGCTTATCCAAGCGTGATTTCTCTGCTCTGCAAGGACGCTGGAGTCAAGATGGGAATAACTGAATATATCCTAATTGAAAAGTCAATCACCAAAGCATCAATGGAGAGACAACAAGCACAGGAGGATCTTAGCAAGAAGAGAGCACAGGAATTCCTCCCAGAAATTCCTCAAGCGGAGTATTGGGAATATCTTGAGATGTCTGTCACCAAGCTACAGGAAGCTATGGAGCAAATAATAAAACAACAGAAGGAACACAGTCAAATGCTGACCCATATGCTTAAAGAACAAGAGGAGCAGGGACGTGACTTAAGGGAACTGAAGCGCCAAAAGTCTTCTGTAATACCAAGCCTCCCAAGGATCAGAGGAACCCCCATACCCCCAGAATAAAGGTTGTTAATTTCCAATTTCTGCCTTAACTCTGTGACAGTGTCCTTATAAAAGTGCCTTAGAAGTCATATAGTAGTAATTAGTATCTATTTTGATTTTATCTCCAATTAAGCTATAGTTTATTTTTCTCATCATCATTGAACATGAATAAAGTAGTAGATCTTTTGAATAAGAAGCAATAAAATTTCGAGTTTAAATAAAACAAATTCTAATTGGTTACATGTGGTGGCAATGCTTTCTGTCTTCTGAATGAATGCTTGAACAGTGCATATGTCTTTTGAATTTGTTGTTTAAGACTGTTAAATATGTTGGCTCTTGAAAGAATAATGAACATGAGACATGTTATTGATAATCTGAAAAATCATAAAAATGATTCTTGAAGCAAGAAAAAGCAGCAAAGAACAAAGCTTGCAAAAAAAAAAAAAAAGCAAGCAGAAAAAGCCAATAACCCTTAAAACCAAAAGGCAAGGGCAAATAAAAGGATCCCAAGGCTTTGAGCATCAGTGGATAGGAGGGCCTAAAGGACTAAAATCCTGGTCTAAGCGGCTAAACCAAGCTGTCCCTAACCATGTACTTGTGGCGTGCAGGTGTCAAGTGAAAACTTGAGACTGAGCGGTTAAAGTCAAGGTCCAAAGCAAAAAGAAGAGTGTGCTTAAGAACTCTGGACACCTCTAATTGGGGACTTTAGCAAAGCTGAGTCACAATCTGAAAAGGTTCACCCAGTTATGTGTCTGTGGCATTTATGTATCCGGTAGTAATACTGGAAAACAAAGTGCTTAGGGCCACGGCCAAGACTCATAAAGAAGCTGTGTTCAAGAATCATCACAATGAACTAAGAGAATCAATAACACTATCTAAATTCTGAGTTCCTATAGATGCCAATCACTCTGAGCTTCAATGAATAAAGTGAGATGCCAAAACTGTTCAGAAGCAAAAAGCTACTAGTCCCGCTCATCTAATTAGAATCTGAGCTTCACTCAAAAACTCTGAGATATTATTGCTTCTCAACCTATTAGTCTTCTATTTTATTTGTCTAGTTGCTTGAGGACAAGCAACAGTTTAAGTTTGGTGTTGTGATGAGCGGATATTTTATACGCTTTTTGGGGATAATTTCATATAGTTTAGAGTATGTTTTAGTTAGTTTTTAGTCTATTTCTAGTAGTTTTTAGGAAAAATTCATATTTCTGGACTTTACTTTGAGTTGTGTATTTTTCTGTAATTTCAGGTAATTTTCTGGCTGAAATTGAAGGAGCTGAGCAAAAATCTAATTCAGGCTGAAAAAGGACTGCTAATGCTGTTGGATTCTGACCTCCCTGAACTCAAATTGGATTTTCTGGAGCTACAGAACTCGAAATGGCATGCTTCCAATTGCATTGGAAAGTAGACATCCAGGGCTTTCCAGAAATATATAATAGTCCATACTTTGCACAAGGATAGACGACGTAAACTGGCGTTCAACGCCAGTTCTCTGCCCAATTCTGGCGTCCAGCGCCAGAAAAGGATCAAAAACTGGAGTTGAACGCCCAAACTGGCATAAAAACTGGCGTTCAACTCCACAAATGGCCTCTGCACGTGACTCACTCAAATCTCAGCCCCAGCACACACCAAGTGGGCCCCAGAAGTGGACCTCTGCATCATCCATCATAGTCCACTCATATTTTGTAACCCTAGGCTACTAGTTTAGTATTTAAACAACTTTTAGAAACTTATTCTGTATCTCATGACATTTCAGATCTAAACTTTGTATTCTCTGACGGCATGAGTCTCTAAACCCCATTGTTGGGGGTGAGGAGCTCTGCTGTGTCTCGATGAATTAATGCAAGTATTTCTGTTTTCCATTCAAACACGCTTGTTCCTATCTAAGATGTTCATTCGCGCTTAACTGTGATGAAGGTGATGATCTGTGACATTCATCACCTTCCTCAACCCACGAACGTGTGCCTGACAACCACCTCCGTTCTATATCCGATTGAATGAGTGTCTCTTAGATTCTTTAATCAGAATCTCCGTGGTATAAGCTAGAACTGATGGCGGCATTCATGAGAATCCGGAAAGTCTAAGCCTTGTCTGTGGCATTCCGAGTAGGATTCAAGGATTGAATGACTGTGACGAGCTTCAAACTCCTGAAGGCTGGGCGTTAGTGACAGATGCAAAAGGATAGTAAATCCTATTCCAACCGGATCGAGAACCAATCGGTGATTAGCCGTGCTGTGACAGAGCGCGTGAGCGTAGTTTTCACTGGAAGGATGGAAGGTAGCCATTGACAACGGTGATCCACCAACCCACAGCTTGCCATAGGAGGACGTGCGTGCATGAACAAGAAGACAGAGGAAAGCAGAGATTCAGAAGACAAAGCATCTCCAAAACTCCAACATATTCTCCATTACTGCATAACAAGTAACCTTTAATTTATGCTCTCTTGGTTATTCACAATTCAACTGATAAACATAATTGACTTCCTGACTAAGATTTACAAGATAACCATAGATTGCTTCAAACCAACAATCTCCGTGGGATTCGACCCTTACTCACGTGAGGTATTACTTGGACGACCCAGTGCACTTGCTGGTTAGTGGTACGCGTTGTGAAAAGTGTGATTCACAATTTGTGTACCATGCGTGCGCACAGGTGTGTGCGTCCGCACAGATTAAAATTTTTGCAGGTTGTGCGTCCGCACAAGGCCGTGCGTCCGCACATATTAGAAATCCTGAAATTCTGCAACTTTGCAGAATTTCAGATTTTCAACACCATTTTTGAATGATCATAACTCCCTCTAAAAAAATTCTAAATTTCACAAACTTTATATCGATTTAAAGAATTTTCAAAGATCTTTAATTCTAGACAAATTCCATCAGATTTTGAAAATCGAGGCCAAAGTTATGATCAGACAAAGTTCACCAAAAATTCACTTTTACCAAATAACCCAAATTACCAATTTTTCCAACTTTCATATCTCAACCCAACCAAAACAATACCAAACCAATTAAAGTCACTCCAAAATTCATTTTTTCACCAAAAACTATCCTCTTGGGTCACAAACCACAATTTATACCAATCTCTCATCATACCTCATCATTTTCAACATCAATATCATCATATTACAATTATCAACAACTTTTCACCAACACACCCACCATTTATCATTATATCAACATCAATTTTCTATCATCAAACTCATTCATGCTTCTAAACCATAAACAACAATAGTCATTCACCCCAATTTATCATACATCCTAATCTCAATATCATTATTTCTCAACATAACAATACTAATTCAACATACAACATCAACCAACCATCATCAACAACCACATAAATTCAACCCTATCATATGGGTCACTAGCCTAAGTGTCCATGAATATTATATACTACATAGAAAAAATCGAAACCATACCTTGACCGATTTCCAATATGTCTAAAACTCAAAATTGAGCACCAATGTGCTTTCCAACCACAATCCAATCACCAACAAGCTCCAAACTCACAATAATCAAACTATATATGCATAAACCATCACAAATCAACCTAGGGTTCAACATAAACATAATCTCACAAAGGTTCAAGAGCTCTTACCTTTTTCAATAGCTTTGGAAGCCAAAACCCAATACTAAGCAAGGATTAAAGTGGACCTAAACATCCAAAATCACAAAAACTCATTTAACCAAAAACCCTAATAAAACCCAAAATTTTGGAGAGCATAACTGAGAAGATTTCGTGGTTACCTTACTACTTTCTTGGATGGATTTTGTAGATCTCTTCACATGAAATGCGTAGCCGCAAACGGTGCGGCGATCGGAGCTCTGTAGCTCAAGATATCGCGAAAAGAAGATTGAAGTGAATAGTGTTTCTTCTTCCTCTTCTCCCCTTTCTTTGCTGCTGAGTGTGTGTGTGTTTAATGGTGTGGTGGCTGTATGGGTTCATTAAATGAACCCTTATATATGTTGGGCTTGGGCCCAACTTGGGCCCGGTCCAACCCGTTAGCGTTTTTAGCCCATTTGGCCCAACTTCGGGCCAAACCTTTAAAATTAACGCCCGAATTTTCATTTCTAGTATTTTTCTAAGGTTTTTGACTGTTTCAACTTTCTCTCGAGCAGCACCGAGCAGACTTGAATCGGTTCAACCGGTTCAACTGTCGGTTTACAATTTTTCACGATTTTTTACGGTTTTTCGCAGAAAATACATTTTCTGACTCGGAAAGACCCACTGAGTCCAACAATGATGTTTAAAACCTCAAATTCTCACTATAACTTTTTAGAATCAAATTTGGACAATATAACCACTTAATTAACCGGTTGATTAGTTGCGGTTCTTACACCAGACATCTGAGAAGAGTGATGAAAAAATTGGTTTCTCCTACTCAATGCAGTTTTGTTCCTAAAAGGCACAGTTTAGATAATATTATAATTACCCAAGAAGTTATTCACTCAATAAGAAACAAGAAAGGAGTCAAAGGATGGATGGTAATTAAAATTAATTTAGAAAAGGCTTATAATAGGCTTAAATGAAACTTCATCAGAGACACCCTCCCTGATATTGGTATACCCTATCGTATCATTGATCTTGTTGTTGCTTGTGTTTCCACTATTAGAATGAGAGTGCTTTGGAATATGGAGGCTCTTGATGAATTCTTGCCGTCTAGAGGGATTCATCAAGGCAACCCCATATCTCCGTATATTTTTGTACTTTGTATAGAGAGGCTGTCCCACCTCATAAATGCAGCTAGATGGAACATAACTTTTGGAAGCCCATCTTAATTAAAAAAGGTGGACCAATTCTGTCTCACTTATGCTTTGCTAATGATCTTATTCTCTTTGCGGAGGCTAAAAAGGATCAATCTGAAGTCATTAAGAAGGTTCTTGATGCCTTTTGCCAAAGCTCAGGCCAAAAAGTGAATAATGAAAAGACCCGCATCTTTTTCTCTGACAACGTTGGTAATAGTATTTGAAGCGAAATCAGCAACACTCTCAATTTCACCAGAACTGATGACCTTGGAAAATACTTAGGAGTTCCTCTCCTGCACACAAAAGTCAGCAATATTACATATAATGGGATCATTAATAACATCAATGCCATACTCAATGGTAGGAAAGCCTCTAATTTATCACTTGTCGGAAGAACCACCCTGGTGAAATCTATCCTTTCCTCTATTCCTAGTTATACTATGCAAACTGCTTATCTGCCTTCTTCTACTTGTAATTTGATTGACAAAAAATACAAAAATTTCCTTTGGGGTGATACAAAGCAAGTTAAGAAGATCCACCTTGTTAGTTGGAAAAAAATTAGTAAGCCCAAGAATGCTGGTGGTCTTGGAATACGCATGCCAAAGATCTCAATCATGCTTTTATGATGAAAGTAGGTTGGGGTCTCATTGAAAAAAAGGATACTTTATAGGGAAGAGTCATAAGAGCTAATACAATTGTGTGAGTGATATTTTATCCAATATTGAAAGAAAAAGGAACTCTTCTAATTTGTGGAAGGGCATTTGTGCAACTTGGGATAAGGTGGCAGAGAATACAACTTGGAGAGTTGGTGATGGATCTCGAATCAGATTTTGAAAGCACAATTGGGTGCTAACTATTGGGAGACTTGACTAACATGAAACTAAGGTAATTACTCATACTGATAACTATACAAATCTAATGAATTTTCTTGCTGTCTCAGGTGATTGGGATGAAAAGAAGCTGCAAGAGTGTCTTCCGAAGCAAGTGGTGGATGCATCTTAGCCATATCTCCGCCCTCTCCTTAGAAGAATTCTGATCGTGTTGCTTGGGCTCCCTCTGCCGATGGAATGTTTAACCTAAAAACAGCTTATAACGCTATTCTTGAGGAGCAAGTACCTTCTGATAGAGTGTTCAAGTTGGCATGGAGCTGGTGCAGTCCGAAAAGAATTAGAGCCTTTCTTTGGTTAGTTGCCCATGAAGCCATTCTAACTAACATGGAAAGGAGAAGAAGGCATTTGTCAACTAATTCTAATTGTTTGGGGTGTGGTGATGTTGAAGAATCAACTATGCACGTGTTTAGAGATTGTACTCTAGCTAAAGAGACATAGAGACTTTTAATTTCTCAAAATAGTGATCCAGAGTTCTTTAACTTATCTACTCAGGATTGGCTCATTAGTAACTTGAAAAAGGATAAAGAGTGTGTCATACGTTTCGGTGTTACAATCTCATCTCTTTGGTATAGCCGTAACAAATGGGTCTTTGAAGGAGCTTATTCACATCCAGTAACTATCGATGAGTTAGTTAACATAAGAATACAGGAGATCCTCAATGTAATGAAGATATTCAAATTACAAAGAAGATCCAAGTTTCTTATTAGATGGATACCTCCTCCGGAGCAATTTATTAAGCTCAACACAGATGGATCATTTTATACACATAACAATAATGCAATATGTGGAGGCTTGTTCCGAGATTATTTAGGTAGGTTCATCTCGGCTTTCTCTTGCAACTTTGGAAGTTGTTCAATTATGCATGCAGAATTATGGGGTATTATTAAAGGGCTTCAGATACCTATCACTAAAGGGATGCAACATATTGTCATTGAGTCTGATTCACTTATGGCTATAAAGTTTTGTAAAGAAGGGTGTCCTTCCACTCATCCTTGCAGTACTTTGATGGAAGATATTAAAATTTTGTCAAGAAAAATTCATAATGTGAGATGGAGCCATTCGCTCAGAGAAGTCAATTATGCAACAGATCATCTAGCAAAGAAAGGGGCAAGAACTTCCCTTTGGATTACACACTTTAGACTCTCTTCCTTCTGATCTTATGTCAACTTTATCTTTTGATTTATTTGGATCTCTCAGATTGAGAGGATCTTAATTTTCTTTGTTTTATTTTTGTTTCTTTTGGGGTTTATGACCCCGTTGATTCAAAAAGAAAAACTATAGAATGATTCTCTTTTGCTGGAATTAATTATAGAGTGGATATAAGTACAATAATCAATTTGAATTGTAGTGTTAAAGTGAATAATGTTCTAGACCCACATATTTTCAGGCCTATTAATGAAGATACATGGAATAATATTAGCAAGGGTTCTTCATTTATAAGAAGCAAATGTTAGTGTCTTCTCTTGAGATTTGAAAATGATTCTCCTTTTGTTTTTTTTTTTCCTATTCTGTGGGTACTCCTATGCTCCACAGTCCACACTAAGATTTTAATGTGTGAATAAAGCCATGTTGTTTATAACATGCTGAGAAAGTAATTCAATAATATTAAAAATTTATTTTGTGTTTAAAATTTTATTCAAATAACATAGATCATATTTAAATATTTAAATACACTATAAAATATTATGTATATTCACACTAAGATTAATATTTATTGTTAATTTCTTAACCAATAGATATTTGATCTAAATTGAGAAATCTCTTACAATTTTTTGCACATCGTAAAAATTTTCTTCAAAAATTAGACTTACACATAATTATGTATGTAGAAGGGAGAGATAGTTGTGCATAGATAGGAAATTAACAAACAATAATTTTCATTATGCAGTTTGATTGGTGTGTGGTGCGCATACATGGGAAGAGAAGTTTGTTGTGTGGGAAGAGTTGATTTTTTTATCGAGAATATATCAAGTTCCTCTTTGTTACATGGGTGACTTCAATAAGGTTGTGCAGTTGGAAGAAAGGAAATGCGCTAGTGTGTTAACAGCAACAGCGAAAGACTTTAAAATATGGATACAGGATATGGAACTGGTGGATATAGACCTGAATGACCGTGAGTTTACGTAGTTCACGGGTCAATCGTGTAGTCGAATTGATAGAATGTTGGTGAGTTTGGTTTTATTGTTATCACTTGGAGCACTTGATTGGAAAGGAATTACAGAAACTTCAGGAATCAAGAAGCAGGTGTTGCGGAAGTAGTCAACAGGTCAATTAGAAGTTACAAAGAGTAGAGTGATTTTTTATCTTTTGGGTTGTTGATGACATTGTCGAAGATGATTAGGAATTAATTTATTTTATCTATCTAGTATTTTTTCATTGATGCTTTACCTTATTGTGTTGAGTTTTTGTTTCAAAAAATTTATGTATGTAAAGGTAAATAAATAAGATTCTTGTGTGTTTTTTTTATTCTTGTCATAAATATGTATAGTATAACATTATTACAGATTTTAAATTTGAATTTTATTTTAAATTTAGATCTCATCTTATTTTAAACTTGAATTTTATTTTATTTCAAATTAAAATTTTATAAATCACATCATATCACAATTTAATCTGAAACAGAATTCATAAGAACCTCATCCAAACTTAAAATTCAAATAGAGAAATAGAATAACTAGTTATTCTTGATTCTAATTTAATATTCTCACTTATCATATTATTATTATTATATTCTTAGTACTAGCAAAGAATATAATAATATTCTATTTGAATTAATATAGTTATTTATTTGTTCAAATCAAAATAATAATTAAATATTTTTTCGCAAAGATTAAAACACTTATTCGTATGTGATTTCATAGGTTTAATGCTAAGTGAGTAATAAATTAGTCATATTAAATTTACTAATTAAGATTGAAGTGTAGCAATACTTCTCAACGACCTAATATAGTTTGAAGTAACATATTTTTACTAAGAACTCGAGAAGAATAAAGTATAATTCTTTTCATCTTTTCGGCTCTTGATTAACCCGTAGAGTATGGTTTAATTGTCAAACTCTAACTTGTTACCATGATTATAATGGATTGTGAATGACCTATCAAACTCATTTTTTCATTCATTCAATTTTCTTGACCAATATTTTATTTATTTTAGTCATTATAATTATAGAGTTTAAGCTCCTTATTGAGAGGTGACAAATTTCTTATTGACTAATCATTAATTCTATAAGCATTTAAATCATACTCAATATCCATTCAACTAGCACCCTAAGGTATTAGTTGTTCGAAATCAAAGTATAATATATACAAGTCGCAAGTTAAAGGAAATTCTATTACCATGTTCATATTGAGAATATCATATTGACAAATATGCGATAATTATATGCATTAGAAATTATCAGAGTAAGTCAGTTCAATGGTCATATCTCTATATGTATCATCTATAATAAATAAGATCTATTAATCTTCATCCAATGAAAACTATATATATAGATTTTTTCATATTATTAATATTCTTTTAATAATCCTATGACCAAAAACTTATTATAATAATAATAACAAATTATCTGACATATAATATATTATATTGTGGTCATATTACTTATTTTTAACATGTAGCTATAAAAGGTATCTTGGTACTCAAGTCGAAAAATATCATATGTATAAAATAATAGATGAACTTAGAGACGTAAATAGTGAGATATTATGTATAAATACTATGAAGCATAAAAGGCAAAGCTATAACTTAGTCTTTAGAACTTGATAGAAAAACTTTTTTTTTTGTTGAGACATAAAAATTCTTACATAAGAATTTAAATTGACGAGTGAAATTGATGTTGATACCTTTGTTAAGTTGGCTATGACGACCAAAATGATTGTTAGTTAAGTTTTTAGTAAGGATGGAATATACCAAGCGATTTATAAAGGTTTACAACTTAGCTATCATAAAATAGGCACAAATTTAAGTCTTTTTAAAAGTTTAAATTAGTTAATAAACCAAGTTTTAATATGGTTTATTACAATTATGGACAAGTTGCTGATACGATATTTCATCAAGGAATAGAGAGAGTTAGATTAAAATCAGAGATAATAGAATAGAAATTCTTAGTAAGTTATTAGTATCACATACCAAAAGTCTAGCTTATTATTAATTAGCATAGGTTACAGATAGACCTATCAAGAAAAAAATATCTCAAGAGAGCTCTGATAGGGTTTTAAAATATGAATTTGATTTGGTCCAAAGAAGCACCAAGAAGGTCAAAGATCGGGAGATTATTAATCTAAATCAATCAGAAGATGCTATGGATACATCCACTGAGAATCCGAATGATAATATTGGGAAGCAAATCATATCATATAAGGAGAGTCTCTTATCTTCTGCCGGAACAAATATAGATGCTATGTCCGTGCATAGTGAAGACATGGGAGAAGAAGTACCAAACTCTAAGGCCTGAGGGTATAAAGAAGAAGACCCGATCGAAGGAAAAAAATCTTTTGATCTTTGATCAAAAATTTATGTCTCTAAGAAAGAGTTTGAAGAATGGTGTAAGCCATGGAAGACCGCTCTCATTGTCAAAGTTATTGGTAAGAGAGTTAGCCTTGGATTCATCGAGCAGAAACTCAATAGGGATTGGATAAAAAAAAAGGTACGATTAATGTTATTGATATGGATCGAGACTATTTTTTTAGTTCATTTTTCAGAAAACGAAGATTATTTGCATGCATTGCTTGGAAGACCGTGGATGATTGCGGATCATTATATAATTGTGCAACACTAGAGACCTTTTTTCTTGTCATATGGAAATCAAGTTAAGAAAATTGCCGCTTGGATACGCATTCCAAATTTTCTTATTGAGTTATACAACCACCAATTTTTTGTGGAGAATTGGTTCTATTATTGCGAATATACTTAAAATTGATTGTGCTACTTCCATTCACTCAAGGGGTAGATTTGCTAGAATTTGTGTTGGGATTGACCTTTCAAAAAAAATTAGTCCCAAAAATTTCTATTCTAGGAACCATCCTTAATATTGAATATGAAGGTTTACATCTAATTTGCTTTTCATGTGGCAAGTATGGGCATCGAGTTGATCAATGCAGTGAGTGTGTGGTCGAGAATATGATGGAACAACTAGAGATAGTGGCTGCCGGGGACAAAGAGGGGGTGCCGATGAATGGGGAGTTAGCTAACAATACCGTTAACAAGAAAAATAAGAAAACTTCTAATAATCAGGTAGTGCAACATGCTAATCAAGACCCTCCTGATTTTGGTCCATGGATGATGGTTAAGAGACCATCTAAAAGGAAACAAGAGAGATTCGTTATGGGGAATAAAAAACAAAATCAAGCTAATGAAAAATGAAATAATACTATATCAAGTAAATTTAATGATAGGGGATCCAGATTTAACGTGTTGTTTGAGAAAAATAGTGATCATTCACATGCTTCTAATATTCATGAGATTATCTCCACTAGTGATGCCATGTAAGTGGAGCCTCGAAGCGAAGTCTACAAAAAAGATCCTATTGCTAACCCAACTAAAAACACTATCATGAGACTTAAAGCAGGCAAAAACATTCAAGGGCCCAAGAAGGCTTCTTCCTTGAAGATTGGTCTAATAATATCAAAGAAAGGGTTCAAATTCAAGCAAAGAACTATTGAGAAAAATTCTATCTCTCTTGAACTCTCTCCAACGGTGATGCAGAATGTTACCTCATCCTCAAAGAATCCTAATATGAAGGCTATAGAATGGGAGATGCTCAATAGGATGAGGGATTTAGCACAACAAGAACGAGAAGCCTTTCAATGCTCAAAGATGGTAGAAGATGTGCTAAAAAGGCATGTCGTTCAAAATCTTTTCTTAACCCAATCTCCTCTGTGTTGTGATGTTATGGTGGTGGCGACAACAAGGGAAGAAGGGACACACCCGGATAGACCACCAGATAATGACGAGAAGGGAACCTCGATTAACAAGAAAGGTAAGGAGCCTATGGCCTTTATGGATGCTAATTTGGTGATCAGGACGGATGCTCAGTGGTCTACTTAATGTTGTCGTGTCCTTTAGGGCTTTCTTCTTTTTGTTTGGTTATCATGAATATTATATCTTGGAACTATCGTGGAGTTGGAGGAAAAAGTTTTGTATTTCTGATTAGAGATTTAGGAAAGGATTATGATGTACATTTCTTCATTCTGATGGAAATTCATATCAGTGGCTTTCGGGGCCAGAAGGTTAGAGAGAAAATGGGTCATGATAGGTCTTTTGTGGAGGAGGCTAGAGGTGTCGAGTGGTATTTGGTGCATTTGGGATTCTAATCACTGGAAAGTAGACCTCCTGCATCATAATTCTCAACTAATTCATATGTAGATTGAAGGTAAAAATTCTTCTCAGTGGCTACTCATGACAGTTTATGGAAGCCCAAATAGGACACCTAGGAAGGCTCTCTAGGATCATCTTCAATCTCTAAATAGCAATATTTGCTTACCTTGGTGCACTATTGGAGATTCCAATGCTCTTCTCTAGAATCATGAGCATAGTGGTGGTGCTATTTCCCATAACAATGGTGCATGCCTTGATTTTAACTCTTGTATTTTAGATTGTGGCCTTATTGATTTGGGGTTCTCTAGGTGCCCTTATACATGGAAAAGAGGTCATCTGTGTGAAAGACTTGATAGAGGTTTGACAAACCTCGATTGGCAAATAATCTTTTCTGAAGCTTTTATTCAGCAATTACTTAGTTTAAAGTTAGATCACCCCCTCCTTAAAGCGCCTAAAAAGGATGGATTACAGGCTATTTTTTTATCAAAGTAAGTGGAACAACATTGGTGTTGATCTGTGTAATTTGGTACAGAGAGTTTTTCAAAATCCAATGAAAGTGGGAGACATTAATGAGACCCTTATCACTCTTATCTCTAAAGTGGAACCTACTACCAGCCTAAAGCAAATGAGGGCTATTAGTCTTTGTAATGTATCCTATAAGATCATTACCAAAGTCATGGCTAGGAGATTGAGAAAAGTTATGGAAAAGCTAGTCACACCCACCCAATATAGTTTTTTTCCAAGCAGACATAACTCAGATAATATTGTTATTACTCAAGAGGTTATCAACTCTATGAAAGTCAAAAAAGGAAAAAAGGGTTAGATGACCATCAAGATAGACCTTGAAAAAGCTTATGATAGATTAAAGTGGAGTTCTATTATGGATACTCTCCAAGATATTGGATTCCTTCAGCACTTCATCAACCTGATTCATGCTTGCATATCTACTGCTCGGATGAGGGTTCTTTAGAATGGGAAAGCTTTGGAGGAATTCACCCCATCTAAGGACATTTGACAGGAAGATTCCACCTCGCCATATATCTCTGTGCTGTGTATGGAATGTCTTTCTCAGCTTATCAGTGCAGTCGTTGATCTTGAGTTCTGGAAGCCCATTAAGTTCAATAAAGAAGGCTGAAGCTTTTACACCTCTATTTTGTGGATGATTTTATTCTTTTTGCTGAAGCTTCTGTTGATCAAGTTGAGGTAATCAATAAGGTGCGGGAGGCCTTTTGCAATAACTCAGGTCAAAGAGTTATTAATAATGTGGGCCACACTGTCAAGGATGAAATAAGGAGTTATGCAATTTTCTATCACTAATAATCTCGAAAAATATTTGGAGGTTCCAATGATCCACTCTAGAGTGACCAAGAACACCTATAATGATATCATGATCAAAATGTAAAACAGACTGAATAATTGGAAGGCCAACATTCTTTCACCAGCAGGAAAATTAACTTTGATGAAATCTACTCTTACTTCTTTACCTAGCTACATTATGCAAATTGCTCTTTTACCAATATCTATTTGTAACTTGATTGACTCTAATTGTAAGAATTTTTTTTGGAGAGAGATCGAGGACACTAAAAAGGTGCATCTCTTAAGTTGGAGGAAAGTGTCAAAGCCAAAAGCAAGGGGATTCTAGGTATCTGGCATGCGAAGGACCTTAACCATCCTTTCATGATGAAGGTTGGATGGAGGCTAGTGGAGAAAAAAGACAATCTTTGGACTAAAGTTTTGAGGTCCAAATATCGTTGAGGAAATGATAATCTCCCAGATATCAAAAGAAGAGCAAATGATTCAAATTTATGGAAAGGAGTTTGCTCAACTTGGAAGATGTAGAGTGTAATACTATTTGGCGTATCGAAAATGGTTCCCAAATTAATTTTTGGGTGCCAAAGATAGGACGTTTAGATCAATATGCCATGTAGGTGATTAACTCTTCTTATTATTATTGGTCCCTAAATGATTTCTTGTCTGTTTCAGGTCAATGGGATATACAAAAGCTTAAAGATTTGCTACCTAATGTGATGATTAATCAAATCAGAGCGATGATGCCTCCATCACCGTGGAAAGAGGAAGACCGGATCTCTTGGGCTTGCACGTCAGATGGGAGCTTCAACTTGAAGTCAGCCCATAACTCTCTTGATGATGATGATCCTACTACCGTTGATCATATTTTCTGACTAGTTTGAAATTGGAAGGGTCCAGAACGTATTCAAACTTTTCTTTGACTCGTTGCAAATGAAGCTATCCTCACAAATGTTAATTGACATAAGAAATACATGACGGATAATCCTTGTTGCTCGAAGTGTCATGATAAAGAGAAAACCATTCTCCATGCTCCAAGAGATTATCCTTTCGCGAGATTGGTCTGGAGACTTTTGAACCCTCCCCTTCATGAAGGTCACTTCTTTACCTTGTCTACCCGAGAATAGCTCATCCTTAACTTATCAAAGAATATTGATTGGGCATCTGTGTTCAGAATGGAAATCTCCTCTCTTTGGTACTTCCGAAATAAATTCATTTTTGAGGGAGTAACAACCATGCCTAATTCTGCAGTTGCCTCTATCGAGGTAAGATCCATGAAAGTATGAATTTGGTTAAGAGGCGTGTGACTCCAAAAGATTTGAATCCAACTTCACTCGAGCTAATTAAATGGCATCCTCCTTCTGAAAATGTCCTTAAATTAAATGTAGATGGATCTTTTTTTGCCCATAACAATGCTGCTTGTGAGGGTATATTTAGAGACCATCTGAGAAGGTTCTCGAAGAGTTTCTCTTGCAATTTGGGTAGTTGTTCCATCATGCATGCGGAACTATGGGCTATTATTAAGGGTCTCCAAATTACAGCTACAAATGGGATGGATCATATCATTGTGGAGTCGGACTCTCAAATGGCGCTAAATCTTATCAAAGATTAATGCGCTAGCTCCCACCTATGCTCAGCTCTTCTTCAAGATATCAACATTCTTGAGAGAAGAATTAGCACTCTACAATAGAATCATGCTCTGCGTGAAGTGAATTTTTGTGTCAATATTCTTTCCAAGAAGGGACAAGAGCTTAATACAGGCTTGCATATTTTTTATTCTCCCCTGCCTGAGATTTATCTTCCTATGCTATATGATTATGATGGATCCTTTAGGATGAGAGATTTTGTGTAATCCTCTCGGTTTGTGTTTTATTTTTATTTGGTTCTTTTTTGGGTCCCTAAGCCCCATTTTTCATTAAAAAAAATAATAGAAATTCCTAGAATTAAGGTCAAGATGAGAATTAGAGTTTTCAATTATGTCATGCATGTTTATACTATTACATCATATTTCTATTTATAGCATACTTCTCTAATTGGACTATAGGCCCAATACTAATCTTAATATTATTCTCCCATTCAAAACAACTTTGTCCTCAAGGTTGCAGAAAAATATAAAAACTAATTAAAATTGTAAATGTGAACTACAGTTAATAAAAGAAACAATTAGTCTTAAAATAATATTTTCTATGCTACTGTTCAAAATAAAAAATGTACCACCAAGATCTCATTATTTTAAGAAAAAAAAAAACAAAGTCCATTAACTGATCAAAATAATATTCTGTGAAAGATGACCCAACAGTTGACCCACTCTCGGAATTTGAATTTAGGCTGAGCATCCATATTGGAGGCCTAACCTGTGAGGAGGGAGCAATACCATCCCCTCCCAGATGCTGGTGAAGAGTAGGGAGAAACTAGCCGCCACAGCTCTAACTCGCACGCTGCCTGCCGCCGCAGGCTTGCCTAGAGAAACCGCGCGACCTGCCCCGCGTTTGGTTCCCTCTGGCGCACTCGGGATCGATGTCCAGCTCTCGCCCCTTTTCCATCTTCCTTCTACATTGTCTAATGTGGCGTTATCTCCGCTTCTTGATGAAACCTCCGCTCGCCACTGCAAGCCGTTGCTATTTTGTCCTCCGCCATGATCGTATGAAAAGATAGCGGCTGTGAGTGGTGATGTCTTAGCCACGACCGAGGAAGCACAATGGCACAGAATACTGCCTTTCACCGTTGTCGCTTTGTATTTCACCATCGCTGCATTGTCAACTTGGGGATTTGTGAGCATCTGCTCTCCCTTCGCGGAGGCACCGCCCTCGACATCGCTACCTACAGTCAGATATGTTGCTTCTTCCTCCTCAGCGCTACTTTCTCTGTTCAGCTTTGAAGCGTCGTTAGCGCCGACTAAAACCCCTATGTGCGAGTTGAGATGCGGTGGCTTTGGTGGTGGTCGCGTCACCCTCTCCGCTTTTGGTTCTTGTCTTGCGTCCTCCACCTTCTCAATCACGACAGTACCGACCACGACATTGCTTCTAGCCGTAAATTTCTCGTCACCATTGACCAGAGTGGTGTCATCCACTGTTCATCCATCAACATCATCACTGTCAATCGCGGTCACGGGAAATAGTTTCTTATATGCTTCTAAATCTACTACTTGTTGAATTGTTTGTGTTGTCCTGCCTTGAATTTTGATTGATGATACTAGAACTAGACCTTGAAATTTTGATTGAATTTCTGGATTTGAGATTTAAAATTCTGCTTGATCTGCAATTTCTGTTGATTTTTGTGGTCGTTGTTGTGGTTAAAATTTAAAATTAAAATCTGATTCTTCTTTCTCGGCCAAATCACTTCTATGTATTATAGATTCATTGCTAATTCTGAAATTTTTGTTGTTGCATTCCTTAATTCTGCATTATCTGAATTTGATTTATGGAATTATAGATCTGTAAGTGTTGAATTTTATCTTGTAAATTTGTGGAATGTTTGTTGATTAGGTAAAATTCTGACTCTGACTTGGCTTGAATTTTTGGATTTGGATTGTCTATTAATGATTCTAGCTGTGGTTGATATCTGAATTTGGATATTCCTTCTTCTAACTCAATTTTCCGATCTAAAATGTTATTTTCTGCAATTTCTAGTAAAACTAGCTGAAAATCTATTTGGTAATAACGATGCAAGAATGCTATCTCGAAGCTTGGCCAATCTGTCACCGGATTCCACTGCTGCCAGAGTCGAAACCACGTTTGATCGCGTTCGATTAGTCTCTCGGCGACCTTCCAAAAACGCTAAGCTTCCGATGTTCTTTTGGCATTCCACCGCTTTCAAGTACAAAGGATCCACCAATAACCATTATGACCATTGAACAAAGGAATGTGAATTGAATCCAAACCACTATGGCAAGTGGTGATCACTGCTGGCATGGTGTTCAATGAAAACACCATTTGATACGATATTGTATTATGAAATAGAGAGAATTAGCTGAAAATCAGAGAGAATAGAATAAAAATTCTTAACAATATTATATAAAGATAAAAAGATGAATTTATAGACACATTAATACATATTAATACACTAATACTTATAATTGCAATACTGTAGTCAGAATTATTTTATGAATGAAAAATTCACATTAAAATTTTCATGTGAATATGATTAGAAGAGATATATTAAATTTTATATGCACTTAATTTTTTCTTCTTTCTAACCCTTTTCCCCCTTAACCGCGTCTATGTGCACTTATTATTTGTTATCCTACTAGTTATGTTGAATTTACCAAGAATTTAATTGACACATAATTATTCCTCAATATGCCATATCATATAGCACAAAAAAAAAATATTCCGGTAATGTCTCCTTCAATCACCATATATATATATGGGACCACAACAATTTTAATTTCTTCGCTTACTTTGTATAGTCATAAAGTCCTTTAAACAATTTCTTTTTTTCAATTTAATAGTTATCCATTTATAAATGAGAGCCAAGGGACAATGAAAAAGGAAAAAAAAAAAAAAAAGGAGAAACACAATTGAAAAACATGAACCACACAAACAGTTCTTGGCTCTTTAGTGTTTGGCATCAACACTTTTAAGTATCACATTTTTCCTTCACGCAAATTGCAAGGTTCTAAAATGGGACCAATTATTTTCCCAAATACTTTTCTGAAACAAAACAATCAATACAGATAGCACCTGAAGAATGACTGTCAGAACACACACAACCTTTTTTCCTCCACTTTAATTTGATCTTAGAAAGCCAAAAGAAAAAAAAAGAAGAAAAAAATAGAACGCGGTTGAGAAAAAGAGTTTATTCTCCAAATCAATTAAATAAAAAATTGATTGTTCAATTAGGGAGTAATTTTTTTTAACCAATCTTTATAAATTTTAAATTTTAAATCTTAAATTCTAATCCTAAATTTTCTCTAAAAAAATGGATTAAAAAATAATTTAACTAATATTAATTAATTAATTTTTTTCACTTATTTATTTTAATTTCACATTAAATGTCTCGTCAATCGATAAGCTTATAAGTAATACTAAGAAATTAATCATTGTACTCGACGACAAATACCAAAAGAGTGGCATGATCAAGGTTTGAAGTAGTTGGTGCGTCCATAATCTAGTTGTCCCAAAAGTTGGGGCACCTAATCCTTAGTTTGGTTTTGACAAAAGATGTTTTCCATTTTGTCATGGGAGTAATTATGAACATCATGGTCAAAAGTCAAAACGGCCTGAAATTTGAAAAAACACTTTACAAGTAGTTCCTTTTAGAAGTGGATTATCTAATATGAAAACTTCGGTTTAATTCTTATTATACTTAAAAAATTATTATAGCTGTACACTTGTACTCAATTTTCAATTAGCTTTCTATTTTTTAATCTGGTTTCGTATTAAATAAGATTTATGTAATAAGATTTTTAGTGAAATCTTAATTAATATGGCAAAAGATTTTAGACACTTATATAACTTAATAGATTCTTTTCTATTTTTATTTCGTCAAATAACAATTTATTTTATTTATTCAAAAGTTTGTGAAAACAATTTGCACTAAGCCACAAAGAATTTGATAACAGAAACGATTTCAATGTAGAGACTAGATTTAAAAAGTTTAAATTAAGGGGACCTGATTAAAAAAGTTAAGTAATTCTTTTAGACTCCTATATTCCTCTATTATTATTATTATTATTATTATTATTATTATTATTATTATTATTATTATTATTATTATTATTATTATTTAGTGTAAATTTTAGGTTGGGAAGATTTACCTCAATTCAAGGATAATTCATGCATTCCAATTTCCATTCAATATACTTTTAAATTATTAAGTAATCGAAAAATATGAAAATTAAATCCGGATAAGAATTGTATTCTAATTTATCTAAGTTTAATCGAGCGCGTTTGGTTCTAATTTCTTAGCGACCTTGTAACCCCTCAAATTTTTCCAATACAACGAGTACGAAAATATTTAATAACAAACAAAATTGAGCCAAAATCAATTAGAATTTATTTTATTTAGTATTCATTAATTGTTGAATAATTAATCAATGCTAAATAAGAGAAGTTCTGCCTATTTTTTTTAGTACTGTTATATATATAAGTCTTTTTGGCATACAAGTTATACAAGTCATTTACATAACGTGCGCGTGAAATCATGTTATTCTTCTTTGTATCCCGCGTTCATCCTTCTCCTTCTCTTCCTTCTTCTTCTCCTTCTTCTTTGCGTTTCTCATTCTTTTTTTTCGTATGTTTCATCTTCATTGTCGTTTTTTTATTACTGTTGTTGTTGCTGCATTTTTTTTCCTCATCCTCTTTCTATTGATTTTGCAACATTATGTATTTTTTTCTTCATTTAATTTTTTCTTCGCAAGAAGAATTATAAGAATATGAAATAAGAAGATGAAGAAGAAGAAACAGCAGAAGATGAGGAGGAGGAAGAGGAAGAGGAAGAGTTTTGAACTATGCAGAACTTATCAGCACACTTACACCGAAAATTCTTAAAAAATACACTCAAATATCTTCATATTATACCCAAATATCTTCGTGTTACATTCAAATTTGCTGCAAATATAGAAAAATATTTCTTCTAATGTTGCATTTTTCTTCTTCTTTTTTTTCCTTATTTCTTTCTTTTTTTTTAGTTGAATGAATGTAAGTTCATCTTCTTCCAAGTAATTTTGCAGCATTATGTGTTTCTTCTTCTTCTTCTTTATTTGATTTTTTTTGTTTTTATTCTTGTTAAAAGAGTAAAATAAGAAGAAACTTGAGAAGATAAAATAAAAAAGAAAAGATGAATGAGAAAAAAGAAAAAGAAGATGGTGATGATGATGAAAAAAAGAAGAAGCAGCAGAAGATGAGGAAGAGGAAGAGGAAGAGTTTGAATTATGCAGAACTTATCAGCACACATACACCGAGAATTCTTAAATAATACACTCAAATATCTTCGTGTTACACCCAAATATCTTCGTGTTATACCTAAATTTGTTGCAAATACAGAAAAATATTTTCTCTAATACTGCATTTTTTCTTCTTTTTTTTCTTATTTCTTTTTTTTTTTTAGTTGAATGAATGTAAGTTTATCCTCTTCCAAGTAATTCTGCAGCATTATGTGTTTCTTCTTTTTTTTGTTTATTTTTTTGTTTTTATTCTTGTTAAAAGAGTAAAACAAGAAGAAACTTGAGAAGATAAAATAAGAAAAACAAAGATGAATAAGAAAAAAAAAAGAAGATGATGATGATCATGAAAAGGAAGAAGAAGAAGCAGCAGAAGATGAGGAGGAGGGATGTAATGACCCAAGTTCTAGCACGTCATGACCAATGCTAGCCGCCAAGCGCTACTACATGGCTTTTCCTAGAGACTTTAGACCTTATATTAAATATATACATATGAGCCTGTAGCGCTAGTCGAGATCGCATGTTAGATATATAGATATAACGAAATAGGTAATAGTTAAATAGATAATATATACATGAAGCATAGAAAATACAGAAAACATAGTAATATCATACATATATGCGCGAAAGCTCATTTAGTACATCATAATTCACACGGGGTTACGTCATTGCTTATTCATAAAAATATTTACAGACTCCATATTTAAACTAATAGGCCTCGACTCACAAGAGTCACTCTAGTCTGGGACCTGTTCTAACTTGTTTATATAGGTATTTACAAAAGCACCTAACCCTCTAAAAGTCTATACAGAGTGAGGACAAAGACTACTACCACTACTGCTACTATTATAACTACTATTGGTCATCGATCCCTGGTAGCTAAAGAAACACATAAGTGCTGTGTGGAAGTAAAAGAAGTCGCTCTGACCTTTCGGTAATGCTATTGCTGCTCACTAGTCTCAAGGCTGGAGACTCAAAGAATATCTCACCGGTTTGCATCTGCAGAACGGGGAAGGGGTGAAAACCTATGGTTCCCAATAGGGTACTACAAAGGAATCCTAAGGGGTTCCGCATCCTAAGTCTAAGACTTTGCGCAATTAGGTCGGTAAGTCACACAAACAAGTACAAGCACAAGTATATAGCAAAATAGTAAATAAACACAAAGTACAGGAAGTAGAGATAAATCACAATCACAGATAAATGCAGCAACCAAGTATGATGCATGCCTGTTCCTATGCAGGCTATGAGCTCATGCGTTGGTTGACTACCCACAACCCGTCTTTACCTAGGAACTAGTCCCAGATATGGTTTTCCGATTGCGTCCGTTCGTGCATACATGTCGATGTGGTTAAAAATACCACCAGTCTGTGACAACAGACAATCGTTGTAAAGTTTGACGCCATAATATACGCACAAAGGAAAAACAGAGTTTTAACATTCAGTGGGTAATACCCGCCTCCAAACAACTTCAAGCACCTTAGGGTTTACATTTCTTTTTTCGCAGCACATCTCAATAAATTTGTCTCTAAGGGACTTCTCTGTCCTTCTTTTTAAATAAAATTTGTGCCCAGTCCTTTCTTAAAATATCTCAGCCTTGTCATATATTTTACCATTTTGTCTTTGGTATTTTTGTACGTTTTAAATTTTGCCCTTTTTATACATAACTTCGTTTTTCTAGTTTTCTTTAGGCTTTTAGTGACGCTTTCACCACTAGTGTTATCACTTCACTATTTTATCCTTATATATTTTTCCCCTAAAAAATCTTCTTACCCTTGGTTAAGTTAATTAATAATTTTTAATTTTGACTTTATGCCTAAAATTATTAATATGCCCCTAAGTACTCTAATTTTACCGTTTAACCTGATTTATCGTTTAACCTGATTTACCGTCAAAATGTTACCGGATTAATCCTAATATTTTCTATGATCAAATTATCCATAATACTTTTAGTTAATGTCAATTCTACCTTTAGAGACCTAAAAGATTATTTTACCCTTTATTAATTTATTTACTTATTCTACTTATCGCTTTTCACTGTTTTACTTCTAATTTTTACTAAAGCTTTTATTTAGGCCCAAAACTTTATTGTAATTATAATTTTGACCCAATTAGTTTATATAATTACTAATTTATCCTTGATGATACTAAGTTCAGAATTTTATTTTTCTTTCAATTAAATTACATCTTTAACCCTCTTTTTATCCAAAAATGACCATAACACCCTTTTTACTTTTACACCTTTGTTTCATGGGATTAAAATCAGTTTTCTAACCTCTCTTTAACCTTTATCTACGTGACTTTTATGATCATTTAGTGGCTGAATTTTCAGGGGTGCAGTTTTTTATTTTTATCCACTTTTAAGGCTTGAAACTTAAACCCTAAGTGCTCTATTAATTTTCGAATGTCCCATACATTTTTTTAGAGGCAAATAAGCTTCATATACCACTTAAATAACAGTTCAAAAATAGAGAAGCATCACTGAATTTTCAGAATTAAAAATTATGTACAAAATTACCATAAAGTGGCTCATATAAACACCGAAAAGAAGCACAAACATATTCTAACTAATCCTAACCCTTACCTCTTATGTCATTCAGTTATTAAACCTTTCACATACTAGAAAATATACACACAAGGACAGAAACACAGCTGGTGATGGTGCTGTTTTATTTTTTGCCGAAAGTGTCGCAAAAACGTCAAAATTCAACCACTTTGAGCTCGAATCTCTCTAGCTCCTTAAGCGTGCTCCATGGGTGCTTCAAGAGGAGTTTTTTATACATGGAGAAGAGTAATAATTTATCATGGCTACTATTTTTAAACAAAAAAAGAAAAGGAGAAAGAACAAGAGTTTACCTAGCTAAAATTTCGGTATAAAACGCAAGAATTAGAGAAAACGGGCAAGAGTTTGTGTTTGTATGGATTGAGTACTTGAAGAACACATGAATAATAATGGAAGAAGAGTTGAAATAGGGGCTGGAGCGCAGAAAACAAGTGCAAGAATTTTCTCTCTTTCTCTCTCAAGAATTCGATCAAAAGAATATAAAAATGTGTAAAGTGTTTTGTGAATTTTGTGGCCAATGCTTCCTAAAATAAAAAAATCAAAGTCTTGCTAAATTTATGATGGTAAAGAGGCTGAAATTTTTGTGGTCAAGGTTAGAATTTAATGAAGAAGGGGCATGAAAATGAGGAAGCTTGGTCAGCGCTTGCGTGTCGAGCTTATCCACCGTTATCCGCAGTTAGTTATTCGAGGTTAAAAACACAACAGAGAGGGGTGAAAGACTGAGATAGTCTCGGTCTAGAGGCTGAGAAGGAGAGACAAGTTACTTGGATGGCAAGTAAGAAGATTTGGGGTCTCTAGGAGTCGTTTGCAGAATACTAGTCAGAAATTCGTTTTGGAGTAAATTTTACCGTGTGGTAAAATAATTAATGGCTAAGATTTATTCTTAAAGAAATAAATCATGAATGGATGACTAATATTATTCTTGAGACACAATTACCTAGGTAGAAATTATTTTTACCACTGATTTCAAAGTTTTCGGTTACAAGAGTTTTTTCTCGACGCAAAATGCAAAACCGTCACTAAAAGTGGATTTTCGGCTCAAAAAGTCTCTAGTGAGAAAAATAAAGCAATGATAAACTAATATTTATTATTTATTAGTCAAAATTGACTTAGGGGGATTAATTACCCTCATAAAGTCAATTTTAACCTTATTAATGGTCTTTTTCTATTTAATTTTTCATTTTTTCTTTAAATTTATTCTTTTTACCATTGGGCCTTACTATTTCTTATTGGGCCGTGATTCGGAATTTTGCAAAATAAATTTTAAAATAGCTAGAAAAGCCTGTTTACTGAAAATTAGGTTCTCACAAGGGAGAAGAGTTTTAAATTATGCAGAACTTATCAGCACACATACACCAAAAATTCTTAAACAATACACTCAAATATCTTCGTGTTACACCCAAATATCTTCGTGTTACACTCAAATTTGCTGCAAATACAGAAAAATATTTTCTTTAGTGCAGAACTTTTACATTACATTCAATTCAAACCATCAACGATGAAACATTATTCACCTACAGAATCATAAACTACTAAAGAAAAGATTAACTAGAATCGAACTACACCTCAGCCACTTGATTGGATTCAAAACAATAATCAATTTCTTTTTGGTTCAATTGATAATCTGAACTTGAGTTATTCACTATCTTCAACAATGAGATAACTGATGATAGAGGAGAAGAAATTCCAATGAAAAAAGAAGGAGAAAGAGGAGGAGGAGATGGTGGTATTAGTGACAACGATAATGAAAGAGAAGAAGAACGTGTGCGCATAAATATAAATGACTTGTATAAACTACTTATCTCAAAAAATGATTTGTATATAGACAATAATTTTTTTTTGTCTTTCTAATATTTTCGTATATCTATATCAGACGTTTCGACACTCAAATCAACATCACCATGTATATATATAATGTTAAAAGTTTAGAAAAGCATTGGATTCATTCCAATTTTTTCTTCTTTGTTCATGTGAATATAGTTATTGGCCGGATAATTTTTCCATTTCAATTATATACGGAATTATTATATCATAATTCGGTTTAAGCAACATATAATATTTTGTCATGTAATCAACTTTAAAAAAAGGTAACGGTTCTATAGGAGTCATTCTTCCAGTGTATATTAGTCCAAATTATAACATATATATGGATCAATAAAAATACATAATAAGAAGATTAATAGAGATGATAATGGATGCACCAAGATAATCATGGAATGAACATATATATTATATAATAGTGATTTCTTGTTGAAGCAACCATGATTCTTCAGATTGGAAAATGAATCATAAAAGCTGTGTGAGTTATAAGCTATAATAATTGGTTTTTCTTGATCAAAGTTATTACCACTAATTATGGCAAAGGTCACACATCACCCAATATTGACTATGAAAGCATAAAGTTAGTGCTTAATTAACGCTTTAATTTGATTAAACATGTATAAGCCTGGGTAATTAATACCTTCATGATGTTAATTCAAAGCAATTATTTATAATATTAGCATTTGATAATGAAAGATATCTATAATCACCAAATAGAGTAATAATTATTAATTAACATTTTAAAACTTGAATATTACACTTACTTGTTCATGATTTTCTAACAATTGTGCTGGGTACAGTATTGCAATCTTGTCTCCTCTTTAGCAGAAGACATAATTATAGAACAGAAAATGATTCTTCTTTAATTTTCTTTTTTCTTTTTAAAAAAAAAAAAAAAGAATGAAAAGGAAAAGGAGTACTGAGGGCAGGAGGAGAAAGCCTTCTGAAAAGAGAATAATGGTAATAAGTGTTGATGGGTTATGTGGATTTTACAAAGGCTGTCATTACTGAAAGCCAAAAGATACAAAAATCATAATAAAAAAAAAAAGTGGATGTTATGGTGCCTATAAATGTTTGTCTAACTTTTTAAAACGATTAAAAATTAATATTTAATTTTAAAAATATAAAAATAAATTATTATTAAATATTTAAAATTTATCATAACAAATAAATTAGGTAAAAGTTAAACACCATACTATAGATATCATAGAATTCACCTAAAAAAATTTTAAAAATAAAAGATTCTGGTTAAAGATAAGAAAATAAAATACTAAATATAAACACATTGTGCGTAGATAAAAATATTAAAAATATATTTATTTTCAAAAATATCATGTACATATAAAAAATTAGTCATTAAATTAATCATTATATATTATTTAACTCATTTTTAATATATTTTTTATTATTTTAACATATATTTTAAATAAAAAACTAATTTAATGACTGATTTGTAATGTACTTAATCTTTCTTAACTATCAAATAAGAGAAATGATAATATCAATTCTCATTCTACACATCATTTTTTACATTGTATGTATAAATTTGTAGAAAAAGAATGATATTATTAAAATAAAAGTAACAATATTTATTTTCATCAAATAAATATTATTATATAAAAAGGAGTTGATAAATATAGCAAAAATTCAGAACATATTTTAGCAAAAATCTCATAAATTTGAGTCATCGTTACTGTATGTTGTGACTTGTGAAGACTTGTTATTAGTAAGATGTTTAAATCTAAATCGATTTAAATTAAATCGTTCATTCAATCTAATTCAAATTGAAACTTAAAATTGCACTAATTTGAATTTGATTGGATTTTATTTTTTATAAACCATTGGATCAGATCAGATTTCGAATCTACTTTTCATAACTGATCAAATCTAATCCAAAGTGCACAATGTACTATAATATTATTATTTTATTATTATATTTATAATTATACTTATAACATGTTTAATTTGTTATATATTTTTATATTATTTATATATTATTATTATTTAATAAATATTTTATGTTCAAAATATAATTTATTTATTTATTTTAACCAAATTCACCTATTTTTTTTAGCAAATAATAATAATAATTATAATAAAAAACAAACATGATTATGAGTAGCAACATTATCCAATTGCCAGTTGCCATTTGCTTGATTTTAATGATGAATATCAATAGTATGGGGCAATTCAAATTCTAACCTTTATGGTACCCCACGTGCTTAAAGCAACCTCTCCCTTTTCATGTTCACCTGCCATATTCTAATCTCTCATATTTGGAATTTGGTCATTACTCACTTGGTCACAGCACATAATTTGACATCTAAAGCCACCATACACATTCTCTCTCTTAAAAACCCATGTCAAAAGTGAAGTCTTTTGGATTTGATCTTGAACCATTTTAGCTATAGTTCCTTGTGTTCACACAAAATCAACATAAGAAACATACCCTTTTGTTTATATAGCTATATATTGTTATTACTATTATCCTTTTTCTGCTTAATTATTATTAGTTAGCCAAAACCATAGGAAATTAAAGAAGTCTTCAATCTTGAGTTCATATATAGTTTTTAATTTCTTCTTGCTGCTGCATAATGAGGGAATTTCCTTCTTGTTTCGGTGAGAATGGTGTTCAAGTTGCTGATTCATCATCTTCTTTAGGTTCAACAACAACAACAAGATCAGCACAAAATGTGACATGTGTCTACCAATGCAAGCTGCAAGAAAGTTCTTCAATTTGCTTCATCACAGTGACATGGACAAAAACCCTAATGGGACAAGGCTTGAGTGTGGGAATTGATGATCTTTTCAGCAACCATTGCCTCTGCAAGTTTGACATAAAGCCATGGCTGTTCTCAAGGAGAAAAGGGTCCAAGAATTTTGATGTCAAATCCAATAAAGTTGACATCTTTTGGGATTTGAGCTCTGCAAAATTTGGTTCTGGCCCTGAACCATTAGAAGGGTACTACCTAGCAATCATGTTCAACCATGTCATGGTGTTGCTCCTTGGTGATCTCAAAAAGGATGCATGCAAGAAACTATTTGATCATCATAATAATGGTGATGATGAAATTTCCTACAATCTTCATCAATCTTCTGGTGCAATTTTTATTGCAAAGAGGGAACATGTTTTTGGTAAGAAATGTTATGGAGCAAAGGCTCAATTTTGTGACAAGGGTCCATTGCACAATGTGACAATTGAATGTGACACATTTAATACCAACAGTAATAATAGTATTAGTAGTGATCCTTGTCTTGTGATAAGAATTGATAGCAAGATTGTGATTCAGGTGAAGAGGTTGAAATGGAAATTCAGAGGGAATCATACAATTTTGGTTGATGGGGTTCCAGTGGAAGTGTTCTGGGATGTGCATAATTGGCTCTTTGGGAATTCTATGGGGAATGCTGTGTTCATGTTCCAAACTCAATCTCAATCTGTTTCTTCTTCTGAAGATCATCACTGTCATCATCATCATCATCATCATCATGAAGATGCATTAACTTGGGCTTATTGTCAACAGTTTAAGGATTCACAGTTGCAAGGTCTTGGATTCTCTCTCATTTTGTATGCTTGGAAGAATGAGTAATCAATAGAGCTGTTACTTTTTTTGTTTTTTTTTTTTTTTTTTTTGAGTGTTGAACTGATTTTGATAAATACATTTTCAACAGTGATGTGACAAAAAAAAGTACATGAAACTGGAAATTTTATTTTATTTTTATTTATTTTTTAATTCTCATCTTGGATATATATAATTTGCTTTCTAGTTTCTACTGGTTTGGCTTTTCTTAGTCTCTTCAATCTTCATTGTGATTGTAATCTTCATCTAGACCCCCCCCCCCCCAAAAAAAAAAAAACAAAAAAAAAAGGGTGAAAACCATAATAATATTTAACTATTTAGCAATGTTGATGGACTTGTATTTTATTTGTAGAAGTTAAAATCAAACATTAGCCAGTAGGCAAAATCCTGATCAAAATCAATGCATTTGACTTTTTTAAAGATTAATTTCAGATACCCTGAATCCAAGGAGAAATGCTTAATTGACTTGTGTGGTTTGGCAGCTATTTCACCGACCATGCTACGTAAATGTGTATGTATATACACTTAACCATCAGTATAGAATATATTAAAATATAAAATATATATTAAAATAAATTAAATAATATATATGAGTTTAATTTTAATGCACTAGTAGTGTAAAACGTTTTACACAGTTCATGCAATCACATTCGTTCTTTTGGATGACCATTCACAAGGTCGTGAAAGGTAATTATTTTTACTGATGTGACATTACATAATTAAATATACGTGTAAAACTACTTTAAACTGACAGTATATTAAAATTAAATTTATATATTTATATACAAATATAAAATAACTAATTTGATTGCTGATTTTTTTATGGATATATAAAATTTTTGTTATTTCACTTTAAGCAAAGTTTTCTAAGAAAATTAAGCAACCATAATATATAAATGAATAAAAGAAATAAGAGAAATTAATGAACAATGTCTCGGGTTCAGCACTAATTAATTTTGGTGAAACTGAAAGGATAAAGCTTTTTTTAATCTTAGGTGGAGAATAACATGAAACATGCAGAGTATGCTACCTAAATTATGGGACACACAAACATGTCAACAACGTATGAAAATATATATATATATATATATATATTATCTAATGAGTTTACTTGAACCAGTTTGTGTGATTTATTCATATTCTTACTGGGATCAGCTATTGCTAGATAACTTAATCTTAGTTCTTATAATATAAATGTTTTGTTCAATGTATCTCTATAGATCAAAGTGGCAATTGTCAACACTATTCTAATCAATGTAGATTGCGGACGCAAGGGAAATTATTTCATCATAGATGCATCATGCATGCTCCAAGAGAGATCTTTGCCATTTATTTTATGCAAACTTCATAAAATTTCGGCGCAATAGCTTGAAATTAGCGTAGATATTGTATATTTGCTACGAAAGTCTATTCTATATTCTATTTTTAATCACTTTAGTAACATGCAAGTATGCAGCGGAAGTAATATTCAAATAATGCTCAATTATAAGATTGCTTCATTAAAACAATTTTACTTAATTTTGCTCAGCTAATCATATATAATACCAAAACCAAATTATCTAACCAAGTTGATCGAATGGTCAGTTTATCCATATGCTTAAACAATATTAAGAGTTTAAATCTCATCTTGTACATATAACAACCCATTGTATTGACTAGAAGACCCTTAAATAAAATTTACCGAATTAACTCTTAGTCTATCAGATTAAGAAATACCGTAGACAACCAGAAAAAAAAAATATAAGTATATACATATACACTGACAGTAGCTATAGCTGAATTAGGGAAGGTGATGTAGGTCATCCTCCATAACAACAACGACATTACAACCATTTTCCTTCCAAGACAAAGGGAAATTTTCAATCACTGGACTGAGTGACATTACAATACCAAACACATGGTTTTGTTAAGAAATCTTGTCCAACTGAACAAGCAAGAGATGCTAACGTGGCATTACATTCAAATAATGGATTGTAGAAAGGCCATTATTTCTCACATTGTCGGGTAATTCCAACGTAGTATGTTAGCATACCGCTGTACCTAATCAAAGAAGCATTATTGGAACCCAAAACGATGTTGAGTCCTTTAAACTTTTCTATATATTCATGTCATAAGATTCTAACGTTCACTCTCTTTTTTATGGAACATTGTTCCAATTATCATGCAAATTGCAAAATGCCACCGTTCATAAAGCAAAAAACAAACAATTCGGCACCACAGGAATCGTGTGGAGCAGCTTCATTTTCAATAGTGCAACGATAAAAATACTAAAAAGATTGGTTGAATACAGGCCTTCTAATAATTTTGAGCTTTTTCCCCCTTGCTTTAAGGATTTGCAAGTTACATGAAATGCACCTTTCATTGATTAATACAATGCAAAGCCCCATCGGTGTCTCACAATCAAGATCCAAATTTGTACAACCTGCAGGCAGGATTTGAATGGTTGAAATGCCAGCCACTTCTCATTATCACCAGAGAATGAAAAATTGAATGTTTGATTAGTTCAGCATCTATGATGAGAATACATGAAGCAACAAAATACCAAGTATAAGAAAATAAACAAGACAATGACACAGAATGCAGGACTCTAATTCTTTCACCCTGATTAAAATATCTGACTGAGTTTGAGATTGTTCATTCAATATCAATTAGGCAGAGTGGCAGGCAGAGAAAATGCTCATCATCAATTTGTCTCAAATCTTCACAAAGAAAATATTCAACTGATAGCAGCTAGCAACAGAGCCAGCAGATAAATATCGAAGAGGTGTTTATCAAGGAAACAAGGCCACAGAATACTGAAAGCAGACATGCATATGCATGCGAAAATTCAAAAACAGAGACTATAAATTTAAAACAATTAGCATGGTTGCAGTTGATGTCTTGAACAAAACTGTATGTAAAAGAGCATAATTGGAGAGGGGGGAATCTACATACGGTTTAGCTATTATTCAGGCATCCTGAACCCATATCCTCACGGTTCTATCATTATCTAAGCCGGCAGAAGCAATTTTATTCTCTGTTGGATGACAGGAAACAGATATTACAGTATCTGTGTGGCCTTCGAGTTTCTGAACCATATTTTTCTGCTGAACATCCCACAAATAAACACAGCAATCTTCTGATCCTCCAACAATATATCTCCTCCCTTGTGTAACAGAAAATGTGAATGTTATACAGTATTCTCTATTCACATGACCTGTATAAATTTTTACATGCCTCCCCTGCGAGTAATTCCATAGCTTCTGCAACAGGAGAATTTAATTGGCAAGTTATCAATGGATATACTAAACTAATATTCTATTAGATTATGGACACATATCAGAATTGGAAGTAACTCTCATAAACCTGAAACCTCAGAAACCATGTAAAACAAAACCTCGTCCACGAATGATAGCGCAGGATTAGTGACAAACTTATCTATCCCAATACTTGCAACGTTAATAGATTAATTTAAGAGCAAAAAGTTCAACAGGGGACAACCAGCAATATTACAAGATTTTGGTACGTCAATTCACTTGATTTCAAGAACCATAGCCCGCAAGTTTTCTAAACATGTGTATCTTAACCTTAGGAATCTATGTACACAAGATTAACATTCTTAGAACAAACTCGAAAAAACTAACCGCCAAGGAATTATTTTCCTCACCAAAATTGCAACAACTGGCATTAGGGCCAGACCAAGTAAATGTAGTGCTTGAAGATATGCTGGAATAATATAACAGTTTTACTAATTAATATACAAATCAAAGTGGTAAATGAACTTAGATTCCAAAACCCTGGAAATAGAAATCTGTAGCCATTACATAAAAGAAAACATGAAACAACTTTCATAGTTTAACAATTGAATTAATAGGGCTGGTGCCTACGCAAAACTTATCTCAAAGATGGAAACTATAGGATTTGAAGCTCTAACATTATAGGTAAAGTTTGTCTAAGGTCACAATTCATTTCCACTGCAATTAAAGATGATAGATAATTAACGCTTGCCACTATAGATTTAAAACTTATTTCCCCGATGATTGATCTAAGTACATGTGATAATTAGGAAGATTAGCTAACTTTTCCTTCAAAATAATGCTTAATTTTAGTTTGGTATTTGCAGCTTGAGTGGCGACATGTTTACATCATCCTTCAACTGCAACGAACTACTTATGGTTGATAACTGGATTACCGTCTTTCCAAACCAATTTAATCATTATACCATCAATTCCCTTGTCACTGCATCAAACTCGAGCACTAATTAATGTTTGGATTAGCTTGTATACAAAATTTAGAATCAAATGATTCCCAAGAAAAATCATGTCCCTCTTATCTTCTTTATTAGTTTCACCTGTTTCCATAGACTCCAAAAGTAAAATAAATGAGATGGAAGGATAAATAAAACAAAGCAAAACTTACAAGGGTATCATTCAGAGTGGCAACAAGCACAAACTTGCCATTGGGAGAGAATCTCGCAAATGAAACAGCAGGGACCTTATCATCAATAAGTGTCATGAGCAACGTCCCGGAGGCCGACTCCCAAATCTTACAAGAACCATCGTGGCTTCCAGACACAATGAGCGAACCATCACGATTGAAGTGTGCTGAAGTAACTGGCATGGTATGGCCTTTCATGACATGGATACACTTCCCCGTCTTCACCTATCAATCAAGCTAAGAATAATTCAGACTTCAGAGGTAGAAAAGGCGAGAGAATAATGATTTCATTAATTCAATCATATCAAAGAAATGGTTTATATACATAACTCATTTTTCACCAGGGAATAAAATATATCTATCTAAATTTAGTCCCGTCAATAACCTATAGCTCATAGTTGCAATTTGTAAATGATTGCATTACGTATATGACTATAATCAATTGTTTTTCTAGGTCTAACTTTAAGAAAAAATCAACCAACGTTAAGTGACTCGTAAACTCTCAAATTAATCTCCACATCAAGTTTGACTTCGGAAATCTTGAAACCTCTCCTAAGATCTCTGAAGTTGGCAAATACTAACCCAACTGATGTGGAGATAGTGTGAACAACCACAACGATAGCACCAATATTATTATTGAGCTGCTATCCATGCTGCATTGTGACAACAAAGACCGAAACAGCATTACCAACTTTGGGACTAATTTGGCAGGAATTCAATCTTCTTAAATGAGAAACGTTTCCTAAACTGAGAAAGTGCCAGCAAGGGTGTTATGCACTTCACTTTCTCACTATCGAAATTTTCTCAATGATGCAAACTCGGTTTAACGATCTACTACTCACTCCATATTCAACAAACTCCAACCAACCAACCAACAAGCTACCTAACTAACTAACTAACTAACTGAACTGACCCACACAATTAACGTAATGAAATTTTATAGCCGATCAAGAGATTAATTTGATGGAATTTTACTCCTTGTGCCAGAATCTAACAAACTAACTGAATAATAGACATGATCAGAACGTGATGAAATTGAAAAACCAGCATACCTCCCAAACCCTAATGGTCTCATCGAAGGATCCGGAGACGATGAGGTTGGTCTGGTCATTGAAGTTAACGCAGAAGACGGCGTGGGAGTGGCCGCGGAGGGTCTTGACGCACTCGCCAGAGGTGCCGTCCCATATGCGGACGGTGCGGTCGTCGGAGGCGGAGCAGATGTAACGAGAGTCCGAGGACCAGGCAAGGTCGGAGATGCCTTCGGAGTGGTCGGTGAGGCGGTGGAGGAGGGAGAGGGTTTCGGCGGACCATATAATTAGGGTTTTGTCGAGGGAGGCGGAGGCCAAACGGGATCCGTCGTTGGAGAACTTGACGCACGACACGGCGCGTTCGTGGGCGGTTAGGGTTTTGAGGTGCCTGTACGGACGGTAAGGCTGGCTGCCGCTACCGCTCGTGGTCGTGCTCGTTGCTGCCATTTCGGGACACAAATGAAACTCCCTCGCGATATTTCGCGCTAATTTATCTGTTTTTCACTTTCGCTTTGGTCGGTGCTTTTCTTTTTCTCTCTCAATAGTCAATAGTAAAAACACTACACACTCAAAATCCCATCCTAAGAGACGTCCATGAAAATATCTATCAGTTTTTTTAACGACAAAATTTGTTTTAAAATATTATAAAATAAAAAACAATTATTTCTGTTTTTTTACCAAAGATAAGAAACTCGAACCCGCAACCTCTTAATTGAGTATGGAGAGACTATGCCATTTGAACTATTACTCATTGGCAACAAAATTTGGAAAGATAGGAGACTCAAACGCGCAACCTCTTAGTTGAGTATGAGGAGTCTATGCCATTTGAACTATTACTCATTGGCCTTAAAATTTGGAAAGATAGAAGACTCGAACCCGTAACCTCTTAATTGAGTATGAGAAATTTATGTCATTTGAGCTATTTCTATTTACAAATATTTAAAATACTAATAAAATTATTCACAAAAAATTAAAAAAATAAATTTATATTTATAAAAAATAAATTTTATTTAACAAAAATATTAAAATTTTAAATTTTAATTGACTCAGTTAAAAAAATAATCTAAAATTTTTATGTTATACTTTTTATCTCTACTATTATTTTCATCACATTGCTATCGTTAATATCATTATTTTCATTATCAATGACCAAAACTACCACTGTTGTTAACGCTGACTATGATCATGGAGCCAAAGAAGATGTTCCTGCGTGAAAAGCCTTGAAGGAGGTATAGCTTGTCCGTTTCAAGGTTAAACTCTTCTCGTCTGAATAGGATGAGGCATACGTCGGCTTTAAGAGGAACGGTGATCGCAAATACTTGTAAAAGTACTTTAACATTTAAGTTAGTAAGAATAAATAATGAGTATAATATTATTTAGAGTGAACAGTGTATTTTTTTTTCGAGGATTTCTTCTTTTTATAAAGTTGTTATGCTATATGCATTTATTCTATTGACTTAGTATTGCGAATCTGATGGGGATATTAGCCTGATTTTGTAGTAACAACTTCTAAACGTTATTTGAACTTATACCAAAAAGCTCATTATAACCAAAATTCTCTCTAACTGAAATAGGTCACGTTTTATTTATTTTATTTAGATTCTGATTTATACGTATAACTGGCTGGATTATAACTAACAGATCACAACCCCCAAATTTGACATGTGATATTTTTCAATAAAACAGGTTGAATTTTCGACCTATAAATGAAAATCGTGGTAATAGTAGTAGTAGTCTCCAAACTCAACTTGTTGTACTTCGAAAATAACAGTCATGTTAGAGAGAAAAATAAAACAAAACTAAGAGTTATTATGAATGAGGATAACATGATGAGCCCCAAGTTTAGTCGGATTATTATGTCAATAATTATTCATAAAATAATTGAATGGTAAGTTATTGGATCAAGAAAACTGTGTGGGAGATATTTTTCCACTTGAGAACAATTTTCATGACATGCATATAACATTTGATTGATGCGAACTGAAAAGTTCGAAAATATATATTCGTTGACGGAATCGATTATATGACCCGAGGATATAATGATCAATCGTCTTGGAAATTTTTTCTGACACACAACAATTTATTGATGAATTTCTCCCTTAAAGCAATTAATTTATTGAATATTGAGTGAATAATAAAGATGTTATAACATAAATAAAATATGTTGAAAATAAACGCGTGCTATTATAAAATAGAAAAATAAAAGGACGAGCCAATTACCCATAGATCAAGTAACGACATTTGAATTTACTTAGTGATTTATGATATCACCGCATATTTAATGATGTTTGTCATAATTCTTCTTTAGATAAGAGCTTTACTTGGTATATTAACTTTCAAGAATTGATATAACAATAACAATAGAGAAGATTATTAGTCATGGTTTCATGGAGGATATAAAATGTAGAAAAATAATGATTGGTAGAGCATATGTAGTTATAATTCGGTAGGATATAAAAAGAGATGCAATTGTGTTATAATTCGAAAATACGAGGATTAGCCCCAAGATCAACTTGATAATCTTGAAAATAAAGTTGGCTAGGCTTGTTTTTTAGAAAGGTATTGCTTATATGAGTGTATTTTTGAATGAACTTATAGTTGATTGTTTATCGACTTATAGGTGTTGGCTTGTTTAGACTGATTCTAACTTATAATTGACGATTTGTTTGGAGTGATTCCGAATTATAGGTGTCGCCTTGTTTGGATTGAATCTGACTTATAGTTGTCGCTGTTTGAAGTAATTCTGACTTATATATATGTGTCGGTTTGTTTGGATTAATTTCGACTTATAGTTGCCGGTTTGTTTGAAATCATTATTATTTTGTTGCTCCTTTTGTATTGAGCAATTGATTGATGAATTTCGAAATATATTGCGGAAAAGAAAATTGTTGCTTTCATTTTTGATATGCATTGAAATAGAAGAGATCGATTACGAACATTTCAAAATCGCAACTATTTGTATTAGACATATAAGTCGAGTGGATAGGTATTTGGCTGGGTGCCTTGTTTGATGTATGATAGTAGATAAGTTAACTTATAGGTCGGTATGAGTTTCGCTTTAGTAGAGAAGAGATAGAGATAATGATAAGAAGAAAAATGTAAAAAAATAAACGGTAATATGCATCCATGAATATCTATGGATAAGTATAGATATTATAAAGGACAGAGTAATTGATATGGGTTGTTCCTGAAATTACAGGATTGAATAGGTATGATTAGTAGTAATTAATGAGGACCATTTTTTATAGGTCAAATAGGTAACATTGATTGCGAGGATAGCATATATGATGTCAATTAGCACGAGTTTTGCTTTGACTTATAGGTTGTTTCTAACAATGAAGAAACATGAAAAAAAATAATAACAAGAAATATAGAAAAAAAGAAAATATCATTGAATGGAGGACCTTCGAGGTTGAAGGTGCGGGAGGTGTGCCTTGTTAAAATCTCTCCCAATAAAAATCCAATATGAGATAAAATCCAACTAAAACAAAAAAATACATCACCTTATCCCGAATTATGAACTTAGCTGTAATACATCTTTAGGAAAGGAATATTCCATGTACTTCTTAGAATATTGCCTTCTAAAATTTACAAAACGTATGCACTTCATCCAATGACCTTTGATATTCTGAATAGTTATTGTCAATTTGTAGTGAGCCTTCCATCGCCTTGAGGTTTTTTAAGGACGAATTTGTCTTGATTGAATGATCTTGGGTTGATCTTCTTGTTGTACTTCTAATCTATAGCAAGTTGTGGTGCGCATTGTGGAATCAACGCATAATCTCGTATTTCTTCTATTGTATCCACCTCATTAGTTCTTAGCTTGGCGTTGACTTTTATCAGTTAAGTCATATGTTCGGCCTGACTGATGTGTGATTTCAATAGATATCATGGCATCGCAACCATATATTAGATTGAATCGAGTCTCCTTTGTTGATGAGTGTTAGGTTGTGTCATAGTTCCATAGGGTTTCGGACATGAATCCAGCCCACTGTCCTTAAGAATCATCTAACTTCTTTCGTAAGGCCCGACCTAGTGTCTGTGAAAAAAGACAAAAAATGTCTAGCTCCTACTTACTAAAGGGCCAACCTATCTCCGAATGTGTGTACCACATACACCTTCGTGGACCTTGTCCATGGCAAGCTTAGCATCTTCGTCACTAAGGTATTTTAGCAAAGGTTTAGTGAGTCCGTGCCTTTATAGCTCGGTTTCGATTAGTGTATAGAAACTTGATTGCCTTTTGAATCCGTGCTTGTCTTTGGCATTCTCTGGTATGTTGTCAGTGTTTAGGTATTGAATAAATGGTGCTCGCCAATCTGTTTCTTATGCAATAGTTAAAACAAATGTTAATGTAACACTGGGCTCATCCAGTGTTAGTTGGGATAAACTCGGCGCATAACTTTAGTTCTTACTGGTTATTAGTTTTGGCAGAATATCAGTTTGGCAATTTTGGTCCGGAGGTATATGGGATATTTCAAATTTTAAAAAGTAGGAGATTAGGTTATTAACAGTAGACAAGTATTTTGTAACAAATTGCTCTTACTTGGAAGTTACTTGTTACTTGTTGTACTACCAAGACTGAATCACATTTGCGTTTATATGTGTTATTCCAAGGTTCTGAGCTAATCTAAGACCAGTTATAAGTGCCTTATATTTTGCTCGGATATTGCTAGCGTGAAAGCTGAATTGTAAGTACTGTTCTATGACTATTCCTTTGTTATCTTCAAGTAATACCCCACTCCAGAACCTTGTGTGTTTGAAGCTTTGTCAATGTATAGTGTCTATGTTGGGTAGGCAGGAGTGGAATTATAAAATGTCAATTTTGTGATAAAATTGGCTAGGTGTTGAAATAGTCTGAGTCATGTACATAAATCTTTGGAGCTGCAAAGTTATTGACAAATAGATCGGCGAACTCATCAAAGTTTGATATAAAAACTGCATGTAAACTAGAAAAACAGATCAAGGCAGCACCATCCAAAAAGGTAGGAAAAGAACAACAGAGTATAAGGTCAAATGCACCATTTAAAAGCATCATAGAATGGAACTTTGTAACGTGTATGTTGTGGTCGTCGATCCCCTTATAGGGTTTTAGGGTTGTCGGCAAAGTGAATTTCTTACGCATCTGAAAGTTGATGAGTTCTTTTGAGATAGGGGTTGTCCTTTTTGCTGTTTTTGGTGGGATGACCACTACCAGTTACTTCTGAGGTGTGATGATCACCATTGTCACTGTTTTCAGCATTCTTCTGGTTCTCCTACTCACTTCGGTCATTCTGCTTTTGATTCAGTAGTTCAATCACTCTCTGGACCTCGGCCCGTAATGAATCATTTATAGCCAGTAACTCGGCTTGAGTAGGAGGAGGGGAATATTCTGCTCTTTCGCCATTGTCTGAAGACTTGCAAAAGAGAGGGAAAGGCAAGTAAAAGAGGTGGTGGTGGGGTTAAATAAAACTCGGCCCCATGGTGGATGTCAAATTTTCCTGCGTGGTAAGCCTTGAAGGAGGTATAACTCCTCCGTTCCAAGGTTAAACTCGTCCTCCCCTAGGTAGGATAAGCTATACGTCGACTTCAAGAGGAACAGCAGCGGCGGGCACTTGTAAAAGCACTCTGATGCTCAAGTTAGTAAGAATAAAAAATGAGTATAATATTATTCAGAGTGAATAGCGTACTTTCTCCCTTTAGGGTTTTTTCTTTTTATAAAGTTGTTATGCTATAGGCGGTTACTCCATTGACCTAGTATTGTGAAGTTGTTGGGGATGTTAGTCTGATTTTGTGGTAACCGCTTCTAAACGTTATTTGAGCTTATACTAAAAAGTCCGTTATAATTCAGATTTTCTCTAACTAAAATAGGTCACGTGTTATTTATTTTATTCAGATTTCGATTCATAGGTGTAACTGACCAGGTTATAACTAACAGATAAAAAAAAGCACAAATTATATGCTTTATGTTTTTACAACATAAACTATACAAATTAAATCATGAATGTAGTGTTGAGCTAACATATTATTCGTTGGGAGGTGGTTAGGATTTTAGGAATTTTAAAAGATTATGCTAGAAAAATAAAAATTTGTCAACGAACATTTTAAGTGAGGCCAAAAGGAACTTCTTTTCGAGATCAAGTGTCGCTGCTGCCAAAAATAAAAAATCGAGTGAAGCAAAAATTCTTTGTTAGTTGAACTTAGGTGGGAACAACATGGGATCATCCTCCACCTCTTCCTCTAATTTGAAGAACTCGAGAATATGTGGGAACAACAACAATAATGAATATAATAATAGAGATAGTGAAATGGACCGTTGGAGAAAGAAGAGAGTGTGATGAAAATGACAATGGAGATGACAAGGATAATATAAGAATTTTGGATTATTTTTTAAAAAACTCTAACTCATCTTTTTTGTTTAGGAGGATATCACCTTTCATTTTAGTTAGTTGTGACTCAATTTCTAAACCTCCATTTATGACAAGTTGTAGTTTTTCTATAGATCTATCAGTTATATGCATACATTTAAACAATTGAGTCCATGCATGTGAAATCAACCTGCTTTTACTTTTAAATTTAGAGCATGCTTCCAATAAACTACGACAGTGACGAAAATGTAGAGAGGAGTTGTGGCAACGACGACAGTGACGAGCAGAAGGAGGAGTGATGACAAGTGAAGGGAATATCGCAGCACAAAGAGATGTTCAAAAATTAGCTAGGGATTTGATTTTTGATACCCAAACGCAAGAGGAGAAAAGGAAAGGACGTGAGAGGGAACTCTACTTTTGGTTAGAGAATGAGAAAGAAAGAGAGGGAGTAGTAATTTTAATTTTACTTTTTAAAGCAAATTTAATCTTGGCCATTAAATTTAATCCAACGATAATAATTGCATTCTCACATTCTCATATAAACAATCCATTCTCACTAGATATATCCTCTGTATGTAGACACATGAATTTTAAAATCTTATAAGACACGGGGACACGGTATATATATAAAATATAAAATATTTTTTAGATAAATTACAATGATATTTTGATATTTTATTATATTAAAATATGAAATAATTTTTTAACTATTTTTAACGTCTTTTTTAATTATATAAAGAATTTAAAATATTTTTTATTTTAATAAATAATAATATATATTATTTCTAAACCCATTTCAATAATACATGTTAAGAATAAGGCTGGACACACTGACATGTAAAAGTATTTAAGTGTATCAAAGTGTGTTTGAAAAAAAATTTTATTTTTTGTTAAGACGCGGTTGGATACAGTAGACATGCGTGTTAGACGAGTGTCGATGAATGTCGTGTCTGAAATGTATCTAACATGCAGACATAGCAATTTAGCGAAGTGTCCATGCTTCATAGGTTATATATATTACTTATTATAATTATTTATAATAATACATATATTATGTATTTTATAATTTTAATTTAAAATAATAATATATAATTTTACACACATTTATTATAAATTTCATGTTTGTTAATTACAATGTACTTATGTTAATTCAATCCGTTTACAATTTCTATTTTATTTGTCACTAAAATAAATTCCAAATTAAAAATAAATATAATTACATTTTAAAAGAAAACATGCCAAAGCAACAAAAATTAAGTTATAAAAGCTACGATTCTCGTCTAAAAAAATGTAATCCTATCCACTTAATTCGCTAAAAACGAAATTATACACCAACCAATTTTTTTAATATTATAATTTTGATTATATTAATTAATTAATATCCATCCCAATTCGTATATTTTTTACAAGAGTAATACTAGGGAACCAATATTATAGCGTACATCAGTTAATTTCATCCAATACTATTGTTAGTATTGTAAGTTACCAAACTTTATTTACGCTATGAAAAATTTTTTTCTACCTCTATACTATTAATCTATATTTTTTGTGTATTCCATATAGTATTTAATCTATATCACTTGAAATTTTTTTAAAAGACATGTAAAATGAAAAACATAAGATAAACATTTAATCAACTCAAATTCGTTATAAACTTATAATATAAACTATTTTTAATTAAAAAATATAGATAAATAAAAAAAAGTAGAGAAATGATTCAAATAGTAAGGATGATTTTAAAATTTTTAATACTTAATTTAAAAAGTCTTAATAAGTCTCTTAATTTTTTTTTTTAAAAAAAAGAGAAAACTAAAGCATAAAGTATAACAATGAAAAAAATAGTGTGACATTTTAACCTCCAAAGGCAAAGGTTATGATGAGAATATTAGAGAAAGAAGAGAAAATAAACTTAAACTTACAGAAAATCTAGAGGTCTTAGTTCATTATAAAATAACTTTAATTTCTCTTTTTATATATTATAAATAGATTGTTAAAAAACATTTTCACATAAAAGGACACTATTTTCTTTCCTTTTCTACTATAACTTAATCCACACAAATTACGTTTGGATTTTTTTTGTTTTGGCTAGATATTTACCTTTTAATTCTCAATGTTAATTTTCTTCTTTTATTTGTTTAAACAATAAAATTTATTAAAGTAATAGTATCTTTACCTTTTAAATTCTTTTACATTTATTCTTTATTTTATTTGGCTTAAATTTTTGTAATCAAATAAATCTTTTAAAATTAGATTTAAGTGTGCTCTGAAAAAAATTATTTTGATAATTCAACTAAATTATTAAATAAATTATATTTTTATTTTAAATTAAATATATATTTTAAAAATATATTAACCAAACATATTCTTATTATTTTCTCCATTTAAAACCAAAATCTAATTTGACAAACTAATCACCTTCCGTTCATTTTCTTTCTAGCAAAAAGGAAAAAATGGGTTAGAGTTTGTCATTGGTAAATATCTATAATGCATCAATTAATGTTTAATTTATCCTCTTATTTATTTCACTAATTAAATATATTAATTATAGCTTAATGAAATGAGACAGGATAAATTGAAACCGCACATTACAAAAATTAATAAATAAATTTTAACAAACCACTTGAAGATTATATATAATAGACAAAAGTACCGTTATATAAATGATAAGTAAGTACATTCAAAATTAACATTAAGAATTTTTTAAAATAAAATTAACATACCTTGGCATTAGAAATAATTAGCTATTTTTAAACGAAAGAAGTATTTTTCTTCTTTTTTTTTTTTGGATTTATCTAGAAGAAAAAAGTGTTCTAAAACATTCAGAGAACAACAAAAAAAAAAAAAAAATTAGTATTAAATAAAAAATAAAAAAATGACGATTTTCTATGATATCTTTCTACTTATAAAATATCCTTTACAAGCGCCCTTAAAAGTTAAAACACACGTTAACAAGATCATTTTTCTTTGTTATTTGAGATAATCAAATCATCTCTCAATTTTTGTTCTGCAACCTTAGTCAAGACACAGGTGGGAGAGTATATCATTGCTCGCAAAAAATTAATCACCAATATCATATAATTCGTTTACCATAACTAAGTATCACGCAGCTGATCATAACAATAGCAGGATTATAAATTCTCAAAACTGTTAATGGTATTACAATTTTAATATCAGACCCCATCTCCACGTACAATATGGGTTATAATCTGGTTGAAATACGTTTTAAGCACCTCATACACTTAATTGTTAATTCAGGATTGCGTTATAACAGACATTACTACATCCTACATGCCGGGATCAAAGATTTTTCTAATCCTGTTCGGCCATTTGGAGATGGCAATAGTATAGCACATACATATGATTATTGTCTGTCTTAGATAAACTGTTACTTATTTGCAAGATTTGAGTATGGGATGTCATTATATGTAGTTTACAGGCACACTGGTTGTAGTTGCAGTGTTGGCAAGTAGACACAGTATGGAAAGCCACAAAATACATATGGTAGAAAATATTTTAAAAATTTAGAATGCTTCTTTTTCTTCAGGGGGAAAAAATGAAAAATAAAACCATAGATATGGAATGGAGCAAATTCCATTTAGGGGGGGAGAGAATGGGGAACCAACTCCGAAAAAGGAGATAAAGGCCCACAATAAAGCTGATAAATCGATACCAACCTCCAATCTTCTTCCAGGTTGAACATTCCACAGGAATAGACTTCAATCAATACAAGGTCAAAATGGAAGTTGAAGAAAATATCACTGTCCATTGTTCACTATCTGGTATTCTGCCATATCCGCCTTATCTGCTGCTCCCCTAGTTTATATTTAAATCAGAAATCATGAACAGCAAGTATTAGGAAATGCAAGAGGTGAATAATGCATGTCACATATTAAGGAAAACAGATTGCAATACCACTGACGGACTTTTTGAGGCATCTAGTTATACCAACTACTCATTTGACAAAATAAAGGTAGCACAAGGAAATATCTCTAGTTTCCAACATGGGGTATGCAAAGACATCCATTTACAACATGTCAGCAATGACATTAACCATAATATCTTAATATCTGTTTTATGACAAGCCTTCCAAACTAGTTAATGTGTTACCAAGAAAAGCCAATCAACTACTGATTTAGGGTAAATTGCACTTGGATAGATATCTTGAAGTTGGATCATATTCTCCCTTAATTTGTGATGCCTAAACTTAACATTCCCTTTGAATAGTGGAGATCAGTATCACATTTTGTACTCCCTCCTCAAATTAAATGTCTTTTTTCAGTTGTGCAAAGTTATCAAGACAATCATTAGTTTAAATTGAAAATATAAACAAACAAAAGAAAGACGAAAGTATACCTAATATTATTTTCTCTCTTCAATAATTCTTTATTCTTCTAACTTTCTCTTTCTTTTTAATAGTAGATGGTATAATGAGTAAATTTTAATTTATGACTTTTTGAAATTAAAAAATATACTTAATTCGCAATAACAATAAAGATAAAAAGAGACATATAATTTGAGAAGGAGGGAGCATATTATAGTAATACCAAGTGTCAAATAACATAAATCTAATGCAGGTCAACGTATACTTTTACAAACAAATAAACAAGCAACGTGTAACAGCATTTAACCTCGAGAGAAATGTACATTACCGCACACACATGCAAACACAATGGAGAGAGAGAGAGAGAGAGAGAGAGAGAGAGAGAGAGAGAGAGAGAGTACCAAAACCACAAATTGTTTGTCCTTTTTTATTAATACCACATGGATGACCATTCCCTACAAGGACAAGAAGTCTATCTCATCTGAACTTTCCTCATAAATCACATAGCTGGCATCTTGGCCATCTTCATTCCCGCTGCCCTGATCACTATTGTAGCTGCTTTCAGATGTACTCAGAAAAATTGACCTATCTGAATTATGGGAGCTCAGTTGTGATGGCAGACTTATCTCACTGTTCATATCAGTATCAAATGAATCATTGTAACTGCAACATTCCAGAAACACATATTGTCAAACTTTAGAACTTAAAAGGAAGGAAAAAGCCCTTCATCAAAAACCGAAAGACATGCACAAAATTAATCAATTGATGTAATATCTGACCTTCCTTCAGCTGGATATTCGGCCACCAAATTTATATCAGGCCTTGCTTCCAAAACCTGCTTTACGGGCATAATACTGCACCATAAAGCCCCAAATTTGTAAATAGATATACAATCAAAGCATGGGTGTTCTGAAAGTTGATACTTGAGACATCTAAACTGCCAATTTAATCATTACCTAGAGTTGAAGCACCTGTGATACCAGTCACCCTCGGATGCTAAGCCCTCCTTGTTTGATATATCCTGTTTAAAGGCAAATAGTAAGAACTCAAACCAAATTTGAAAGTCAACTAGAAATTAATTATTCTTTTTAACACAACATCTTTCTATGTACTCACAAGACGTAGTAGAAATTTGAAATCTCCTGCAAGAATTGCTGTCAGAAACCTAGCAACTTCCACCTGCACATGAAAGCATTAGCATTACAGAGGGAATGCTTTAAAAACAAAACAAGCAAGGAATCGTAACTTGCAGACATAGTATCACTCTCACCTCTTTCAAATGCATACAATCCCTTAAAATTAAGACCTCAAGCAAATTCCCACCCATGCAGCTTCCAAGGCTTCTGAAAAATAACATTTGTTAGAATGAAAATAATAGGCCCAAAAAAAAAAAAGTTGTATGAAGGGATGATCTCAACAGATAGACAGAATGTGACAATTTATTGTTTCTTGCTAGTAACTGACCTCAAGAAGCTTCCAGTGATTGAGTAGGACGTTGAAAAGTCAACATATTTCAGTTTCTGAAATCCCTGCACGACAGTATTGTACTGAATTATTATTTACCCATTGAATATGAGTTCCCCGCCCTCCCATCTATGATAAAAGTGAGAAATACGAGGATGCCATTTAGTTTAGAGGTCATAATTCAAACATCAAAATGACAAAGGGTAACTCCAGATCAAACATTGACACAATACTTGTAACAAAGTACGACCTTTGTTCAAACAACCATTTCAATCCACAGCAATATGTATTAAAAGAACCATTAAAACTGAAAGTATAATAGATTTAAACTAGTACATTATAAAATATCTAATAGCCTTTATATGGATTATCGCACCCATTTAACCCATGAAGAATTATGAGCTGCATAAGCTTACAACTTCCTTTAACTCAAACTCAAGGGTTTTCAGGTCAGGTGCAAAAAAAGTCAATTGCAGTATGACAAACCAAAGTAGGATCATATATAGCTGAGCAGATTAGCAGATTTTTTCTCAAACTCAAGGGGCTTCAGATGCAAAAAGTTTTATGGTAATATGACAAACAAAATATATGATCATATATATAGCAGGCTGGATTAGCAAATTTATTCTATTTTCAATCCTCCCCGTTTTTACTTTTATAAGATGGATATAGAATTGAACACAGTTAGAGGGAGAGATCATCTCATGAACAAGATTAGCACAGGAACCTTAACCGGGATTAACCAGAGACAATAATCAAGAATATATTGATAACATACCTTAACCAGTACACGGACTTTATAATCATGTAGCTTAAACCCTCTAAGAGATAAAGAAGTTAGATGAGGACAATTGTCTACCAGCTCAAGGCAGGTTTGCGTTTTCAAGCTGTCATCTCTACCTGATAGTTACACACATAGATAAGCACTCAAGCAGAGATATAAAGATACTTGTACAGTAAAAGATGCCAGAGAAAACATTTACCTGTTTTAGAAGACTCGAAACACAAACGCTCGATTGAGTGGCAGTTCGCACTTACAGACATTAATGTTTGCCGCAGCTCAACATGACTACCATTTAAAACAGAAACAGAACAAAAATCATTGCTCAATGCAGTTCATGAGAAGAGACTAGAGAGAATGCAAATGATACATATTAAATACTTAATAAGTAACAAAAGGTAGCTATAAACTGAAAATGGGCACCTAATTAATCGGAAATTTTGTATCTACTGCATATTCATATCAAGTATAAAATAAAAGAAGAACTAACTATAATAATTGAAGTAACAAAAATTGTAGTTGTAACTCTAAACAAAAAGCCAAAAATGTACCAAGAAAAGATTTCCTCTCTAGCAATGCCAAAATATAACTCAGAAAAGCGTGAATTCTGTACCACAGGAAAAATAAAGTAATCGTATAGAAGGAATTCACCATTTGTTTATGTTTAAATCATTTTACCAACCAAAGATAGTCTTATATCCCTTAGCAATGAGAAAATTCTTAGAAGGAAGAGAAGTGTGAGAAAGGCTGGTAAGGGTTAGCTAACTTACAGCCCAACAATTTCCAGATCAAGGAGAGAGGGGCACGCCGATAAGGCTTGACCAAGGGATGCATTATCCATCCTTTCAATATTGTACAAATACAACTTTCTCAAAAGAATCCTGCAAGATGAACATATATAAGCCCATTTAAAACAAGAAACCCACAGTAATAGATTTTTAGGTCCATGAAGAACATACCCTGGAGCACCACCATCCCTACTTAAAGGGCTTAGACATGATCTTGTAAGAATGGAAGATTCTCTCCCTTGTCGAGATCTCTTATCATTCCAAGAGAAGTTAGATACCTCTACAATAGAATTTCTGTTGGTATAAACCAATGGTTGACAGGATCCAGGCGAGGGAGTAGCACAAGGGATCACACCAAGCTTAAGAGACCTTTTACACAAATGAAAATAGATAGTTAGAATGAGATAATACATCAGATTGTGATGCATGCTCAATATGTTAGCCCAATGCTAATTTATCACTTTTGTCATGTCATAGATAACAGAACTAGCAACAATTGCATAGTAGAATTATACGTGAAACTACTAAACTAGTTATACAACTTCTTCAATGGACCAACTTCAACAGATAGGACTACAGTGCAAAAAATTACTCGCTAATAAAATGTGAACACTCACATACCAAAAAATACCATATGGAATCAAATACCTGCCTTTTTTCTCCATTTGTGGGTCAAGGCAAAGAGAAACAGAATGATCACCTCGCTAGGTGAATAGTTATAATTAGTTAGTCATACTTTTAAGTTTTAATTTTATGCCCCATAGTCACTAAGTATGCTGTTAATCAAAATTTACCTGGGGAAAAAAGTAAATATGGCATGTAAAAGATCAGTGAGTGTTATGTATCAATGCAAATAGAAATTAGGGACCTTGCTGTAATTGAGTGAAAAATGGACTAGGGAGGGTTTTGTAACTAACTTGCCTAGCTGGAAAGTGAGTGTGAGAGAGAGGGGTGGGAACAATAAAGAGCGGTGGGAAGTCGACAAGTCGCGAGCAGGCATGGAAAAGAGGGAAAAAGAACGGATTAGAATCTAGGAGAGAATCAGGTCTCTCGAATACCTGATATCTTTAAGTTGTAACTTCCTTTTACTAGATAATAATAACAAATACTGAGAAATTGGGTGATATCCCACTGATATCACTCCGTCCCCCTTGTCTTTCTATTACTGTTTCTTTCTTCTACTTGCTCTAGATGCCAGGTTCTTACAGTGAGATACAAGAGCTTTTACCTTAGTGCATTTCCCGCTCGCTGAATCATCGTGGAAACTACTGAATTGTTAATCTTCGGAACCCTTGATGTCAAATCAAGGTTTGCATAGCACAAAGGATCTTTAGCACATTTGTTAAACAATGAACAAGTAGCTGATGCATGACACAGACTCTGGGTTTCAAGCATCGAGAAGACCTGCACACCACAACATGGAATCAACACAGAAATTTCAAGGACCAAATTATCATAAGTTCATCATAACGCTACTCGAATACCTAAAGGGGAATTATCATCATACTGCAAAAGGAGGGGACTCCACATACTAAAGAACTAAGAAAAGTGAACATTAGAAGAATAACTTAAAAGTTCAAAACTAAAACATTAAAAACAAAATATTAATCAAATTATGAAAAGAACTAAGAAAAGGCGAAATTAAAAGGGGAACAAAACTCCAATTAGAATAGGAAACAACAAACACGGAAACAAATTTATCATTTCTAACACAAATGATAATGATAAAGAGCAATTAATAACACTATATAATCAACTCTAGGTTGTTTAAACTTTGAAGTAAGTCAACAATTGCTACTTTAAGCAAGTTCCGTTCAGTGACTGTAAAGCTAAAAACCAGCTAAACTAATAAAAAGTGAAAACTTTCGCTCCGATCAATACCTGTAAACTCAAAAACACAGCGTTCGAAAAGCTAGCGTTGAATCAACCTAGCTCGAATCAAATTAATCGCAATCGAAATCCGAAAACTACTGATTCATAAAGTACGAACAAGACAAAGTGAAAAGTAGCGATGAAATTGAATTAAAACCTTGATAGTGAGGTCCGGAGGGAGTGGCCAAGCGAGTGAGTTGTGCTTCGAAGCCCGCTTCCTGGAGGAGTGCTTCGCTGCGTCGAGGAGCATCGATCCCATCCTGAGGGCGCGGTCGATGAGCACCGTTCGATCCGCATCTGACGCAGAAGATTCCAGAAGCTTCTCCAGCGACAGATCCAAAGAGATCGAAGAACACGGCGACGACGGAGAAGGAGAAGAAGAAGAAGTTGAGTCGTCATCGTCGAGGCACAGGAACTTATGGAGCACCTGCTCCACGTGATCCAGACCCTGAACAACCCTAGCGTTGTTCTGCTCCTGCGATGAAGAAGGACACGGTCGCTTCGAAGAACAAGGAAAAGTGTCCATTGCCATAAGCCTCTGCTGGTTGTTGCTGTTCTTCTTCTTCTTCACGCGTCAGCGCGTGGCGGTGGCCGTTACTGTTGTTGTGGTGGTTGTGGATTCTGTTATCATTTTCAGACTCTCATTCTCATTTTTTTTTATTTTTATTTTTTTTATTTTTATATTTTTGTATTATTACTTTTGGTTGCAGAGGACAGAGAGAAGAGAAGAGAAGAAAGGTGTGGAGTGAGAGAAGGGTGGTGGTGATTGGAATATTGAGACGATGGGGTTTTGCGTGACGCGTTTGACCGCTACGCGAGTGACACGTGGGGGTATCTTGCGGTTTGATTCACGCGCCTTTGTTCATTCCTTGGTGACTGTAGTCTGTAATTAGTGAACACTGAACAGTGAACACAGACAAGAGTGAAGCTGAAATTTTCTGGTAAGAAAAGAAAATATAGTCAATTCGTTAACGTGGGTTTATTTTTTAATAATAATAATAACAACAACAATAATAACAGATTTGGATCTTCTAAATTTTAAATTTTATTTTAAAGAATAAAATATGATCTGTTATTATTTATTTTATAGATTGAATAAAAAAAAATATGAGAACAAAAATTTTTAACAATAAAAGATCTTATTTTATCCTCTAAAATAAAAATTTAAAATATAGAGGATTCAAATTTTAAAAAGTGTTGAACTAAATGTTAAAATAAATTTTAATTTTTTTATTATATTTTATATCAATAACTTAAATTTTTTTTTTACTCTAACTCGTGACTTTTTGGATTAATATGGAGAGATTATGTCATTTAAAGTATAATTCATTAACTATCAATAATTTACATTTAAAATTTATTATTCAAAATTTAAAATTTAAAATTTAAAATTTAAAAAATAATATAATCTTTATTTTTTCATAATATATTAGCATTTGCCAAATTCTAGATACTAAAATTTTTTTAGCCAGTCTGGGGAAAAGAATTTGCTTAAAGTAGTATTTTGTATAAATCTTTTTAATAACAAAATAAAGTTTCTTATAATTCTTTTTATCAATTTTTTTTGTTGACTTTAATTAATTTAATAGCCAATGGATTATTGGTTGGTATTTATATGTTTTAGTTTTAAATAAATGTTAGAACGTCAATCGAATTTATTATATTTGGTCAGTAATTAGTTTATAATATTTTAAAATATATTATTAAATTATTAGACTAAAAAAATTAGATTAATTATTAAAAATATTAGTAAAAAATAATAAATTCTCCTGACTTTTAAATTTTTTTTTTAATTTAATTTATCACGTAAATTTTAAAATTTATCTTCCTCTTAATAAACAATCATAAATTAATATTTATGAATAATAGTTTTATATTTACAATTGTTTTTTTCTTTTATATAGAGTTAAATAGAATTAATTAATTACAATATTTTATATTTTATACTAATATATTTTAATAAACCGAATAAAAATTTTATCCTTCTTATATCCAAATAATGAAATAAAATATTTGTTGTTTTGATTGAAGTAAAATGGCTTTTTTTTTTGGTAATGTAAAATGGCTTTTTATTTATGCAATAAAAATATACAATGAACGATGGAAAAATATACAAAAACCAAAACAGAAGGCCCAAATGTGACCTATTTATTTATCCTTTTTCTCTGCTTTTAGATTTTTTTTTTTTTTTCTTTTTAGGTATAGACCTATAGTTGTAGTGTTTCTCTTTCAGCAAAACTTGTCTTCAGTGATGCCCAATTAAATATCCACGTCCTATGCTAAGATTCTTTAGAAGATATTATTTAAAAAAATTAATTTGAAGATTCTTCGCAAGTTAATCACCATGAGGAAGTGTTAATTCTGGAACAAAAAGGATGGGTAAGCAATCTTACGTCTTTCGTTTTAATAATGCCCGCATATTGAACATAAACTCAACATACTATATTAGGGTTAAGTGCGATTTTGATTCTTAAGATAGGAATTAAATTTTTTTTTTATTTTTGATCTTTTTTTTGCTATAAAATAATCCTAAAGGTTTAACTTAATTTTAAAATCATCATTTCTTTCCCTTCTTTTCCAAAATAACCAATTCTTCTTCTCAATTACAGCAATTTCAGTATCCAGTTTTTCACCTCAATCACAACCATATCTCTTCTTTACCTCAACCACAATCATATCTCTTCTTTTTCTTTTTCTTTTTCTTTAACTAAAATTTCAAAAAAATTTTAACAACAGCAACATAATTTCAACGGCAATAACAAAATTTCAAATAACAAATATAAAAAAATTAAAACAAAGAAGAAGAACACAACAGTAACAAAATTTTAACATATCAAAAAATCATATCAGAAAAACAAAAAAATGGAATAGAGTCAGAAGCAAAACAGAAACAGAAAAAGAAAACCAATGGAATCAATATCCAGATGGAATCAATACCTAGGATGGAATCAGAATCAACAACAACAGTGTGATTAACAAAATTAGAATTAGAACAGAAGCAGAATAATCAGAAATAGAAGCAAAATAATCAAGTTAATCTGAATCAGAATTGGAACCCAGCGGCGAGGAGCAATGGCGAGCAACGAGGAGCAGCGGCGAGCTAGCGAGAAAGAGGAGCAGCAGCGAGATCCAGGACGCGAAGTAGCAGAAGAGCTTCGGAACGGCATTGGGTTTAACGGACGGCAGCGGTGGCAGCTGGTGCGATGGCGGCGACACTCCTCCTCTACCCTCAGCTCGTACATCTCTCTCTCTCTCTCTCTCTCTCTCTCTCTCTCTCTCTGCGGTCAGCGTCACGGTGGCGGATCTAGCGATGACAGAGTAGCTCAGAACGGCGACAACGATGCGGCTCAACGGCGGCAACGAGTGCAGTACGACGGCGGCCGCCCTTCCCCCTCTCGTGATTCCCTTCCCTACCTTGGCACCTTCCCTTCCCCTCTCCTCTCTCCGTTAGTGTGAGTGAGATCTGGAACCCCTCCCCTCTCCCGTTAGTGTGACCGAACGCGAGGAGGAGCAGCGACGGCAGTGGCGGCGGCAAGGAGCAGCGGCGCTTCCCCTCCTTCCCTTCCCTGGACACCCCCCCCAAAACAAAGCGCAATTTCCTCCCCCCAACTCCTTTTTCCTTTTTTTATTTTTTTAATTAGGGGTATTTTTGGAATAAAAATTATTAATTTAGTAAAAAGAACGATTTTAAAACTAAGTTAAACTTTCGAGACCATTTTATAGCAAAAAAAGGCTGGGGACGAAAAAAATTTTCAGTCCCTACCTTAGAGACCAAAATCGTACTTAACCCTACTATATTACTATTATGTAGAGGATTTCACAGGTACGAATTGTGAAAACGATCAGGGACTCATCGATTTTTATGGGGGTTAAGTACTTTTTTCGTCCTTAAGGTCTTGGGCCAAAATCAAAATCGTCTCCGACCTTTTTTTCTTATTAAAATCATCCTCAACATTACAAAACGTTAAAAAATCGTCCTTTTGTCCAGAAACAATATTTTTTAGACGATTTTACCCTTACATAAAAATTTAAAAAAAAAGCTTCAAAAGAAGGGTTTCACCAGTCACCAGATCCGTCCCGCTTTCCACGCCATACTCCCTCACTTCCTTCAGAAGCCACAAGTCCTTCCCTTAGCTGCGGCACGTAACGCTCCGGTGACCTTCCATGCCACGACGACGACTTAGGTTCCAGCTTCGCCACAACTTCGACAAGGAGAACCGGCCAGAGCAGAAAAACAGAGAAGCTCGCGAATCTGCAAAATGAGGCAGAGGCGAAGAAGAAAGAGGCGCTAGTGGAACTGAAGCGAGTGGTGAAGGACCTGCAGCAAGGAGAGGACTTGGCGATTTATAATTTTCTGTGTGTTTTCGTACTCTCATAATGGTGGAAAACGGCATCACCAACCCTCTACTCCCTCTATCCTCCTTCTCTAACCACATAATCCTCAACCTCTCCGAATCCCAATTCCCCCAACCCGTTTCAGTTCATCGGATGCTCGGAACCCCCAATCGTTCCTCCTGCTTCAATCGTTTCATCTTCGTTCCTCCTCTTTTCGTTCTTCCTTTTTTTAAAGAACATAAATATCATTTTTTTAATTCTTTTTTATTTCTGTGATTGCTGATTTTGGATCTGAAGTTGTCATTGATGATTGTTGAATTATTATTAAATCTGAAATTTCTAGTGATTTATTTTGTGGATCTTGCTGTTGATTTATTTTGTGGTTGTTGTTGCTGCTGAATTTGCTATTGTTGAATTTGCTGAATTTGGTTGTTACTGTTGCTGAAAGAGAGAAGAAGAATTGGGATTTTTTGTTTAGGATAAGGGATTTTGAGAATTGGTATACCAATGCGCCTGTTATGAAGAGTTTGTGCAAGCAGGGGAGGTTGGATAAAGCTGAAGGGTTCTTGTTTGGCTTGGTGGATGGTGGCAAGGAGCTTCATGCTGTTAGGTTGGCTAGGGAGTTTGGGGATTCAGGGTACTAGGTTGGGATTATGCTTATGGGATTTGGATAAGGGGTCTTGTGCAGGGTGGCAGGTTGGATGAGGCCTTAGAGTTTTTAAGACAGAAGAAGGAAGATGAAGGGTACAGCATAGTTTGCTGTTTTAGGGAGTTTTTTTATTTTTGTTTAAGGGTAAAATTGTTCACAAAATATTGTTCATGGACAAAAGGACGATTTTTTAACGTTTTGTAATGTTGGGGATGATTTTAATAAGAAAAAAAGGTTAGGGACGAAAAAAAATACTTAACCCATTTTTATGGTAACGAGATCGGACTTTTAGAGTAGCAGAGGTGGTATTTGTCGACCTTTAATGGTGACAGGATTGGACTTCTATAGTAGCAGGAGTGGTACTTGCAAAGACACTCCGACGCTCAAAACAAAATGAATCTGAGAGATATAAGTGAGAGTTAAAAATGTGTAATGTACCTGACTCCTTATATAATTTGTGTATATTATCTTATCTTATTTTGTTTGCTAAGATAAAAGAAGTATTTGAATTTGAATATTGGTTGAGAATTTGTGGTCAGCTGACCGATTTGAATCGTAATGATAGTCTGGACCCGAGTAATTGAGTCAGTACTGCTTCGACGAAAGAACCAGGTGTCGAGTCCGAAATACATTATAATTTACAAATACATTTATAATTAGATATGCACAAATGATAAAAGTTAAATTACTTGATTAATCATTATAATTTTTTTCAGTTGAATGGCTTGGCTGAATGAATGACTAAAATATTGGTTGAAAGAATTAGGTACTTATTGTCACAGTCTGGATTGGCAAAATCTTTTGGGATGAAGCTTTGAGCACTGTTGCTCATGTCTTAAACCAGACACCATGTATTCTTTTATAATTGAAGTGCCAGAAAAGATATGTTCAGGTAAAGATGTTTCTTATGATCATTTAAAAGTCTTTGGATACAAAGCGTTTGTTCATATTCCTATATATGAGAGATCCAAGATGGATGTAAAGACTAAGCAGTGTATTTTTATTGGCTATGACATGGATGAGTTTGGTTACAGATCTTATGATCCTGTTAACAAGAAGGTGATTCGAAGTAGAGATGTTGTCTTTGTTGAAGACCAAATATTGAAAGATATTGATAATACAGAGAAGTCAATGGTTCAGCCTAGTGATGATTTTTCTAATTTGAATATTAATTTCTCTATGCCTATGGTGGAAGATGGTAGAGTTGAAACTCATAATAATGAGCATGATACAGGTGTAGGTAAAGATGGAACAGTTGATCCGACGCTTGATGAAGTTGGTGATAATGATCATGATGAACAACCAGCTTTAGAAATTTCTGCAAATGCACTCAGAATGTCTACAAGAGAAAGAAATCCGTCGTTAAGATATTCTCCACATGAGTATATTTTGTTAACTAATAGGGGAGAACCTGAATGTTACAGAGAACCTGTTAAAGATGGAAGTAAAGCTCAATGGCTTGAAACTATGCAAGAAGAAATAAAGTGTAAACCCCGGTTAAATTAGTAGATAATTAGTTAATAAATTAGTTTTTAATAAGGAGGATTAGAAATGTGAATATTATATCAAATTAGGATAGAGCTCATTGAAACGAGAATTTTGACACCAATTTCGAAGAAAACGGTTCAAGATTGGACCGAACGGGCCGAACCGGTTGAACCGGACCCAAACCGGGCCCGTGGGCCCAACCGGACCAGCAATTAAAAAGAGAGCCACGGGCTCTTCCTTCTCCCCACTTTCATAACGACGCAGGAAGCTTTCCAGGGGAGGAAAGGAGAGAAACCATACGTTGACGGTAAAATTAATTTGCCGTAACTTCTCCGTCCGAGCTCCGATCGCTGCACCGTTTGTGGCCACGCGTTCACCGCGTCGAGCTCTACGTTTCTACCAGAACAATTTCATAGGTAACTTGCTATTTCACTTCAGCCTTTCATTTCCCCCAATTTTCAAGTTTGTTGAATTTCTTTGATTTTTGATGTTTTAGGATCCAATTAGCTTGAGAGAAACGTTCACTCTTGCTTATGTGAAGCTTGGGTAAGGTGAGGATACGATAATTCTATTTTATTTTCATTGAATTTGAGCTTTGAGTATTAAATTGGATGTATATGTGTTATGAATGTGTATTAGGTTATGAATAAATAATTGGAGCTTGAAATTGTGAATACTGGAACTTGGAGGAAGCGGATTAGTTGAGTTTTGAGGGGCTGTCTTGGTTTTGAATAAATAGCTTTGGTCGTTACGTGAAAATTGGCTAAGGTATGGTTTAGGTTTCTTGCATTTAATATATAATGTTCTGTGAAAACTTAGGCTAGATGACCATAGGATAAGTTGGAATGCAGGTGTATGTTTAATATTTAGTAATTTGTCGATGAATATAATTGGTTGAAGTTTATTGGATAATTAGTTATTAATTTTGGATAGTGAATGTTATTGTTGATGAACATGGTTGGTTTGGTGCTTGTTGATTAATTAATGATTCGGTGAATTATTGATTTGAGGTATAATTATTGTGGAGGTTGTTGTGATAATGAGGTATTTTATGTTAAAAGCCTAGGATTTGTGAATTACGATTCTTAGTTGAATTTTGGTTGTTGGATTTGAATATTGTATGAGTTTAATTGTTGATCTGAGGTAGATTTTTTTTGGAGATTGCTATGATAATGAGGAAGAGAATGTTGAATTAAAAAGAATACAGGTTTGGACCCGAACAGGGTGGCAAAGTTCGAGTTTTAGAGGAGATGCTGCCGAAATTTTATAAAAATTAGAGATTAGAGATTTCGTTTATATGATTATTTAAAAAGATTTAGATTCAAAGGTTATATGGTTTGATTTAGAGTTATTAAGAAAATGAGCATGTTTTAAGTTTGATTCATTTAGAAAAGAATGAATTATGTTTTGAATTGGAACTATTGATGGACGGAATGGGAGGTGTGATAATGAAGGATAAGGATTGTATATGATTGATGTATGATGATGAATGAAATGCGATTGAGAATGATGTTGATGTTGATGAATTATAATTGAATTATTTATATGACTTATGAATTTGAATAATCTGAGATACGAGATTCCCTGGATTAAGTGCCGTGGCTTGCCACCGCGTGTACCAGGTTGAAAACTCGATACTCTGTTGACCCTACGACGTAAGTGTGTGACCGGGCACTATATAAATTCCCGGGAATGTTACCCCCATTGAGTATTATTGATTATTTGAGAAAAAATTATGCATAGACTCTTGGAGATGCACGTCGGGGGACAGTCTAAGTACAATTCAGACTTGTCGGGTTGGCTGGATAACCGACAGATGAGCCTTATCAGCCGTAGGACAGGCATGCATCATATGCATATTACTTGAATTACTTGCTTGTGCTCTAATTGGGTGTGCCTATCTGTATTTGCCATGCTAAATGTGTATCTGTTACCTGCAGTAGTTGTAATCTTCTTGTGTTTGCCTTTATCTGTCTATTTGTTTGTGAAAATGCATGATGGAGTTGGAGGTATGGAGGAATGGCAGTATAGGACTTAGATTTAAGGTTAAGTTAAGTTAGGATTAAATATTTTTAGGAAACCACCTTTTATGGCTTCTGTTTAATACTTTAAGCTCTATAATCTGAGTGTCGGCATTCTAGGATTGCCTCTGGCATTCCCAGGACCTTATATATTATGTGTGTGGCACCTTTACCATACTGAGAACCTCCAGTTCTCATTCCATACTATGTTGTTGTTTTTCAGATGCAGGTCGAGAGGCATCTCATTAGGCGTCTGGACTCTTGAAGCGGAGTGGTTACTAGGATATTTTGTTATGCTATGATGTATATATATGTACTTAGCTTTCTCTCCGCATGACTTATTCTTTTTGATCCTCTTAGAGGTTTATGGAGAGGCAGGATTGTGTATGTGTCCTTTTGGGTTTTGGATATGTATGTATATATGTGTAAATATTCTCCGGCCAGTCTTGACTTTGCAGGCTGAGTTAGGAGCTTGTTATTTTGTATCTTTGGCACTCTATTTCCACTTCTATTATCTTATGTTTAATAGTTATGGTTTTCTTAGTACGCAAGTTAACTCGTTCCTTGAGCGTTGCGCTTTTATTTCGCGATTTTTGTTTCCTCTATTCTTCAAGGCTCCTAGCATATTATAAATATTCTGCTATTATATGTACTCATTTTATTTTAGAGGTCGTAATACCACACCACCTCTGTTTTACGACTTAAGCGTAAAATTTAGTGTGGCAGGGTGTTACATTATGGTATCAGAGCAGTTCGTTCCTATTGAGCCTGAAAGACGGACTGATTGTACTTTTGTGCACTCTCTGTATATGTGTGTATGTGCTATTAGGATATCTGATTGATATATATGGCATAAACGTTTGTGAGCATGCATTTGGAACTTAAAGCATTAGACCTGCGATATTGAGACTGATCAACTTAATATCACTTGTTTGGTGTGTTTAGGGACCAGATGTCGACTCGCGGACGCGGTCGCAGGCGAGGTAGAGGTAGGACAGGCACCGTTGCTCCTGCTTCCATAGGGACTGATCCAGTAGACTTTATGGCTGCCCTGGAGAATATGACTGCAGCTATGCAGGCAACAGCCGAGGCACTGGGTAATCAGATAAATCAGGGTAATCATGGGAATAATCATGATGAGGATGGTCCTATGACACTTGCCACATTTCTGAAAGTTCGCCCTCCGACTTTTAGGGGAACCTCAAATCCCACTGATGCAGATAACTGGATTTAGGCTATGGAAAGGGCGTTGCAGGCCCAACAGGTTCCTGAAGAGCAATGGGTTGAATTTGGAACTTATCAGCTGCAAGGTAAAGCTTAGTATTGGTGGCAGGGAACACGACGTATTATGCAGCCTGATGGTGCTGTAATTCCTTGGGAGGTTTTTCGAACAGAATTCTATAAGAAATACTTTCCTAATTCAGCCAGAAATGCCAAGGAACTTGATTTAATGCAGTTAAAGCAGGGACAGATGACTGTTGCTGAGTATACCAGCAAATTTGAGGAGTTATGTCGCTTTTCTCGTATCTGTCAAGGTGCGCCTGAAGATTTTGCTGAATGGAAGTGTATTAAATATGAGGGAGGTCTTCGGAGCGATATTCTGAGCTTCGTTGCCCCAATGGAGATCAGGGTGTTTTCTGAATTGGTGAATAAGAGTAGGGTGGCTGAGGATTGTTGAGGAAGGCGGCAGCAGAGAAAAGAAGTTTGAGGATGCCTTTTCAGAGGCCTTCAGGGAGGAACTTTGCTCCGAGAGGTAGAAATTTCAAGCGTGGAGGCTTTGTTCCGCAGCAGACTCAGGGTCAAGGTAATTACAGAAGGCCGAATACCAATGGTAGTCAAGGAAAAAGGTTTGGGAAGCAGCCACAGCAAGATATGAATTGTCAGAAGTGCGGAAGGTATCACCCTGGAGTTCCGTGCAGATTCGGACTTGGAGTATGCTATTCTTGTGGACAGCCTGGACATATGGCCACTAATTGCCCGGAGAAGAAGAAGTATGAGACTGGTAGGGTGCAGCAGCCAGGAGAGTATACACCACTTCTATCAGAGGTGTTGAGGGATCTGAGACACTGATTAGAGGTAATTGTGAAATGGCTGGTAAAATCTTAAATGCTTTATTTGATTCAGGAGCGTCTCATTCATTTATTGCATTTGAAAAGGCCCATGAGTTAGGATTGAGAATGGTGGTTTTAGGTTACGATTTGAAATTATATAACGCTACTCATGAAGCTATGGTGACTAGGATAGGATGTCCACAAGTTCCCTTTCGAGTACAACAGCGTAAATTTGTGCATGATTTGATTTGTTTGCCTATGACTGGTCTTGATCTCATCTTGGGGTTGGATTAGTTATCCAAGAATCATGTTTTGCTTGATTGTTCTGAGAAGTCAGTACAGTTTATGCCGGAAGGGTCAGGAGCATCGGTTGTGGTGAATAGTCACTATTTGAATTCTATGATAGTAAACTGTTTTGGAACTGAATGTCAGGGTATTATGTTATTAACTGCGGGAGTATCAGGTGATGATCAGAGTTTAGAGCGGATTCCGATTGTATGTGAATTTCCAGATGTGTTTCCGGATGATATTAATGAATTCCCACCTAACCGAGAGGTTGAATTTGCAATTGAGTTGGTACCTGGATCCGGTCCAATTTCAATTACTCCTTATAGGATGTCGCCTTTAGAAATGGTTGAACTGAAGGCTCAGCTGGAAGATCTGTTGGGTAAGTATTTTATCCGACCAAGTGTTTCTCCGTGGGGAGCGCCAGTGTTACTGGTAAAGAAGAAGGATGGGAGTATGCGGCTGTGTGTCGATTATCGGTAATTGAATAAGATCACTGTGAAGAATAAATATCCGTTGCCTAGAATCGATGATCTAATGGATCAGTTACAGGGTGCCGGTGTGTTTTCTAAGATTGACCTGCGATCAGGGTATCATCAGATAAGGGTTAGAGATGAGGATATTCCGAAAACTGATTTCAGGACACGTTATGGTCATTGAGTATACAGTGATGTCTTTTGGGTTAACTAATGCTCCGGCAGTATTTATGGATTATATGAATAGGATTTTTCGACCGTATCTGGACAAGTTTGTTATTGTCTTCATTGATGACATTCTTGTTTATTCTAAGACTGAAGAGGAGCATGCTGATCACTTGCGAACTGTGCTACAAATTCTGAGAGATAGGAAGTTATATGCTAAGTTATCTAAATGTGAGTTCTGGAAGAGTGAAGTGAAGTTTCTCGGCCACGTGGTGAGTAAGCAGGGGATAGCTGTGGATCCTGCTAAGGTAGAAGCAGTGATGAATTGGGAGCGACCAACTTCAGTGACAGAGATCAGGAGTTTCCTAGGTTTGGCGGGGTATTGTCGTAGATTCATTAAGGGATTTTCACAGCTCGCCTTACCTTTAACTAAATTGACTAGGAAGGATACGCCTTTTATCTGGACTCCGGAATGTGAAGAGAGTTTCCAGGCATTGAAGCACAGGTTGACTACTGCACCTGTATTGGTATTACCTTAACCAAGTGAACCGTTTGAAGTGTATTGTGATGCATCACTAAAGGGTCTAGGGTGCGTTCTGATACAGCACCAGAATGTTGTAGCATACGCCTCACGGCAGTTAAGGCCGCATGAGATGAACTACCCGACACATGATTTAGAACTTGCTGCTGTTGTGTTTGCTTTAAAGATTTGGAGGCACTATCTCTATGGTGTTAAGTTTCATGTTTTCTCAGACCATAAGAGTTTGAAGTATCTTTTTGAGCAGAAAGAATTGAATATGCGTCAGAAGAGATGGATGGAGCTTCTGAAAGATTATGATTTTGAATTGAATTATCATCCAGGAAAAGCAAACGTTGTGGCGGATGCTTTGAGTCGGAAGTCTTTATATGCAGCTTGGATGATGCTACGGGAGGAAGAATTACTAATGGCATTTCAAAGTTTGAATTTGGGAATTAGAGAAGAATCTGGAATCCTGTGTTTGAGTCAGTTGCAAATTTCTAGTGATTTTAAATCAGAACTTCTGAAGGCTCATCGAGACAGTGAAGCATTACGTAAGGTATTACCAGCAGTTGAACAAGAAAAACAGTGGAGAGTGTCAGAAAGTCAGGATGGTTTATGGAGGTTCAAGAACCGGATTGTTGTGCCAGATATTGGAGACCTGCGACAGAGAATCTTGAAGGAAGCTCATAAGAGCGGGTTTTCAATTCACCCAGGGAGCACTAAAATGTATCAAGATCTGAAAGCGATTTTCTGGTGGCCAGGGATGAAGAATGATGTGGCATTACATGTATCTAAATGTTTAACGTGTCAGAAGGTTAAGATTGAGCATCAGAGACCATCAGGAACCCTTCATCCTTTGGAGATTCCACAATGGAAATGGGAGAGTATCGCAATAGATTTTGTGATAGGTTTGCCTAAAACCCGATCTGGTTGTGACGCTATTTGGGTGGTTGTGGATCGACTAACAAAATCAGCTCACTTTCTTCCTATCCGAATAAGTTGTACAATGGAGGAATTGGCTCGAATGTATATTAAAGAGATTGTCAGGTTGCATGGCGTGCCTTCTACCATTATATCTGACAGGGATCCTCGTTTCACATCAAGGTTCTGGGGAGCTTTTCAGCGTGCATTTGGAGCTCAGTTAAGTTTAAGTACTGCATATCACCCTCAGACAGATGGTCAGTCAGAGAGAACTATTCAGACCTTGGAGGATATGCTAAGGGCTTGTGTTTTGGACCAGCCGGCGAGCTGGGATCGATATATGCCATTAATAGAATTTGCTTATAATAATAGCTATCATGCGAGCATCGGAATGGCTCCATATGAGGCTCTGTATGGCAGAAAATGTCAGTCTCCACTATGTTGGTATGAAACTGGAGAAAGGAGTTTATTAGGGCCTGAAATGATAGCTGAAACGACTGAGCAGATAAAGAAGATTCGTAGTCGAACGCTTATAGCCCAGAGCCGCCAGAAGAGTTATGCTGATCAGAGGCGAAAGCCTTTGGAATTCAAAGCAGGAGAACATGTCTTTCTGAAGGTTACACCAACCACTGGAGTGGGAAGAGCTATTAAGACTAAGAAACTGAATCCCCGTTATATTGGACCGTTTGAGATTCTGAAGAGAATTGGACCAGTGGCTTATAGAATTGCCTTACCGCCGTACCTTTCGAATTTGCACGATGTATTTCATGTATCACAGCTTCGGAAGTATACTCCTGATGCAAGTCATGTTCTAGAACCAGAACCAATCCAAGTGAGAGAAGATCTAACACTCCCAGTAATTCCGGTGAGGATTGATGACACCAGTGTTAAACGATTACGAGGAAGGGAAGTATCATTGGTAAAAGTAGCTTGGAGACGAGCTGGTATCGAGGAACATACCTGGAAACTCGAATCAGATATGTGAAAGGACTATCCACATCTCTTTTCAGGTAACTGAACCTGAATTTTGAGGACAAAATTCTTTATTAGGTGGGTAGGATGTAAACCCCGGTTAAATTAGTAGATAATTAGTTAATAAATTAGTTTTTAATAAGGAGGATTAGAAATGTGAATATTATATCAAATTAGGATAGAGCTCATTGAAATGAGAATTTTGACACCTATTTCGAAGAAAACGGTTCAAGATTGGACCGAACGGGCCGAACCAGTTGAACCAGGCCCGTGGGCCCAACCGGACCAGCAATTAAAAAGAGAGCCACGGGCTCTTCCTTCTCCCCACTTTCATAACGACGCAGGAAGCTTTCCAGGGGAGGAAAGGAGAGAAACCATACGTTGACGGTAAAATTAATTTGCCGTAACTTCTCCGTCCGAGCTCCGATCGCCGCACCGTTTGTGGCCACGCGTTCACCGCGTCGAGCTCTACGTTTCTACCAGAACAATTTCATAGGTAACTTGCTATTTCACTTCAGCCTTTCATTTCCCCCAATTTTCGAGTTTGTTGAATTTCTTTGATTTTTGATGTTTTAGGATCCAATTAGCTTGAGAGAAACGTTCACTCTTGCTTATGTGAAGCTTGGGTAAGGTGAGGATATGATAATTCTATTTTATTTTCATTGAATTTGAGCTTTGAGTATTAAATTGGATGTATATGTGTTATGAATGTGTATTAGGTTATGAATAAATAATTGGAGCTTGAAATTGTGAATACTGGAACTTAGAGGAAGCGGATTAGTTGAGTTTTGAGGGGCTGTCTTGGTTTTGAATAAATAGCTTTGGTCGTTACGTGAAAATTGGCTAAGGTATGGTTTAGGTTTCTTGCATTTAATATATAATGTTCTGTGAAAACTTAGGCTAGATGACCATAGGATAAGTTGAAATGCAGGTGTATGTTTAATATTTAGTAATTTGTCGATGAATATAATTGGTTGAAGTTTATTGAATAATTAGTTATTAACTTTGGATGGTGAATGTTATTGTTGATGAACATGGTTGGTTTGGTGCTTGTTGATTAATTAATGATTCGGTGAATTATTGATTTGAGGTATAATTATTGTGGAGGTTGTTGTGATAATGAGGTATTTTATGTTAAAAGCCTAGGATTTGTGAATTATGATTCTTAGTTGAATTTTGGTTGTTGGATTTGAATATTGTATGAGTTTAATTGTTGATCTGAGGTAGATTTTTTGTGGAGATTGTTATGATAATGAGGAAGGGAATGTTGAATTAAAAAGAATACAGGTTTGGACCCGAACAGGGTGGCAAAGTCCGAGTTTTAGAGGAGATGCTGCCGAAATTTTATAAAAATTAGAGATTAGAGATTTCATTTATATGATTATTTAAAAAGATTTAGATTCAAAGGTTATATGGTTTGATTTAGAGTTATTAAGAAAATGAGCATGTTTTAAGTTTGATTCATTTAGAAAAGAATGAATTATGTTTTGAATTGGAACTATTGATGGACGGAATGGGAGGTGTGATAATGAAGGATAAGGATTGTATATGATTGATGTATGATGATGAATGAAATGCGATTGAGAATGATGTTGATGTTGATGAATTATAATTGAATTATTTATATGGCTTATGAATTTGAATAATCTGAGATACGAGATTCCCTGGATTAAGTGCCGTGGCTTGCCACCGCGTGTACCAGGTTGAAAACTCGATACTCTGTTGACCCTACGACGTAAGTGTGTGACCGGGCACTATATAAATTCCCGGGAATGTTACCCCCATTGAGTATTATTGATTATTTGAAAAAAAATTATGCATAGACTCTTGGAGATGCACGTCGGGGGACAGTCTAAGTACAATTCAGACTTGTCGGGTTGGCTGGATAACCGACAGACGAGCCTTATCAGCCGTAGGACAGGCATGCATCATATGCATATTACTTGAATTACTTGCTTGTGCTCTAATTGGGTGTGCCTATCTGTATTTGCCATGCTAAATGTGTATCTGTTACCTGCAGTAGTTGTAATCTTCTTGTGTTTGCCTTTATCTGTCTATTTGTTTGTGAAAATGCATGATGGAGTTGGAGGTATGGAGGAATGGCAGTATAGGACTTAGATTTAAGGTTAAGTTAAGTTAGGATTAAATATTTTTAGGAAACCACCTTTTATGGCTTCTGTTTAATACTTTAAGCTCTATAATCTGAGTGTCGGCATTCTAGGATTGCCTCTGGCATTCCCAGGACCTTATATATTATGTGTGTGGCACCTTTACCATACTGAGAACCTCCAGTTCTCATTCCATACTATGTTGTTGTTTTTCAGATGCAGGTCGAGAGGCATCTCATTAGGCGTCTGGACTCTTGAAGCGGAATGGTTACTAGGATATTTTGTTATGCTATGATGTATATATATGTACTTAGCTTTCTCTCCGCATGACTTATTCTTTTTGATCCTCTTAGAGGTTTATGGAGAGGCAAGATTGTGTATGTGTCCTTTTGGGTTTTGGATATGTATGTATATATGTGTAAATATTCTCCGGCCAGTCTTGACTTTGCAGGCTGAGTTAGGAGCTTGTTATTTTGTATCTTTGGCACTCTATTTCCACTTCTATTATCTTATGTTTAATAGTTATGGTTTTCTTAGTACGCAAGTTAACTCGTTCCTTGAGCGTTGCGCTTTTATTTCGCGATTTTTGTTTCCTCTATTCTTCAAGGCTCCTAGCATATTATAAATCTTCTGCTATTATATGTACTCATTTTATTTTAGAGGTCGTAATACCACACCACCTCTATTTTACGACTTAAGCGTAAAACTTAGTGTGGCAGGGTGTTACATAAAGTCTTTGCTTGACAATAATACCTATGAGTTGGTGAAACTACCTAAAGGTATGAGAACTTTGAAGAACAAATGGGTATTCAGAATCAAGAATGAAGAACACAATTTTAAGTCTCGGTATAAAGCTAAATTGGTTGTTAGAGGCTTTAGTAAGAGAAAAAGTATTAATTTTGAGGAGATTTTTTCTCCTGTTGTGAAGATGTCATCCATTCATGCTGTAGTTGGATTAGCAGCTTAATCTGGAGATTGAGTAATAGATGTGAAGACAACATTTTTTTATGGTGATTTGGACAAGAAAATCTACATGGAGCAACTAGATGACTTTGTTGTTAAAGAAAAGAAAGACCTTGTGTGCAAGCTTAAGAAGAGTCTTTATGGTTTGAAGCAAGTTCCAAAATAATGGTACAAGAAATTTAAATCTGTTGTAGGAGAGCATGGTTACCATAAGACAATTTCATATCATTGTATATTTGTGTAAAAGTTTTTTGATGGTGATTTTATCATTCCTTTACTTCATGTGAATGACATTTTAATTGTAGGAAAGAATGTTTTGAGGATTAATGAGTTCAAGAAACAATTGAGCAAGTTCTTTGCTATGAAAGACTTGGGTCCTACCAAATAGATTTTGGATATAACTATTATTCGTTATAGAGATTTCAAGAAGCTTTATTTATCGCGGGAGAAGTCCATAAAGAAGATGCTTCAAAGGTTTGGCATGAATGATGCCAAATCTGTTGCTAATTCTTTTGATCCTCATTTTAAGTTAAGCACCAAGCAGTGTCCACTCACTGACGAGGAGAAACAAGCAATTGATGAAATTTCTTATGCCTCAACTGTTGGAAGCTTGTTATATGCTATGGTGTGCACTAGACCAGACATTGCTCATGCGGTTGGTACTGTGAGTCGTTTCTTCTCTAATCCAAGTAAGGAACATTAAAATGTTGTTAAATGGATTATGAGATATCTAAAAGGTACAACTAACTTGAGTTTGAGCTTTGATGGTGAAAAATCTTTGCTAGTTGACTTCAATAATACAAACATGGCAAGAGATGTTGATTTTTAAAAGTCTATTTCAGGTTATTTAGTCAAGTTTGCAAGGAGAGCTATTTTATAGCAGTCAAAGTTACAGAAGTGCGTTTCACTTTCTACCACAGAGATAGAGTTTATTGCAACAATTGAAGCATGTAAAGAGTTGTTGTGGATGAAGAAGTTTCTTGGAAAGCTTGGTTTCAAACACAAGATCATCATGTGTTATTTTGTGATAGTCAAAGTGCTATTCATCTTGTTAAGAATTCTACTTTTATTGCAAGATCTAAACATATTGATGTTAGATATCACTGGATATGGGATGTGTTGAATTCGAAGTTGTTGAAACTTGAGAAAGTTCACACTGATGATAATGGTGCTGATACGATGACAAAAGCATTGTCAAGAGATAAACTTGAAGCATGTTTGATCGCCGGGATGGCGAGAACCTCCACCTAATCGAGAAGGGGACGATTTGTTGGGCATTTTCTCTCCTTTGTGATGTCCAAGACCAATTTTTTGGGTGTCTCCTTGCACCTTTGTGTCACTACCCTAATCAGAATTTTTTTGGGTAATAGAGAGTGAGAGAAAGCAACCACAAAGTGAGAGAGAAGAGGAAAAATAGAATTTTTGTTTTTATACAGAGTAATAGATTTTAAACAGTAGTTTCTCATTCGTTCATCGTTGGATTGGTTTGAAATTTGGACTGCAGTTTCATCTTATCTTGTTCTTCATTCTGAACGGTGGAGATGTTGATTGAAAATCTATAGTGGGAGAAAATAGCTTTCGAACAACAGCTCTAATTTGGGGTATTTTTCATCTTCTTATTACTAATTTGTAAGCTTTAGTGCTTTAGTGTTTTGGCTAATTGTATGGACGATTAGTGCTTTATTTGAGACTCTCTTGTACCTCATATTTAATTATAATAGAGTTATTTTATTAGTTTAGACGACTCGTGATTTTTACCACTCACATTGAGAGAGTTTTTCACGTTAAAATATTGGTGTGCTCTTTTTATTGCTTTACTTGATATATTTGCTTGTTCATTGTTACTGTCATATTATATTGTGAGTATTTTTATATTATTTTTGTATTGGATATTTGTGTTATTTTCAGACTCTTTTAATTCTTCTATAATATTTTATATAAATAAATTATCCTTTTTGTTTATTGTCAACAATAATCTAACTATAAATTTAAAATTAATATAAAATTCTAATTGAAAATTTTTTAAAAAGTATAAAGATTTAACTATAAATTCAAAAAAATGATAAAGACTAATAAAATAATTAATTAATAATAAACTATAATTAAAAATAAAATGAGATCCTTTGGACTGCATATTTTTTGTTATATATATATATATATATATATATATATAAAGGGTCACGATTTAGATATGATTTGTCATAACTATGCAAAATACTATTTAACAGGTGTAAGATTACAGAGATACCAACGCAAGTTGTATTATATAATTCTTTTTTATTTGTTTTTTGGTGTATTGAACAATAATTGAAGTACCTAAAAGAGTAGGTGATAAATTGTATCTAGACAAAAATTTCTCTTTGATGAATAATTTGGTTAACAAAATATCATTAACAATAAATAAATAAAGGGTAAACTATATTTTTTGTTTTTTATGTTTGTGATTTTTTTTAAATACTTCTAATGTTTAATTATATTTAATTTTATCTCTAATATTTTTAATTTTTGTCAAAATTATTCTTAGATGTTAATTCCATGTAAAATGTTACTGACAAAATAAAAAATTTTTAAAGATAGTTTTGACACAAATAAAAAAATATTACAAATAAAATTAGATGTATTAAAAATGTTAGGGATAAAATTGAATAAAACTAAACGTTAGGGACAAAAAATATACTTTACCTATAAATAAAATAACATGTACTTATATTGCAAGTTGCTCAACAGTTTAACCAACTTGAATTGGTCGAATAATTAGCTTATTCGTTTGCCTAAGTAAATATCAGAGATTATGCAGCAATTCATTGATTTGGCTTGTGGTAAACTCTAAAATGAAATTTAAATTTGTAATAGATTAATCTTTAAGCTGTCGAGTTGCGAAATATTAGAGACAAACGAAAAAAAATTGCTCAGAAGATCATTCATGAATACCAAATACTAGCTAGGGATGACAATACCACCCGAATTCGCGAGTACTCACCCTGCTCTTACCCGCTCGGGACGGGTTTTTACCGGAGTAGGCGGAGCCAGATTTAGGTAATACCTGTCCTAGTATATATATAATTTTAATATATAATATGTGTAATATATGTAAAATAATTAGTAAAATAACTAATAATATTGTATCATATTTAAAATTTTATTTTAATTTATGTTATGTATGTGATGATAGTTATATAAATTTTGAAATGTAATTTTACTTAATTATTAAATTTTAATAATTATAGAGACGGATAGGACGGGAAGAATACCTATAAAAACGAATTAAGGTTCAACTTTTTATTATTTATAAATAGAAATAAGATGAATACTATGTAAATTATTATAGAACGAAATAAAATTAAATAGAGTAAAAATTCGCCTCTACCTATCTGCCCTGTTATCACCCCTACTAATTACCAACTATAGTGAGACCAACCGTTCTTGTAAGTTATTATTTTATTACATTGTATTTTATTTTATTCCGCACAAAATATCCAAAGATTACTCTAATCACGGAGAGGAATATTATAAGCCAATAAATAATGACAAAGTATATAAAACAAATAGGATCGACTCTTTTGTCGGTTTTTATTTACCCTCTTTTAGCAGAAATTGTCTTAGTGATTCTTGATTAAAAAATAATGAAAGTAGTCTTAGTTATGTCTCATGATGGTTAAATATTGAATTATTGACATGTGATCATATATCCCAAGATTCTTTGCAATATAACTTTTTAATTATTATATTATATTAAGATTCTTCATGAGTTGAACTCCTGAATAGTGAGTGTTATTTGGGGAAGAAAGAGATCATAGATAACAATTAGGCCATTAGCGTTTATTAATTTCCCACTGTAATCCGATCAAGGGAGAGAAGAATCACCTTTCCATATGGAACATATATTTTCTGAACACTATTAGATATTTTTTCATCGTCACTTTTTCCTTAAACTAAAGAAATAGAAATAAATATTTTATATTTAAATTTTTTATATAAAATACAGAAAATAAAGAGTGTCACCAAACAAATGCACCTTTCATTTGTATAAAACACAGATTTTTGTTTAGTTTGCCAAAGGATGATGAGCTCTAGAATCTCAGAAGGAATTTAATAATCCCAACTAATCCAAAATAATAGTCACCAAAAAACTAATCCAAAATAATAATAATATATCCAATTTTATTCCTAGTTTCTTATGTTTCTAATGCATAAAAGCATAAGAAGAACATAAAATAAAAACAAAAAACTAATCAATGGAGTTCTTACCACCACTTGAATACCTCAAAACATTGTCTTATTCGGCACCTTGTTTGGGGTTGTGTTTGAGAGAGAACTTTGAATTTTCTGTTGGAATTTCTTTGCTTCATTTTGGTGTCATGATTCGGTTAAGATTGAACCTCTTAACTCCTTTGTTACTTGTACAAATATTGATGAGACTAAATTTACGTCTTGATGTTTGGTTCGATAATTGGTGATTTTTGTCAACTTATTAGACAGATTTAGCACACATGTCATACTAAAAATAGTAAAATCTGTATTAAATCGTTGATTTTTCTCTTCTAAATTCATCGGCACTTCAAATACAATGTAGTGATGTACATATAGTGTTGTAAGGTTCAAAAACATTAATATTAATTGTTTAAATATTGACAATAGTGAATATTGGTAGTTTAAATTTTATAATTGCTTGATTGGCCTATAAATTGAAACAAAAATATTGTATATACACAGAAAATCAATTATCAAATCAACTATCGTGTATTTGTATTTTTGTTTTTTATCAAAGATAGAGAAATTCGAACCCGCAACCTCTAAGTGAGTATGAAAAGACTATGTTATTTAAGTTATAGTTCAATGGCTGTATTTGTATTGTTTAACTTATTTTTAATATATATTTTATATTTTAATATAAAAAAAATATGAGAAACCAATGACTTTTGTGAACAATGTGTACAATAGACTTAAAAAAATATATTTTAAAAATTAAAAATTATATTTTTAATTAATTATTTATAATTATTTAAATTCAAATTTTGAAATTTAAAAAATTAGAATTAGTAGTTAAATTAACTCTAATCTCATATTAACCGCCGGATATCCCCTCCCTCTCGTGCCTCACCCTTGGCATTTCACCCCTCCACGCCGACCGTGCCAACGCCGTCGGAGGAGAATGCCGACAACACCGAAGCCAGCCTCGTGCACGTGTTCATCTGTGGCGGGGACAGATCCATCCGCAGCCATATCGGTACCTCCCCCTTGCCGCTGCAACACCCGCTAAAATCCCACTTGATGTGATATGGACGGACGACGATCACATGGATGGGAAGAAGGACTTCACGCTGAACCCAATGAACTACCCTCGTCCGAAGCTTCTAGAGTTCTTGGACAAGATACACATCATTGGAATGAAGTACGTTGTGATCGTTGATTCCGGAATTGCCGTTAATGCAAGCTATGGCGTATACCAAAGAGGAATGGCCAATGATGTTTTCATCAAGCACGATGGGGATCCCTTCTTGGGTCAAGTGTGGCCAGGTGCAGCGTACTTCCCAGATGTCCTAAACCTAAAAACAGTTTCATGGTGGAGTGACGCAAAGATATGTGGCGAGAAGGCTGGTGTATCGGATTCAAGATATCAAGAAGGCAAGTGCTTTGTTTCATGGTGTTGTGGAGATTTTCGGTTAACTTGATTTTTTTGGATTTCGCTCCATTTACGTCTTCAAGGTATATACATCAACGGACGAATTTAGATGCTGGATGTTTAATTCACTAGGTATGGAGATGGTTGTTTTATTTCTTAATTAGATGGTTATTTTGTTTGAGTAATTTAAGTATATACAATTAATAAATGATGGATGATCATTTCACTAGGTAATTGAATAATTATTTTAATAACTACCTGGATGGTTGTTTGATGGCCGATGAGGAAACTTCTAATGCTAAAGAGGTGGGATGATTGATGAGGATGAGATAGCAGAGATTAGGGGAAGAGAATGTTTGGATAAATTCCATTAGTAAATTAGGATTGAGATGGTTATTTTTTTGAAATAACTGTTTGAATTTTTTTTCTTGTATTAGGCTAAATTTAAAATTTATTATATGCATTGTCAAGATTACTCATTGACTCCTTAGCAGAGTTCACCAATATATATTACACTAATAGTTATTTTTTTGTGAATAACTAATATGCTCTATTTTAAAAATATGTATGCATATATTTTGGGTTCATGTCTTATTATTTTAAAATTTGATCCGTCTATGTATCTCATGTCATGTTATATTCCGTGATTAGTTGTTGTGTAAACTCATTTTTCCTGATAGTATATGCATCAAATGGATTGACCCTGAATTGAAAATCTGCAAACTTAAATAGGCGGAGCAATTATATAAATATAAAATTCTAAATAGAAGTCCAACCCATTTAAGGAAAGAGAAGTGCTACACATACAAGTTATTTTGGTTTACAAGTCATATAAATTGCGCCAAACTTAATAAAAAGGACGCCCACCCATATGAGCGTGTCAACACGCGCACTACTCAACGATTTTCATAGCGCGCGTTGCGTTCCTCCTCTTTCTTCTTCTTCTTCTCCTTCTTCTTTGCGTTTTTCTTCCTTTTTCTTCACATGTTTCATCTTCATTATCGTTTTTTTATTGCTGTTGTTGCTGCATTTTTTCTCTCATTCTCATTCTATTGATTTTGCAATATTATGTATTTTTTTATTTTTTGTTTGATTTTTTCCTCCCAAAAAGAATTATGAGAATATGAAATAAGAAGATGAAGAAGAAGAAGTAACAGAAAATGAGAAGAAAGAAGAGAAATAGTTTTGAATTATGCAGAACTTATCAGAATAAAAATACACCCAAAATTCTTAAAAAATACACCCAAATATCTTCGTGTTGCATCCAAATATCTTCGTGTTACACCCAAATTTGCTGCAAATACAGAAATATATTTCCTCTAATGCTGCATTTTTTTCTTCTTCTTTTTTTCCTTATTTCTTTTTTTTAGTTAAATGAATGTTAGTTCATTCTCTTCCAAGTAATTTTACAGCATTATGTGTTTCTTCTTCTTTTTTGTTTGATTTTATTCTTGTTAAGAGAGTAAAACAAGAAGAAACTTAAGAAAGTAAAACAAAAAGAAGAAGATGAATAAGGAAAAAGAAGAAGAAGAAGATGGTTTTGATGATGAAAAAAAAGAAGCAATAAAAGATGAGGAGGAAGAAGAGGAAGATTTTTGAATTATATAGAACTTATCAGAATAAAAATATACCCAAAATTCTTAAAATACACCCAAATATCTTCATGTTACACCCAAATATCTTCATGTTACACCCAAATTTGCTGCAAATACAGAAAAATATTTCTTCTAATGCTACATTTTTTTCTTCTGAATTGAACCACACCTCAGCCACTTGATTGGATTCAAAACAATAATCAATTTCGTTCTGGTTCAATTGACAATCTGAACCTGAATTATTCATTATCTTCAACAATGAGATAACTGATGATGGAGGAAAAAGAGAAAAAGAAAGGAGGAGAAGAAATTTCAATAAAAAAAGAATGAGGAAGAGGAGGAGGAAGAAGATGTGGTGTTGATGACAACGATAACGAAGAAGAACGTGCAGTAACAAGAAGAAGAAGAAGAATGCGCATTAACGATATGAAGCGCGTGAATATAAATAACTTGTAAAAATTTGTATGAAAAACACAATTGTATGTAGAGAATAATTCTTAAGAAAAAGCTCACAGAGCTTAACGGGTTGACTCATTTATTTTTTAAAATTTTTATCTAAATATGCATTTTAATTAAAAAATAGAAAATTCAATTTTTGAACTAAAATAAAATTTGGATTTTTTACATTTTTTAATAGTAAGTTATTATATTGGAATTTAAGATATTTTAGTCAAAACTTAGGTAATTGAATGAGATTGTTAAAAATTTTGTTAAATTTTGTAGATAAAAAAAAAAAGAATAAAAAAATTTTAACAGGCTAACTGGTAAATTATTTATTGGATAAAGTATATTTTTTGTCCCTGAAGTTTACTAAAAGTTTCAAAAATACCCCTAAGTTTTAATTTGTTTCAATTTTATCCTTAATGTTTTCTATTTGCATCAATTTTATCTTTATCTTCAAATTTTTTTGTCAAACTATGGTCAACATTAATTTTTTTCAATAACACCCCCCAAACCCTATTCTCTTTCATCATCATCAAGAACTCTCTTTCATCATCATCAAGAACAATAACTACCCAATATCCCCGCTGCCGTTTGCGCCCCAACTCCGGCCACCGCAAGTAATGTATATCAAATCCTCCTTCTCTCTTTCATGGAGAAGACTCCATTACAAGACCCAACATTCCATCACCGATCCCTAACCATGGCTCCAACCAACAAGTACTACGAAGCACTTGAAATTGAATCCATCAACATTTAAGAAGAAGAAGCAAAATAAAAAATTGGCAATGGCAACATCAACAACAACAAAACACAACAACAGCTCCATGCAACAACAGATCAAAACTCCATAACAAATAAAAGAGGTACATGTCCCTTCTGATTCTCAATTACTTTCTTCTCTTTGTGGGTACCATATCTTCAAGCATGTTCTCAAAAATTTCAACAAAAAGATTCTACCTTTATCATCTTCGTTGGAATCATGTTGGGAATCAACAACCTTCTCTTCTCATGGGGCGTTATATCTTTCAGTTTGCAAGTGTTGAAGGTAAGGTCCCATGGAAGTTGTTGGAGTCAAGCCAGAGATGCTCGAGCTTCTTTAGAGCTCCGATGGTGACCGAAATCCCTCCAAAAAAGTCATTGTAGGACAAGTTGATGAGCTGGCGTTGAGATTTGGAGGAGAAGTTCATTGGAACGTCGCTGAAAAATATGTGGCAAGACAAATCGAGGTACTAGAGGAAGTTCGTTATGTGGCCGAAGAGCGTGCCGGAGAGGAGGTTGTGAGCGAGGTTGAGTAGCTGGAGGTTGGCGAGGTTAGGTTGGTGAGGTTGAGGAGCGGCGGAGGGAGGTGGCTGGAGAGGGAGTTGTTCTGGAGGTAGACTACACGGCATAAGAGATAATCAGAGAGGGAGTGAGGGATGGTCGGATGGGACTGTTGCTGAGTGAGTTTGGAGATGATGATGAAAGAGAATAATAGGGTTTGGGGGTGTTATTGGAAAAAATTAATGTTGACCATAGTTTGACAAAAAAATTTAAAGATAAGGATAAAATTGATACAAATCGAAAACATTAAGGATAAATTTAAAACAAGTTAAAATTTAGAGATATTATTAAAACTTTTAGTAAATTTCATGAATAAAAAATATACTTTATCCTTATTTATTTTTCGTGCCAACCCGTTTAATTACGGGTTAATAAGGTGAAGTCCATTGAACATTTTATTTTCAATGACTTAATTTTAGAAGAAAAAAAATGTACCACTCATTTAAAGTGATTAAACAAACTAATCCGACAAACTCGACTATTTTAATGACCCTATCTGATACATCAAAATTAAATTCGATTCTCTCAGGTAAATATCTCTCTCGTGCCAACGGGTGCAAAATATATTTGTAACACTTTCGTTTTCACCTTGTTGCTTTGATATATGCGTGAGAGTAACTTATCATCTTTGAAAATCCTCTTTCTTTTCTCATTGTTTGTTTTATGCGCATTGCAAAATTCCTCGGACAATGACCTCAAACCTTTTTCCCCTGCACTTTTTTTTAATGACATCAAGAATACCTAATAATTATGCTAGATTAGTAGAGTTGCTATCTCCTATCAATCAGTTTTATGCAAGTAGGACAGTGTGTCACTGTGTCACATTATTGCATACATGATGACTCAAACTTTGATTGATTCTGTTTCAAACGACAAAAGGAAAGAACTGTTATATTCAGTCTGTCTCAGTCCAAAATCCGGGCCTTGTGCATGGCAGGACATCCCAACAATGCCAAGGTGGCACCTACTTCCCCCTACCCCAGTATAAAATATTTTAATAGTATAATAATATAAACATTTTAAGTTTTATATATTTAATATATTGAAAATATAATCTTTCTAATAATTTTAATAAAATATGTCTTTAAAACATGTTAGCAAGATCTATATAAAAATTAAAAGGTACATTACAATATTTTCTAAAATTTAATGCTTGGTATAATAAATTAATAACATTACAGTGCTCACGGTAAGAAATCATGCATAATGTAGAAGTTTTATGTGTTTTTCCATTTCATTGTTTATAAAATATAAATAGATTTGACTTCTATTCATTATAAATAGAAAAATATTTTATATATTATTATACTATCAGTTATTTTTCACATATACGATGACGATATAAAACAACTTTACAATATCAATTGATAAAAATTTAAAAAGTATCTTATGATACAAATTAACTTGCAACAATAACGATTATTCATTGTAACTTATTTTCTTAAAATTTTTATTAATCAGAGGTTCACGTAAATTAGTACATAAAAATTATTAAATTATTCTACTGTAATATGGGTGTGTAGAAACCATAATTTTTTTTTTTGTTGCATTTAATGCCAACAGGGTTTCAGAGTTTTCAGGGCTCAAAGTTGCAACTTCATAACAAAAATCAAGAACATTAAAGAAATAATTGCAGGCTTTTTTCAACTAAAAAATGAATATAAGTACATTTCCTGCTATGGAACTAAAGTAAAAACATAATATTTATTTACATAATAGAATTTATATGTCAAACTACTTAGAACCCCCTGATAATGTAAGGCCCTTCTAAGCCAACCAACCAACCAACCAACCAACCAAGAAATATGCCAAAATAGCAGTGCCAACTAGTTCAAAATTGTAGGCCTAATGCATCCCAATTTGCACTATCACCAACTGTTTTTGTCTATTCCTACAACACAGAGAAATGTAGTAACCACCAATCATATGTGCAAGAGTGAATTTTTCAAATAAACATGTACCTCAACTACATTGCCACGTCTGAAACAAAATCTTCTGTGCCTTCAAAATTACCCTGCATCCCAAATGCATGCACGAGACCAGGAAAGGTAACCCCTCATCTACTGCACTTTGAGCTTGAAGCAACATCAGCAAGTCCTCCAAGGGGATTCTATAGAACTAATTCTATTTTTGGTGTACAACACAGTTTATTTTCTTAATACTTTAGCTCAGATAGTTGGCTGGGGCATGAGCTTAAAATTGAAGGAACATTTCTCCCACAAACTGGAGAAGATTTTTTACCACTCCCAGCAGAAGAATTATCAGTTTGTTGCGATTGAGTGTTCACTGATGAAGTGTTCATCGATGAACTAACTTTCCTTCCCTCTGGATTTGGCATCAAATTGCCCCCATTAGGTGGAGTGCCTGCAACTGTTGTAGACACAGGTCGGTTGTTACTGATTAGTTGCCCTTGCGGTGGCAGGGGGGTTGTGTAATCTCCCCCAAATGAAATTTGCATACGACCCTGTGAAATTCTTCCTTGCTCCTGAGAATAACTTTTGAGGTTTGGAGCATTAGATGTTATAACAGGTGCATGATGAAGATGAGAATCCATGGTTCTTCCTGAGCTCCTAGAGTTAGAAGCTTGGGTAGAACTTTTGCTTTGAGTTTGTGTGAAAACAGGGATATCATTGGCAAACTTTGTAGCCGAATTGATATTGGTGGATGGTGCTTTATACCAAGTAGCCATAGCAGGCTGCTGCTGTGACTGTTGAATACCATACTGCTTCTGAAGATGAAGCAATGATGGCTCTTGAGAACTTGAGGCATTACTAGAAAGAGGCGCACTTGTTATTGCAGTTGAAGACACACTTGTTACTGAACTTGAAGCAACAGTGCAATTAGGCCAGTTTCCGTTTGAAGGAGAAAACATAAAGTTAACATTCTTTGATGAATTATCAAAAACAAGAGTTGTTGGTCCATAATTGGTTGATGATTTTCCATGAGTGATTTTCTTCTCATCTTCTTGATGGGAAGAACTACCTCCACTCTTCCCTTCAGTTATTGAATAAGGCCTTTGCTGAGTAGAATGAGGTGTACTTGCAGCTTGATATCCTTGCCATGAAATATCAGGCAGGCTATGAAATATCATGGGGTTCTGTCCCACAGCTGAGAAGTTAAGGTTTGAAGGAACGTTTGTCCCATTATATGCACCAAATGATATTGCAAATGCTTGAGATGGTGTAGTCTCCACTCCGCCTTTAGAAGCCTGTTGCTGTTGTTGCTTGTCACTGATATTCCGGCTGTTTCCACCGACATTGTCTGAAATTACAGATGGCCGGAAAGATAAGTTCACTGGCTGAGCTGGAATTGTGAAGTTGTGTCCATGCACGTTCTTCTGTGGGTAAGATTTTCGATTCACAACAGATGAGGCATTGTCTCTGTTAACCTCAGTTTCATGCTTGAGATGGTGGGACAGCGAGGCGTGTTGCTTTTGTGACTGTTGTGATTGCATAGGTGGAGAGGTCAAAATGCTATTGCCATTAAACTGTGCACCCTGTGACTGCTTATATGATGATGAACTGCTCGATGTGCTTGGATTGGGATAACTTGGTGGAACCAGTACTTGTGAATGAGGGTGCTGTTGTGGATGCTGAGGAGGATGAATTGATTGAGAAGGGTAGCAAGTCCCATTGAGTATTTGTGGTGCCTGTGCAGGGTTTGCGCCTCTGATTGCTGCATTAGCCCCAGCCAATGAGGTCGAAAACGGGAATGAGTAACCATTATTTTGAACTATTGTCACATACGGAGTATCACTGGTTGAAAAATTTGGGTAGCTAAAGCTCATTGAAGCTGCTACTGCTGGCAAAGTTGAAGAGGTAGCAAGAGATCTGGCACCTGAACTATGGGACTTATTATATGACAAAGCACCGGTGGTGGAATTTAAACCTGCCTGACTTGTAGCTGCTGCTACTGATGCTTGATGCTGACCCGGAGGAAGTAAATAAGCAGGAGCATGCTACATTCAAAGTTAAAGCACGCAACTTTTCAAGATAAGGGTTACTTGTGCAATCAGTAAAATAGATAACATCATATTTTTGAACTGTATTGAAGCAATTGGAAGACAAGTGCATACCACTAGATTGCTAGTTGAGCCAGGACGTGAACCTTGCTGGAGCACGAGCTGCATCCTTTGTGTTGAATCCGTTGGATTGGCATTATTAGAATTTTTAACTGCCGTAAGACTAGAATCACTTGTGGCAGATGACCCTTTCCCCTGTACTGCATGGTGTTTCTGAGATTGCTTCCCAATAACCAAACTTTCTGCCGAGGGATTGTTGGGCTTTGTGCCACACAGCGAAGCAGAGCCAATAGATGGTGCCAAAAGGGCGTTCATTTTTGTGAACTGCTGGTGTAAGAAGATGTTACGAGCAATGTAATGATGGGTTGCACATCTCTTTGGTTGTGGCTGAGAAGGAACTTCCTTCACATGCTGCATGTTTGAATTTTGAAGGAATTATGTACTATACTCCATATAAATAGGAATGATATTGGTATATGAGAAACTATAAGAATAAAAAAGAAAACATATGACTAGAAGAACAAATTCTGTGACAAAACCTAATACCTCAAACTTTGTCGATGATCCTGTGGCTTTGTCCATCTTAAAAACTGTCTCTGAAGGCATTGTGCATCTGGCAATCATAGTTATTTACCTTTAGAAAAGTGACATTATTGTTTTAACCAAACATTAAGTAAAATTTGACTACAGAATGAACAAAAGGATAATGATCTGATACCCAACGGAAGAGAGACTGTTTGGATGACCCGATCCAGCAGTTGATAGAGGCATTGAGCTATATTGAGCTGAAGAGAAGGCATTAAGAGACTTCTATTCAATAAATAGGCTAGAATGAGAGTGAACATATACTGTAATCACATATTAAGTCACAATAAAATAAAATAAAAAATTTACCAGTTTTCTCAACTTTGGGATTTGATAATCTAGTATATTGTTCCTTATTACTATTCTGCTCTTCTAACTTAATGCTTGGACTTGTATCATTAACATTGTTTGGTTTCTCCAAATCATGTTTTAGCACATCACATCTTTCTCTAAGTGTGACCTTTTTTGCCTCTTCTGTTTCATCTGCAGTTTTTTCTCTCTTAAATGTTTTTTCCATGTCTTCAACCTTCGCACTGCTATCTTCTCTCTTCTGCGTCAGCAATTGGGACAAGTTGAAGCATGAGCCAAGGGAAAAAATTAACAGAAATAATTTAGATTCAGTATCACAAGGCAACCATCTTACCTTTTCCAAATTCAGTGCCCAAGGTTTAGTCTCTGGTATGACATCACCCTTTGATAAGTCATCTTCAGGGGATGGCATCACAGGAGGAGGAGCCTGTTCAAAAGGCACTTTATCTTCAGATATTTGACAGAAAAAAACCAAGGGAAACAGTATAATCGGAATGAATGCTAACACGAAAAGGATCCTCACCATCAGATCAATCTCAAACTTGCCTACTCTTTGGCCACTGGTCCCCGGAACAGTAGGTACCCTAAAAAAAATTCAGCACCAAGGAAATGGGATCAACAATCACTTATTCCAATAATCATATTCAGCTATCAACTAATCCTTTTTCCACTAAGTGAAATCAAACATTGCCATTGCTTCCTATCATAAACCATGTACCAAAAAGAAAAATCAATAACAAGGAAAAAGAAAAAGAAATTATTGGTCATTGGTGCTCACACTTTAGTTGAAGCTGAATTCTGTTTCTCAACATCCAGCTCGGTGAGCCACTTCGGCTTTTCCCTCACAGGGGAGGCTGATCTTCCATCAGTGAAAACACCACATTCGGCACCTGAATTCTTATCTTCCCCTATGACATCATTTGGAGCCTCTGATGATCCACTTTCGTTAACAACTGCATTACCACCGTGACAATGAACACTTGCAGATTGCTCAGTTTGAACACTAACCAACTCTGCTGTTGTTGAATTACAAGGTACTAAAGCATGAGAACTGTTGCACTCCTCCACTTTCTTTTTATCTGGTAATAAATTCCAATTCAAATTTTCAGGTAAAAAGAATAATAAAAACATAAAAGATCAAAAGATTTAGGAAAATAATTGTAAGATCAAACCTACCAGCATCCTTAGAAGACGACGTGTCGTTTTTCTTGGAAGTCCTCAAACCGTAAAGAAGCTCAGCTATTTCAATCTCAATATCTGATGATTGCGATTTCAATGTCTCAGAAGAATCACCAATCGCTTTCTGCAACATAATATAACATACGCCTCAAAACTTCACTTTTTCTTCTCTCTTTTTTCTTTTCCAGAAAAATCAAACAGATTGAAAATGAAAAATGAAAATTAAGAAGCTTCCGCTGACCATCTTTTTCTTCACAGAAACACTCGAAGAAGAAGGAGATGCCGGCTCAACCGGAGAATTCGACTGTTGCCGGAAATTCCGGTCGCCGCCGCCGCCACTTGCAGAGACACAATTTTCGTTCGATCTTTTCACAGATGCTACAAGCACGCAACAAATGAAAAAAAAAATACAAATACAATATAAAAACACTAAGCGAGTGAAAAATCGAAAACGAAGAGTTAGTTAATAGTTATTCTAAGAACCTGAACGAGCTTTCCTCGGAACCGCGACGCCGATCATCTCGTCCGTGACCTTTAGCGTCGGCGGCGGAACGTAGCTCCGGCGAAGAATTTGATCGGAGGCGGCGAACGACGACGTCGTATTGACGGAACCTGTCGCAGTAGCTCCGGCGTCTTGCTGTACTATGTCGTCGTCCTGCTCGTTTCCGACGCTCTCTTCGGTGCTGTGCTCGTCGCCTTCCTCCCTGCGCGACTGAGAGCTTCTCAATCTCTTGCTCCTCCCTCTCTTGTTCACACCTTCCTCTGCGAAAAACGAACAGTAAAACCACTTCGAGAACGAACAACACAGAAACAAGAATAAGAAGAAGGCGAAGCTGAAGATGATGATGAAGGAGACTAAGATCCTGGTGTTGATACCTGAGGACTCCCTGAGAGCGATGGTTCGATGCCTACTGCGTCTGTGGAAACCGTTGCCGGCGGCGGTGGAAGACGCCATGGCTGATCTCTTCGATTCTCTAGTTCTCTCCATGAGCTTACTTCTTCTCTCATGTAATCAACCTCGCCGAGAAATATCTTCCAATTCACGGCGGCGCGTCGCCGGAATTTCACCTTTCACGGCGGCGATCGGCTGAGCTTCTTCTCCTCTCTCTCTTCTCTCTCTCTTCTATTCTCTCTCTGCTGTGTGGCTTCTTCCTATGAAAGTGTAGTGTAACATTTCTCTTCTCTTCTTTCCATTTTTAAAATCTAATTTTTTGTTTATTTTATTTAAATGGGAAATTATTGAATACTATAATAATCTGACCTTCTCCTTTTTTCCATATTTTTTATTAGAAAAAAGTGAAATTGGATTTTCTTTTTGTCTGAAAAAGAGAAAATGGTTAAATGTTTCGCTTTCACGATTCATGCATCATGATGGCCTCGTTGCGAAGGGCTAGGATCTGCTGATGAGAATATTGGCGCTCTCTATGCCGTTGGATTATACTTTGATCCAACGGTGATCATTCGACGGTGCCAACATGGCAAGTGACGTTGCTGTCTGATAGAATATGGAATGCGAAATAAAGTGACCATGTCTTACTTTTTTTTATTTTATTAATTCATTATTTATAGATTGTCTTTCCTTTTTTATCTTCTATAAAATAAGATAGCAATTTATTGGATAAAATAAAATAATAATATTAGATATGAAAATTATTTAATATAATAATAATGATAATAAATGCTGTATAATAATAATAATAGTTTGTCACATTTATTATTTATGATAACTATTTTGACTTATTAAAGCATACTAAAATTAAAGTAATTCACACATGTAATTATAAGAGTCAAAAGTCAAAACAACAATTAATGCAAGAATTTAATTTTATTGTAATGTATTATACTATTATTAATATAAATTTTTTAGAGATAATTAATTGGATATTATCATATTAAATTATTAATTAAAATTTTTTAGATTATCATGTAAAATTTTTTATTAAAATTAAATGTTTAATGCAAATAATAATAATAATAATAATAATAATAATAATAATAAATAAATATTGTCTTTCAAATTTTGATGATATCATTATTATTTTTGACCAATTCATACAAATATAAAATATAAAAAATTATATATAAAGCGACATTATAAAAAAAGAGAATTTTATTATTATTTTTTAATAATAATAATAATAATAATAATAATTTAGTTATTCTCTTATAAAGATATATTTTAAGAGTGTAATAATAGAAAATTTTTTAAATTTTTATATTCTAAAATTCATTAAAAATACAACAATTATTTTTTAATAAAATATTTTTTAATATTTTTAAAATATATATTAATAAAATTTAAATAAAATATATTTTCCATCTTCGGTGCACACGCGTATGTGATGCGCGTGTATTTGCAAGCGTCAGCATACACCAGCCCAGTCGTAGTGGGGTGCAGTTGGGGTGGGGTAAATATTAAACAATAATATTATTAATTTATTAATTTATAATATATAAGAAAAAGATAACAAGGGTAGTACTACTACTGCTGAACATCGAGGAATTTTTAAATTAATTTATAATAAATTAATAATAGATTAATTAAGTTGTTAGAAATAAGTAATACCAACTGCGACAAGATTGAGTATCTAAAATATTGAATTTAATTAAATTTGAACTGTGAGAGATATTTTTTAATAAAGACCAATTAGTTAAAGCACTGCTCATTAGAAAATGTATATTCATTCGAACTAAGACCAAATAGGTTATAGTCAAACATATTAAACTAAAGATTCAAACAATGGTGTCTTCTTTATTAAACTTGAAGCAATTGGTCACATCAAATAAAACTTTGAAGCAAATTGGTATGGAATTGGCATAAAATAATATCAATGAGGAATATTACTATGAGGGGCAAGAAACAAACCAGAAAAAAATATTGCACAAAACATAATTAAAGCAATAAGCACTTATTTTCAAGATGGAATAATAAACGGAGAAAAAATTAATTTAATATTGAAAGATATGTCTATGTTAAGGCCAAGACAGCTGGAAACTTCATAGTTAAGATAAAATAATAGTATATGTTAAATTAACAAATACAGATAACAGCATTATAATAATTAAGAAGATATTATTAGAAGTATATCAAAAGACGATAGATACTTCAATTAGTTCTAATTTTCTTAGGGATTTTCCATCATCATTATATTTATATATTATATATCATCATCATCATTAAACTTTAGGTGTGTACTTTATCGGTATTTGATCAATATATATGTACTTTTTTATGTATTAATAACATGCATTTGAAAAAGCAAGAGAGTATAATAAAATTAAAATACTACAATTTATTCAAAGCTGTGCATGCATGTGTCTCATAGTAAACGATAGCTTAAAAAAATGATTTATGTCCGATATTGAATAATATATAACTCAGAAATTTATATTTCCATTAAAAGTTGAAGACATAAAGTTTAAGCAAATTAAACAATGAAAAAAATAGTTAAGTATCAATAATTTTAATTTATATTAACTACTATTTTTAATTAGTTATTTAATACCTTTAGTACAACCGTTTAATCTTATATTTTTAATTAATATTTTTAAATATTATTAAATAATTATTGATAAAAAAATAATAAATTATGCTGATTTTATATTTATGAGTGAGGAATGCTTTAAAAAAACCAACAAATTATGAAGATGAACAAAGTTTGGTCTTTCATACAAAATATAGATTTTAGGATAAAGTATACAGATAAATTAGTTGAGAAAAAAAATTACATAGATATCTTAAAGTGAAATTTGTTGTATGTATGTGTTTTATTTGTATATTTATGTAAATCGATTTAATTGAATATATAAGATTTATACTTTCTCAATATAAATCGAATCAATTAGATTCAAATTAGCAGGAGCAGTACTAAATTGAAATCAATAGACTCTATTTAGTAGGAATACGCTTCTAAACTCATGCGTCACATGATAAATCGAAGCAAAAGAATTCGATTTATAGATCATAGTAAATCGATACACAATTGAATTTGATTTACAACCCATAGTAAATCGAAACAATTGAATTTAATTTATAGATGAAGGAACTCTAGGTAAATCGAATAAAATATATTCAAATTATCCTCTAACGAAAACAACATAAATCGACTCTATTTGATTCGATTTAACATTCGTATACTACTTTATGTATAGAATTCGAATTGGCTTGTTTTGAATTATAGCCACAATATTCCCACCAACAACTCACGCGAGAAAGAACATTGAAGTCACAAACACGATAAAATTTGAAACTGCAGATATAGAAGACAACTCGAATCGTATCTATCGATTGGACAAGAATTGTCTGTATTACTGGTGACATCAATAAAAAAGTTAGTAAAATTTTTTTTCTTCAAGATAGATTAAAATATTAGCAATATTAAATTGCTTAAATTATTTGATTACAAGCATTAGTTATACTTTTTAAACTATAAATGTCCGTTAAAATAGTGATTTAGAAATTTGTTAAGATTTTGAAATTATAAATGTCAAAATGATTAGTGATTAAAATTTTTATTAGAACTTATTTTAAGTTAAAAATATCAATAATAATAGTGACTTTTTGGTTGTATTTATATAGAAAATACTCATAGCCAAATCAAATTAATTAAACTTAAAATACTGAATTCGAAAACCTATATAATAATTCAAATAAATTAAATTCGATTTATTTAAAGCGGAATCAATAGTAATTCGAATAAAATATATTCGATTTACTTGGAGCATTATCAACCATAAATCAAAGTTTATTGTATTAATTTATTATTGTCTAATTTATTTCATAAATTGAATTTTTTTGCTTTAATTTATCATAAACTGGATAATTCAAAAACGTATTCCTATTAAATTGAATTTATTTATTTTGATTTAGTAGTGTTCCTTCCTGTTAATTCGCCCGAGATTTCATAAATTTTATTTAATTTATTTATACCAATTAAACGAGAGTACAACAATGTATATGGGGCACATAAAAATCATTAGGCTATAATCCTAATTGAAAGCCCAAGATGGAAGACAATTTCAATAAATTGAATTAGTGTTACTATCTTTATCACCATCTAACAGACTAATTTTTTCTATTATTTTTTTATTTTTGGTGTACAATGAAAAATAAAGAAGATAAAAAAAAAAACCTTAGGGTAACAGGGATAATTAAATCCCTATTAAATTATCCTTATTGGACTAAATTTTTTCCTCTACTTTTTATTGTAAAAAGAAATCTCATATGCACCTACCATCCTTATTCCATGCCTTCTTTAAGTTGTCAAGATTGAGATTTTCCAATTTTTTTATTCCATTTCTTAATCATTCTGCTTCAATACGATATTAAAATAATATTATATTTTAAGGCTATAACTAGTGTAGTTATCAATCACTTCGAATTGATTATTTGCATTATTCACTTATTATTATATACTTATTTTAAAATATATCACAATATGATGACATGGGAATATTTCCATTATTTTAAAAACAAGCTACTCATCAAATACCAGTGAATATTAGATTATTTGTTATTAGTCAATTCATGATTATGCATTACATAGTTTTTTAAGGAAATAAAAACGAAGAATTCGTATACAAAAAATATCAAAACACGTGTATATATAACAATTTAACATGTTTTAATTGAAATTGAGAAACATTAATGCCACTTTTAATTTTTGCAATGTTATTTTTCATATGATTTTTTTTATTATATTTTGTATAAATTTATAAAAAAAATAACATTATTAAAATAAGAGTAGTAGTATTATCACCTTTCTTGAAATTAAATTTAACTACTTATTAAATCTAGTTGCATACCAGAATATAGCCATGTAGGGTAAAACTCAAAACAATGGAGTTTAAAATAATAAACAAAAATTAAGTATAAATTAAAAATTATCATATATATCATATATTATTTTACAAATTTTTTATACATATTTTATTATAATATATATTATAGGTAAGAAATTATTTTAGTAACAAATAATTTTTAACATATACATCACATGATTAAATTGGTTTATAATAAGATATTGTATAATTTATTTTTTTTATAGTAGATATTTTAATTGGCCTCCAATAAATTTAATTAATAATGAACCACAAGACTCAAATCTAAAAAAGAATGCAATCAATAAAAAAAATAAGAAATTAGGTTATAATAAGAGAAAAACCTAAAATAATAAAAAATAAGAGAGCATATGCCTGAATAAAAAATTTTGTGACAAAATGAGTATAGACTATAGAAGAGTACGATAGGAGGATTATCTTCCTCATGCTAATTTGGAAAAGTTAATTACAGGATACAAAGTAATATATTATTAGAGAGTCATTTTAGTAGAGTGAATTGCAGTTGAGTATTTTCCTATTCGAAACAGAATTGTACCTGAATTTCATTTCTTATTTAATAATATCTTCTCATCATCTTCCTCATAATTTCTAAGTTTTTGCAATGTTTGATTGAGTGAAAAATCATTTTGAATACCAAACTTTTCAGGTTTGCGAGAGTTACTTTTAGAAAAGTTGCATACCTTAGTTCGGGAAGGACATGGTGGAGTCTTAAAGACCTATAAGTCGTTAGGAGAGCTTTTCTTTTGGCCAAAGATGAAGATAGATGTCCAGCATTCATTAAACACTGCACTGATTGTCAACTAGCAAAATATGTGCTGGATAAACTTAGGAGTTGTTGCAATCCCTGCTAGTATCAGAAAGTCTTTGGGTGGAGCTTTTTCTGGATTTTATTGTGCAATTACCCAAATCAACTGGGTTCACAACAATCCTAGTGATCGTGGATTGATTCACTAAGGTTTGCTATTGTTCTACCCTGAAGTCTGGATTTACCGTCAAGGAGGCTGTTCGGGTGTTCAGTAATTCGGTGATTAAAAGTTATGACTTTTTAATCGTCACAGTGTCTGATCGATACCCCATTTTTCTCAGTAAATTTTGAAAGAGTTTGTTCAAATTTAATGTAACTAAGTTGTACTACAACACTGCCCACCATCTCCAAAGTAATGGCCAGACGAAAGTGGTGAATCGAATTTAGGAGCAGCATCTCAATGTCTTTACCCATTCATACCCTCAACATTGATTATCCTATCTATTTTGGGCTGAGCTATGCTACAACAGCTCCTATCACTCTTCGCTACAAATGTCACTCCATGAGGCACTTTAAGGGTTTTCTATGCGAGTCCTGCCCGAGTTCACTAGTGTGGTCGTAGTTAATGAGTTTTTGAGAGTTCGAAAAGTCTTACATAAAAAACAATGTTGTTCCCTGCAACAGGCGCAAGCAAAGATGAAGAAACAAGCAGATTTACACCAACGCAAGAAACACTTTTAGATTGGGAATTGAGTGTTGTCAAAGATCAAACTGTACAAGCAACAATCACTCACTCACAAGTCCTACAATAAGTTTCAAAAACGCTACTATAATCCCTCCCAATTACATATAGAATTGGTGAAGTTGTATACCGTTTAAACTTGCCACCTTCTTATGCCCTATATTCGGTCTTCCTTGTTTTAGAGCTAAAGTCGTTTCTGAAAAAATCACCTACCACTACCCCATCGTCGCCTGAATTACCATCCTCTTTGTAACCACATCCATTAGAAAATTCTGGATCGTTGCTCAGTTATTACTCTTGAGGGGATCGTATCCAGGTCTTGATCAATTGGGAGGGGGCCTCACATGATGACCCCACTTGGGAGGATCTAGAAGAGTTGTTAAGGTTGTTCTCTGAAATCGACCTTAAAGACAAGGTTGCATTGAAAGGAGGGATAGTTAATAGACCTCTAACAAATTTAATTAATAATGGATCACAAGACCTAAATTCAAAAACGAATGCGATCAATGAAAAGAAACAATAAATTAGGTTGCAGCTAAAAAAAAGTCTAAAATAATAAAAAACAAGAGAATATCTATCTAAATAAAAGATTTTGTGGTAAAATAAGTATAAAGAAGTGCAACACAGTGAATTCTCTTCTCCATGCTAATGTGGAGAAGTTAATTATAAAATAAAAAATAATATATAATTAAAAAGTCATTTTTATAGAATATATAGAGAATATAATAAATTTATTCGAAACAAGTTTGTACCTGAATTTTTGTTTTTATTCAATAATATCTTTTCATGAAATTTATACAATTCTCTAATTTTTGTACTGTTTGATTATATATAAAACCAAATACTATCATATTTTTTATTTATGCTATTTAATTTTACATAACTAACAAAATAAAAAAATTAATGGATTTGCGTATTTGGATTATTATGGTATAAATTACCTATCAATTTTCAAGTCACACGAAAAAATTTCTCAAATCAATTATTAGTTTAATTAATTTATTAAGTAGTTTAATCATTATATTCCTTAAATGAATTCTTTAGCTCTGGATATGTAGATAGAAAACTAAACTACAAAATATTTTTTAGATTGAAAAATTAAATCAAACTTAAATAACAACAAATTATATATTCAAATTAAATTGATTTTTATTTCAAAACCTATCCAAACCCGGAAATACTCATAAAAAGATGTTGAATAAATTATAGGACAAGTTGAATTTTTTAAGTATATTGATAACCACCAATTATACCACATGCATAGGAATACAATATTGACTAATTAGTAGGTAATGTTTCATGTTAATGAAAAAATTAATTATTTTACTATGAAAGAGTTTTTAATTATTTATTGCAAAATATTTTATTCTTCTACTAAAAAAAATTTATTTTAATTGTTGTATACAGCATTAAAAAATATATAATAACTGATATTTTTATATTTATAAAAAAATGTTTTTAATTGTCTGAAGCAATCCCATTATGATGTTATGACCATTTTGTAACGGAAATTGGAAAGTGATAACACCAGGTTGCAATCAAGAAGTTAGCATGAATAATATTAAAAAATATATATGAGGGAAAATGTTTGAAAATGGATAAATAGAAAAAAAAAATGTAAGTGTTAGAGTGTGCCACTTAGCTTGATCGAATTCGTATACATGTATTTATTAATGTTACGTGTTAGAAAAAAGGATGATATGACAAAGTATAATGATGCATTCGGTGACCCTTTGACCACATAACAAGTGGCAATAATAATAATAAGGATTTATTTATTTTGTAGCTAGAGCCCAGAAGACACATATTAATTTTAAGAATTAAAATTTTTTATTAAAAATATACAAATTTTAAACTTTTAATGTATTTATTTTATATTTATTAAATAAAAATATTTAAAATTTTTTATTAATAATAAATTTATTATGTGTTTTAAAAATACATATTAACTAAATCCTAATAATAATAATAATAATAATAATAATCATCCTTAATGTATTAAACTAGTTCAATAAAATGTAAATGGGTTTCATGAATATAAGAAACCAATAATTTGTTTGGAGTAAAATAATAAATAAATTTTTAAAAATTTATATTTTGAATGAATTAGTCTCTAAAAAATTATCAATAAAAACTTTTAAGATAATAAATATGGACAAATTAGTTTAAATTAAAATCTTCTATTCTAATTCTATAAACTAATTTAACGATAGTATTTATATCTGCTATTTTCAAAAATTTTATTAATATTTTTTTAAGAATTAATCTATTCAAAGTGTAAATTTTCAAAAATTTATTTTACTCAATTTTTTATTATCATAGTATATTCATACTGCATTTTAATTTAATTGGAGACCAAAACTATAAAATACTAGTAATAGCTTCTTTAAGAAATAATAGCAACGTCACGTACTCTTTTAAATTATTTTGCTAGAATTTTTAATTTAACAGAATTTTTGTGTCATCAAAGTCAACGTTTTCTATACATACCACAATTTTATCCCTAATCCAGAATCATCATATAACGCAAGTTCTTCTCTATCTTTTTCTCTTAGTATTATCTCCCTGAATCATGGCAGAAAGTGAACAAAATTTATTGGCTCCGTTCCTTTGAGTAATTAAGAGAGATGATGTAATATAATTGTGAGAAGAGGATATAAAGGGGATTACTTACAACTACATTAATAGTCTCGTTAAAAAATTTTTTACTGATAAATTCTTTTCAATTGGAATCATAGAGGGGCGCTTAAAGTTATTTGGAGGAGACTAGTAGGTAGGGTTTGAGTAAAGGAGATTGATCACAATCAATTCCAATTCCTCTTTGATAACGAGTGAAAAGAGTGGAAAAAAAATTAATAAATAAAATACTAATAAGGGTCCAATTTTGGGGGTTTCTGAAACTTTTAAGATGCTGGATGATACGTGCTTCAAATGTTCGTGATATGAAGAGTTCAAGAGTTATTTAGAAGATATTTTAGTTTACATTTTTAGAATATTTTATTTAATGTATTTTGATTTTGTTTATTTAATTACTAGATTGGGCCTTATGTTTATGGGCTTTAGGGTTTTCTTTGTTTTAACCTAATAAGAGGTTATAAATACCTCCTTAGCTATTGTAGTCGTAGCATCGAATTTTTAGAGGTTTGAAAACCCCTTGTTGGTTTCGTGATGAAACCATGGTGTGGACAATTGAGGTTGAGGAGTCCCTCTCTTGTTACATCGGGGAATTGAATAGAAGGTTGAGGAGTCCCTTCGATTCAATTTCCAAACTATGGCGTTGACAAGTTAGGTTGAGGAGTCCCTTTCTTGTTGCGTCAAGAAATTGGGTAGAAAGTAGAGTGATTCTCTTTGTACTCAATTTCAACTTATCTTTTTTGTTCCTATTTTAATTTCAATGTATCTTTTTATTCAGTTTGAATCCTTATTTTCTTATTTATCTTTTATTTTCGTATCACTGGAGGTTGATTGAAAGCTTGGTAAAGAGCTTAGTAAGGTGATGGATGTGGGACTGTTTGATGTTAAAAGTGAGAGAGACACGTATCAACAAAGTAAGGGTGGTTATTGATGGAAATCGAGCTGTAAAAAGCTCTCTTAAGGTCGTTGGTCCTGACAAGTCTACAATTGGAGTGGCGATTCGGTATGAAAGGCTAGGGACGGTATATACGTACTAATGCAATTAATAGGCCATGACTACAAAATATGTATTATATTTTTTGAGGATATAAAGAAAAATAAATTAAAGAAAGATAAGATAAGAGAATGGATCAGAGCTTATCAAATTGGTATAAGGATGGAGACTAAGGAGGATGAAGGGAGAAAGGAAGAAAAGAGCTTTCAAACAGGTCAACCCCTTTGCAAAAAGACAGAAAGAAATCGCTCCCAAACTGTCTGATAGGTGGATTTTTAATCTTGAGTGTCAAAGACAAAAAAAAATACGATCAAGGAGTCAAGAGTCCTGTCAAGAATGAAAGATGTGATGAAAAAAAGAAGAATGATAGGAGTATAGAAGATGCTATGGTTATAAGCTCGAATCAGATTCAATTGGAAGTAACAAGTAGTTTCCAAACGAAGCATGCTAACACATAGGTCCTAACTAAAAATCGCATGCCAAGTACTCCTCATGCTGAATACTCCATCAAATATAAAAGGTTGAAATAGATGGCTAAATCAAACCATGGAATGATTGAGATGCTATTCGGGACTAAAAGAAGGGCGGACGATGAACTGGAGATAGTTTCAGAATCATTAAAGGGAGGAGTTATTGGAGATATGGATCAAGAGATGGTGAAGGGTGACATCTATTCAGTGGCACCCAATGCACTATGAGATTCCTAATGTGGAATTGTCGAGGTTTGGGGAGACCTCTGACAGTCCACAATCTTAAAGAGATGTGCCAATTCCATGGCCCCGAGGTGATTTTTCTCTGTGAAACTAAAAACCAATCACAAATGGTGGAACGTAAAGTCAGATCATGCGGCTATCAAAGTTTCATATTAGTGGACTCAAATGGAATATCAGGAAAAATGACTCTAGCATAGAAAGATCATGTGGAGGTACACATTCTGTTTTAAAACTCTTTTTCATAATTGCTTCGATTAAATATGAGAATAAGAATGTGAGTTGGGAATTTGTTGGAGTTTACTTAAGCACTAATGAACTGACTCGAATCAATCAATTCAAAGAACTCTCTTCTCGACTTCAGCAATTTAAAGGTAGCTTTATCATCTTGAGTGATTTCGATGCAATTACAAATTATGGATAAAATGAGAGAGGGAATATGAGGTCTGATGCCTCCATTAAAAATTTCAATGGTTTCATTTAAACAATTAGTTGATCTTAGGATAATAGGACAGCGGTTCACAAAGTCAAATAGGAGGGTTGAAGAGGTGTTAATTAGGGAAAGACTTGATCGTTTTATGGCTAGAATGGCTTGGAAGGAGATTTATATAGATGGGGTGGTAAGAAAATTATCGGAGAATGGTTTGGATCATACTCCTCTCTTACTTGATTTGGATACTTCAAGATAATCTACCAAAAGAAGATTTAAATTTTAGGAGAGGTTGTATGAGATAGAAGATATAAGGGCATTGATAGCAAAAGTTTGGAGTATAGAAGTTAATGGTTCACCTATGTACGTTTTGACACAGAAATTGAAGTGTTGTAGACACCATCTAGTGCAGTAGCAGCATCATAACAAATACAATTTTAAGAAGATAATTGAAGAACTAAATCTTAGGTTAGAATAGTTGAGGACAACGGGTTATTTTGATGGGCCAAAGGTGTTAGAGGTAGAGAAAAATTAGAAGAAGAACTATCAAAAGAAAAAAATTTTGGAAGAAAAAATAAAATGCAAGTGGTTGAAAGAAGGGGATAGCAATATAAAGTTCTTTCATAAAAAATTTCAAGCTAAAAATCAAAAAAATAAAATTTGGGGACTAGTTCGGAGCGATGATGAAATGGCTTCAGATCAATAGAATATTGCTCTTGTGGCTGAAAATTATTTCAAGAAAATATTCAGCGATTTCAGTCCTCCAGTTACAACTTTCATGAACCAGAGGCTAATGAGACCAATCTCTTTGGAAAAAACCAAGAGATCCACTTTCAGCGTTTGTCCTCAAAATGCTCCAGGTGAGGATGACTACATAGCACGGTTTTTTCAATTTTATTGAGACATTGTGAGTGGAACTTCTTTGGTAGAAGCAAAATTTTCAAGGTATTTAACTATACACAAATTTGCTTGATCCCTAAGATTTCGGATGCTAGAGACTTGTCACAGGTCAGACCTATTAGCTTATCCTTAATCTTTTATAAGATTATTTCTAAAATTCTGGTGTATAGACTTCAGGAGTTTATGAATAATTTAATAAGTCCAAACTAGAGTGCGTTTTTTAAGAGTAGATTAATTTCTGACAATATTCTAATAGTTCATGAATGTATGCATTACCTCAAAACTAAGAGGTGCGAATTGGAATGTGAAATGGCTATTAAATTGGATATGAGTAAAGCATATGATAGAGTTGAGTGGAGTTTTTTATGGTTCATCATGGAGAGAATGGATTTTGAAACCAGATGGATTTTTTGGATTGGAGAACTAGTAACTACTGTTTCTTACTCTGTTCTTGTGGAAGGTCAACTTTATGACTTTTTTAAGCCAATAAAGAATATCTGGCAAGGAGATTCTTTGTCACCTTATCTATTTCTATTTTGTGCAAAAGAATTATCCTATCTGTTACACAAGGTAGAACAAAACAGGTCTACTCAGGAGATTCAGATTCACAGAAGGTCTCCAACAGCCAATCATCTTCTCTTTGCTGACGACTCTATCCTATTTGGGAAGGCTAATGAGGAATCATGCAATAATATCCTATTTCTACTCAATGAATATGAGATGCTTAACGGGCAAAAAGTTATCCTCCACAAATCAGTAGTTTTTTTCAGTCAAAACACGCCTCTCCAAAAGATAACAGCTAGCAGAGTTACTTAATATACAGCATGTGGGAGCCTAAAATAAATATCTAGGCCTTCCTTCTATTATTCGGAGATCTAAAAGGGTAACATTATGTGCAATAAAGGATAAAATTTAGAAAAGAGTTCAAGCTTGGAAGAGAAATCTGTTATCAGCAGGTAGCAGATATGTTTTAATCAGAGTTATCGAAAAAGCTATTCCAATATATACGCTTTCATGTTTCAAACTTCCAAATTCTCTAGTGGAAGACATACACACGATTTTAAGACAATTTTGGTGGGTCAGAAGGGAATAGAGAGAAAGATGACTTGGGTTAGTTGGGATTGTATGACCAGACAAAAAAAAAGGTGAATTGAGATTCAAGAATCTTAGGGCCCAGAACCTAGCCTTGTTGGGTAAACAGTTTTGGCGAATTACGACTAAACCTAATTTGCTACTTGTGCGTAAAGAAAAATATTATAGATCTACTAACTCTCTTTTGACAGATAAAGAAAACCAACCTTTTTGGGGTTGGCAAAGTCTACTGGAGAAAAAAAATGGTAGAAAAAAAATTTGAAATGGAGTATAAAATCTGGCACAAATGTTCGTATCTGGGAGGACCCATGGTTACCTCCATCCTACTTTTTTATACTCAATAACAACAATAATCCAGTAACAGGCATCAATTGGATACATGATTTACTTATAGTGGATGAAAGTTGGAATAAGAGCTAGTTGAAGCAGTTTTTTCTCTTGAGCTCAGTTCGCGAATTCTCTCCCTGCCACTGAATGACGACGGTGATGACAAGCTTGAACGGGCCTGGAATAAGAGGAAGTAGTACGATGTGACCTTGGGGTATTGGTTGGCTTATGATTTTTTTTCATGCACCAGTTGAGCACTTTCCAACGATGATGACGAATTTCACACTCTGAAAATCAATTTGGGGGTTAAAATTATCATTCAAAGTAAAAAAAAAATTTGTGGAGAGTAGCCCATAAAAAATTACCTGTATGGCAATTTGATCAACTGAAAATTCTCATATACTTCAGCAATGTACCAAAGATGCAGAAATGGCAATGAAACAATTCTTTACGCCTTGGTGCAATGCGGTCTCACTCTTGAGATTTGGTTTTCCTTTCATTTTGTGAATGCTATAGTGCAAAATGGAACCATTGAGTTTGTAGTCTAGTGACAAACGGTAAGTAAAGGCATTGAAAGAGGACAATCTTCTATGGCCCTTTTTGCATATCCGTGTTGGGCGTTGTGAAAGGCAAAAAAATTTAGAGATCTTTAAATGTGAAAAGTTGAAGGCAACAGTAATTATATAAACAACAAAAAAATTTTAACAAAAAATGATTCAAGTTATAAAATACTATTGTTTGTGAATTTTCAATCTTTTTTACTAGTTTTCTTTTCGTTAGTATTTAGTGTTTAACAAAATAAAATAATTTTTTTTTGTTTTTGTCCTGATAATAAATAATATATTTCTTTTTTATAAAGCAGTGCAATTATATATCTTTAGAAAAAAATAATAATAGCAACGTTTGTTGTGAGTGGCACAAAAAAATACTTATTTAATACCTAAAAAATATATTTTCTTCCAAAATTGCACGTTTTGATAAATAATATTTATTTATTTACAAAAACTTTTTTAGTTATATATAAAAAAAATCATTTTTTTATATATCTTAATAACATAGTTTAATATATGAATAATATATTAATAGCAAAATTTTAACAATTTACAGGTCATTAAATTAATAAAGGTAAATTTTTAAGGTTTAAAAAATTAATTGAGATTTAATTAAATATAATAAAATAATATATTTATATATTTTAAAATAAAATAATTATATATATACTTGTTACGGTTTTTATTGCAATTTTCTTTTATAAGAAAGATAAAACTACTAGCTAGGTTTTTTATGCATCTTAATTTAAAAAAAAAATCTCTTTTAAAGTTTTTAATCATTAGCATCCTTATCATATATAATTGTTTAGGCAAACACTTTTATATGGTTATTGGGGTTTTTCTTTTGGAGAATTATATATTATTATGGAAAAAGTTTGGTAACCAAAATTTTTCAGCCATAATCAGCCAAAATTTTTCATATTTTACTTTATTTATATCATTTAATAACAGTTTTATTTTTTACTTCACTCTCTTATCATTCTACTTATCACCGTTTATTCTACTTATCACCGTTCTTATCAAATATGCTAATTAATGATATTAATTAGAAAATCATATCCCTTTTTATTAGGCACTATTGTAATCAATACTTAATATTCCTTTTTATAATTTGATTTTTATATATAAAAATACAATAAAGATTAATAATAATTATATTTTATTATGTAGTTCAAATTATTTTACATATATACTAATAAATCATGATTCAAAATATTTTAATATTTTATTTTTGAAGACATTATACATTTAAATCAACGTATAATTTTTTAAATCACCGTCTTTAATAATTTAAAAATTTATTTCATGTTTTTCAAAGTGAAAATGATTTATTTTAATTCACATATATTTCTAAATTTTACTATAATTAGATTTGAAAAAAAAATGTCAAATACCTAAATTAATTTATTCAATTGGCAAATTTATTCATAACATCCACAAGTTCATACACATAACATCCATAATTAAGATACACATAACATCCAAAATTTTATATTAATAACATCCATAATTTCATACTCATAACATTCATAATTTCATACATATAATATTTATAATTAACAAATTTTTACAATTAATATTACCAAATTTTAAACTGTGTCTTGTTATATATTTCAAATTATCTTACATGTACACCAAAGGATCATAATTTTAATATTTTTTGTTTACTATTCATATGTATACTTATTTATTGATTTTAATACGACGAATTAATAATTATTTTTTAAATTTTATTTTTTAATTTTAATTTTTTTATTTTATAATAACCTATATGTAAAATATGAGTTGTATACCAGAAGTTGTTAAATTCACTAATTTAACATCCATATTTTTATACGTATAATATTTATAATTTTATATATATAATATCCATAATCAATAAATTGGTGCTAATTTATTATTATTTATTATTTTATTTTGCAGGTCATGAACTAATAATTTTAGATATTTTTAATTTTTAATAAATAAAAATTGATCAAATTTAAAATATTTATTTTTTATAAAATGTATTGAGGTGATTTGAGTTTTTTTTTAATTAAAAATATAAGAATTTGAAATTTTTATTTGGAAGAAAAAAAATTATACAATTATAAATACATGTAATAATAATGAAGGAGAAATTTTTGTAATTTGATTCACATTAAATTTGGAATTAACTTTTTGTATAATTAAATAAGGAAAGATAATTAATGATAAAAAGAAATTAATTACGTCAATTAAATTAGGAGAGTAATTCACACTCTCTTATCAACGCAAATACTATTAATTATATACCTTTATTTATTATCTATAATATTTTGGTTACGTAGCATTGCCCATTATTATATAGTAATTAGGATTACGAAACAACATAGAATAATGGTGTTACATGGGATATTAAAGTGCGATGGGTCCCTTCTCTCCACTTGAACATTGAATTTGTTTATGGTTTCCAAACCCCTAACAATTTCGTGGCCCCACCAAAGAATGCATGGTCCCACAAAAGGGAATATGATAAAATAAAATACTTAAAAAAAGAAAAAAAAAAAGAAAAAATAGTGTCGCTAATTAATACAATATTATGAGTTTGACTCACTCCTCATTCTTAGAAGGAAACCACCGATTTCACCATCAATCACCATTCATTTCCCTTCCTTTCTTCCTCTCATGTCTTTTAGGCGGTATTTAGTTCTAAGAATAGAATAGGATAACATATTCAAAATAAGACGTAAAATATAACAATATAAAATTTATATTTTTATATTTAATAATAAATTAAAATAAATTATAAAAATTTAATTTTTTTATTTAAAAATTTTGAGACAAAATACAATAATAAACAAGTAATTATAAAAAATTAATAAAAATTATATAAAAATAAAAAATAAATTATATTTTTTATTAGTATCTTAATATTTTTTCTGTTAAGATGAACATAAAATACAATAATTTAATATTTTTAAATATAATATTTTTATTTATATTTTATGTATCAAATACGATTTAATGTTTCTATTTTAATATTCCATTCTCATAAACAAACACAATCTTAGTATTTTTTTTTTTCATTTTTCAGCTTATGTATCTTCCAAGTTCCAACTTCCATGCCTCTAGATATTTTCCTTTGTTCCCTTCTCTTTTCACATATCATTTAGAATAAATGATTAAATTTATCTCTAATCCGTTTTTTAAGTTTTAATTTACGAAAAATTATTTTAATCAAATTAATTTTTTAAAAATTTTAAATTAATATATTAGTTCTTTAATTACTTATATTATTGATAATATTAAACTTTATTGATATGATAAATAGCACTATAATATATATATCTGATCATCTTAGTTAATTATTAATATAATAAATTTATAAAATTAGATTAAATTAATTTTAAATTAAAAAATTTTAATAATTCAAGATCATCTTTAATTTGAATATTAATTTTATATAATTTTATAAATTTATCATATTAGCAGTCAATTAAAATTACTAGATGTATATTATAATTAGTGTGATATTATTTAACATGTCACATTAATAAATTTTGATATAATCAATAATAAAAATAACAAAAATATGACTAATTTAATATTTTTAAATAATAAATTTAATTAAAAAACTTTTAAAAAATAATTTAAAAAATGAATAATTTTTTAAGAACGAAATTTTGATTATTTACCTATTATTTACGAACGAATTATATTTGTTATTTATACATATTACATTGGCGAAGGTGGCAACACTTTCTTTGTTTTGGTTTGACACATGGTTAGAAAAATATGAATTTTCAGGCTTTTCCAAGCTTTCTATGACAACTATATTGGAATTGAGCAAGTCCAAACTAGGGTTGATGAGAAATTTTTTGTATTTATAAATAGTATAAAAATTATGCTTTTTAGAATTGAATATTTGTAAATAGATTAATTAATTTGAATCAGATGAGTTTGAATATTATAATCAAATTAAATAGTCCTAATTCAACTCTAAAAATTAATTAATAGGTAATCATTATTTCGCACTTATAAATAAAAACTATATCAGACTTGTAATTTTGTAATACCTCGTCTATAATTCTATATAAGATTGTGGAATAGAATAGAATCAATATACACAAAAGAAAATATAAATTTTGACGACCATTAATAGATTTTTTATAGTTACTAATTGTTTAAAAGGTATTTACTATTTAGTATTCTGAATTTAATTGTGTACTTTTTTTTATAAACAATTAATTATTATAAAAAGTTTTAGCATTCTTATAATTAATAATTGTATCAATAATTTGGTAAATGCTAACACGTGTCAAAACAAATAAGAAATCTAATGCTTTTTAAAATCTAAACCATAAATTCTAAATTATAAATCTTAAATTATGAATCTTAAATTTTAAATCTAAATTATTAATATAAAATATAATAAATAAAAAACTAAGATTTATTTAATTGATAATAAATGTAATACTTCTTACTTAAAAAAGATAATTTAAGAATGAGTCTAACAATGGTAAAAAAAAAAATCAAAATATATTTGAAAGCTAGTTAATTGTAAAAGAAAAAAAAAAGGCAGAAACCCTATCTACAATATTTTATTGACACTTATTTTACCGTTAATATAATAACCAAACATTTATAAAAGTATTTTTAATTAAAGAAAAATTTGTAATTAAATGACATTTATAATTGTAATTAAGAGTTGTAAACTCTTTGTTTTTGATAATTGGTAACTACTAAAAATACATTGAAGCCCTCTTTTGACTCAATTACTAATTACCAAAAATAAATTTTTAGAATAAGTACCTTTTTTATACCAAAATATATGTAGATCATAAATTAATTATTATGCATAAATATATAAAGATAATTTTGACTGAATTTTAATATGTATATTAATTTTCTTTTTATCATAAAATTAAAATTTTTTTATGTGTCACCATGAACGAATTATATACCGCTATAGTCAAATAACATTATCATCTTATTATAATTAAATAATCAAAATATACGAGAAAACCTGTAGAAACATTTAGTTATTTCTTCTAGAAAAAGGAACTCGATTGTAGGCCATTGGGTCAAAAAAACATATAAAATTAATTTGAGTTGCGGATTACATTCTTTAATTCAAATATATAGTATCTGCCTTCCATTCAGTCCACATGATACATAGGCTTTTTTTTAGTTTTAAATAATTTTAGTTATTTATTATACGGGGGCAAAGCCTGTCCCACAGTCTATCTTCTTTTGGTGACAAAATTAAATAAACAAAAAAAATATATATTGGGGTTGGGAATAATATTATTCCTCTCTTTTCTTTATTTTCCCCTTTTACTTGAATAAAAGGTTGAATCTGAAGTAACTTGAACATACAACAAAAGAAAACAAATACACCATATGTCATAGTGATCAAAAGCATGTATACATCCATGCACAAAGATGCCTTAGGCAATAGTTAAATAATCCTCCAATAAAAAATAATATTTAATTTTGCATCTCTTGGACAAGAGAAAGGGGTATTATTTTAATACAAGAGTGATGCAAATCAAAGCAAATAACATTTTTCTAAAGCTAAAATAAAGTAGACGCTATATTTTATTCCAAAAAGAAAAACAAAAAAAAGTACACGTTATTGCATAGTATATTATATGTTATTATTATATTATACAAATGATTCAATTATAAAATTGAAAAAAGAATTAATAAAAGCATCCTTCATCGGCTTTCCGACACTTTTTAATTATAGTAAAATAATAAGATATATGATATTTTAAGAAACCCTAGGATCCACCCTCTTCCACTTGTCCTATATGGAATATATTTATTGGTAATGCCCTCATGATTAAGATATAAAAAATTGTTTTATGCGCACCTTCAATGAGATTTGATCATTGATTAATGGGTTCAATCCACCTGCACATGACCAATCGCGATTTGGGATGTTAATGTAAGAATTTAATTAATAAAATAGATAATTGAGCTTATTGTATTTTGACCTAAGCTATAGTTTCGTTACTATATTATTTTTTTAACTAACATGCACAACCGATGAGAAAAACAATAAAATATAATTAGTGGGTTAAGACAAACCCACTCATTCAACTTAAACAAATAATTAAACCAAAGAAAGAAATCTAATCTTTCTATTTAATTATGTGTGTTGGATTCAAGTTGTCTTCAAAGACAAAAGTAGAAAAACATTAATTTAATTTTATTTGGACTTACATGTCTACGTGTCAAGGATATGTTGTTCCACGTTGGAGTTTCATTCTTGAATATTGAAGACTTCCGGGAATGTGAATTTGTCTCGTTGCTAATCGAGGAGTTCGCCATGATTAAGAAGCTTAATATTTAATTAGTCTACGAGGCAAAACAATGATATATTTAATTGTAGTACTATATCATATATAATGCTTTATTAATTTATTATGTTTATATATAATGCTTTGTTTTCTTAATTTATTTACTTCCAAGTTGAACTTGGGATGACGAAGTTATTATTATTTAATAACGTTTCTATTGCAAGAATTCGAGCTGTAATGGAATACTCTAGAGATATGTTTTTTTTTAAATATAATAATGCTAGATTGTTAGGTTTGTGACTTTTATTTTTTATTCATTAATTTTATTTTAATTAATGAAAAAATGTTATTCTATGTTAACAATGATCAACTTTCTACCGCTCACAAGATTCTAATATCTTTGGCCTCCAAGGAAGTAAACAAAAAGTTTAAAGAATAAAAAGAAACAAAAAGGAAAAGCACTTTAATTTGTTGCATGCTATGAAATCATGAGAAATTAATTGACTAATATGATAGTAAATATGGAGGCTCTTATATCCATTCGGGGGAGGGACTAATTACTCATTCGTTTTTTTTAAACAGGATTGATGAATTTTTTTCGTTCATTAATTTAATTCATGAATAAACTCTTTTCAATGAATATTCAGCTTCGTTAACTTAAGTATGAAAGTATAAACCCAAAATAAAATATTAAACATATAAGTTTGAAGCAATAGAAAAAATAAGATTCATTGTTTGGTGTTAGTAATTTTAGTAGCGCATAGATTTGTTGACCTTATTACCTTGATCTCACTAAATTCGAAGGATAACCAATTAGACATTCAATAATAATTGGGTGTTTTTTTTATATCCATGTGATAATGCCAATATAGAAATAAAAACAAGAGTATAGAATAATCTCCTAAATATTAATATATAACTCATTTAAATTTGTATGTCTTATCATTTTACAAATCTTTTATCACTATTACTAAGTTATTTATCACTTTACATTTACGATTTATGTTATCAACTTATCATTTTAAATTTTAAAAAAAACAATTCTTCCAAACAATTTTTGACCCATAAGTTATCCATATAATAATATATTATTTTTTTCAAATTTTATTCACGCCTAAATAAAGTGTGAACACAGATAAGTTGGCAATATATAGTACAATACTCACAATACTGTATTCTTTATTTTATACCAATATTCAAAAACACATAGTGAATGAATTGAATACCCCTCAATCCTAAGTATCACACAACACACCACATGTATTATTATCTGAACTAAGCTTCATCTACGATAAAGTTCTTAATCTCATGAACTTGCTTTGGCATTTTTCTGATTTCGCAGCTTGGTACCCACAGAAGCTCCTTTTAGAGCCTTGACATACTGTATTCTTTTTTTGATATTTCTCTTTTCGATTAAAATTTCTACATTATTTGAATTTATTAAAAGGTTTTAATAGGCTTCGTTGACCCAGAAAAAATAGTTGGATTATTATTCTACTCAATCCAAGCAAGCACACTTCTTTTACCGTACCCAAAATTAGGGTTTTCACATCCTTAATTTTTACTTTATTACCTTTTAAAACCATTTCAAAAATAATTTTTATCAAACATTTTAGCTCTCAAATTAATTTTAATTATTAAATTATTTTTTAATTTTTGTTTTATTAAATAAATCAGTGATATGTCAAATTATTCTAAAAAATATTGATAAATCAATTTTTATCATTATATAATAAAAACAGATTTATCATTATTTAATAAAAACATAGGTATGTCTAAGATTTTTTAGAAATTGTTTTAGTAATTAAATTTACTACCATATTAAATATATATACAAAAAAATCAACTACTAAATCAGTTATTTATTTTTAGTATATACATAGTATTTTTGTTAAATTTATAAAAGACTAAAATATTCAACAAAAAAATTTCTTTAAAATCTGATTTTAAATATTACCCTTATTTTTATTCTCATCTTTTCAACGGCTACAAGTAAAAATCAATTCCATTATTTATGCTATTTCGAAGATATGCCCAATCTTAGACTTACCCTCTCAATAAATGTTATATATACACAGAAAATGACAAAGAAATGAAAATCGAGTAGAGCAACACAAAACATGTCTCACATCCCATAAAATTTACATCTGCATTGCTGTTTCTTGTTTACTCAATTCGGAGAGAAAAGTATGATAAATGGCATGAATCACAGGATTTCAATGAAACCCATACAACTCATGTCTTTTGGAGAGTCGACCATGTGCAACATCAATATGAGCATACGACCCATCTTTATGCCACACACCAAAAAACGTAAACAATTTACAATGAGAAATTCTTAGATGATCCTAAAAGAGAACAAAATAATTAAAAGTTTTGTACCAAAGTTTATTACCACATCAATATGAGCATATGACCCATCCTTATGCCACACACTAAAAATAAAAAAAAAATAAAAAAAAAAGAAAAAATGAGAAATTCTTAAATGGTTCTGTAAGAACAAAATAATTGAAAGTTTTATACATTTCAGTGTCAAATTCTTTGGAATTATTGGTCATTCATGCCTCTTACTTTAACTATATTTTTAATGTAAATCTTAGGTCATTCATGCCTCTTACTTTAACTATATTTTTAATGTAAATCTTAGATGATTGGAAAACTGAAAATAAATGGACAAAACTACTTTTTCTCTACTCAAAGCACCTAGGAATTTCTTAGAATCTAAAACTATATAAACTAACAAAATTGGGATTGTAGTCTTATAGAATCTACCCGTTCACACTCAACAAAATTCATAAAGAACTCCATTAGGATTAAAATCAGCATATATATTCTACAAGGGCCTAATTAAAATGACACGCGGAATCATTGATTCACCATTATCCAAGTTAAAAAAATGTTCATATTCAATTCAAAAGTTGTTCTTTATAAGTCGTATAAAACTATAAACAGCCATCAATTATCCAACTCAAAGGAAAGCATATACAAAACTTGACCTTCTAGAGATCCCAATATATTTTGTATACTGAAGCATCAAACTGTCAGCAATTCCTGAAGGAGAGGAGAAGAAGTTATTAGTCAGATAAATGAGATTATTGTATGAACACAAGCTTAACATTGATCCATCAACTTATTAACATTGTCCACTTGCATGTCTAAGGCACCCAAGCGAGTCAACAAATTCAAATGAAGCAACTTGTATAAAACTTTAAAATGCTAATACACTATATAGATCTATTTAATACCACAAAACTTATTTAAAGAAAAAAAAAAAAAGGTAAATCACACAAGTAATTACTAAATTACTCCTATACAAAGACTTGTATAAGTCTTTTGTGCTATAATCTCATTAATTTGATCATCTGTGTATGCTATATGCTATAATTGAGCATATGAGTAGAAAGAAAATATACGACACCTTTTCTTTTTGTTTGAAGATGGTATCAACCTTTTTCATATACTCATCTGTCAACTTCTGCAAAAAGATAACACAATTTCTGTGAGAAAAGAACTAAAATTATCTCTATCTGTTTTTTTTGTACTTCTCAATAATAAAACTTGTCTTACAAATTCGGTATTTACCATGTACCTGTAAAATAGATAAATAGAGGAGGAAAATAACCATGCTAATGGAAAACCAACATGGATATTTGAGCAGACATGTGACGTGCACAAAAATATAACAGATATTGCTGGTATGAAAAAATAAAATTCATAAAAATGGTCATGTATCTGCAATCTCCAAAGGATCAATTCAACCCTTTGATAGCTATAGAGTATTCCCACTGCATTGGACAGGCATAACTCTATAAAGGTTGCAAAATGCACATATCCAGCATAATCTAACCCCTCGTTACTCTCCTTTTCTTGAAGGCAGAGGAATTATTCTTTTGGTTACATTGTTTCTTGAACCTTGAGGTTTGCATTTGTGATTGTTTTCCATTGGACACTATTAATATGCTCCCAAGAGAAAGAAAAAAGAGAGATGGCAGGGAAGTTTAACTAGACTAAAAGTTCATAATAATCTATGCTTATGGTATCAAGTTGTTACCTGCAAATCACTTGACAAATCCTTCACGTTATCTTCAGAAAGCTTTTTCTCCTATAATAAAATTTCAAGAAAATGATGAAAAATTATTGAAATCTGACAATCAAGCAGCAAAGTAAGAATGAAAAGCAACGGAGAAATTGTTAAAGAGAATCAAGAAAGGAGAATAATCCAAGGATTCAAACCTTCTCAAGTTTTTCATAAGCTTTCAATGCATCTCTTCTTATATTCCTCAAAGCTACCTGGGGGAAAAGAAAATGAGAAAAGGGAAATTATATGATTTGCATAGCAAGTCAGCAAGTGATGGTATATCAAAATAAGAGAAATGTTGTGTGACCGACTTCCCATTTTTTCCACTAAAAGTGTTAGCCTTAGCATTCCCCATGTACCCCTCAAATTGGCAACAAACAAGAGGAAATTCATTATCTCAAGTTAAAATTTGTGCAAATGTACCTTCCCTTCTTCAGCTTGTTTAGCCACTACCTTTGATAGTTCCTAGAAAGAAAAGCAAGAAAATATAGCTTAAATTTCTGAGATCACATAAAGTTCAAATGTTCAATTTGACCTTCATAAGATTCCCTAGAACATATGCATAAAGATACACAATATAACATCGGTACTCATTAAACAATATAAATTGAAAACTAAAACAATTCTATTGGAATTATGGTGGGATATTCAGTAAACATTTCCCTCAAGAACTCACTTTTCTCATGGGTCATGGGCTCGTGGCTACAAAAGTGGTAATGCTTTGTCATTTTGTTAATAATTGAATAAACATTGAAGAACCAACTAGAAATATTATATTGAATCCATGTATACAATGATTCCCATAAGGAATGGGGAATGATAAGGAATCTCATTAAACTGGAAATGGAAAATACCTTCCTCCTTTCAGATGTCAATTGTGGGAGAGTCAACCTTATCACTTCACCGTCATTATTTGGAGTCATACCAACATCAGAGCTGACTATGGCTTTCTCAATAGCCTTCAAGCTGAAAGACAATACAAAGAACCAGGAATTCATTAAGAAATACTCTACACACAACATATACATGTGATTGAAGAATGCCTCAAACAAGATTGTATGCACTAATATGCATTTCTCGCTCTAAACTAATATAATAAAATCTACAGAGTGTACATGAAGTAACAAAGACACATAGACCATAACAAAAACCCCTTTACTGTTACAATAACATGGATAAGGTCAAATTAATGTTTTTTATCTAATTCAACAATAATCAATCATTCTCCTTTATCATGGAGAAGTACACAACATACCTTGATTTGTCATATGGCTGTACCAGAAGAGAACTGGCATCAGGGGTGCTAATTTGAGCAATGCTCTTCAAGCTAACTGGACTTCCATAGTATTCCACCTAAAAACATGTTATAAAATTGCTCATCTACAGAAAGAAACTATCGATGAATACATTGACATCTAATTCATCGTATAAATAATGCGTTATGGTATAAGCAATGTGGTGGGTTGGATCAAAAGTACAAGTTGCCAATTTGGTGTGGCAGTTTCCTCAATGTAGGTTCCGTAGAATTGTTAGCAATACTAAATAACAATGTGACAAGCAGATGAAGTACAAATGAAACTGAGAAATGAAAAGTTTTGTTCATAATTAATAAAATGCTGCAATGCAAGGGCTATGCAACAAAGAGAAAGTGACAATTACTGACAAATTAGAATGTCGAGAAGTTCTGTAAACCTACATGCGGCTTTGTAACAAAGATGCAAAACATACACATAGAATGTTCTCACTGCGTTTTTCACCATCCAAAAATTTTGTGAAGTTTGTATCAAAATAACATAGATTGTTATTAGCAATGGACTATGATAATTCAAATAGTTGCCGAGATATATAATAATGAAAATTACAGAGATAGAATAGAAGTCATGGAGTTCCACATACAGATATTTCCTAAACCTCCCTCTGAAATTTTTTAAATGAAAGAAATCATATGATGTGAATTGTTTTGGATTACAAAAAAATGTTTTCAACACTGCATAAGTGATATATAACTGAAAAATCAAACAGTACCCAATTAGCCAAAATTGGGTTAAAAAATAAACAAAAAAAAAATCGCTAAGCTGCTAAGCATCTCTCTATAATTTAATAGCACAATGAGTAAAAAAAAAGAAAAAGAAAATAGAGTAACTGCATTGCATGCATACCTCAATTTTATCAAGCATTGCTGGGTTTGCTCTCCCTGTCCTTATGGAATTGAAATTTGCCCGAACACTTTCAATGCTCCTTTCCATTCTGATTTTCTACGGACCCACATGGATAAAAGAAGCAGAATAAAAAAAAGATTATATATCATAAAAAAAAATTCAACAAAAATTCACACAACCACCCACATTATATGTTTCGCTTCAAAAGCTTCAAAAAACCAATCTTCATTGAGAGAGAGAGAGAGAGAGAGAGAGAGAGAGAGAGAGAGAGAGAGAGAGAGACTTACGACATCTTTCTCAATGGCAGCTTTTTCAGCTTCAATTTCTTCAATAGTTGCAGCCCTCACAATTCCCATTCTGGAGACATTCAACAACACCATAATCCAATTTGGAGCCACATAATCATTTCAAAACAAAAATAAACAAATAAAGAACTGGAAAGTAAGGGTCTTCACTCTTCAGGACTAGGTTTTTCTACTTACCTCCTATGCAACAAGGTCCCTTTGGAAAGTAAGGGTCTTGCAGAGACTCTAAAGGCATTGGAAAGCTTGAGAGTGACATAGCTTGAAGAAGAGGCCCATGAGCGTTTCACGCAGCTGGAATTGGAGCCTCCACGAAAGAACTCTGCAGAAAGAAAGAAAAAAGATTCTTTTGTTTGTGGGTGTGAAGGAAGTGATGAAGATGTGAAAGGAGAATAGAAGAGAAGAGAAGAGAGGTACCTGGAAGGGAAAGGAGGGGTTTGGGAGGGTTTTGTGGGAAGATAGAGGAGCGGACAGAGGGTAGTGTGGGAGTCGGAGAGAATGATGTTGCCATGCCCAAATAAGCTGACCCTGTGAGTGAGTAGTGACTCTGCTGAGTGCGAAGCTTAAGCCTTGTGGTGTTGTCTCTCTGGATAAGAATTTTCACGGGGATTGTTTGGCTTGGCTAGCAATTTGGTTTCTAATCTATGAAGCAAGCACATTTCGCTCAGGCTTGGATACATTTTGGACACCATACTTATTGATACTATTGATATTCGTTCGATACGTGTGTCAGTTGTGTTTGACTGTATCTTAATTAAAAATAAAAAATTATTTTTTAAATACGTTTAGACACACCTAAATACTATCACGTATTAGCATGTTCAGTCTTATTCTTAACATATATTCTTGAAATAAATCTAGATATAATATATATTATTATTTATTAAAACAAAAAATATTTTAAATATTTGATATAATTAAAATAAGACATTAAAAATAATTACAAAAATTAATTTATATTTTAATATCAATAAAATATCAAAATATCATTACGATTTATCTAACAAATAATTTATATTTTATATATATGCATGTCCTCGTATCTTATAAGATTTTAAAATTCACGTGTCGACATGTCCTGTATCGTGTCGTGTCCCGTATTCGCATCAATGTCCATGCATCATAATTTGTAATTAAATTCCAAAAAAAAATTGCAAACAGCCACGAAAATTACTTCGAAACGAGATCCTTAAGTGGAAAAAAAAACTTTTTCGATTTTTTATCTTTATTTCTTTCTGTTAGATTGATTAATTTTTTTATTATTTTTTTTGTATTAATAAAATAAACCTACATGATATTATTCAACTGTTAATTTATCTATTCAGAGTCAATTAGAATTGATAGATTTTTTTGTTGAAAGTTTCGTTGTTTTTTAAAAATAATTGTCAGAATTATTTAATTTTTTTTAATATTTTTTAAATATATTTATTAAATTTATTGTATAAAACTAAAAAATATTAGTAATTTTTAAATTATAATTTTATAAAAATTAAATAAAAGATATATTAATAACTAACATATCACGTAACGTAAGTATGTTTTAAAGAGATTATTAAAAGAAGAAGTAATTAGTCTCACAAAGTTAAATATCAAAAGTTCAAAAAGAGTATTTTTTTTATTAAGGGCCTCATAATCCTTCAAAACAATTATTAAAAACCGAGGTGGATATTCACCCTTAAAATTTTTTTTAAGAGAATATATATTGAGTTAATTCTCAAAGTGGTTCCTGAACTTACAGTTACAATCGATCTTCAATGTCGTCCCTAAACATAAAATTGTCTCAAATTTGTCCCTAAACTTAACAACGATTGTTCCTGAAATATTTTTCAATGACGAAATGTTTAAAACCCTTCAAAATACCCTAAATAAAGTCGTTTCTATTCTATTTAAAAACCAAAAAGATAACGGCGATGTTTTATCAGTCCAGCGTGACTTTCGTCTAATTACATCATTTTGTCACTGAAAAATATTTGAGAGACAACCGTTATTAAGTTTAGAGATAAATTTAGAACAATTTTAAATTTAAAAATAACATTAAAATTTGATTGTAAATTCAAAGATCACTTTAAATATTAACTCAATATATATTATATACGCTATTTTTGTGCCACCTTTTTCAAGAAAAATATCATATTTCAGTAAGCAAAAGTTTAGATACTTACAAATAATAAGATTAATTATAGAGAGCAAAACAAATATTGCAACCAAATGGATGTACTAATTAAAATTTACTTATCTAAATAGATAAACACGGTCTACAGTATAGCTCAATCCATATTATACATTTACACAGAATTTGATTGAACCTCAAAGGATAACCCTAATAGGACCTATATCACCCTTCTCTTTTTGTCTCGTCTTCTAATTATTTAGCTACAATATAACTGTTTTGTTTAATGACATAAAATCATAACAGTTAGAGAACTCTAAAATTGCAACTAAGGATGGAGACATTCAAATCCAAAAAATTACATTAGCATAAATTCTGAATCCATCACTACTACAAGTTTTTATTTTGTTTTTATTCTTTTAATTAGATAAATTGAATAACTCTCAACTCTAGACATTATAATATTACAAAATTATCATGGCTGCAAGCTTTATCAATAAAAGCGCTTCAAATTTTTTTTATCAAATAGAGAATCTTAAAAAATAATTTTGTCTATTTTTTTTTGTAAATGTTTTATTTTGGGCCAAATAAATATGAATGTAATATTATTATATCAAGAGTGAATACTCTATCCGACCCCTGACAATTATCTCGAAAGGACAACGAAATTCAAAAAAAAAACACCCAATTCGGCCACTAATCTTTTTTTTTGGAACTGATTAGTCCCTATATAAAAAAAATAATATTAACTTTTTTTGGCATAGGAACTTCGTTGTCCTTTCGAGATAATTGTCAGAGATCGAATTGGATTTTTTTTTTGTCAAGAATCTCATTGTCTTTCGAAATAATTGTCAGGAACTGTTTTAAATTTTTCTCTTATATCAACTCTCAAATTGTTTTCAGGTCAAAAATCAGCCTTAGAGCTATTCGGGCTTACAAAATAATTCAACCATAATTAGAATGCTATAAACCAACAAGAATTTTACCCAAACCACCACAAATATAAACACAAGAGAATCTGAGCCCACGACTAAAAATAAATAAACAGAATTCGAACAAGACAAAAACAAAAACGAGAATTTGCACCAAAATTAAAAATATAAAATACCAAATAGGGATGTCAATGGGACAGGGCGGGGCGGGGGATGCCTCCCTGTTCCCCATCTCCGCCCTCAGTTTTGCTTCCTATCTCCATTCTCATTTTTTGCTGTAGGAAAATATTGCTCCCCATCCCCATTCTCTGTGAGGACTCAATTCCCCATCTACATAATAGTTCTAATTAATTATTAATTTTCATATAAATAGAGTTACAAGTATCTATCTTATACAAAAACTGCAAGATTTTATACAAAAAATCTAAATGACACGATGGTGACTTCTTTCGAAATAACGCAATGGGGGGACGCAACGAGGAGTCAAAGGACAAAGCAATGGACGAGGTGGGAGACGCAGCAACAGAGATGAGAATGGACACCACGGAGTATGAACAGCGTTAGGGATCTCTGAATTGAAGAAGGGTTATGCAAATAAAGATTAGAAATTTTGGGTTTCTATATATATGTGTATGTGTGTGTGAGAAATGACTAAAAACATATATGAGAAATAAATTATTAAGGATAATTCAAGAAATTCATAAATTTCGGGGAATAGCGGGGACGGGACGGGAATCCCTGTTCGGGTCCCCGCGCCTGCTTCGGGAGAATTTTGTCTCCCATCCCCATCCCCGCAGAAAAAATTCCTCACAATCGGATCCCCATTCCGAGTAGTCCCCGCAGAGATCCCCGCGTCTTGAGGAGTTTTGCCATCTCTAATACCAAAATAAAATATATGATTACAATAATGACTAAAATAATGTATACTTTTTTACTGAAACATAAAAATGAGAGAATTTATGGTTCAAAAAACATCATATCCTATGAAAATTTTAATGTTGTCTTTTGGAAACATCATCACCATTTTTTTCCCACTTTTTCAACAATGCATACTTTTTTACTTGAAACATAAAAATGAAAGAATTTATGCTTCAAAAAACATCATATCTTATGAAAACTTTATGTTGCCTTTTGGAAACATCATCACTATTATATTTCCATTTTTTCAAGGTAAATGTCATGTTAAAGAATTAATAAAATAAAATGTCTATTTCCACGTACGTTATTCAAATGTCAAAAAGAAGGAACATTATTCTCATATGAAGAGAATTCAAAAATTATTTTAGATATGAAAAAAAGAATGGTGTTTTATTTAAATATTTGTGTTTTGGATGTTTTACAGAATTGTGGAGATGTCAAAAACGCAATCTAACACACAGGTTACATGTTGCTCAACACGCAAGTAACGTGTTGTCTGTTGTCTCCATGCAAAGACGTAACCTTACTCCGAAAATATGTGACATTTATGACTTTAGACCCACTCTTGGTGTATAAAAAACAAAAGAGGAGTGGGGCTGAGCTGCATATCATTTTCATTCCTCTTCATTATCACCATGCACCGTACATTCTCAGCTCATCAAGCCAAGGTGCATTTATCAATGGCTCCAAACACGCGAAGGTCACGTGTCTTCATCCAAGCAACACGCAGGTAACATGTTAACCTCGCTGCGCCACGTGTCATCCATGTAGCAGCACGGAACATGCGTGTTGCCCCGTGTCTCGACACAAGAGGCAAGCCCCCTCCGGGAACAGGCGTCATTTATAGTGAAGGTTGAAGGTTGGTGTCGCGGGTATATAAAAGAGTGGTGGGGCTGGGGCTTCGTTTCATTCCATTGTAGAGAGTGGTGGGGTAATGGAGTGTTGGGGCTTGGGGTTTCATTCATTGGGTTGAATGTTTTGAATTACTTTTAAGGTTGAGAGTGAGATTAGAACATTTAAAATGGTACGTAATTATACGTCTCCTAAAAATCATGTTATCAATTATTTGGGACATTCTAATTATATAAGTTTGTTATTTTTTATTAATTTATTAGTATTTACTTAGTTAACATTAGTTTAATAATTTGTTATTATTTATTTGGATAATATTATTCTAAATTTACTGTTAAATATTAATATAAATAAATAATATAATTAATAATAATTTTTGTTCGAAATTAATCTTATGCTAGTTTTTATTTTTTATTTTTGTGTTGTTAGTATGTATATATATTTTTTATTATTTATTAGAATATGATATTTAATATTTTTAATGATTATTAAAATTAATGAATATTATTCTTTTTATTCTTTATTAGAATATGATATTTTTGTTAATTTTTAAATTAATAAATAAGATTCGTATTTTTTTAAATTTTCTGGTATAATATTGTGGTTATTGTTATGTTATTTAAATTTTAATGATTAGATTGAAAAATAATAAAAATATTTATACATAAAAATTCGAATTTCATGTAGTTTTTTTTTTTTTTGTTTCAACATCAGTATTAGAATTATAAACATATATTTTGCTAGCCAATAATATATAATTATATGTTGTTTTGTGTTTTAATATTATTTTTATTTCATTTCCTGTTTTAATTAATAAAATGATGTTATAAATAGGAATAATAAGAAATTCGAATTTGTTTAGTTATTATTTATTTTATTTTCTGTTAAAAAAATTTATTAATTTATTCTTTTTGCTATTTATTAAATTAATTTCTTTTGTGGTTGAACTTTACATGCTAATAGGAATTTATTGTCCAATAAGCTTGACCAGCCAGGGACATGGCATCCGGCGGTTAACCAAGCCTTACGAACCACCGGATTCTACCAGCTCTCGAGAGTTGGAGTGATCAGAGGGCATTCCGCGATGCTAGCTGCTCTTGTAGAAAGGTGACGGCCGAAGACACATACGTTTGTAATGCTGGTGGGTAAGATTACAGTGACACTAGAGGACGTGTTACACTTATTCGGCCTACCGATCGACAGAGAGGGTGTGACTGATTAGACCAATAGCAGTCATAACTTCTTGGTCGCCGAGAGCCTCGCGATATTTGGCAGCGAACCTCAATTGAGTAGTTCCTCCAAGAGCTACATAAATCTTTCATGGGTTCACCATACACACAACATCTTCTGCTGGGTACCACCCTCTTCGTGGATAAGTCGACGGCATATGCCCACGCGAAGTATCTACCACTGCTCCAAAATTTTGATCAGATCGGGAATTACAGTTGGGGGTTAGCTTGTCTCGTGCATCTTTATAGGTCACTATGTCGTGCATCACGGTACAATTGTAAGGAGATAGATGAGCCACTTGATTTATTGTTTGCTTTGGTGTGGGAGCGTATGCTGTGGCTGGCGCTCATTCCCCGACACCAGCTTGCGCCGACTGAGATACCAGTGGCACGCCAAATACAACAACCAGACTCCTGTAGAGAATGTTGGTCACATTCTTTCAAATATCAGCTTCTATGCTTTGACAGAGCATAGTTCCGCGAATGTTATAGGGCATGAAACCACAAACAAAAACATATTCTCACACACAGAGCTCACCCCCTTATACGTATTTCGTACGACCTCACCGTTGTGGTAAACTACTATATTTGCAGTGCCTTCCATCATACTGACATTGGAGGAAAACACTTCTCTCACAATGAAGCAAAATGGTTACGAGCTTTAGTTTTTATAGGCAGAAGACTCACCTCGTAGGCTACGTGTTGCAACACCATCCAACCAGCGTTTGCCACGTGTGCAACACGCAAGATGCGTGCTGCTTGACATGCTGCCACATGTGAATCACGTTACCTGCGTGTTGAGCGGATGAGCGCCATGTGTCAACACGCATGATGCGTGTTGCTTGCGATTGTGACACGTGTCCAACATGTTAGCTACGTGCTGAGTCAGCACGTACCTGTGTGTTGTTCCTGCATCTCTGCGACATCCACCCACCTGTAAATACACAAAAAACGTCCATTTTCAGGTAATGCTCACCTTTAAATTCCATATTAAAATTCTTTAGCCAAGAAAATTATGATAGTAAACTTTTATTATTTTGCCCTCCTTTTATGGGACTCTAACTTTGGAAGAAAATTACCACATAAAACAACTTCGGAACGAGATCCTTAAAGAGAGGGAAAAAAACTCTTTTCGATCTTTGATATTTATTTCCATGCAGGGACGGATCCAGAAATGATATTATGGGGGGGCAATAACACATATAATATTAAAAATTATGTAAAAAATTATATAATATAAGATGTATTATAAAAATATACGGATAGAGAATATATTTTAAAGTAAAAAAAATATGTGTATACTTTTTACTAACGAAGTGATCGATTCTTCGTATCATAAAATTTACCGATAATAGAATTTGTGTCAAAATTTTCAACAATTTTCTTTTCAATATAATTAAAAGACAATTAGCAAGAAATTCATCTTTTATTTTGTTTCTAAGTTATTTTTCACAATATTCATAGTTGAAAAAGATCTCTTAATTATAGCAATTGAAACAGAGAGAATTAATACCAAACGAATAAAAAAACAGCCACAAGAAGAAAAAGAATTCATTTTATGAGATTTAAAATTTTTTATTTAATTAAAAAATATTAGTAATAATATCTTTTTCAGATTTTTTTAATATTGTTACTTATTTTTTAGATATTAAAAATTATTAATATTTAAATTAGACTGAACTTTTATTTATATTAGACTAAATACTAAATATTTTTTAAAAAAATTAAATTATACATAATAACTTATTACTATTAAAAAAAGTTGGGGGCCGAGGCCACCACTCGCCCCCCTTATATCCGTCCCTGTTTCCATGAGATTGATTAATCTTTCAGTTAATATTTTCTTTTTTTTTTTGTATTAACGAAATAAACTTACGTGACATTAAACTGTTGATTTATCTATTTAGAGCTAATTAGGATTGACATATTTTTTTTATTTAGAGTTTCGTTGTCGTTTGGGAATAATTGTTATAGCTGTTTAGTTTTTTTAATTATTTTTAAATATATTAATTAAATTTATTTATAAAAATATTAGTAATTTTTAAATTATTTTTTTATAAAAATTAAATAAAAAATATATGAGTAATTAACATATCACGTAAATATATTCTAGAGAGATCATTGAAAAAAGAAATAATCAATCTCATAAAATTAAATATCAAAAATTCAAAAAGAATATTTTTTTATTGAAGACCTCATAATCCTTTAAAATAATTATTAAAAACCGAGATACTAAATTTTTTTTAAGAAAATATATATTATATACGTTGTTTTTGTGCCACCTTTTTCAATAAAAATATTACATTTCACTAAGTAAAAGTTTAGATACTTAAAAGTAATAAGATTAATTATACATGGCAAAACAAATATTATAACCAAATGGATGTACTAACTAAAATTTATTTGTCTAAACAGGATAATCCCAATATAACCACTAATTACAATATTACCCTTCTCTTTTTGTCTCGTCTTCTAATTATTTAGCTACAATCTAACTGTTTTGTTTAATTACATAAAATGTGTGTTTGAATTACCATTTGTAAAAGAGAGTTTGTATAAAATTAATTTTGCAAACCTGATTTTGATAAAAAGTAAGTTTGGCAATTTTTATATTAAAATGGATTATAATAAAATAAATGTTGTTTGGATTATGCTACTTAAAATCACTTTTAGAGGAAAAATTACTAAAAGAGACATGAATTTAAATAATTTTTTATATTATCCTATCATTTTACTTTAGATATTTGAATAGATCTTAATATTTTATTTTATAATATAAATATTTATCATATAAATAAATATTATTATTTTATAATAATAAAATAATATCTATCTTTGAGAATAAAAAATAAATACAATAAAAAATAAAATTATAAAAGAGAGTACGTACTATACATTCTATAATGTCAAACAAAAAGAAAATGTTCTATAATCTTTTTAGTACGTTATTATTCTTTAATTTATATCATTTTGGAATATACAGTTTTATTATTTATGACTCTTTTGTTACTTATCATTAGTATATAATAAAAACTAAAATAAAATAAGTAAAAAATACAATAAAAACAAAAAAAATTTATATCAAACATAGTATATAATAATTACAACCAACAACATGTATCATATAAACAAAAAAATTACAATAAGAAGTATATGAATAAAATAAAATAAAAAAATAAAAAAATTTATACACAACATAAATATAGTACAATAAAGGATAAAAAAAAGAATTTATATAAACAAAACATAATAAAAATATTATAAAAATTAATAAAAATAAAAATTTATATCAACAATAGTTGTCATATGAATAAAAAAGTACAATAAAAATATAATAGAATACTAAAAAAATAACATCAAAATACTAAAAAAATAATATAAAAATATTTAGTGTATAAATAAAAATATACAATAAAAAATATAAAATCAAAATATAAAAGAGAGTACTAAAAATAATAAAAAAAATTAAATTTTTTACCTTGGCAGTAATCGAAACATATCTGAAAAATTTTGATAGAAAAAAAATTCAGAACAAAGAATATACACAACAAATGAACAAAAAACTACTGTGAAAGTTATGGTTATTTGCATCCTTTTTATAGAAGAGAATGGAGGGTAGGGTTGGTAGAAAAGAAATAAATTTTTCACTTAATTCTAACGGTAGTCAACTTTCTCAACGTGAACGCAGAAGTTAAAAATTTTAGCTTCACGTAAACGTACGTTTCAGACGTGGAAACACTTCTCGGTTCAGAGTTTCAACAAATTGCCAAACATAAAAATGGGACGTTCAAAACACTTAAACAGACTTCTCTCTTCTTCAACGTGAACCCTAAACACACCCAAAATCATAACAGTTAGAAGACTCTCAAATTGCAATTGAGGATGAAACATTCAAATCCAAAAAATTACATGTTAGTCTAAATTCTCAATCCATTGTTAGTCTAAATTCCCAATCCATCGCTACTGCAAGATTTTATTTTATTTATTTATTTTTGTTGTCAATAATTTTAGACATTATAATATTACAAAATTATTACTGCAATTTTTTTTTGTTAAGGCCACTGCAAGCTCCATCAATAAAAGCACTTCAATTTTTTTTTAACAAATAGAGAATCTTTAAAAATAATCCAACCATAATTAAGATGATGTAAACCAATAAAAATTTTGCCCAGACCACCACAAATATAAACACAAAAAAAAATCTGAGCTCATGACCAAAAAAAATAAATAAAGAGAATTTGAGCAAGGCTAAAAAAATACGAGAATTTGGACTAAAAAAAAAATCTAAAAGACCAAAATGATAATATATGATTACAATAATGACTAAAATAATGCATATTTTTTAGTGAAACATAAAAATGAGAGAATTCACGGTTCAAAGAACATCATATCCTATGAAAAATTTAATGTTGCCTTTGGAAAATATCATCACCATTTTCTCCCACTTTCTTAATATTTCACTTTTTTAAAGTAAATGTCATATCAAAGAACCAATAAAATAAAATGTCTATTTTCACATGCATGATTCAAATGTCAAGAGGAAGGAACATTATTCTTATTAGAAGAAAATGATGATAATAAACTTTTATTATTTTGACTTCCTTTTATAAGGGCTCTAATTTGAAAGAAAATTATCAGTCAAAATTACTTAATTGATTGATCTTTAGAAAGTGAATTAATGTTATTTCATTTTTCAAGTTCTCTCTTATTTTCAAAATTTTAAGGTGTCAAACACACTTGTAATATTAACAATCTATTATGGAAAAGAATTAATTGAGAGAACGTATGATAAAAAAAATACCATATCCAACTCAAAATTTGAAAATATTAAATTAATGGGTCTCTCATCTTATAAATTTCTCATTCTTTCTTATTTTCTTTGATGTGAGACTAATTTCATATACTCCCCACACTTGTAACATTAACAACTAGAATATTCCATAAATACATGTCAGAAGGAACCAATGTAGTGTTTCAGCATTTGATGGATTGGCATATATGATGCTCTTTTATGCTGTATTCCTTGTGCGGGTTTGGGAAACTTGGACCGATTCAAATGTTCAACTTAAAAAAAAAACCTCCCATCCTCTGATTCCCTCCCCAACCCATTTTTTCACTATCTCACTCTGAAACTGAAATGACGCCTCCCCTCAACCTTTTCCCTCTCATAGAGCCGTTGTCGCTGATATCGTCTCATCGCCGGATCTTCTACGTCCGCCCGCTCCTACACCTTCTCTATGTCTCGTTGCTGGTGTGCATCTTTCAAGCCGCTGTCACAGAGCCATTGTCGTTGATATCGTCCTATCGCTGGCTCCTCTACGTCCGCCAGCTCTTGCGCTTTCACTACGTCTCTCTGCTCGTTGTCTCGTCAGTCTCTCTGCTCATTGTCTCGTTGTCTCGTGTGTGTTTCTCAATCATCTTCAGTTTTGCGCCTTCCTCTTCATCTTTCGCCATCGTCAGTCTCTGCATAGTCACTGTCTTTTGTCTTGTCTGTTGCCTCCCCCTATCCAGTCTCTGCTTCACCATGCATGGTCTCCCTCTTCTCTGCCTGCTTTTTGCCTTCACATCATCAAGTGTTGCCTGCTCCTCTCCAGGAACTGGATTTTTCATTCCAATGAAAAAAAAAGCTAGTGATTAGCTAAAAAATTAAATGAAAATAATTTCGCTAGATAACTAACAGGGGTCCAGCCAACTCCTACCAACTCCTATTGGGCTGGACCCCAAAGCCTACTAAAAAAAGATCATCCCATTTACCTTAATTCAAATTTGACCTGATACCTTTTCACTTATCCCCTTTTCACTACGTTCTTATTCTTCCAGGCGTCAACGACACCATCTTCATTGCCGAGCCTCCGTTACCCACAGTCTATGCCACCGTCCGACAGGCATCCTCAGAGCCACATTTGCTACAACCTGCGCAACCGAGTTATCCCCCACTCGCAAGGAAGCCGCCGTCTTATCCACCACAACACAGCCTCGCCGCTGCTGCTTCTCATAGAGGTCCACATCGCCGAAGTGCCGACGCTGTAGCTTCTCATTGAGGTCAATGTCACCGCGTGGAGCCCTTCTCGTCGAAAGGCATCGACGCTGTACGCCCACCTCCAGGCCACCTAGCAAGTGCCTCTGTGCCAACATTGCCTCGCCGCCCCGCCGCGTCTCGTAGCCAACCATCACACGCCGCTGCTGCTTTAATCACTCAGGTGTTCTCCAATTGGTTAGTATATTGTTAGGATTTCAAGTAAAATAAGATGTTTCTGCTCTGTTTCAAGGTTCAGATTCTTGGTATAGTGGTTCTTATGTGATGATCTTCTGATTTTTGTTGGATTGATTAATGGATTTGTCGATGTCTTTAATTGTTGGATGTTTATTTTGTTGGGAATGCATATGTTTCGAATATTCTTTATTTTCATTTAATAGTGGATATTGCTAATCTGTGCTAGGGTTTAGGAACTGCGGTTTTACTTGATGTTATTAGGGTTTGGATTTTGCTGAATTGTATGTGATTAGAGATTGGATGTTGTTGTTTTTAAAGGGGGTTTGGGACTTCAATGCTAAAATTATATTAAATTTAGTTTAATTTTCGGTCAATTTTAAATTTGGTCATAATCATGGTCCAAGAGTCAATTTATTTGGAGTTTTAGACTGAAGGCTAGGATCTGCTATATTAGGACCGGGTCAATTTAACAATACTATTATAATTAACTTATATTTTGTTCAAACTAATTACTTTATCGCTTCTAAATCTCTCGCTAACAACCAATTTTGCCATTCAGGTCATCCTAAAGGAGTTCCAAAAGAAAATAATGCTCGAAATAGTTCTGGGTCCTAAGAATTCATTCATTGAACAAGCTTTGAAGGCATTGAACGACCATCCTATACGCCGCAACCAATCCAGAAACAAGTTTAAAGAGGTGAGAACTCCCTTCACAACACCGAGTATGAAGACCATGCTCCAGCAGGCGGGGTTACCTACAAAAAAGCCTTGCAAGGGAGAAAGACAATAGAAGAAAGATGCCTAGAAAATTCATGATAATATATACATGGGATGCCGTCATCGAGTGAGACACTTTTGATACATTTTCCTTATTTTATTGTGTTTATTCAGTTACACTTTGGGTACATTTTTCTTTTTTTTTTTTAAATCCTACTCGGCATGTTTTTTCGTGTAGGTACCTGATTATTTTTGCAAAGATTTAAGTGGACGTTACTTCTGTTAAGTATCGGGATGTTCCTTTTGTATACTAAATGGATGTTACTTTATACATTTTTTGAGTTTTCTTGTGTCGCAGTTGTGGATACCTATATTTCTTTAAGAATTGCATGGCCTTTTTTTTTAAAATCCTACTCGGCATGTTTCTCCGTGTAAGTAGCTGATTATTTTTGCAAAGATTTAAGTGGATGTTACTTTTGTTAAGTATTAGGATGTTTCTTTTTCATACTAAATGGATGTTACTTTAACAAAAGCCATGTGAATGACAAATCAAAAAAGCTTAATGGATGTTACTTTTGTTTTTATGCATTTTTTGGGATCAAATGATGCATTAACCATATTAGATTTAGCTTGTAATTAAAAATTGACCGTTTAGATAATATAAAATAATAAATTAATTGTGCAAAATAGGTTTAAAATTTAGAAGTCTTAATTTGAAAATTTAAGGTGAGATTTAAATTCAGTGAATTTTTTTAGTGGAAAAATGTAATTTTTTACAGAAAATTGCATAAAAATGCGTACCGGTAATTTTGCCAGCAGTACCGGCTTAAGTCTGTCCGGTACTGTGTGAGAATAATAAAAATAATAGAAAAACTTAAAAAAATATTTAGAATTAAAAATCGAACGCTAATTTTAAAAGTTTGGGCCAAATGGGACAAAAACAGTAACGGGTTAGACTAGGTCCAAGTTGGACCCGAGCTCAACATATATAAGAGTGTTAAATTAACAAAATCAGCTCATTACACACTCAAAAATAAACCCTAGCAGCTGAGAATTGAGAGAGAAGAAGAAGAAGAAGAAGAAGAAGAAGAAGAAGAAGAAGAAGAAGAAGAAGAAGAAGAAGAAGAAGAAACACTATTCATCTGCATCTTCTTTCTCTTGTAACTTGAGCTACATTGCTTCAATTCGCGTCCTGTTTGCGGCCATGTGAAGCTCTCGCCAAGCCCATCAGTTCTAATAAGGTATTTCTGGTAAGAACTTGAAATTTATACTCCTTCCTTTGCCCCTAATAAAATTTGTGTTTTTGGGTATAGATGTTGAATAGATTTTGTGATTTTGGTTGTTTAGGTGCCAACCATTAGTGAGAAATTGTTGGGTCTCACCCCAAATTATAGTGGGTAAGGTAAAATTACCTTTAACCCTTTTGATTTAGTGTAATTTTGAACTCTAGTATTGATTGTGGTGATATTGGTATGTATAGCTTGATATTTGGTGAATATTGGAAGTGGTGTTGGTGGTTAAAAGCTTGTTGAATTCAAGATTTGGTGAATTTGTGCATATTGAAAATCGGCCAAGGTATAGTTTCGATTTTCTCTATGTAATATGTAATGTTTCGTGAAACATAAACTAGTGGCCTTTAGGATAAGTTGAATTGTTGATGTTGTATGATGATTATTGATGATTGTGATGTTTTGATGAACTATGATGGTGTTTGATTATGAATATTGAGGATAATAATGTGTATTGAATATTGTGGTTGATATTGTTAACAATTGGTGGTAATGGTGAGCTTTGATTTTGATTGAGTTGAGGTAATGAGGATATGGATGGGTTTGGCTTGTATTGATGATGTTTTATGATGAGGATATTAATAAGAATTTAAGTAAGTGAGGACTAAGTAGTTTTAATAGTGAATGAATGAGGGATAGTTGATAACGTTCGGTATGAGGTTTTGTGTTATTTTTGGGTATGGATAATTTGGTTTGGTTTTGGAGTTGTTTGAATTAGAGAACTTTGCTAATTTTTATAAAACTTGATTTTTGACAAACTTTGGCGAGGAATAACTTGGACTTCGGACTCCCATTTTTTATGAAACTTGATTTTTATGAAAGTTGGGTCCGAGATCTTTAAGACATTCAAATAATGGATGGAAAATGATTTGAAACGAAAAAGTTATGCTCGTTTGAAGTTTGGTATAAAAATATGATTTCTGCAACTTTAAAAATTTTCTAAGTCTGATAAGGCACGCGTACGCGGACCAGTGCACGCGACGCGAGCATTGGCCACTGCCAAGTGCTCTTACGTACGCGGGCACTAGCATGCATATGCGAGCATGTACTTTGAGTCATGCATACCCGAAAATTTAACACGTGACACGAGTATTCCATTATGTTTAGGATACTCGCGTACGCGAGCAGCTGTCGCATACGCAACTACTCTTTTTCAACTAGGTGCATACACGGGACAGGGGTTCACGTACGTGAGACCCTTGTTTTGCTAAAAAATTATTTTTTTCACTTTTCAAGGGTTCTCTAACTTTCTAAATTTTTTTAATTACTGTTTAAGATTACTAACTAGTAATTAGGCCCTGTGACTAATAGAGATATGTTAGTGAATTAAATTGGTGAGTTCTGTATGGGTTTAGAAGATGGAGACTTAGGTTTCTGAAGTTGTGGGTCAACGGGTGAAGTGCTATATTGGTGATGGCTTTGAGAACTTGAGAGTTGATGGTTAACTTGTGAAATCAAGGACCAATGATGGTTATGACGAGTCTTGGACTCGGAGAGAAATGAGTATGGTTAATGAGACTGATGACTTAAGTTTAGTTCTGATTGAGAGGCGATCTGTAAGTGGTAAGAGTTTGCCAGACACTATATCCCTGGAAAGTGTGCTGGGTACTATATCCCTAGGTAATATGAGGTCTGTGGCTGAGTATTCTGCTTGCATCCTTTCAGAATCATAAGAGTGTGCCGGACACTACGTGTCGGTCACGATATCCTTGTGGGTACCCATTTATATTCATGACCGAAAGGCAATAATCCCATGGGAATGTGTCAAATTGATAGTTCAACCGATAATGTGATATCACATCCAATAGGACAGGCATTTATCATGTGCATTTTCTATACGGTTGCTTGCTTTGTTTACTTGCCTATATTGCCTAAGTGTATAACATGCTTACTTGCTTCCTGATTTACTTGCTATATATGAATATTATTTGTGTATTACTTGTTTGCATATATCTGTGTATTCTACTGGGATCTAGGAGGCTCGGTAGGCGGTGGCGATGGGATTGCATGGAGGTTAGGCTGGCGAAGGCTGTGGGACAGCGGTGTTAATGCTAGTTTTGAAATTTCCTAAGATAGATGACCCATTTAAGGACTTTATTAAATTGTTTTATAAGCTTGAATCTTATGCTTGATGTGAAGTTCTAGGATTGCCTTTGGCTTCTTGGAACCTTATATCTTGTATTACTGGGCACTGTTACCATACTGAGAACCGGAGGTTCTCATACCATATTTTGTTGTTGTTTTTTAGATACCGGTCGTAACCCATCTCGATGAGTTGCGAGATGGTGACGGAGCAGAGGATCTTTTATCATCTCTTGTATTTTGGTTTTTTTGTTGTAGTACTCTCTCTTTTGTATCTTAGACCTTGCTGCCTTAGAGGCTTATTTGAGAGACAAATGTTGCTGTTTAACTTTTCAAAAACTCTATATTGTCTGTATATCACTAGTCGGCCTAAACTTCGTGGGCTACAGCTAGAGTTCTTTTGACTATCATACTTACATATATCTATCTTGATTATTATTGTATTATGTTGTATCTTGTGCCTTTACACTTATAGTTGATTGTGAATGCTTCGCGCTTTTGTATCTCTGTTTTGAGCTTTATTTCTTCATCGTACTTCTAGTATTATTATTTCTTTCTATATATATCGTAGGGGCTTTAGAACTGTCGTGGCACTTTTTTATCTTTTTCTTTAAGGCATGAGGTAAGGTTTAGAATAATAGGGTGTTACACCTGACGACCTTGCGTATCACCTTCCTCGATAACTCGTTCACCCTCTGTTTCTCCCTCTGCTTGACACTGCATATTAATGTATTGATTATATAAAGATATAAATGATAAAAATACTCAGTAAATAAATAGTTGTTATAAAGAAAGAAATTGAGCATACCCACGGCGATGATGCCTTTACCTCCGGAGTTGAGGTTGCCTGTTGACTTTCCACATGAGACTCTTCATGCTCCTTCTGAACTTCAATGTTCTCTATCTGAGTAGGAACAATGATAATTGAAAATAGTTTGATAGGAAATATTAATCTGAAATAGGAAAAACTATATAAAGAAATAACATAGGTAATTGGAAATAGTTTAAAAGGAAAGCGCCTCAGATTTCAAACGAGCTCCTTTTGAGTCCCATGAGGCAATCGAGCTTTCACTACAAGAAAAATGCTGAGAACCATCTGATTTATCGTCAGATGTAGTGTTGGACATTATCGACGAGTTTTTCATCGGATTTACCGTCGGAGTTGATAATAAAATCGTCACCCTAAAATATTACCGTCGCTCTTAATATCCTCCATCATCTTCTTAAGCTGCAGATCAATATGAAGGTAATGAGGCAGACGAGTATCGAGTCACTCTGGCTGAAAGAGTGGCTCTCCATCGAGGAGTTGGCGATGCGCTACATGCGGATGATGGGATAGCACATAATTGCCACAAATGACAGTGGTAATAGATCCACCAACTGTTCTTTGATGGGCATATACCCCTGATGGTTTCGTAAGGTAAGGCTTCCACACAACCTAATGTTAAAACATCAATTAATTTTAAAAAAGATAACATATAAAATAAAATAAAATTTTCAAAATAAAATAAATAAGCTTTTTACAGCATTAATAGTCACCATATGAAATTCATCATGCAGCTTAGTCAGCATATCTTTCAAACATGAGGAGACTCCACTCGAGATTTCATGTTGTAGATTATCTTATTCGTCAAAACTGATTAACAATTCCACATAAGTCGAAAGCCCTTATGTGCTATAGGATGAACATCTTTGTAGCATAAATGCATAATGGAAGGTAGACGGGAGAAAATAAATGCCGACAATAAAATTAGGATTGAGAGAAAATCTTAAGATAGAATAAATTATCAATGTTTGAATAATATTTATATACCTGCAAAGCGATGACGCAACCTTGAACGTTGGTGGATCCACTACCATCTCTTTTTATTTTGAGAAGACTCGTGTGCAGGTTAACCTAGGCAACTGCCCCCAAGACAAAGTCCTTAACGTCATCTACATTCTCAACCAATTATAGGAATTTAGATGAGATTATGTTAGCTGATGCATCTTGTACTATCATGGATCCAATGGCCAACATGGCAACCGCCTGACACTTCTGAAGTAATATTTCTTCATTGAGCAGATATGGGTCATTATCAATCGGAGCACTTGCAAATTCTGATAGCCGGTTTAGATTAATAACATTTTTTTGTTTAGGGCGATCTACCAATGGGACACCAACCAATTCCATGCATTGCGTGTAATCGTATAATTTTTTATCCTTAATGAAGACTGATTTACCATCATTACCCCGTCAACATAAGAACATCTTCAAGACCAAAGCATTAATCAATGACGTAACCAGAGTGACTTTAGAATAGTCATGATAAAATATAAACTCAAAACTGGAACCTATCAACTGCTGCTTCACCTGTTGATGCAAATTGGTTTGGTAAAAATATACTTTTTCTTGGTTTGTTAAATTGGGAATATCTGAAAATTAAAAGAGTAAAACTTACGATTAAATGAGCAATTGATCAAAATAAAAGTAACTAAAAGAGCAATTAAAAACTTGTCAAAGTATAATGACGTCAACTGGCTCTTATTATTGCCTTATTCTCCTTTCATACACTCTTCCAAACTTGCCTATCCTATCAATTGCATATTTGAGTCAGAAATTATCCGAAAGGGACAAGCTGAAATCAGTATATAAAAGGGAATTAATTGCAATAGGGATGGCAGTGCAGAAATGAAGACATTACCTGCTAGTGGGAAAATTTATTGTGCTGGCTGATCAAAAGAGCTTGAAACTTTTTATTAATCAAAGGATTATGGGAGAAGGACAGCAAAAGTGGATGGCAAATACTCCCATGAAGACTCTTAAAACGTCTTTTTTTAAAGACGCTTACATGTCACATTATTATTGGACTATTAATGAATTCTTTATTTTTAAATTTCTTAATAAACCATAATAAAATAAGTTTTAGAACACTCTATATAACTATATAATAAAAGATGAGTTTTTCACTACAAGAAAAATGTTGAGTACCGTCAGAAATAATCGGACGGTATAAACCTCGCCAGTAGATATTTTTCCGTCGGATTTACTTTGTCCGACGGTAGTTAGCGTTGGACTTTCTGGTGGATCACCTGGTCAGAAAACCAATTGGTTACCGGTGAATTTTTTCGATGATAATATTGGCGCCAAAAATATGTTGTTCCGCGCCATATTACCGGATAATGCCATTTTTTTAAAATTTGAAATAAATTGTCAATTTTAATTTTAAATTTATTTTTCTTTACATATTAGTGGTCAATTCATAAATAATACAATGTGCAAATAAATATATGAAACAATAAAACAAAAACCTAATATCTACAGATCCAGGTAGTTGTTGTCGCCAGTCCCGTGGCCCTGAGTTGGCGGGGCAGAAGGTGGTGACGATGTTCGTGTGCCACCAGTGCTACCGCTGCCAACCTGCAGCTGGATCGCTGCCACCAATAGCGGTGCTGCCACCAGCAAAGTCGATGTCAACGACACGCATATGGGCCTGGTACACCTCTATCTGAGCCTCCATACACTGAATCCGCTCCAGTGACTCCCTAAACTCCAGCCTGAACTCATTCGTAGACGTCATGCGAATGAGGATCTCTTGATACCTCTCCCGATAATCATTAAGCTCCTGAGCGTGCTAGTGACGGCTGCGCTGAAGCTCTTACACTTGGAGCTTCAAATCCACGCCTTCCTCGAGCTGGACGGCTCGACTGGTGGTGGGGCCTGATGATGGCCTCAACGTCGAGGTGTGGAAGCTACTGGCGAAGAAAGACTCCATCTCGTATACGTGGTTCTTGTACGGGACTGAGGTGGTCTCGTGCCAAACCGCATTGGGGTCGACGACTGAGGCCACAGATCCATCGACGGCGTCCTTTCCACTTTGCTAGGACTATAGAGACTGCTGAGTCACGGTCTCTAGTCTCTGTGTGTAGGACTTCTGTGCAATTAACACAAGTTACTGTGATTAGTAAGACAAAAATACAGTTAATCTCTAATAATTTCATGGCAAAAGATAATCAGATGTATGTTTACTCACACAATGGTCCCGAGACCGCTGATCAACAAATCTCGCTTTGTTCTCCTTCAGCGTGTGGGTGTACTTGAACGTCTCCACCAATGTGGCCTCGCGGTCCAACGATTTTGACTACACAAGTTGCATTGAAATACAAAATTATTAGAATGCATAGTAATGATATGCAAAATAGATAACATAACGAAGTTATTAACAATATTAAAGGAACTACATACCAGCCTGACCTTCATCTTCATGAAGGTCACCAAGCCGCCGATGTACTTGGATGACCTGGCTGATGCTCTGTTAGCTCGGTTGGTGAGACGCCGATGTCTGAACCCCGCATCAGTCTCCCAATGAGCCAACATGCCCTTTTTTTACCTCTGACCATGATGAACATCATCCAACATCATCCAACATCTAGTGGAGCCACCGACCCATCTTATGATTGAATATCTTTTGGATGGTCAGGTCGTGCTTAGCATCCCAAATGAAGTGCAACAGCGTCAAAGAAGCTTTAAATTTAGTTAAGCAATATAAAGGATATAAACTAGCTAAAAATATTTAAAACAGAAACAATAAAAGTAATTACCGCCCATTTCTCAAACCAGCACTGCCTGGTCTCAGCGTGGATCTTCGTGTAGCTGGGCCAGGACTAGTAGTACATTAGCTTGATGATATTCATAATCTCTTGAGTACACGCGTTCGGGTTCGGCAAAAACTTAACAACAACCCACAAATAAGAATCAACGCTAATCCTTAAATCTAGAAAATAGGAATCAGGAATCATAATCATTAAAACTAGAAAATAATAACCAACAATCCAAATCAACCTAAATCCACTAAATAGGAATAAAGTTTCAGAAACTTTTAGCAATAACAGGAATCATAATTATGAAAACTAGAAAACAATAACCAGCAATCTACATCATCCTAAATCCACTAAACAGGAATCAGGTTTCAAGAACTTTTAGCATTAACAGAAATCATAATCATTAAAACTAGAAAACAATAACCAGCAATCCACATCAACCTAAATCCACTAAACATGAATAAGGTTTCAAGAACTTTCAGCTTTAACAGGAATCATAATCATTAAAACTAGATAACAATTACCAGTAATCTACATCAACCTAAATTCACTAAATAGGAATCAGGTTTAAGAAACTTTCAGCATTAACAGGAATAATAATCATTAAAATTTGATAACAATAACCAGCATCCCAAATCAACCTAAATCCACTAAACAGGAATCAATTTTCAAGAACTTTTAGCAATAATAGGAATCATAATCATTGAAACTAGAAAATAATAACCAGCATTTCAAATCAACCTAAATCCACTAAACAGGAACTAAATTTCAGAAACTTTTAGCAATAACAGGAATCATAATCATTGAAACTAGAAAACAATAACTAGCATTCCAAATCAACTTAAATCCACTAAACAGAAATTAATTTTCAAGAACTTTCAGCAATAACAGGAATTATAATCATTGAAACTTAAAAACAATAACCAACAATTCACACTTAAATAAACTAAACTAGAAACAATTCAGGTACTTTCAAAGATAACCATAAACAGGAAATACATGAGCATTTGAATGTGATACTTACCTCGTGCCACCATCAGGCCAAATGCGCAATCATACGATGGGAGGTGGTGGAGGGGCATTAGTTGCTGCTTCACTTTCGTGACTGGACTTCGGGGCTGTGGCATCCGTTGTTGGAGTCGGCATCGCCGTGGATGCGGGCTACTGAGTGGTAGGAGGCAGCGGCGTCGTGGATGACGACACATAGTTGGGGTTAGGGACCATGATGAACGGCTGGTCCACTAAACCTGGAACCTGTGGCGTGACCGGGGTGGTCAGAGTAGAGGGAGAGGATCCAAAAGTCCTAGGGGTACCGGAAGAAACCATCCCTCTACCTCGACTATGGCTATGACCACGACCAGCAGCCTGATCTGTAGCACCTCTTCTTGTTGTCATGTCTGCATATATCAAAACTAGCAACAATGTTTAGACAATTTCAAACAACTCTAGCAACAATATTCAACAATTCAGTTCAATAACCGAAACACTTTTCATAGTTGAAATTGAAAGTTCAAATTCAAATTCAAAATAAGAAAAACCAATTCAACAATCAACAAAACCTCAGCATATTCATAAACTCAAATTCAACCATCTTTAAACACGTATAAAAATGCAGTCTCTATACTCATCATATACATCATCTAACTAGGTTTCCATAGAAAAAAGGAAAAATTAATTAAATCGAAAACAAAGATTTTCACTCTAAAAACAAAATCTGTTAGGATAATGTTTCATTCAATATATAGTTTACATACATGTGGATATGATCTATTAAAAGAAAAACAGTTGGATATAAACAATCAGACATAAACACCCATCTCCACTTTTATCAAACAGAAAAAAAGGTTAAACTAGTTTTCTTTTTCAAATATGCATCCTTAATAAGCAACATATGCTTCAATATAACTTAATTTCTCAATCATTTTTGGATATGTTAAAATGGATAGCTTGACAATTTTTTCAATTTCCAACAAAATATTTTGGCCTAATATAGAGATTTCAATTAACTCGATATAGATATTTTAATAAACAAAACAAAGTATAATCTAATCGAATTTCAACATGCATCAACATTAAGTAGAGAAGCTTCTATTTTTAATATTTACATTTGAATCTGTTACCTGTTGTTGCAGAAGCAGAATCAATTTGAGAAGGTGGATGACTCACAGTAGTGTGCAGGTAGCACAATCGCGGAGGCACGAACGACCTTCCACAAGCAGCAAAAACCACCCACAGAGACGGCGGAGCGAGGCGCGGAGAGACGCGAGCAGGAAGCAAAGTCGAGTAGAGACGTAAGGAGGGAGAGAGGCCAAGCTGGCAGTGGCGGTGGTGGCTCTGTGGTGCGACACAGCGGTTCGGAGAACGGAGAAGGTTAACAGTGAAGTGGCAAGGAGAGAAGAGGGAGAAAAAGAAGAATGAAGGGGCCTCGGTGGTGGGTGGGCTGACGGCGATGGAGAGGGGGTTGTGATGGTGGTAGTGTCGACGGCGGCAGATGGTGGTTTTGGGGAGAGGGAAGGAAATGGTTTAGTGAGAGAGGGAGTGAATCTTGAATGACGGAGAAGAGGGTTCGCGATTTGAATTTACGTCCCAGTTACCATTGGATTTACCGTAAAAAAAATCTGACGGAAAACCATTGCGGGTCACCAAAACGTATCGTTTCACTAATTGGCTTTACCGTCGGAAAAATTTGATGATAAATCCAACGGTAAAGAATGCGTCATTTTATTTTTGTTTTCCTCCAAATATTACTGACAGATTTACCGTAGGAAACCAAAATCCGCCGGTAATTACTTAATCTTACGAACGCCGTTACCGTCGGTAAATCCGACAGTAAATCCGCCACTACTCTGCAACGCTAAATCCAACGGTACTCAACGTTTTTCTTATAGTGTTTGGTGTTCAAAATTTCTTTCAATAATACATTCTTAATTAACTCCTCCACTTAACGTCAGTTCTTCAATTTTAAAAAACTCACACCAGTTTCTCTCATCTCATATTCATATTCATATTCATGTTATTAGAACAACTTCACACTTATCCCACTTTGACGTAACTTCCACCAATTGTCTCTCACTACTTTCCTGCCCATTTCTCTCATCTTATATTCATGTTATTAGTGCAGCTCCATACTTTAACCTTAATATTTTGCCTAAGAACTCTATCTAAATTAATTCTACAACAAAACAAATACTATAGATTACTCCTACAATATGATAAACTATAAGTAATAAGTTTTTCGTTACATCCATATTATTATTATTATTATTATTATTATTATTATTATTATTATTATTATTATGTGCTCTTAGTAGCTATGATTTATATAAGAAATCACTTTATTTTCGGTGAAATTTAAAATACATTTATCTCATGCCAACAATATATTACTTTTTAAATATTCAGATATTCACAGTAGTGGAGTTGATCTATATGGTGATAATAGCATTGGTAGTTATAAATTATAATTTTTTTTAAACTTTATTTCATACTTAGTGAATCTTTAATTATTTCTAATATAATATGTTACATATATCTATAATATAATGCATTATGATTGATAATTATTCACTTAATAAATTTATATTGTTAATTTATTGTTTGAATTATTTTTATTATTATTATTCTATTTTAATGTACTCTAAGTTTTTATCATGTATTTATAATTTTGATGATAATCATCCTTAAAAGAAATATTAATTTTATTTCTTAAATTTTTTGGCCCTAACAATGTTAAATAATTTATATTAAAAAATTTAGATAATTCAAAAAATATTATTAAAATAAACGTATTAAAATACATTAAACAAAATTATTAATTCAATATTTATTAATGGATAACTATCAGAAGAAAAAAATTACTGCATAAATAATAAAAAATGAATTGATAATATACAGGCTAATTTAGATAACTAAAATAAAAAAAATAAATAACAAAAAAAAAAAGATATAAAATTCTACTTTTTGTTATATGGTACAAAAATAATATAATAATATAATAAACTATAATATTCTGAACAAAAGAATATGAAACTTAATATTACATTTTCAAGAATTCTCTATTTTTTTATTTTAATTTTGTTAAAAAATACTAATATCATTTAACTTTAATATTTAATTTTTAAAATAAATAAAAAAATGTGATCTTTTATGCATGACATAATTTAAAAAATATTTATTATAAAAAAAGTTAAAAATATTCTGAAAAGACAGAGATAGAGAGGGTGAGGGGGGAGAGAGAGAGAGTTGAAAATTTTTAACAAATAAAAAAGAATCACCACCGTCAACCTATTAAATTTGAGTTATATCAAGTGAGGGTTAACAAGCCAACAAGCTATAGCTCAAATGACCTATGTCCAATTTGGGTAAACATCTTAATTAATCTCCTTTTGAAAAAATAGTTTAAACAATAAATGCTTATATTAAAAGTAACTTATAAATAAGATATTTTATATTTGGTTTTTTAACTTTAAAAGTGCTTATTTTAAGAAAAGAGTCATAAAAAGTCTTATATTATGAGTCATTTTTTTTTAACTTCTTCATAAGTACTAAAATAATTTTTTAGAAAGTTGCAATTTAGTTTTGAAAATTGTATCAGAATATTAATAGTATACCTTTTCATAAGTTAAAAAAAAAATAGTAACTTATGAATTTATCCAAACGGGCCCATAATCTCCTCATACTCACCTAGAAGTCGCGGGTTCGAGCCTCACTCCTAACTTTGAAAAAACAAAAGTGAAGATTAAAAAACAAATTAGAACTATGAATTCAAAAGTTTTTTTTATCTGAAAATCGGACCGAATCGACCAGTTGAACCGATTCAACCAAAAATTGACGATAAGAACAGTCCGATTTAATGTTTAAAACCACAAAAAGAACCGCTGAACCGGTCGATTGGATTGGATCAGAAACCGGCCAATAAAAAAAGGAAACCCCACGCGTGCCCCTCCCCCAACCGGCCAAACCCAACACCCCCCCCCCCCCCTTCCTTCGTGAGTGTGTCACTCGGCAGTCGGCACTCAGCAGCAAAGAAACTTTCTTCAAAGTTCAAAAAGCCAACCCAAAACCCTAGGGCTAGCTTCTTCAACGGTTCCGCTGCCGCCGTCCGTGGTTGTCGGCGCCTCCGCGGCTTCCTCCTTCCCCCGTCCCAAACCCAGACCCTCTGTTCTAACTCGGCACATCGTCCATCCTCCCGTGGCGTGTTGGTTGCTGCTCGAGCACTCACTGTACCATCGGTTCCCTGTTCTGGTCGTCCGTGCTTGTCTCTGCTCGATTCTGCCTCTCAGTCTCACTCGAGTCTCGTCTCAGTCACACTTCTGGCACCTGGCATCTCGTGGTTCGTCTGTCTCATCGCTGGCGGCAGAAGCAACTCGTGGGGTTGTCTCTTGCTTCGTCGCCTTCAGTGGGGTGGTCGTCGACTCGCCGTCGACGGTTGGTGAGTTCCTGCACCATTGCTTCCCTATTCTCTCTTTTCCAGATTACCCTTCTCCCTGTATTTTTGCATGTTGCTGAATTGCTAATCAATAAATTTGCCTTGCTACTGGTCTAAATGTTGCTGTAAATCGTGACTGAACTAGGATTTGTTAAATTTGTTGCTGTAACTTGAATTTGTTGCTTCCCAGTCGCAGAATCAGAACAAAATGCTCAGTGAGTGCTTCGTTGATTGGCTTTGCTCACTGATTGTATTTGATGATAAAATTTAAATTGATATCACTATTACTGCTTTGCTGCCTGTTTCTGTAGTTAAATTTTATTAAAGTTTCTTGAATTTGCACCGCCTATGTTACTGATTCACTGTTCCTTCAGTGCTTTTTTTTGTTGTTAATCATTGTGATGAGCTTTGTTAAAATTGGATTGAAAACTGTTGATCTTTCTTCAATTTTCATTGTTCTAACTTCTGTTCTTATTAAAAAATTTGCAATTCGTGATCTTTTGATTTATTATATGCTTTATGTTTTTATTGTTCTGTTCTTACGAAGAAAAAATTTGTAATGAGTGATTGTATGATTCATGTTTTGATTGTTCTGTTATATAAAAAAATTCTGTTTTCATTGTTTGGTTGCACTGTCCCTGCTCTTGATCTCCACCAACTCGTTGCCCCTCCTCCGTGTTGGATGCTCTGTTGTGTGTTTGTTGTGCAACACTATCATTTTTTTTTGTTTTACTTGTGACTCAGCTACATTAAGGCAACATTCTCTATCTTTAACTTGTGCAGTGTGATTCAATCCAACTATTTTTAATTGAAGTATAGTTATGTTAATTGTCAACAAATTTGCAGCAAGTTTTTGTATATTTTGATGATTAATTACATTTAGTTGGTAATATTTTATGTAGAGTTTTAAATTTGAAAGATATTTTAGGATGTTTATTTATAATTTATTTATTATTTTATTATGGAATGGTTTTTTCGGTTGACCACGGTTAGACCGGTTGGACTAATAAACCAGTATAACAGTGATTAGAGCGGTTCGGTGATTGGTCCGGTTTTCAGAACCTTGGATGAGACAATGACAGGTATGTGCATAGAGAATAATAGTAAGAAAATAATAGTGTGTGATACAATGAGATATAATAAAAATATAAATTAATAATTTTGAAAAGGTAATAAAAATTAAAGATAATTTAATAAATTGAATATAAAATTAAAAAATAAAATATTTTTTATTTATTAGAATTATGCATGAAGATAAAGAATGCTTTGAATATAAATTTTTATCTTTGATTCAAATTAAATATTGTTAAAAAAATAAATAAATAAACTTATGTAATATTTATAAATAATTACTTTATAAATTTTTATCTTGATTTTGTTACACAAAATAACGACGTCGTTTGGCAAGGCTAACTCACACTCCTCCCTCGATGTCACTAGACTAAACCTCGAGCTCTCTCATCCCTGTCACTGCTGTCGCACCCAAACTCCCCTCCCTCTCTCGGCTCCAGTCTCTCTCACGGTCTCCGGCGTCGCCATCAAGCTCGTCGTTGCTCTCTCGGATCTGGTCTCTCTCTCTCTCACGGTCTCGCGCGGCTTTCCTGCTCTCATCATCGCCGGTGGCAGAAGCAGCAGGTCCCGGCGCTTGCTCCTCGCTGTCAGCAACCCTCGCCGTGAGGCGTGAGCTTCCTCCCCGCCGTCAGCTTCTTTCGCGCAGCCAGAAGCTGGTCCCGATTTGGGGAGTTCCAACAAATTCCCCTGTTCTTCCCTTTTCTGTTTTGTTATTGTCTTTGATGTTGTTGCTGAAAATATCAACATGAATTTGTTATTGATTATGAACCTTGAATAATTTGTTGATGAAAATTTACTGAGCTAGTTTTTTAATTGCTGAAAAATCATTGAGATGAATTTGTTATTGGTTTGAATTTTGAAGTTGTTGCTGTTCTACTCAAGTAATTACTTAGCTAAGTCTTTTTGTTGCTGAAAATCATCACTGAGTTGAATTTCTTAGTGATTGAACCTTGAATTTGTTACTTCACTGAACCTTAAATAATTTGTTGATGAAAATTCACTGAGCTAGTTTTTTTTGTTGCTGAAAAATCATTAAGATGAATTTGTTATTGATAACATTCACTGAATTTTGTATTTGTTGCTGGTCTACTCAAATAATTACTTATTGATAACATTTGAGTTGAATTTCTTAGTGATTGTACCTTGAATTTGTTATAACAAGGACAATATCCGAAGTTCAACGGCATGCAGTAGCATTACCTAGTATAGTGTGATGAAGAGTATAGTTTGAGATGTTATTTAAATTTTTGGATTTCAATTAGTATTGCATTGAGGTTGATAGAAAATTTCTATTATTAAAAACATGCATTGTTGGAATGCTTGTTCCATTGATGATTATTTATTTGCATCTTTGTTTCATGTTATATATTTCATCAGTCGTGTAATGTGTCTGACAGGCAGATTTTGATCTATGTTCCAACTGCTTTAGTAATAGAAAGTTTGTTACAATCCTATCCATTGGTTGTCTTTTTAGAATTCTTAATTTAGTTTCCAATTCAAATCTGTAGAATGAATGAATAATCCAGTCGTGTTTTTATCTTTTTGTTATTCACCTTTTTTGGGGGTGCCCCTTCCCACAAGGTTGATTTTGGAGGCAAAAATTGATTCTGAGTTGTACACTCTGTCAAAATCAGTTTTAGATGAAGTACCAAACATAAATTGATTTACTCGAAAAGATCAATTTTAAGTGAATCACTTCCAACTGAACTACAAAAGCAGAATTGAAACACTCTTTTTGTTCTAAGGACACCACATCTCCCATTTATTCAATTTTAATACCTGGCAATCACCTGGAAGTTGGAATTCTTTGCACATTCAGATTCGACTGGTTTTCCTTTGCAGGTAGGAGGGACACATGGTATAATTGTTGAGTTTACTGATCCTCACTAAAACACAAGGCGAAGTGCCACATAAAATTTATTCTATTCAACTAATAATTTAAATCTACACTTAATACTATACATACATGTGCATTGTGAAGATTTAACCCCCCCCCCTCCCTCTCTCTCTCTCTCTCTATATATATATATTATTTATAGTACTTTTTTGAGAATGAGAATTCATCGTTATGAAGTTAAATGATTTTTAGATTTGCTTACATTCAAGAAAAAAATTACATTTTTCACTCTCATTTATTAAGATTGTAATAATAAGTCTAAAATATTTTGAATATAAAATAATACAGATTAATTTTATAATTTCAGAATTTTATTCAATTGATATTTTATAAAAGCTCTTATAAATGATTGTAAAGTACTTTTGTCTAGTTATAACTGATCTTAAATCATGTAAAGGATATATAAAAAGTTAGCAAAAGCTTATAACAAAATCTATTTCACAGAGTCTCACTAAATTTGTTGGTTTTTTTCAGAGAAGGAAGCAACATTGTTCTATGATATTCCATTCCCATCTTTTCAAGAAACCCTTTTCTTCAGCCATTCACACACACACCCACTCAAACCTTCTAAAACTCTGCAACCTTTCCAATACTCTTTTTCAAACCAAGCAAGTTCACGCCGTTGCCCTCATCCATGGCTTCCTCCCATACAGCATCTCCCTCTGCGCCTCCCTTATCCTTCAATATGCCACCTTTGGAAATCTCCCTGCTTCTCTCCTTCTCTTCCAGCGAACCTCTCTGCATTCCCATAGCGCCTTCCTCTGGAACACTCTCATTCGTGCAAACTCCATTTCTAGAGTGTTTGATGGGTTTCACACTTACAACCGAATGATTTGTGCTGGAGTTAGGCCTGATGATCACACTTTTCCATTTGTCCTAAAGTGTTGTTCTGATTTCGAGCGGGTTGAAAAAGGTAAAGAGGTTCATGGTTTTGTCTTTAAACTTGGTTTTGATAATGATGTCTTTGTTGGGAATACCCTTTTGATGTTTTATGGTAATTGTGGATTTTTCGCTGATGCTAAGAAGGTGTTTGATGAAATGCCTGAAAGGGATAAGGTGTCTTGGAACACAGTTATTGGGTTATGTTCTATGAATGGGTTCTATAATAAGGCGCTCTGGTTTTTCAGAGAGATGGTTGCAGAGTCGTCGGGGTTTAAACCGGATTTGGTCACCGTTATTAGTGTGTTGCCTATTTGTGCGGAGACTGAGGACGAGGTGATGGCGAGACTAGTGCATTGTTATGCTTTGAAAGTTGGTTTGGTGGGTTGTCATGTGAAGATTGGGAATGCTTTGGTTGATGCTTATGGGAAATGCGGGAATGAGAAAGCCTCCAAACGTGTTTTTTATGAAATGGATAAGAGAAATATAATTTCTTGGAATGCTGTTATGACAAGTTTTTCTTATAGAGGGCTCTACAAAGACGCTTTTAATGTATTTAGGTTGATGATTGATGCAGGAATGTTACCAAATTCTGTGACGGTTTCTAGCATGTTGCCTGTGTTAACAGCATTAGGACTTTTTAAGTTGGGAAGGGAAGTCCATGGGTTAAGTTTAAAGGTTGGTATGGAGGATATTTTTATTGCTAACTCATTGATAGATATGTATGCAAAATCAGGATATTCCGGTGTAGCATCGGCTGTATTCAACAAAATGATAGATAGAAATATTGTATCTTGGAATGCCATGGTTGCAAATCTTGCTCAAAACAGACTTGAATTTGCAGCCATAGAGTTAGTGAGGCGAATGCAAGCTAATGGAGAAATTCCGAACACGGTCACCTTCACAAATGTTCTTTCAGCCTGTGGAAGATTAGGTTTCTTGCATGTTGGAAAAGAGATTCATGCCAAAATAATTCGGATGAGATGGTTTTCTGATTTGTTTGTATCTAATGCTCTTACAGATATGTACTCAAAATGCGGACACTTACACCTTGCTCGAAATATCTTTAATATTGCTATCAAGGATGAAGTTTCATACAATATGTTGATTATGGGATATTCCCAAACAAGTGACTGCTTAGAGTCCTTGAATTTATTCTCAGAAATGATACTCTCTGGCATGGTACCTGATATTGTTTCATTCATGGGTGCCATATCTGCTTGTGCAAATCTGGCTTCCATGAAGCAAGGGAAAGAGATCCATGGTCTGCTGGTGAGACAGCATTTTTACAGACATCTTTTTGTGGCAAATTCACTCTTGGATCTGTATACCAAATGTGGACGAATAGATCTTGCTAGCAAGGTATTTGACTGTATCGAATACAAGGATACAACCTCTTGGAATACTATGATTTTAGGCTATGGTATGCTGGGTGAGCTTGACACTGCAATCAACCTCTGAGGCAATGAAGGAAGATGGTGTGGATTACGATTCAGTGTCCTTTATCGCGGTTTTGTCAGCTTGCAGTCATGGGGGGTTAATTGAAGAAGGGATGAAGTACTTTATAATGATGCAGGATCTTAATATTGAACCAACACAAATGCACTATGCTTGTATGGTTGATCTTTTTGGAAGAGCTGGGCTAATGGAAGAAGCTGCAAACCTTATTAGAGGCCTTTCCATAGAAGCAGATGCTAATATTTGGGGTGCGATGCTCGGCGCATGTCGGATACATGGAGATGTAGAATTGGGCTGCTGGGCTGCTGAGCATCTGTTTGAGTTGAAGCCTCAGCACTGTGGCTACTATATTCTGCTTTCAAATATGTATGCAGAAGCTGGAAGATGGGATGAGGCAAACAAAGTTAGGGAATTGATGAAATCAAGGGGAGCTAAAAAAAATCCAGGTTACAGTTGGGTTCAAATTGAAAATCAAGTGCATGCATTTCTAGTTGGTGAGAAAATAAAGAGCTTGGATAATGGCTTCTTGCTATCAGAATGTTGTTAAAAAGTAAATCTTGTTATGAATGAGGAGCCACTAAATATTTGTTTTGTGAAAAAGAGAAATACAGTTAAGACATTGTTTTATTTTTGTTATGGAAATTATATTAATTTATTTTTCTAAGAACATCCATAATTTAATTATTATGATTAAAATACAGAATAAATATTAATATTAAATTTCATGCTTGAGGATATACAGTGAAATTATTCAGTCATTAAAATAGCCTTTATAATTTTCAGCTAAATATAGTTGTATGGTATGAAAAAATTTATCAAACCACATAAGGAGATAATACCTCGTATAAAACCAGCAATAGATTTCAATTGATGAGCAGTAAGTATAAGAAGAATAAAAAGAAACATAACTGTTGGGAATAAGGAGTATGACCACAATTTAATTAATTATATATTAAATAATTTGTTATTGTTATTATATTAAAATATTAATATAATAAGGTCATTGATTAAATTTAGAGATTTATCATTGTGATAGTGATCATAATATTGAGAGATAAATCTTTTATAATTTAATTTAAATTGTTCTTGGTCATAGAATTATTAAAAAGGACATTAATAATCCGAAAAGATCAATATATATATATATATAGGTTTATTGGATGAAGATTAATAGATCTTATTTATTAAATTATATATATAGATAGTGCATATAGAGATATGACCATTGAACTGACTCACTTTGAGAATTCCTAATGGTTATAATTATCGTATATTTATCAATAGGATATTCTCAAGATGAACATGGTAATAGAGTTTCCTTTGACCTGTGAATGTCATATTAACAATGTATTTATTATACTTTGATTCCGGACACCTAATATCCTAAGGTGCTAGTTGAATGGATATTGGGTATGATTTAAATATTTGTAAAATTAATGATTCGTCAATAAGGAATCCGTCAACTCTCGGTAAAGAGTTTAAGCTCTATGATTATAATGACTGTGATGAATAAAACCTTGGCCAAGGGGATCGAATGAATGAAGAAATGAGTTTCTTAGGTCATTCACAGTTCATTATAATAATGGTAACAAGTTAGACTTTGACAATTAAACCATACTCTAAGAGTTAACCAAGAGCTGGAAAGATGGAAGGAATTATACTTTGTTCTTCTGAGGTTCTTAGTAAAAATATTATTACTTCATACTATCGGGTCGTCAAGGAGCGTTGCTAGACGTCAACCTTGATTAGTAAATTTAGTACGACTAATTTACTACCCGCTTAGTATTGAACCTATGGGGTCACACACTAACGAGTTCTAATCCTTGGTAAATAATCATTTAATTATTATTTTGATTAGATCAAATAAATAATTATATTAATTCAAATAGAATATTATTATATTCTTTGCTAACACCATGAATATTATAATATGATAATTGAGAATATTAAATAATTAATTATTTATTCTATGATGAGTTTTAAATATGGATAAGATCCTAACTGATTCTGTTTCAAATTAAGTTGTAATTTGATTTACAAATCAGTCACCAATCTCATACTATATATGTGTATATGATAAAAGAAAAATATACAAGTTTTTTTCTTTTACCTCCACATACACAAATATTCTAATTCTTAGTGAAGAATTACTGGTGCAAGGAGTTGCAAGAAATTTTTCAGTTAAATCCATTGGTCAAGGAGTTGACAACAAGGATCAGTCTTGGTATGGATACACATAGTACCTTCGAACTATCGAAGGAAAAAGTTTTCATTTACTAGGGTACTCAGGTATTGGCATCTAACATATCTTATTTCAATAAAGTTTTAACCACAAAAATAGATCAATAGAATTACTTTATTACTTCCGCTGCGTGTTATGAACACTTGTAATTCTTTAGTGGTATCAAAGCTTTGGCTTTTTTGTGTTTAAATTTTTATTCCTATTTTCTTAAAGTCTGTGAATTAATAGGATTAATTCAAATTATTTTTTAAGCATGTGATGTATTTATTTCCATTGAGATGATTTTCTAATAAATTAATAGTTAATTTATTTTAATTATTTAATTGTGATTAAATTATCATTTTTTTAATATAAAAGTTATATTTATAATCAAATATTTTGTTTGATTTTATTTATTTATTAATTTTATTGTGATTTTGAACACAATAAAAAGAATAAGATGCAAAATATCTTTTATTTATTTCTTATATATATAAATGTATATATAAAGATCAAATTTGATTTGATAATTTTTTAAGGCTAAACGTTAGTACATGAAAAATCAAATTTTGATTTGATTAATGTGTTTTGAACACTATAATTTTAGAAATTAGTTTTTCTAATGTTCTTTATTATAAAGAGCGGCCTGATAACCAGGAGTTTTATTTTCAAGATAATAATCAGTATATACATTTGATGTATTAGGAATTTAATTTTATATTTTTACCTAGACAACTTGAGAGTATAAAATTTAATCCATGAGTACTGATAAAAAAAATCTCTAACAATAGAGATAAATTCCAAAAGTTAGGAGATTGTCAAAAATAAATTTATTTCTTGTTTACAATAAGCAACCTGACAACCAGGAGACTTGTACTCAAAGATAGAATTTATTTATGCATATGATGATGTATAAGAAGAATTAATTTTATGCTTGAACCTAGACTATCTAGGAGTATAAAATATAATTCAGTTAAATAATTGTTTGACAACCGGATAATTATTTGGGATTATAATTGTATGAGATATAATTTAATCATGTTTATTTGGAATAGATATGAGTAACAACTTGACAACCAAGGTACTCATTCACAATTCTAAATAATTTTGTCAGAAATATAAATTTCTTGATTTACTTTCATATTTTAAATTTTTAAATATGTCAATCTTTCATATGCATACTTAAAAGTAAAAAATTGGCTACAAATTGAGAATTGTTCTCATGTATGAAAGGGTTATTATAGACATAATAATCCTATTGAAATAATATTGTCCAATAAAATTTGTGATGGAATAGTCCGTACTTATGAAGTATTTGAAATATTGCTTTACTGGATGGGTTGTTTTGACAACTATATCTATAAATTCAAAATTCAAAAACATTTTTTCACTATTTATTACTGAACATCTTGAGAAGATGTAGTGCCCAGAGTACGATAGTATGACTATCAAAAATTTTGTTTAAATTAGTGGGAGTATTGGGCGATATATTTTGAATTAAACAACTTTAGAAGTTGGAATGCCATTAGGCAAATGGTTGTAGCGAGAATTGTTCTTGCAAGCATTTTTGGAGATTTAGTTTGTTACAAACAATTTATAATTGGCCTTAAATGATTAAGGTTTGTGGTCTTTCTGAAAAAGCTCAACATGAGTATTGAGAATGCTAATCAAAATTGCTCTTAAAGGTTGGTTTGACCAATATTAAAGATATTGAGTATTTTTATTCTAAGAGTTTAAAGTAAAATCTCTAATATCTAATTGATATTTTATTGAATAGAGAATGAAATTTTCTTAATGCACAAATACTAGTACTCTATGTACTCCATCATGTTTAAAGAAACATGAAATTTGATTTAGTTGAGGATCACTGTTTGTTAAATATTTGGACTATGTTTTAGAAATGTTGCTAAATTAATAAATTTATCACTAAATCAATTTTTTTTATCCATATGAGATATGGAAAAGGTATAAGGTGAAACTCAAGAACATTAGAGTTTGGAGATGTCTTATATGTGTTAAGAGATTGCACAACAATAGAATTGATATTAGGTCCGATAAATGAGATTTATTGGTTACCCTAAAGAAATAATGAGATTATTTTTATCACTTTTCTTATGATAAAGTGTCTGTGATAAGATGTTAAACTCTTTTTTAGAAAAGGGATTCCATCTTAAAGAAAGAGTGGGAGTACAATTACTTTTATTAGAATTGTATACCACTCAATAGAGGATATACTTTCTCAAAGTATAAAAGGTTTAATCGTCAAACTAACTTTTCGAAAAAGTAGCCTATTTGTATAATGATACAATTCTATACAGATAGATCTAATGGTTAATTAGATTTTTATAATCATGTTCAATAATAAGGATTGTCCTTAAAATAAAATTACGCACTATTGAAGTGGGAGATTTCATGTTTTGAAAAAATGTGATATTTATTATATATTAGGCATATTTTGCAAAAAAAGTCAAGCACATATGCTCAAGAGTTAAGGTATTTAAGGTCAAAAGAGTTTTGATAAACACAAATTTGCATTGAAAATGATACACATGATTGATTGGCTCTAGTGCAAGTGGGAGATTATTGAGATAATAGTATGCCCAAGATCCAATCTATCATGATTGACTCTCATGCAAGTGGGAGATTGTTGGGAATAAGGAGTATGACCACAATCCAATCAATCATATATCAAATAATTTGTTATTGTTATTATATTAAAATGTTAATATAATAAGGTCCTTGATTAAATTTAGAGATTTATCATTGTGATAGTGATCATAATATTGAGAGATAAATCTTTTATAATTTAATTTAAATTGTTCTTAGTCATAGGATTATTAAAAAGGACATTAATAATCCGGAAATATCAATATATATATATAATGATCTTTATTGGATGAAGATTAATAGATCTCATTTATTAAATTATATATATAGATGGTGCATATAGAGATATGACCATTGAACTGACTCACTTTGAGAATTCCTAATGTTATAATTACCGTATATTTATCAATAGGATATTCTCAAGATGAACATGGTAATAGAGTTTTCTTTGACCTGCGACTGTCATATTAACAATGTATTTATTATACTTTAATTCTGAACACCTAATACCCTAGGGTGCAGTGCTAGTTGAATGGATATTGGGTATGATTTAAATACTTGTAGAATTAATGATTCGTCAATAAGGAATCCGTCAACTCTCGGTAAAGAGTTTAAGCTCTATAATTATAATGACTGAGATGAATAAAACCTTGGCCAAGGGGATCGAATGAATGAAGAAATGAGTTTCTTAGGTCATTCACAGTTCATTATAATAATGATAACAGGTTAGAGTTTGACAATTAAACCATACTCTAAGAGTTAACCAAGAGCTGGAAAGATGAAAGGAATTATACTTTGTTCTTCTGAGGTTCTTAGTAAAAATATTATTACTTCATACTATCGGGTCGTCAAGAAGCGTTGCTAGATGCCAACCTTGATTAGTAAATTTAGTACGACTAATTTACTACCTGCTTAGTATTGAACCTATGGGGTCACACACTAACAAGTTCTAATCCTTAGTAAATAATCATTTAATTATTATTTTGATTAGATCAAATAAATAATTATATTAATTCAAATGAAATATTATTATATTCTTTGCTAGCACCATGAATATAATAATATGATAATTGAGAATATTAAATAATTAATTATTTATTCTATGATGAGTTTTAAATATGGATAAGATCCTAACTGATTCTGTTTTAAATTAAGTTGTAATTTGATTCACAAATCAGTCACCAATCTCATACTATATATGTGTATATGATAAAAGAAAGATACATAAGTTTTTTTCTTTTACCTCCACATACACAAATATTCCAATTCTTAATGAAGAATTACTGATGCAAGGAGTTGTAAGAAATTTCTCAATTAAATCCATTGGTCAAGGAGTTGACAACAAGGATCAGTCTCGGTGTCGATACACATATTACCTTCGTACTATCGAAGGAGAAAGTTTTTATTCACTAGGGTACTCAGGTATTGGCATCTAACCCATCTTATTTCAATAAAGTTTTAAGCACAAAAATAGATCAATAGGATTACTTTATTATTTTCGCTGCATGTTATGAACACTTGTAATCCTTCAATAACTTTTAGAAATTTTCAGCTTTAGGGACAAGCTTCCAATTCAACTATTAGATTCAATTAATGAAAATTCTTCATCGTTTGAACCATTGGACTTTGTGTGTTCTATATTGTATTTGTATAAGAATAATTAGAGGATTTGAATGTGTATTTTAAAGTATTTGTTATAATGTATGCTATTATTTTAATTTATTATGTGCTTTAAGATTGATATTATTAATTTTGAAGGGTTAGAATTGAGTAAATATACATTATGATATATATATATATATATATATAAAATAGGTGAACTCGTACGAGTCTACGAGTTAACTCGCGAGTCGAGTCTAGGTCAGCTCCACGAGTTTACTTAGACTCGCGAGTTTGATAACCTTGAAGATACCTAAAGCATCGGTCTCCACGCTCCCAGTTACGCCACCTAATATGACTTAATTCATTAACACACTTGGATTCTAAATATGAAGAAAGGATGTCAGTGTAAGATAATGTTACCTGTTTGCAAGTTGCGGGGTTCCCGAAGAACCGACGCTAGATATGGGAGACGGATCCAAGCCTATGTGCAGAAGTGTTAGCGGACCATCAATTTCCTTGCAGTCAAAACGAGATGCCCTACATAATGACTTGTACAGCTGTGCCAGACATGCAGATCTCCAACTGTACTATCCGATACTGCCAAAATCATGAAGCAAAGGCAGGAACTTCTAGTACACACATGCCCCAGACTTGTCACCAAATAAGACTGTACTAAATAATAACATAATGTGGCACTTCACGTACCTCTGCATGCTGGTTTCGTCAACGAACTGTAATCGTTATTTTAGATCTCGAAGCCACGTCAGTTTTATGCAACTTGCTCTACAGTCCGACTTCCTCGGTGCAACCCTAAATTGCTACAAACACTCCGCCTCTAAGGTTTCAAAACTACTCATAGTCATCTCTGTGACTGGAAGACCGTCTGTTGGAAGACCAAGAATAACAGCAACATCTTCCAGTGTCACAGCACATTAACCAACAAAAAACCGGTAAACCGTAAATGTTCTTCAACCCTATCATTGTACCGATTCGGAGAGAGTGGGTGATCACATGTTAGATACCGTGAACTCTACAAAAGCATATCAGATTATTAGTCAAATCATTAACAATTACTAATTTACTATTATAAGATAATAATTATCTAACTAGGGCAACTAATTTATTAAACTCATACTAAACTTTTTGTTAATTAGTTAATTTAGTAATTACCATGTATGACTAACCTAACCTACTAATTAATTAACTATCATTATTAAATAATTTTCACAATTAACTAAACAAGACATAATAATTGAAATCACAAAGCTATGATATATAATTTTACTAAATCCAATTCAAACAAATAATTTTACTTAATCAAATTTACTAAATCCCCGAATAATTAACTTAACTGCTAAATTTAATTAACAACCCTATAAATTATTTTGAATGCTTTATAAAATATAAAAAATTACGATATTATTATTATACATATTTTACTCATTCTGTTCCCAAATGAGCATTGAATTACATAATTATTTATTTATTTAGTCACTAACAACAAACTACCTTACTACTAATAATAACTAATAAATAAATCCAATTCTTGTTTAACTAATAAAATTTTACTTCATTAAACCCTCAACTACACTAACATATTTATTTCAATTAAAAATCTAACAACAAACAAAAAATTATTACAAAAAATTCTACCTAATTTACTCAAAATTTTTCAAACCATTTCCAAAAATTATACAACTTAAACATAATAATTAATTATAATTTCTAAAATTATTACAAAAAATTCTAAACATATATTTTTACTAATTTATCACATTACATCAATTTAAATATTATCATTAATTAAAAAGTTCACTAATCAACTACAACTGTATATATATACATATATACTTTCAACAATAAATTCTTAAGTTCTAATGATAATCACAATTTCTTAACCTATATGTTCCTAAATTCACTTTCTAACAATAATAATAATTCTATAACATATAATATTTACTTCATTTAAATATATATTCCTAAATTTTTAACAATAATAATAAATCTGAAATATAAAAAAAATTAAAAACTAAACTTACATAATTAGGATGGCTGAGATAATGTATAATATGAAATTCAGGACGATCAACATCTTTATATTTTTGTTTCTTTGGCATTGTGAATTTTTTCTTCAAGTTTGCATGAAGAACAATGAGATTTTGGAGGCTCAAGAAAAAGAAGAGAGGAAAGGGGTTGCTGGTGGGATTCACTATGAAAGTGACTCGGAGGGAGTGAGTTGAGGTTCCAGGAAGCATGTTAGTATAAAGGGACACTGTTCTAAGGGGCAACGAACGTGCGACACGTGGCTAGGATCGCACAAATCGGACGGTCCGAGTTGTGCCCTCTAATCAGACCGTTCGAGTTCCTACCTCCAACTCCCTCCGTTCGATTTCAGTCCCCCTGACACCACATGCAGATAAAGTACTCATGTTCTTCATAATGTTGTATCACACCAAACTCTTCTCCATATTAAAATTAGAGTAAAGGAAAATCCGTTCCTGACCTTTTTTTTTGCGGACATTTTCGTCCCCGAGGTTTGGAAAATACTTTAATGTCCCTGACCATCCGAAAAAGTGGACATATTTACCCCTCCGTTAGAGTCGCTCAGTTTGCCCTGACGGAAAACGGTGACGTGGCTCCCATGGCGCTGACGTGGCCGTTACGGGCTGCCACGTGGGATGGACTTTTGAAAAGAGGATGTATTAGTCCTTTCACACCAAAACGTGTAGCTTTTCAAAACAGGACATATTAGTCCTCTCACCCCAAAACGACGCTGTTTCTCCCCCACCCCTCCAAACACACTTTAATCCCCTTCTGCATTTCCAATCAACAATACTTCACCAAATCCAGAAGCAGCAAATTCAGCACTTCCAATTTTGTAATTCCAGAATCATCAGCAATGCATTCAAAGCACATAAACAAAGAATCAACAGAGTAACAAATCGTAGCAACATCAGCGGAATTTCAAGAAAAATGAGAGGCAGGAGTCTAAGCAAATTCAAATTCAACAAGCAATTCAGCGACATATTCACCAACAACAGAGCACAAATTCAATTTCACAGGCTCAGTTCACAATTCAACCAGTCCAGATTGTGCAATTTATGAAGAATATGTAAGAACTCCTTATAATTCTGGAAAAATTGCTACACTCTCAAATAGAATCAGCAACTTACCAGAAATTGCATATGGAGAAAACAGATCTGAGAGAATAAGAAAAATTATGCAAATAGCACCTGAGAGCTTGAAGGAGTGAGATCTGATAAACTCTCCGGTGCATCGATTATATGCCACCGAACACTGAAGCTCCATTTTTCGTCAGAATTTTCGTCTGGAAGCAGTCTAGAGATATGACCAACAGCAACATGAAGATTTCGGCCCACGACATAAATATGGCAATCGCAAGCATTGACAGCAAAAGGCTTGCATATTTGCTCAGGCAAAGGGGGGCCATCTATGGCATCCCAGGAGTCTGTTTCTGTGTCATAGACCTTTAGCTTCATTCTTTCGAGCTCCGAGACAACAAACAAGTGGCCATAAACAACGACACTTGAACCGGTCCAGCCTTCTCTAAGTCCAACAGCCATGTTTTCCCAATTATCTGTTCTGGGATCATAGACTTGTCCCCTTGGAGAGACATAAAAGGGCCATAACCATCCTTCCTTGACGAGAAGCTTCCTGTTGAGAACTGCTGCATCATAAGATGCCATATTGGTTCCTATGCTGGCGATAGAGCGCCAATTTCCAGTGAGAGGATCCAATACCTTTCTCATCTAAATACACACCTCACCTAAACCCTCCCTTTCACAACTAAACTTGATTTCATTCCCCTCAAAATCCAAATCCTCCTCAACAAACACAAAATTTCCTGACTTTATGAAAGCAACTTCACCACAAAGCCAGTAACTTTACTATCAACTGGAAAGAATTTAACTTTGGAGCACAGAGATACCAATTTACAAAAAGACAAAAGCTTAGAAGCAGCACATAGAAAAAATCTCAACTTTATCTGAAATAGCAATCACTAAGGACCCCACGGCGGGACCCACGGAGACGTCGTCGTCCTTGGCAGAAGCGTCGTCGTCAGTGCATATGCACTTGCCGAGTATGAAGGGAGTGGGAGCGAGCAAGGGCTTGTGGTCGAGCGAAGACGATGCGGAGGTTGAGGAAGGAGAAGAGAGAGAGCCAGCACTGCCACGTATGGAGACGGAAACGGAGGAGAAGCTGGCGGGAGTGGTTCCGGTTCCGGTGGCGGCGATGATTGAGGGCTCGGCCTGGCAGAGGAGCCACTCGATGGTCTGGCCGTCGGACTTGTGGCCGAGCTCCGTCGGATGCCATGGGTTGGAATGCTCCCTTTCTTCCATCACCCGCTTCACCTTCACACTGAATTCGAAGGATTAGGGCTCAAGGATTTCATAGATTGGGGGTGGGGGAGAAACGGCGTCGTTTTGGGGTGAGATGACTAATATGTCCTGTTTTGAAAAGTTACACGTTTTGGTGTGAAAGGACTAATACGTCCTCTTTTCAAAAGTCCATCCCACGTGGCAGCCCGTAACGGCCACGTCAGCACCACGGGAGCCACGTCACCGTTTTTCGTAAGGGCAAACGGAACGGCTCTAATGGAAGGGTAAATATGTCCACTTTTTTGAAGGGTCAGGGACATTAAAGTATTTTCCAAACCACGAAGACGAAAATGTCCGCGAAAAAAAAGGTTAGGGACGGATTTGTCCTTTACTCTTAAAATAAAAAAGTGGTACTTTTTGACTGAACATAAAAATAAGAGAATCTATGGTTTAAAAACATTATATCTTATGGAAAATTTAATGTTGCCTTTCAGGAACATCATCACCATTTTTTTCCAATTTTTTAACATTTTAATTTTTCGAGATAAATGTCATATCAAAGAACCAATAAAATAAAATGTCTATTTTCACATGCCTGATTCAAATGTCAAGAAGAAGGAATATTATTCTTAGAATAATTATCTAAATCAGTCTCCAAGAATTTTAAAAGCAGACATTTTAGTTTCTAAAAAAAATTAATACATAAATTAATCTCTAAGATTTTACTCCGATAAATAAATCAGTCTCCAACTCATTTTTCGATAAAGTAATTACCCATATCAGTCCCCAAAAATTAAAAAAAAAGGGACATTTTAATCCTAAAAAAAATTAATATACAAATCAATCTCCAATATTTTTTTCCGTTTAACATAACAGTCCTCCGTCCAAAAAAAAAAAAAAATTATTACTATTATTAATTACATAATAATATTGTACCATAATTTTTTGTATTTTTTGGACAAAAGTAATAATAAATTTATTTATTAAATTTTTATGTATGTATTTATAATATATATATATATAGTCACTAAATAATAATAATAATAAAATTATTAGAGATTATTCTACAAAAAATTTAAAGTTAAAATTATTTGATATTTTTGTATTTAATATAATCAAAAGATGTCCTATTTTAAAAATTATGTTTGTATTAAAAAAATATTTTAATTTAAATTTCAAAGCATCATGCATTATTCACCTTACTTGTTTCTAACAAAAAAGAGTGTATTAATAATAATAATAATAATAATAATAATAATAATATTATTATTATTATTATTATTATTATTATTATTTATATTATTATTATTATTATTATTATTATTATTATTATTATTATTATTATTATTATTATTATTATTTAGTGAATATATATATATCATAAATACATACATAAAAACCTAATGAACAAATTTATTATTATTTTTGTCCAAACAACAACAACAACAACAATAATAATACACTCTTTTTTATTAGAAATAAGTAAGGTGAATAATGATGCTTTGAAATCTAAATTAAAATATTTTTTTTTAATACAAACATGATTTTTAAAATAGGATATCTTTTGATTGTATTAAATACAAAAATATCAAATGATTTCAACTTTAAATTTTTTGTAGAATAATCGCTAATAATTTTATTGAATATTATTATTATTATTTAGTGAATATGTATATATATATATATATATATAAAAATCTAATGAACAAATTTATTATTACTTTTGTCCAAAAAATACAAAAAATTATGATACAATATTATCATGCAATTAATAATAATAATAATAATTTTATTATTTTTTTTAGGATTGTTATGTCTAACGGAAAAAAATATTAGGGATTGATTTGTATATTAATTTTTTTTGGAACTAAAATATCAAGTTTTTTAAATTTTTGGGGACTGATTTGAGTAATTACTCTGCCGAAAAATGAGATGGGGACTAATTTGTCTGCCGCAGTAAAACCTTGGAGATTGATTTGTGTATTAATTTTTCTTAAGAACTAAAATATCCGCTTTTAAAATCTTTGAGGTGATTTGGTAACTACTCTTATTCTTATATGAAGAGAATCATGATAGTAAACTTTATTATTTTACTCTCTTTCTACGGGTCTCTAATTTTTAGTTTTTGACACTAATTTTGACAGAAATTATCAGTCAAAACTACCTAATTGATTGATCTTTAGGAGTGAATTAATATTATTTCATTTTCCAAGCTCTTTCTTGTTTTCAAAATTTTAAGGCGTCAAACTTAAACACACTTCCAACATTAACAATTTATTTTAAAGAAAAATCAAACGAGAGAATATAAAATAAAAATACATCACATTCAACTTAAAATCTTAAAATATTAAATTAATAAATTTATCATCTTATAAATTTCTCATTCTCTCTTATTTTCTTTAATGTGAGACTAATTTCATAATTCCTACACTCTTCACACTTATAACATTAACAACTAGGATATCCCAAAAGGTGTGCATAAGCATGATTTGGCTCTGCATAAGTAACAAGACACACTTCACACAATTTTGCTGACCAAACTTCTTAATTTTCATCTCATTCTTCATGTATCTTCTGCCATCTAATTTAGTTACCTATTCTGATTCCAAATCTTTTTGTTTGATGATATCTTCATACATTGTCAACACCAAATATAATATCTAATAATGGCCTTGGTTCTCTTGTTTGTGACGGTGGTATTGTTTAGTGTTTGTGAGGTTTCTATGAATGCAGTTTACAGGGTGGGAGATTCTGCTGGGTGGACCATGATAGACCACCCAGATTATAAGAGGTGGGCTTCTACCAAGAGATTTCATGTTGGGGATACTCTCAGTGAGTGATTCATTCACTATATATACTATAATTGATATATAAATTATTCTGCATTTCTATTCTTTCTTTTTCCTGTGTGTTAATAAAAAATATCTGGCATGGCATTATTTATATTTGTGACTCCAAATCATGAAATATAATGAATATCTTTCAAATTCTATTATGAGATGGATACATGGCTATGCATATATATATGTTTGACATGAACATGATAATAAGAATGAGTTGCCAGTTGTACACTAGCTCTTATATCAACTAAAGATTCACTCAGAATATAACCCTGAACATCAGATTCTCTAACAGAATAATTGAAATATCCATACAAGTATATAACCCTTAATTATTTATTTAACACATGATTTCCATGTATTTACTGGTGTTAATTAGTGGTGTACAGTCAATATTATCAATTGTTCAAAACCTTATCAAAAAAGATATTTGTTCAATTGTACCTTATGTGGCATTCTTCCTTATTTCAATTGTGAACAAAGCATGTATTTCTATTCAATTCATATAAGATGCATGGCTAATTAATAAGTTCCTGCTGTTCATTAATTAATAACAACAGAGTTTGAAACATGTAGTTTTCACTTACCTCACGCAATACCATGATGTGATGGAAGTGAGTCACCATGACTATGTTCACTGCAAGACTAACTCTGCAAAGGCCGTTTACCACACTGGCTCTGACTCTGTCAGCCTCACCAAGCCAGGCGAATTCTACTTCATTTGTAGCAATGATGGCCATTGTTCTGCTGGACAGAAGCTTCATATTAAGGTCCATCATATTTGACATCCATCATTTTAATAATCTTGGCAGTTAGGATGGCGAAGCATATTTATAAGTGTCACTGTCTACTATTGTTACAGAGTAGTAGTAATAATGCTGCAATTATCAGGAATTTCTACCTCACCATTGCAACTGTTTTTGCACTATGCATTTACAAGACTAACAGTCTAACAGACCATATTAATTAGCACACTAAAGATAGATAGATACGGAATTGTATGAACAACTAAATATTTTCTTGATTTTATTAAGTTTATGCATGAATTGCATTTATCTCTAATGAGATTAAATAAGGGGACTGCTAACCTTCATGCTATCCCCTTTTAGCATCATTAATATTTCTTGATAATATTAAAGTACACTGACCTCTTTTTTATGATTAAAAATATTGCATTCAGTTCATTATATTTTGATAAAACGTTATACTAACTAAGTACTCTGGAAACAATGAGAGGTATATATCAGATCTATATCAATAAATGTCAGAAGGGACCAATATAGTGTTTCAGCATCTGATGGATTGACATATATGATGCTCTTTTCTGCTTTATTCCTTGTTTTGCTCTCTCATGCAAAAGTTGTCTCCATTTGCTCCAAGATCATATGCTCAGGTATAAGAGCAGGCTTTCCATTCATTTCTTATGCTATTAGTATGCATGATCGTTTTATTATAATTAATCTGTTCATCAATATGTGGATCTGGTTTTCCATGTGATATCCAACAACTGAGTATCCTGTACGACTGTACCCACATCTGGAATGGGACCAGTTATGTTTCCAGATTTTTTCATTATCTTTCTTTTTTCCCTTTTGATTTTTTTTTTGCTTTTTCTAAATTTGTTTTATAGTCAACACAGATCTTTTGAACCATCATCACACTATAATTTGTATTTTATTTTTAGTGATTGTGCCAATCTGACTAATTTAATGTAAATATACATTATACATTGGATTCCAGCAGTTGGTCAGAAAATCCTTTAATTCGTAGAAGAATCTAATATGGCTATGTTACTGTGATTACCGTCAATATATAAGTGTTATTTAAAGTTATACTTTTTTTATATTTCGGTAATACCATTTTTAAACAATACTTTTTAAAAAGTATTGTTTAATAATAAAAAAATATTATTTTAATTTTAATAACATTTTTTAAAATATCATAATAAATTAATAACCATAGCATAATCATTCTAGAATAGCTCTAATTTGTATTATGAGAATTATCATTAGCACCATAGCTTGAAAGCAACTTTACGAAAGCAATTCCGAATTCTGAAGCACCGCTTATAAACTTTTTTTTTTTGGTATTTTTTAAACTGTTATTTTAACAACCCTACTTTCAGCTATCCGTGCGAAATCCAATAACTAATTGTATTACCTTAATGCGTAAGTAATTAAACACTTTTTTTTTTTCATTTTACCAAATACATCAGCTCTAGATAAACTCGATACTATTTTGTTATTCTATGTATCTCTTTCGCATTGGGTGAAACTGCGGCCTGGTTGATTCAGTTGGGCGGTGACACTAGGCCTTTTTCTTTTTGTAACTTTGTAAATGAGTTAATACGGCATTTACATTCCCCATTTTTGGGCCCTAGACATCTTTTACATTTTGCACTTTGTCTTTTTTATAAATCTTATGTTCCATTTGTGTGCATGATGAAGTCCAGGTTTGTGCATGAGTGAAAATCCCACAAATATATGAACAAAATGCATGAGGTCAGGGAGATAAACAAAACTGAATACAAGCATTTTACATTGGTGCTATTTGGTCATCGTATTGACTCTTTTTCCTTTCCTGGAAGGGACAAAACAAACTTTGTAGCCTTTTAGTTGTCGAAAACTATTCGTGTGTTTGGATTATAGTGGTTAAGTTATGGTTTAATACAATGAGAAAAGGAAGAGGGGAAGGGGGCCGGGAGTTCACTTTTACAATAGCCATAATTTGAGACAAAATTATAGTGAAACTAATTGGCAGATTTGAAATAAATAGTGGTGTGTTTATGTATTATATTTATATTTATTTTTCTCTGAGTGAAAGGATTTCCTGATATGTTCTTCTCCATTTTTTACAAATAAAAAAGTTCTGTTATTTATATTATTATATTTATTTTCTTTTACGTAAAGAACTCTTTTTTTTTTTTTCTGAAATTAAGACTGAGACTTGAATTTGAGAGGTGAGAATGGAGAGATTATGTGGCATATATAGAACTCATATTATATATACCATTAAATTGACTTAAATAAGTTTTTGGCCCCTGTAATTTTTTTCTTTAATTTTGATCTAATAAAATTTAAAAATTATCTGTTTTAGTCTTTATTGTTTATATTTTTTTATCAAGTGTTAGATATTAATATGATAAGTAAAAGTACTGAAATGATATGACATATTTTGTCAGTAATTTTTAACCAAAATAAAAATTATAGAAGCCAAAATAAAAATATATATTTTATAAAGAGATTCTTATATAAACCTTTATATTTATACTTAATCCAATTTTTATGAATTATTTGAAAAATTTTAATTTTCTTTACTTATAGTCCCATTCAAAGTTTGTTTATACGCATTACTAAACTCCCATTGCTTCCCCGCTCCAAGGAAGAAATGAATTAAATCATAGTAAAACTAAAAAGACAAGTACACACAACACACTAGAGTACAGACTACATACTAATCATAATAAACGCATACGAAAAAAAAAATGTAAAATAACATAGTCAAAAATATAAAATAGTATTTTAGAAAAGAAAAAAGAAAGTGAAATGTTACCTGTGAATTGTGACATAAACAAGGGGAATGACTGCGGCTGCTGTGTGCCGGCTCAGTGACTCAGTGAGTGATGATGGCCTGTACTGCTGCATTTGCTGCCTGGTTAGTGGTTACTACTGACTGCTGAGACAGCGTAAGCCGAGCCGACTCAAAAGCCGACTTTGACGCTATTATCATTTATCCGGCAACCCCATTACGGCACGCGCACCTGCACGTGCAAACTCACTCTTACCACGTAACACCCCCTCACGGGACCAACACCATAAGATGCAAACATGCAAACAAACAAAATTAATACACTGCCACATGAGCGTGATTAGATCCTCTGGTTTTCCGTTTTTATAATAGGGATCATCATTATATTTTCTTACTATATCTTAATATATGAGGAATTCTTAACATTTTTGGAGTAGAAAAAATTCTTCTATAGTGTATAACATTATTATTCATTTATTCTTAATTAGCATATGAGGTTTTCAAAAATGATTTTTCCTTTTTTTTAAATGAAATTAACTCATGTAACAAGTGATAAATAGTAGAACATAATTTTTTAAATATGTGATATTACTGTCTCAAAATTTATGGGCCTTGATTTTTCTCTTGAAATAGTGAGTGTAAAAGTAATTTTTAATTTAATGTGATGATTTATAATTTATTAATAAAAAAATATTTAGACACCAAAAAAAATAAAAAAATATTTCTTACATTATCATTTATTGACAGAATAATGTTCATAGTTTCTAAAATAATAATATTGGTAGGTTGAGCCAATAAAAACAAAACGTACCTTAAGCAGCACTTTCCTAAACTCATGTGACAGGTGAAGGCTTTGAAACCAGAAGTTTAATCCTCTTCTGTCTAATCAGCTTATTAACTTCTCATTTGTTTTTAAGAAGAATTATACATATCAACTTTTGCTTCTCCAGATTAGATGCTTTCATTGATTGCTTAAAAATTATACATATATATTCGATTTGGTACCATATAAAAGTTCATTTAATAAGAATTTTACATTCCATTCTATATACAAATGTGGATGTTGACTCAATATAGAAAGAAAAATAAAATGAGAAAAGATCAAGAAGAAGATTATATATAAGTTAGTACGTACAACAATCATAAATGAAAAAAATGAAAAAGATATGAAGTAGCGCACTGTAATAAAAGACAAGGAAGCGACATGGTGGCGTATATAACTACCCCCATTCCGAAACGCACCTTTCAGTCCCCTGTTCCTTTTAACTCTCATCTCACCAACTCATATCACACAACACACACAGGACACAGAGACACATAACACACCCTTCACTTCACTTCACTCCCAACCCATTAACCCTTCTCATCAAGAAAGCGTGATTCACTCCTTTATTTCTTTACTCACCTTCTATTCTCTCCTATTTCTCTCACATACACACAATCAAAGAATAAAAATAACCCAAAACCCCTCTGTTTTGTGAAAAACCAAACAAACCATAGCAATTAACAAACACGCACAGATAGAGTGAGAGTAAAGAGAGAAAAAAAAAACGATGGAGCTAAGTAAAGTGACCTTAGAGATCTTCTCAAAGCTGGAGCAGAAATGGCTCTCTCATTGCACCAAAGAAGCGAACAGCAAGAAAACCCGCATTCTCAGCATCGACGGCGGAGGAACCACCGCCATTGTCGCCGGTGCGGCCCTACTCCGCCTCGAGGATCAGATCCGTCACAACATCTCCGATCCCCACGCTCACATCGCAGATTTCTTCGACGTGGTTGCCGGCACCGGCATAGGCGCAGTCCTCGCCGCGATGATCACCGCCGCCGACTCCTTCGGCCGTCCGCTCTATACCGCTCGCGACGCTGTGAATCTCGTCGCCGATCGAAACTCCGACCTGTACAAGCTCAAATCCGCCGGAATATTCCGTCGGCGCCGGAGATTCTCTTCCCGGAGCATGGAAACAGTGTTGAAGGAAGTGTTCACGAGAAAAGACGACGGAAAATCGCTGACATTGAAGGACACGTGCAAGCCTCTGCTTGTTCCATGCTTCGACCTCAAGAGCTCAGCGCCGTTCGTGTTCTCACGCGCTGACGCGTGCGAGTCTCCGAGTTTCGACTTCGAGCTCTGGAAGGTTTGCCGTGCCACGTCGGCCACTCCTAGCTGCTTCAAGCCGTTTCCGTTGGAATCCGTTGACGGAAAAAAATCCTGCTCCGCCGTCGACGGCGGACTCGTCATGAACAATCCTACCGCCGCAGCAGTCACGCACGTGCTTCACAACAAGCGCGATTTCCCCGCGGTTAACGGCGTCGAGGACCTCCTCGTCCTCTCCATCGGAAATGGATCATCCAGCGCCAAAGCGCGCGAGAATCACGAACCTTCTGTGATCGACATTGTCCTCGACGGTGTTTCCGAGACGATTGACCAGATGTTAGGAAACGCATTCTGCTGGAACCGCAATGATTACGTCAGAATCCAGGTACATGAAAGTGGAAACGGTTCTCTTCCTACTTATTTATTTATTTCATTGATGTTTGGTTTCTAAGAAAATGAAAGAGAAAATGTGGAACGGAATGATCTAAATGAATGTTGATGGAGAATGTGTGTGTTTGTTTGTTGCAGGCATTTGGTTTGGGAAGTGAAGGAACGGTAACGGAGGAAGTGGAAGAGAAGAGTGAGGTGCTGAAAGAGAGGGCTTTGGAGTCGTTACCGTTTGGCGGGAAGCGGTTACTGACAGAGACTAACGGAAACAGAATCGATAGCTTCGTGCAACGGCTTGTTGCCTCCGGAAAACCCAGCCCGCTGTCAAGTCCCCGCAAGAATTCCGCCGTCAACCCTCTGGTTAACGGCCGCTAGATTCTTTTTTTTTTCCCTTTTTTTTCTCGAATTTTCTTTTGGCTTTTTCATTTTAATTTTCCTTTTTATTACTTTGTTAGATGCTGTAAGTTGTAATTGCAAGGTGTAACCAAGATGACAAGGTCAACTTGTCATGGAGGAAAAAAAAAAAAAAGAAAACATGACCAAAAAAAATTGCCTCAAGTTTTTTTACCTAGCTTAGCTGTGCCAGTTGTATCAATAATTAATCTGGTAGAGTTCTATTGAAAGAAATTAACCTGGTAGGGTTACTTCCTCTTTCTTACTTTCTTAAATTATGACACTTTAGTTGCTTCATTAAAATGTTAAGCATAGTGGAAGCCATTTATTATTTATAATATTAAAATTAAAACTTAATTTAATAAGTGCTAAACTATTTAAACCAACTTATTAAACAATTTGAAATTTATATGTTGTTAACTGGATATATTTAGGATAAAAATTAAAGTAATGAAGCATTATATATTATATATTCACTTGCATTAAATTTTTTTTTCTCGGAGTGAAAGAGTGAAGTAGTGGCGTACATGATGATGAGCATTGTTTGGTGTATAAATATTTCAGATGTTTTGCGTTTAAAGTTCACTGCATTCTAAGTATTAATCGAAACTCTTTCAAATCTCAATTGATAAAATTTGAGTTCTAAACCTTCCATAGAAAAAAGCAGAAGAACAGTCATCAAATGCCTTAAATGAACTACTCATAGTGGGAGACACAACTATTGGACTTACCATTTACCTTTTCATTCTTAGTCACCTTTTGACTTGGAACTGTAATTGTCAATCCCCTGAATTGACTGCGTAATTTGTGGAGTATAGGAACATCAAACTTAAAATGCTATATGATTTTTCATCAAAAGAAAGTTAAGTGTATTTATTATCCTTATATATCATATTAACTATTAGATGAGTTGAAGATTAATTTCAGTAGTTTATATTTTAACTGCATAAGTTTTGTTATACTTATATATGATATTATTAACTGAATTGATGGTTTTATAACTCTAATCAATTGTATAATAAGTTCTAATTAAAAGTTTGATGATTGAGTAGTGTTCGTATCTTAGTTTGAGGATGCGAATTTATGAAATTAAGGTATAGGAGATCTTAATTTAATTGACTTGTAGAATTAAGTTGGAAGGATAACCTGTTAAATACTTCAATGTTTAAGTTAATAATATTTTTAGGTATTAAAGATAATTCATTTTTATCTATTAAACTCTTTTTTTATTCTCGTATTCTAGGATAATTATTTAGACATTTGTTGTCTTCTTCATATAATTTTAATACTATGATTTAGTTTTTTTTGTGTATCCTTAACTTTATTAGTCTTTATGATGTTATATTTATTTTTTAATAACGTTAGATTCTCATTTAATTTGTATTTATTAGTGTTATTCTTGTCCAGAACAAGTAGTGAAGAGATTAATCACCAGTGTCAACTTAATCATGGATATTTTGAAGGAAGAAAAAAAATAAAAAAAAGTATAAATTAGTACAAACACAATTCTGTGACCAATATCTCAGAACTCACTTTGATCGATCTCAACACAGAATAATTGTGACACAGAAGACATGTTCCCTAGATAGTGTTAGAACTTTGAGAAATAATAGTTATTATTTATTAGAGTATTTTTAATATTAATTTTAATTTCAATTTTATTTTAAGTCTACAGAATGACACATAAATATTTATGATATCATATGTTATAAATAGTGATTGAAAATTAAAAATAAAATTTGTTTTTTTAATATTTAGTTTTAATTTAATTAAAATTTTATATTATTTTTAATTATTTTATCAATATAATTATATGAACAGCAAAATTTTATTAGTTCTTTATCAAGTGATATTATATCTCTAAAGTAATATCAATTTTATTTTATTAATTAATTCTAATATAAATTTTAATTTTAAACCAATTTATTTTTTAAAAATATAAAAAATATGGTATTCTAAAAATATTTCGTTAGAAATGCTAGTATCATTTTTTAACCATTTTTTTATATCATAAAAAATATATTACAAATATTATTTCTCAAAATCTTTTAAGAGACGTTTGATGTATCATGGTTAAAGTATACAAACTCCAAATATTAGAATTGTTTTATACATTGTCTTTCACTCTTTTCTACTCACTCTCTCTGATCTTGAGTTGAGTGCCATCTTTTGGGCCCAAAGAAAGTTATAGTGGGGACAATCGGGGACCAACCATGAGCACTCATTCATATTCATCACTATGACTTGGCATGTTGACGCTTGCAAGTTGCAAGGGAAGAATAACAAAATCATGACGTTTTGGGTTTCTTGTGTCTCAATTCAGATAAATTCTTACATGCGTTGACTACAACCGTATCATTTAAGCTCCAACAACATGTATATGTGATCATGCATCGATAAATTCTCATTTATTTTCATCGATTTAACTCCTACATATTTATTTATAACAAAAAACTGCATCTATTAATAAAATGAAAATATTTGGTAACCAAAGAAAATTAGTTAAAAAACAACCATAATTTATCTTATTTGGTATTTATTAATTGTTACGACAATTAATTAATATTAAATAAGACAAGTTCTGACTGTGTTTTTTGTCTCTCTAGTATTATCCTTAATAAAATGTCTACATTTTCAATAATATTTAAGCGATTTTTTTTAGATTTTTTATTTTTTTTTAATTTTAAGCCTTCTATTTAATTTCAAATCACATCAAACTTAACGACAAACTAAATTTAATACTTATAAAATAAATTATAAAAATAAAATTTGATCTTGCTGTTTATATCTAAAAGTGTTGGGATATAAAATTGTCCCAAATAAGCCGAATTGCGAAAGGGTAAAAATTCAGGTACAGTCACCTTTACCTTCACGTAAGTTGATAGTTAAGAGTCGTTAGATAAAAATTTAGTTAAATCAGTCAAATCATCTAACGGTTCTCATATATTAATTTCACGTGAAGTCGACTGCACCTGAGTTTCCACCTTAAAATTTCTCAAGATGAATATAACAATAATTATCATTAGATAATTTTGACAGAAAATCCGATGATAATAAACGTGTTTTGTTTCTAGTAGTGCCAATCTCACAGAAATATATATACACAAACCATAACACTCGTCTTTTCTAAACGGTTCAAGAAATAAAAGATTTTATTATTCCAATTAAGCCATCCACCATCTTCTTCTTCCTGCAGGCGTTTAAAAAATTATTGGAGGACAGAAAAGCAACCTTTTTATGTCCATTAATTTCAGCATTTGATCCTTTTCTGTATTTCATTTATAGTATGGTCTCGAGTGAATGATGTTGGAGCTTATGATCCGGTGGTTGAGTTTGGTGAATGCACAGTATATAAAATAGAACATAGTACTGTTGGAATCACATAGCCACTACCCACTGGTCACTCATGTATGTCACGGCATTTATTTAGCCTCTAATATCTGCTTCCTTACATATATGTCGTTACCTTCTCTTCTCATTGGGTTTTCTTTGTGGTCCTTTTTCTCAAACAAAGATACTTTATATTTGGTAATAATAACTAGGCTTGAAAGTTGAAACAACAAATATCATATATCTCTATATATATTATCTACTCTTACTATATATTCAAATTTAATTTTATATGTAATATAATTATTGCCTATTCGTTGTTTCTTTAGTTTTATTTTTAAACTGTTTTAACTAATAAGAATTTTATTAAATAATAGGATTTTTTTATTTGAATTTAATTTTGATGTACGTTAGTATAAAATATGTGATTTAATTGTTCAATAATATTTAATTTTTTAGATACCTATTCATGTGGTTAATATAAAAGATAATTATTCTTGCTTTGATATGATGTTATATGATTGAATGTATATGTAAAATTGTTTGATTTTATTTTTACATTTATAAATACAAAATATAATTTTATATTTATCGGAAAAAAAAATCAACATCTGTTTCTGTTTTTTTTTTATTACTAATAAACCGTGACAGTTAAGTTTGATTTAAAATTTAAAAATAAAAATAGCAGACAAATATTAATTTTTTTAGTTTTGAGACATAGAGACATAATTATTATTATTATTATTATTATTATTAAATATAGGAGACTCGAACCCGCAACCTCTTAATTGGGTATGAGAAAACTATGTCATTTGAGTTATAACTCATTGGCTAGATTTTTTATTATTAAATGCAAAAAACCCTTAAACAATATGCATTATTGAATTACTATATTAATAAAATTAAAATGTGATGACTTGATCATAAACACGTACTAGCTTATTAGCATAATAGAATAAGAATAACATGAATTATTACTCTTTAATTTCTAGTAATTTTCAAACCTTTTCGTTAAGTGCACATAACTTATAAGGACACACTATTAAAAGCTTATAGTTTTTGGTTATTTGTTTCTTGTTTCTTGTTTTAGGGCATTGGACACTCTTGAAGTTACTCAGAGTTAGATAGCTGCATGGCACAATTTAATATATAAAACTCACTTTCATTAACTGAACCGATATTGACATTAAAAGATTAAGACAAAATTCACGGCATAGCCAATAAAAATGAGCAGAGTTCTGAGCATATAATGGTTTTTTTACTTTTAGGCCAAACTGTTTGATGTGGACACAGTGTGTGGAGTATTAAGTTCTAGGTTTCATCAGTAATAGTAGTGGGGAAGCTTATTATTATTGAAGGTGCCAACATAACAAAGTGGGGACCCTAAACCAATTCTCTCATGAGGGCCATGTTTTGTGTGCTTAGGCTTTAGTCCATTTGTTCAAGGGAATTTTATTTTTTTTCTTATTTTTTTTTAATTTAATTTTATACATACATCCAATTATATATATAACACTTTATTAGTAAAAATAACTACTTTTTATATTAATCGTATAAATAATTATTTAAAAAAATAAATATAATTATATTACCGTCAATGAATCAAAATTAAACTATTTTTCTTTTTTTCCAAAGAAATTTAAAAATTAAATTCCTCGGCGCAACGAATTTCATGGGTTCTCATTTATTGTATATATAGTTCCCCATCATCAATTAATTGCTTTGTTATTTGTAGGGACCTTTGTGACAAAAAGATCTGTTTTCTTTTTTAAAATTTGTTGGTAAAAATAGAAAAATATTTTGTGTTTAAATTTCATTTCATAAATTAAGTCAATTTATGTATTTTCTATTATTAGATATAAGATATAATAGATTTATTTTATATAAATTTTATAATCTGTTAATAATTATTTGTGTAGTATATTATTGATAAAATACAAATAACATATATATATATAATAACTAGAAGATAAGAATGTATTATCTATGGTGTGAATACTTTTATTGGTTACTGGGAATTTAAAATTTTAGTGCTCATACTCATAAAAATTAATTGGCAAGGTAATAACTGAATTATGAGACCTAGGTATATTAATATGTATCTTTGCTTTATTTTAATTTAATTAATATTTTTTAATTTACTAGTATTAAAAAATAAAAAAATTAATTTCTTCATATTTTGAATGTAACTTGTTGTAAATAATGAAAAGTATTACTTATTTTCTCTATTTATTCTCAAAACAAATAGAATCATAAGATAATATTTCATTTTTATGGTTATAAATGGCACATATATTCCACTTACAGCTGCTGCTCCAGAGTTTCAGTTTTAGGTATGGTAAAATTTTCTTTTTTTCTTTGGACACACACTTAGTTGAACTTATTACAAACTTCAGTGACAGTAAGAACTAAAAACTAAGAGTCTAAGAGAGGGTTAGAGAGAGGAAGTTAAGCCGCGCTTAGAGCTTGGTGGCTTCAAGTTGCTGGCTAGTTTTTTTTTTTTTTTTGGTGACTTAAAAGAAAAATATTATTATTATTATTATTATTATTATTATTATTATTATTATTATTATTAGACATTAACGTACCTATTAATTTTAATTTTTTTATAAATATAGTAATAATAAATTTGAAATGAGTCAAGATAGTACATAACATTTTATTTTATAAATTATATATAATGAAATTCATTTTAATTAAAAAATAATTTGGATATGAAGCTATTCTCATATTCCTATTATATAATAGAAAACAAGAAGATATATATATAATGAAAAGTATTTTAAATAAATATTTTAGACACAAAACTACTCTTATGTCTTCTTTATATAATAGATAGATTATTATTATTTTTATTATTCAGTTTCAATTTATCCAAAAACCAACACCAAAACCACCTGAATCCAACAAAAATATAGGAATGTGGGTCAAACACGGGGTAATACCAATATATTATAGTATAGGAGATCGGAGTAATTTTTTTCCCTTTCTAATTGATAATATCACTCGTTTATTATGTTATTTTTAAATTATTCTCAATAAAAATTCTTGTGAAAAAAGTGAAAAACGAAGGATAATTTTAAAAAAATGACATAAAAAATAATGTTATAAATTTTAAAAGTGGTAAAATAATTTTCCTATATTATTATTAATAATTGCTTTTTAACTTTTATGTTCTCTTGTGGTGATGACACTAGTAATAATTAGCTATATATTAAGTTATTCACATTGATAATATTGAGGGATCGTTATATTGTTGATGAAACATAATTAATTAAGAGCTATGTTTGGTGATATTGCAACATATATATTAGTTTGCCATATCACAATCAGGTGGGTCAAAGATTGGATTAGAAGATTGATTTTTGTTTTTTCTCGGTACATGAGAAGTGTGATTTTTAAAAGAAATGGTGTATGTATATATATATTAGAAAAAGGAGACGTGTGTTGGAACAAAATTGTGTATGGTTGGCCGCTAATAAACAAATCTTTTTTTTTTATTTTTTCAGCTAGTTAAATGTTACTTCAGCAAGTCAATAAAATTAGAGTTAAATTTAAAAAGTAAAATGTGATAGTAAGTTTGATTAAGTGAGAAATAAATAAATAAAGAGAAGAGAAGAATCAAATTAAATTAAAGTAAATTTACCTCATCAACAATTAACATTTCTTCTACCATAGAGGAAATTAAAAATATAAGATTTCATTTTAAAAGAGGTATCACTACAAAAAAAAAATGGTGGTAAGTGGCGGTTTTTCAAAAAAAAAATTGCGGTAATTTTAGACCGCCACTAAATAAATCTGTGAAGCTTGTTAAACTGCTGTCTTTTAAGGTGTCGACAAACAGATTTTTAGCAGTTTTAGATCACCACTATTTTTATTATTTTCTCATATTCACCCTAAATAAAAAATATGTTATTGTCTAGTCGAATGTTTATTTTACTTGTTCAAAATAGCATCTCTTATTTTTAGGGGAAAAAAAAAGTGTTATTTCAACATTTTTAGATTAACATTTATTCAATTTTACTATCAATAAAAGGGCATCTTTAATTTTTAGCATTTTAAAAAATTTCCTTCCCACTAATTACATATTAAAAAGAGTTTAATTAAAAAATAATCTTTTCACTCAATATCAATTAATTTTTTAAAATTATTTTTTATTTTAAATCTTAAATTTTAAACTCTAAATATTCTAAATGCTATATTTTAACACTAAAATTTCAAAAAAAAAAAAGAATAAAAAAATTAACTAAAGTTAGCTAATTAAAAATAGGTTCTTTATACTTATTCATTTAAAAAATGTATTTGTTAAAGCAACATTTCTCTGAAAATAATCAACTACTCTACTTCTAAACTATATAAAACTGATCGAGGTCTAAACTAAGAGTTAATTACTATAAGGTGCATACTATAATGCCTATATATATTTATCTAATTTATTAAAAGGAGATAAAAATAAATATTTAATTTAAAATATAAAAATAAATAATTTTTAAATATTTAAAATTTATTATAAAAGTCAAGTTTGACAATTTTGACACCAAACTTATAAACACTAAAATATTTGCCTTACCATAATCAGATTACCAACTTGGCAATATGAAAAACCATGAATCTCAAAAGAATCTCACCAGAATTATAGTAAAAGATACAGAGACACCATGCCATACCCCATTAAAGTACTCAGCACTCATCAGTCATAAGCTCAAATTTCAATATTAATCAATTGTTACCTTCATTTTAATTTTACCCTATGTGCCCATTTAAAAGAGGTGAGGTGAAAAAGCTTTGTTCAAAAGTTTGCACCATAAATCTTTATATATATATATAATAATAGTACTGCTAATAATATATACTAATGCAAGGTTGGACCATAATGTCTTCTTATCAAAGCTTATTTTAAGGGAAGTTTGTTTTCTTCTTTTGGTAAAGTAGATTCTAAAGCATTGCTATATTTTGTCAAGACAAACTTGAGTGACAAGAATTAAGAACATATATATTGATATATCGATCCCTCCCCACAAGAATAAAAAAATACATAAGAGGAAGATAAAGACATCAAGTTTATATATTATATTAAAAGCAGTTTTGGGTATGAATGAAATCACTTGTTAATTTAAGGACCCGTGAATTAAAGTGTAATATAATGAAGTTTTGGTCTCTATTCAATCTAATTCAGTCGCTTCATTCATTCTTTTATTGTTAGCATCTAATAATTATTATTGAAAAATTTTCTAGGGACATTGAATATAACTCGAGACATACATAAATTAAAGAGCAAGACCGAGCATAATTAATTAATTAGTTGACGAAAATATTATTTAAATATCATAACAAAATGCAATAATGTATATTTAACTATTTAAGTTAAATGAATTTGGCAGTACTTTTATTAGACATCAAATCAAATTAAATTAGATAGGGTACATCTTCTAAATTCATTGTATTTATAGATTACATAACATCACCTACCATCAAACTCTCATAATATTGGGAATCAAACTAGTACTATTTGTATTGTCAAGTATGTTTTCTTATTTTGCCTATTTCGATTGCCATATATAAACATGTTCAATATAATTGTATATATAAATTTTTCTTAATCAATGTTCTAATTAAGAACTAGACAATGGTCTAATAAGAGTGCTGCTAAAGATTTTAATAAAAGATATTTTTAATAATGCATAAACATATTGATAATGTTACTCCTCCATTATATATTACAATGGATTTTTCCCATCACCCATAGAAAATAAAAATATAAATAACGAGGATGAAACATAATTTAAAAAAAATTATATAAAAAAAGGACAGTATATATATATATATATATATATATATCAAATTTTAGAATCGGTAATATATACTACTTGACCAAGTTTTTTAGTAATTAAATTCAACCAAGTTAATTTAATAACTTGTTGATACAATAAAAATAAATAAAAAAAAATACATAAAAATATTAGTTGAATTAAATTACAAAAATAACTTATTTACTTAGTATTTTTCTTTGAGAATGACATATTTTTTTTGGTACGGAGTGTTGGGCGGTTAAAGGAGAGCACGAACATAAGCTGAGTGTGGCAGAGATGAAGATGTTGAGATGGATGAATGGTCATACGCGATTGGATAAAATAAGGAATGAAGATATAAGGGAGAGAGTTGGAGTAGCACCCATTGTGGAAAAAATGGTTGAATCGTGTTTCAGGTGGTTTGGACATGTGAGAAGAAGACCGATAGAACATCCAGTCAGGAGGGTGGATGAGATGGAAGATGGACAAAGGGCGAAAGACAGAGGAAGACCTAAGAAGACCATCCATGAGGTGGTCAAACGAGATCTACATGTAAACGGTCTCTCTGTAGACATGATACATGACAGAGCACAATAGCGTCGTTTGATTCATGTAGCCGACCCCACTTAGTGGGACAAGGCTTTGTTGTTGTTGTTGTTGTTGGTTTATGATTAACTTAAACATTTTTTCTCAATCAATATTTTTTATTTTAAAATTCTTCACTAGCAAATTCAGTTAGGACATTTGTTATTATTAGTGTTGTTACACACTTTACTTGCATTTACATTATTAACAGTAATAAATAGTAACTACTATACATATACCATGTCTATATCCATATAATAAAAATTTAAATTTCAAAGCTTTCCCTTATTACAACCTGCTTATGTAACAAATACAATATAATTAAAACATGAGAAAAAGGCAAATAAGTCATTGACATTTTTTATTCGCAGATATTTAGGTCTTCGAAAATTTGAAAATACATTTAAGTCTTTGACTTTTTAAATTTTGGATTTATCGATCTCTCATGTTCATTTAAGTCTTTGACCTTTTTAAAATTTGGACTTATCGATCCCTTATGTTCATTTGGGTCTGTCAGACTCAACAAAAAAATCTGACCTGGTTGATACAGATGCACACGTGAGAGAGTTTTTAAAATTAGATAAATTAAACTCAAAAATTGATATGTCAAAATTTTGAAAAAGTCAGAAACTTATATGTATTTTTAAATCTTCAGAGACTTAAATATCCGCAAATCAAAAAATCAGGGATCGATTTGTCCTTTTTTCTTACAACATTAATAGGTTTCAATTTCTGAGGTTGAAGTGACTAATAGGGTTTGGCAACGTAGAACCCACTTGATTGAGACCAAAGTGATGCTCTTTTCTTAAGAATATTGATCACCATTCATTTTCCACCAAACCAAGCATTAATTTCCCATAGCTATAGATTAACAATATATATATATGTAATGCCCCTTTCTCCTAACATTACTTTTTAATAATAATTTCCAGGTGCACTACTCTATAGCATTTTATAGCATAATACAATCAAAGGATATGATTCCAGACACAAAATGCCAAAAGTGTTACGAATAATAAATTTGGGCATGCGTGTGAACAACTTCAAATAAAACTAAATATATATAGCTTGATGAATGAGTTTAATGAAGCATAAAAAGGCTTTGTTTTTTAGGCTCATGAAGAATAATGAAAAAAGCATAGTGTTAATTAGATTAATATCTTATCATAACTACGTGTCTACTTTTTGTGTGATAACTTGGGGAGAAATTAAAGAGATAAGATATCTTTGAATTGGATGTTTACTTAATGGGAAAGTCGAAGGAATTTTGTACTTATTTAACTGTTTAATTTGATTATAAACTTTGTTTGCTTTTGGTTGTTTATATTTGTTTTAAAATAGTCATGATACCTCGCCTAACCAAAACCAAAAGGCATAGGTTTGTAATTTAATAATGATGATACTAATTAATAAGTTGCACAAAGTTTGGTGTAGACTCCTTTGTATGTAAGAATGACTCATTAGCTTTTAACTATTAATCACACTTAAATTTAGTTCTAAAAACGAGCCGAGTTGAGTAAGATTAATTAAGTTTAAGTTTGTCTCATAAAAATTAACTTTAATTTATTAATAATTATTTGTAAATTAAAATTTAAGTTTGACTCATCAAAAATATATAAATTAACTTGATTTCACGAATTTGTTCAAATCACATAAATATATTCTATAATTTTATACAAATTATAATTTATATATAAAAAATTATTAATTATATATTATCTATCTAATAATTATCATTTATTTGTATTAATATAAATAATTAAAATGAACAATATATATTCGAGTCAACTTACAAATTAATGAGTTGAGCTTATTCAAATTTAACTTAAACTCATTTAATATATAAATTCAAATTCAAATTTAAATTTGAGTCACAAATTCATAAAATCGGTGTATGGAGTTTTCATCAATTTGATTTGTAACATCTATTTGCTTCTTTTTAGATAACTTTTTATTATTTATTTATCTATCATTTTCAATGTTTGATAAGAAGTAATTTTATTGAGAACTTTTTATTTATTATATCCTCCACATAATTCTAAGTATATATAATAACCAAATAATATACATTAATATAATAAATTAATTATTAAATGGTGATATTTGATAAACATCTTTATAATTTGCTCTTCTTAAATTAAATTTGTATTTCTTGATATGAGTGGCAGAGGTGACAATATCGTGAATGCGAGAAAGTTAAAGGTAAGCGAAAAAAATTATGTAGTCAATACTTTGTTTATATAAAGTTGATAAACTGAAAAACATGTAATAAATAGAATTCCATAATAAATATAAAAAGTTAAAGTTTTAGTCTATTTAGGGCGTGTTTGGATAGGTTTATAAGTGATTTTTTTTAATTTTTAACTTATGAAAAATTGTAGTATTAATGTCTGATACAATTTTTAAAACAAAATTGTAATTTTTTAAAAAACTATTTTGGTGCTTAAGGAGAAGTTAAAAAAATGACTTTTCTCATAATAACAATTTTTTTTATCACTTTTCTCTTAAAATAAGTACTTTTAAAACTAAAAAACTAAATATAAAATAATTTATTTATAAGTTATTTTTAATATAAGTATTTATTATTTAAATTATTTCTTTAAAAATAATTTAATTAAATTGTTTACTCAAACGGAGTATTAGTAATTTTTTATTTCAAATATGAGACTGAGAGAAGATATATTGTATATCATTTTTTTATGAAGGTCATCCCCCCCCCCCCTCTTTCTTTATTAGGTGATGAGTTTTATATATTTATATGACTTTTATTAATGCTAGTTGTTTGTAAAATAAAATGACAGGAAATATAAATAATATATGTTAGCAAAAAAGGTTTTAATATTAAAATTTGTGCATATTATAAAACTAATGTTTGATAAACTATAATTAAGCATTAAAAATAAAAATAATGTAAAAAATATACATATTTAAATTTTATTAGCTAAATACTTATTACTTATTACACAGCAATCAGTGTACTACTGATTTGGTTACTTATTAAATGCATCATAACAACTAATTTATATAACTATATAAGCATCTTTCAATTGTTGTTAATATAGAATTTAAAATGTATTCAAATGACTTAATTAATTTGTACTAATTTTTATTTAATTAAGATTTATTATATGAACCGATTTCGAGTAATATATTTACCACAGTTATAAATATATACATTTATATGAGATAAAAATTTGGTAGCGAATTTCTAAAATTAAAAAAATAAATAAATAAAAAGTCAAATTAAACAAAATTAAAGTAAAGGAGGATAGAATCCTTGATAATGGAGGAGGCATTTCTTGAACTAAGGAGGGCCTGTTGAAGCTACCATATATGGGGTTTATAGTACTATAGCTAGGCACTGTATTAAACAATTCTGTGTGTGTCACAGTGTCAGGATATGAATTAAATTGATGTTAATGTCAGGAAATGCCTGATTGCATTGTTGAGCTAGTCATAGTATATTAAAAATCTCACTGATGAATTATTGGCTGAATTATTTTCCTCACTATTCTCTTATGACTTGCTAAATTCCATTCATCTCATTCTCTCTATAGGTCAGCCTGATCTTCATTCAGGGCTCAATTGAAGGTCATAGTTTTAACATAAATTTGCAATTTTTCCTGTTATATGTACAGTTTCAGCTTTCAGCCACAGAGTAAATTATTATTTATATATTAAAATTAATTATTATATATTTATATATAAATATATATATTATTTCTTATTTTTAATATATATTTTATATTAATAATTAATTTTAGTATACACGTAATATAATTATTTTGTTATATATAATTGAATAGCAAGTGTAATTTATATTAAAATGAAATAGTTATATCAAACCTTTTAGTTACTCTTTTAAAATGAAATACATAAAAATCTTGAGAACTTTAATTTTTACATTGATATTCTTAACAAGCCAAACTCTATGGTTATATTTTTTTTTTTAAATGTCATATAATCATATTCATCAATTATAAATATTTATCTAATATTATTAATGTTCTCTCGTAAGTATTTATCTTTGACTTTTTTAACATTATTCGTAACAATATATATGTATATATTGTTTATAGAGTAGGATAGAGAATAGATTTTTTTTTATTTTTTTTAATACTTAAAAGAATAAAGTGTGATTTTTCACCTTTAATTCTATAAATGAAACTAAAATTAAATAAAAAAGAGAATAATAAAAAATAAAATTTTATATTAGACACTATCTATTTTTTTTTTCACTTGAAAGGATCCACTCCGGTAAGATATATAGTTAGGTGGGTGCACAACTATTATACAATTATTTATTTGTTTATTTATTGCTGACGTGTATTAATTTAATATTATAATTAAATAGGCGTAGGCCAGCATACATATAACTAGGGCCCTTTGAGACGTGAGACAGATGCTTTGCATTGAATAAGATTCTAACCCACCCATTTATTTAATTCGACCATGGTCTAATTAAAAAATCACGCTATTGCAGTGTAAATAAATGATGATATATCTAAATATTCATTTACGGTCAGAAGACATCAATGCTAAAGCCACATGTATCACAACTAACCTAGATTCCTTGAACAGTAATTAACTTATTTAATTTGTTCATTTAAATAAGTATTAAAATTTAAATTTTATTTTATATATATAATAATTTATTAATTAATAATAAATTTTTAAATAAAATTTAAATATAATAAATATATTATAATAATATATTATGTAAGATATATAAATAATATTGATGCAGACTAAAAATATCCATACACAATATTTATACATTTTGTCCTTTATTATAAGGTTCCCTTTCTGTATTTTTGTTTTAATTTCCTTTTAATCTGCAAAGAAAATGAAGTATTTTCGTTCAGTAAAGAAACGTAAAATGTGGTGTATAACCCGGAATCAAATGGGATATCAACCCTTAATTTTATAAATAGTTTATATAAAATAAATTTAAAAAATCGTATGTGAATAATATTCATAATGATAGACCACATCATTTTGTATCTTTTTAAATTTGCATAATGTACCACATTGTCATATACTATACTTTTTACTAAATAAAATTTAATAATTGTATATTAATTTTAATATTTTATTCACGGGTTCGTATCTTAGATTTGTTTATGTTAATTTCCTTTGTTAATTGGAACCAATCACTTACTTGTGCAAAAGATTATATAATAATTTTATGCATATCCTTATATTTAAATTGACAAGAATGGAAATAGTAGTTATTTTCGACTAGATAATTTTAGTTTCAAATTTATTCGAACATATAAAAAAAAATCACAATTATTAAATTGTGGATTTAATTGAGATTTGATGATAGATATATCTTAGTATATATACATGTACTTCCTCTTATCTATTTAAATTTTTGAGATAATTAATTTAATAATATAGCCTGAAAAATTTTATAATTTAATTAAAGTTTAATATTCAATTTTTGTTATTAATTGAAAAAAAATTCAACATTAAAAAATAAAAAATTGTAAAATAGATACAAATCGAATGAAGCTCAAAAACGTGATAAATATATAATTATATTATTCCTATATTCTGGTCTCTTTAATTAATTATTAATTATCATCCCTCTTAATTTGTTGTTCAAATTTATGGATTACCATTGGACTATTGATGGTTGAATAAATATATGAGGTACATGTTTTAGTACTTGATAGGTACATATATACTAAATGCTAGTGTATATATATGGTGGATGATCCGTGACTTGAAGATGTTGCATGCTTTAATTTCATTGTCTCCCCTTTCTCATTTCTTGTTCTTCATGGATTGTGACAGCTCAGGGCCACAAACCTTATTAGATTCTAATATATATATATATATACTTATCATTTGCTCTGCAATTCTATATTAATTGTGTTTCTTTAATCAAAATAGGGTCACTATTTTAGTTTAGTTTATTTCACTTGTATAATTTTTAACCCAATAGAATCATTGTAGAAATTTGATTTTACAAAAAATTTGACTTGTTTAGGAATGTTTAAAAATTTAAACCTATTCTAATTATTCCTATTTATATAGTATTTTTTAAAATAATTAATTTTGTGATAATTAATTTATAATTAATATTTTAGCTGAAAAGTGATTTTAAGATGGTCTATTCTATCTGAAATGTATAATAGTCTATTATATCTAAAATGTGTTAGAATTTTTTTTGGTCTAGTTTGTTAATACAAAAATTAGTCTGGATGATATTATAATTATTTAAAAATTTTATTAGTTAACTATATTGACGGTTAGTTAGTTTTTTGATAGAGAAAATATGATTGTTCACAAAGGATATAATTTGGGTCTCAATTATAATCATCATATCAGACACTGGTTCCATCCTAATTTGATGGTTCAAGAATTAAAAGTTCCAAATTTGGATTAGGAATTATTGGTAATAGCTAGAGGTACGTAAAAACAAAAATTACCTCTGCCTTACTATTTTAAAATTTAATTACTGTGCAATTGTTTTGATTAATTTAAAAAAAAAAAAAAACATAATATGAATTTTGGAATTAGCAATAATTTTTATTAATTTATAGAATAAAAAAATCATTAAAATTAAAATTAACGCACAATAAAAAAGGAGAATAATAGATAATACTCTCTAAAAGAATCTTTTAAATTTGTACCATATTTATTCTTTATATTGGCATAACTTTTTATAATTTACATAAATTTTTTATTCTTGAATTATTTAAAATAAAGAAGGAGAAACAAAAGATGTGGAGTTATATAATAATAAATGCTTAATCCAATTGTTATCTTTTTTTAAAGTTAAGTTGATTTGAATTTGGATTCTCTAAATATTCTCAAAATGATTATTTACTAGACCATTTTTTATTTTATTATTATATATATCACTAAATTTATTTATTGGTGATAATGATTATATTTGTATGTAATATAAATTCTTTCGTTGCATATCATATTATTATATTATGATTAATACATGATTTGTTAAGGAGTAGCTACAGTATCTTTAAAAATAATTATATTTAAAAAAATTATATAAATATTAATATAATATATTTGTAATTGTTGTGAATGATATACTGAACTTATCCATAAAAATTTATTATATTATTCACATATAATTAAGTTGAAATAGAAAATATTTTAGTTCTTAATTAACCCACAGGTATTAAGAAATAATATTTTATTTTTTAATTTTAACACTTTAGTCAATATAATGAATATTATTTGTGTTAAAGTCTTTGTTCGCAAGTAGATTTTAATGACATTATGATTCATATTTATTTTGCGGGCCTGCTACACATACAAGCCTACAAGCAAACAAGTTGGCCCAGCCCAAACAGAAATCACGCGCATGAAGAGAGATAAGATGGCGCGTCAAAATCACGCGCTCAACATTCGAACGGTTACGTATGGCAGACTCTTCCACTTCTTCCACTTCTTCCATTTCTCAAGGCGCTTTCAAAACAACGAAACCCTCTCATTTTCGAGCGAAAATCAAGTTTCAAAATATAGAAATCGTAGTTCGAAAACTGCATCAAAACACCATCAACCTCTCTGTGAAGAATCTGAAGAAAAAACAAACCAAGAATACTCAACGTAAGTCCATTAAAATACTGTATATTTTACTTTTCTTCTACGTCGTTCTTCTAGGGTTTACTATTACTCTTGCTTCTTTGTTACACTGTTCTAAGTTATACATCGTTCTTCTAAGTTCTACGTCGTTCTACATTGTTATTCTAAGTTCTCCTGCTATTTTTGTTGATTTTTGGGGGTTTATTCCGTAGATTCGGGGGTGTAAACTGCTTAACCTTGTAATGTGGCTTGATATTGAAGCATGGTTGAGTGATATCTGACTGATATCTATATGGATGTATCTGAATAATATCTATGGGTGTATCTCACTGTAATCAATGGGTGTATCTTGTTTGACATCTTTGGGTGTATCTGAATAATATCTATGGGTTTATCTCACTGTTATCAATGGGTGTATCTTGCGAATATCTTTGGGTGTATCTGACTCATATATATGCGTGTATCTTACTGTTATCAATGGATGTATCTTTTTGTTATCAATGGGTGTATCTGAGTCATATATATATGGGTGTATATTACTGATATCTTTGGGTGTATTTTTAGTTTCAGAGAAAATGGCAGCAAGAAACCAAACTAAAGACCTTAAATGTGCCACACATCTCCTGAATGATAAGTTCAGAAACATGACTGAGGAGAAGAAGGCGATTGTGAGGGATCTTGGATTCGGTGGGTTGATGCACATCCCACCACTGAGGGTGGATCACCAACTCTTAAGGGAGCTGGCAAACAACTTCAAACTTGGGGAGAACAAACTGAAGACAGGATATGGTTCTTTCCAAATAACCCCAAAAAAAATAGGTGATGCGCTTGGCATCAATGCAACAGGTAATTAGCTCAAAATTATAGATGAATATTAAGTTGTTGCTTGGGTGTATATTAACCTGATGCTTGGGTGTATTTGAACCGACTTGGATGCTTTGTTGTCTTCCTTTTTGTAGGAGATCTATTTCCTGAGAAAGTTGACTATAAGAAACTTTCTGATGATGACAAAATAATTTATAGAAGATTCCAGGGTAAGACCCTCAAAAGTCTTACCGATGAAATGATGGAAATCGGCGTTGGCAACGAAGAGGAACGCCTGATGTTCAAGAGGATATTCATCCTCTACATACAGATGGCGTTCCTTTTGCCAACGACGATAAACAAAATATCGCCCGTGCACCTGGTCCCAATTTTTAAGATGGACGGCATAGAGGAGAGAAACTGGGGGGCATGTTTTGACCTTCATGATCAAGGGCATAACAGACTATCAAGAGAAGAAGAAGAAGGCAATCAATGGCTGCCTCTTCGCCCTGATGATAATCTACTTTCATCTTTCAAAAAACAAAGGCAAGAACAGTGTTGAAAGACCACCAAAGCCATGGATTGCTAACTGGACTAAGGAGCAGTTGGTGGAAAGAATGAATGCAGAGAGAGAGGAAATTTTGGTGAGTAATCATAATAAGTTGGTGTATTTTATTTACCCGAATGGTGCTAACTAAAATATCTCATGTTTCAGGGGATTGTGAAGTTGGCAGAGACAAGAGAAAAAATGAGAAAAAAAGAAAAAAAAGAAAAAAAATAAGAAATAAAAAAAAACAAAAAAAAGGAAGGCGAGCCCAACATCGTCTTCGGACACAGAAACTACTGACAGTGACACTTCTACCTCTGAGTCTGAGGCTCAAGAAGACTCAGAGGATTCGGGAAGAAAACACCCCGGCAAAAAGGGGAAAAAGTAAGTACCATACTTGGGTGTAATTTCTTTTTCGGTTTGGGTGTATTTTGTTTGTCCACGTTGGGTGTATGTAGCTTATTAAGCAGGGTGTGTTTCGTTTGCTGCGTTGGGTGTATATTGTATATTTAGTTGGGTGTATCTCGTGAATTCATTTGGGTGTATTTTTAGTATGTTCTAAATGACAATTGTTTGCCTTCCAGAATGGACTCAAGAAAAAGAAAGCAGAGGCAAGAGGAGTCAGATTCTGACTCAGAATCTGAATCTGAACCAAGTGATGAGTAATGTCCTGAAATTATTACTCCTTTCTTTTGGCTTCTTTATAAAGATTTTGTGTATTAACTGAAGTGTCTTTTATTGACTTATAGGAGCGAAGAATCATCACCTGGGAAGAAGGAGAAGAAAAAGAAAAAAACAAAAATAACTCCAAAAAAGTAAGCAATTCTTTGGATAAAATTCTGTGATAAAATTAATTTTTTATTTCTGATTGGTACTGTTTTTTTTTTCCACCCAGAACACCACAAAAAAAGAAAAAAGTTGTTGTGGAGGATTCACCTCCTGAAGAAGATCAATACTTTGACGGGTACAGTACCTCGTAAGCTATACTACGGTCTATCATCATAATTATTTTTGTTAACGTCTTATTTTATGAATGTAGTGAGAGATATGAAATATCGAGTGACGAACTTGATGAATGGCTAGGGGAAAACGTTCATAAATCTGCTGCAGAGGGGTATGTCTTGCTGGGCTGTGTATTTGAGATTTTGGTGTCTTTTGTTTGCTAATAACTGTATCTTGTTTCGCAGGGACAACCAAGCTGACCTGCGATCGACAGAAGGTCGCTATGTGTCCTCTGAAACGTAAGAAGCTTTATTATTTAATAAAATCTTGTTATCATGATTTGGATGTATTCTGTGAAACAATTTGGGTGTATTTTGTGGATCAAGTTGGGTGTATCTTGTTTACTAAGTTGGATGTATATTTCGGTTGAATAACATGAAATCTGTTTAGACTACCGGCTGTGAACTTGGGAAGTGATGATCCTTCCTCTCAAGCACGCACAGAACAGAGTAGTGTAAACCAGCCGTCTCAGAGCATGTAATTTCTCTTTCAAATAACCGTTACTTTTGTTCTTCTAATAACTTCTACTTCTAATTCTGTATATATTTTTTTTAGAAAAAAAAGCCCTTTATTATTTTATTCAAGAAAAAAAAGGCAGAAAAAAAAAGCAAAAACTGCAATTATGTAAGTTCTCAAAAAACAAAGCCCATCTTCTTTTTGAATTGTTCGGGTGTCTTTTTTGACCTTCTTTGGGTGTATTTTAGGTTGACTCCGAATGATTCCAATATGATGGTTGTTAGGGAACAAACGCCGTCGGAAGCGCTTGCAATGTGAGTTTTCCAAGAATATTTCAACCTTATAACCTTATTATTTTCAAATACGTTGTTAACCTTTCATTTTTATTCTTGTTTAGAGTCCCGATCCAGTTTTTTGTGCCGGCATCCCAGCAAACAACCACTGACGCAGATTCCGAACCAACCCCTATGCTACAGATTGAAGGGGCTAGAGAAACGTAAGAAAATAATATTGGGTGTATATTTATTTAGAGTTTGGGTGTATATTTGATAACAGTTTGGGTGTATATTCTTCCTGATTAATTTTGTGTAACTGTGCAGCACTCCTGAAACCCCCAAACAACTTCAAGAAACAACACCCAAGCTTCCCCCAGCTCCAACAAAAATGTAAGTTCATTAGACTAGAATCAATCTTTGCTTATCGTCCGTATATTCTTATTCTTACTCTTATTCTTATACATAATGATGCAGTCATCCAGACGCAGAGGACGCTGCTGCCCTGTTGATGATGGCACGGACAGCAACCTATGTTCCTAAAACAGATCCGGGGATGCCATCATTCAGCCTCGGATTGACAGATTCAAGCCAGGAGGGGGCGTCGACGCAGGAGACAGAAAGGGAAAAATCTCCAGAAACTGCAACTATGCTAGAACAATTGGACAGTTTGGTCCAAAAGTTAGCAAGCAGTGCGTCAAAGGGAAAAGACGAAAGTCCACAAATTCAGAGGGAGACTGGGGGAGAAAGTTCTGCAAAGTTTGAAACTCCTGGGGGAATAAATCAAATTCCGGATGATATGAAACAAAAGTGCTACATCTGGGGGACGAGACTGAAGGAAGACGCAGGTGGCAATACTAACGAGTATGAGGAGATGTGCACTCTGATTGGCCAAGGAGAATACATTTTGATCAGAATGCACCTTGCATCCCTCCAGGCAAAAAGTGATATAGAATCTCAGGTAATTTTAGACTAACATTAATGTTTTTACACCAAAGTCAACTGCGACGTTTATTAATGTAAAATTGATTTCGGCATATATTTCTAGATTGTATCTGCCATCTGCCTCATCCTAAACCAGAAAAATGAAAAGAGGTTTCAGGAACAAATATACTGTCTCCCCCCTGATATTGTGGTAAGTGTTACTTCTATGAACTTTGGGTGTATTTTATGCTTTGATTTGGGTGTATTTTGTGCTTTGATTTGGGTGTATGTTGTGTATTTTCGGTTTTTCATTTCTTGTATCGCAATTCTTGCAGAGCATGGCACTTTCGGATCACCCAAGGGGGGAATTCATATCCCCGAAAACGAACAAAGAATTCAGGGTGGAAGCCTACCCGAGTTTCATTGAATTCATAGATAGAAAAAAATTAAGTTCGCATCCATATGTAAGTTTTCGTTTCGTAAATTTGTTAGTACGCTTATTCACTTATATGCCAAATAAAATAACAGACTGTTGAAATGTGGCAATCCTTCAGATTTTTGCTCCTGTTTGCCACTCGGGACATTGGTGGTTATGGCTGATAAATACAACAAAGCGGAAATGTCAAATACTTGACCCGCTACACAAAAAAGCTCCAAGCGATGAGAGAAAGGACATTAATAAATTCACTGTAAGTTGCCTCTGTCTTCTTTACTTTAATAGATAGGTCTATTTTGAAGGTTGAGTTGGGTGTATATTCCATATTCAGTTGGGTGTATCTTGTCCATTCATTCGGGTGTATTACTGATTTGTTTTGGTATTTAAGGGATATGTATTTTCAAGATTGATAACATATGCCGGCGGGAAACCTCTCGAGAAAGGCGAGAAGGAGAAGGAAATTAAAGCCTCATATGTTAAAATTTCAGGCCAAAAAACAAGGTATAAATTTGTGACTCTGAACATTAAACTTTCCTAAATGAGATTTGTAATTTATTTTCTTCGTTTTCAGCTATGACTGCGCTATCTACGTAATGAAGTGGCTTGAGTTAATAGAGCCGGAAAACATTAAAAAAGGGAAGTATGAATGGGATAATTGGACACAGGTAACTGTCTTTAGAACTATATAACTCTGTATTACTTTACTGAATTAATATTTCTGTTTAAACATAACATACTTTTTAATTGTAGGAGGAGGTGGACCACTATAGAGTGGAGTATGCTTCCCGGATACTATTCAGTGAGATGAATACACAGAGAGATCGGGCAATTAGAGAGAGTAGTGCTATAAGGCTGTCGAAGCCATCCTCTGTATTATTGAGTCCGTTTTGTCAGATTAATTCTGCTGATATAGAAACTGGGTAGTTTGTAAATTGAACAAATGATGTAAATATTTGCCATTTATCAACAACTTCTATTCCATGTATATTTTTTCCCATAGTTAAACTATCTGTGCTGGTAAACTGTCTGTGATGTATTCAAAAACTGTATTACAGGTGGTAAAACATAAAGCAAAAAATCAAGGCATACGCATATTATAAACTGTTACACCCAAAGCAAGTCTAATAATACACCCGAGGTTGAATAAAATATACACCAAATTGTCTGTGCTGTATTCAAAATGAATGAATTACATGTACTAAAATATGAAAAAAAAACATCAACTGAAATATACGCCCATAACCTGTGAATTTTTACAGCTTTTGTTCTATATGTATCTATATATGTGTCTATATGTAAATTGTCAATTAACAAAAATACACCCAAAAGTAACAGTGATTTTACACCCATACTCTTTATAACTATACACCCAAAGCGTTATCCCCTGCTGCTGGTACCCTGAACTGATAATTTATAACTTGTCCCTGATATTGGCTGCAACTTGAATGCGCCACTGATGCAGCATCAAACAGGTTTATCTGAATATAACACTCACGCATTAGCTAAACTATTAACTAGAAAAATAAACTCAATCGCCACAAATTTAAAGAACATTACATTTACCTCGCTTAAAACTTTCGTCTTCTTCTTCTTTGTGGCATTTGCAATCTGTTTCTCCAGCTTTGAACCTAGCCTGTTTTTTGGACGTCCTCTTGTTCGAATCCTTGGCGGGCTTTGAAGCTCGTTAACGGATTCCAAGTTGGCGTCTTCGTGGGATAAAGAAGATGTCCCCTTTCTTTTGCCTTTTAGTGCTTCCATCTCGGCCATGACGTTATCGTACGCACTGTGCAGAATTGCAGTCAGCTCCTCCGATTCGGAGGCAAATTCGCAAATATTTTGCGAACGAAAAACCAATTGGTCGAACCTCTTGCTTCTTGGCTCCATTAGTGGCTCGTCGTGGCTGCTCTTGATGTGTGTGTGTTGCCTCTTTACCTTCTTGCTCCATCGTTCCAGTATGTATCTAGGGGACACTTGGCTTACTTGTTCGAAGCTTAACACGCTTAGTGCGTGACGGCACAGTATCCCTCTCGACTCGAATAATAAGCATTGGCATTTTACCTCGGCTGCAACTGAGTCATAGGTAACCGCGAACTTGTCGAATATTGAGCTGGAAACTTGTTCTGCGACTTCGTATACTGAATAGCCTAGAGCGGAATTCTTTAATCTGGTGATGCAATTCGCCTTTCCTCTGAATTGGGCTTGGACTTCCCTAAACTTTGCGTGAGTGTACGCATCTTGAAACTGAGCTTCGATGGAGGATTTGGTTGCACACGGTATGACCGTATGAAAATCTGCAGCATCTGATTCTCTCTCTGCTTGCTCCCTGCTTCCGAGGCAATTATCGTACTGTTTGACGAACTGAATGAGCGAGCTGTTCCGGGTGATGTACTTGTTAAAAAATGAATGCATGCTCTCGCTCCTTTGTGTGCTTCTCATCCCTGCCCAGAAGTGGTGGTCCAGATAGATAGGAACCCATATGTGACGGTCTTCGTACAGATCTGCATAATACACCCAAACACACACAGTAAAATACACCCGAGAGATCGTACAATTTACACCTCTGCTGCAGATTTTAAAAACACATTACCTGAAAGCCACTTGTTGTCCGCAAGACCAAAATTCACCAGAAAATCGTTCCAATTCCTATCGAATAAGTCTTTGCTGTGAGAGTTCCAAACAACATGGCTCATTTGTTGTTCGATATCGGCATGTCCCTTGTACCCGTTTAATTTGCTTGGAATCTTCTTCATGATGTGCCAAATACACCAGCGGTGAACTGTTGTTGGCATACAGGCCTCTAGAGCCCTTTTCATTGATGCGCACTAATCAGTGAGAAAACCTTTCGGAGCGTTTCCTCCCATGCAACGAAGCCAGCATTGAAATAACCATTTGAATGAATCAATTTCTTCGTTCTTCATCAAAGAGCATCCGAGAAGTGTTGACTGACCGTGGTGATTCACCCCGACAAAAGAACCACAGACCAAATTATACCTGAAACGAATTATCATGGTCCAGAATGCAAAATCATTAGGTACACCCCAACAAATGCTTCGAATACACCCAATGAAACGGCCAATATACACCTCTGCTGCGGATTCGTAAAAATAAATTAATTTAGCATCATAAACAGGGACATTTTGTTACCTGTTTGTATTGTAGGTGGTGTCGAATGAAATGACGTCTCCGAAATACTCAAAGGCGGCTCTGCTTCTTGCGTCGGCCCAAAAAGCCAGCTTAATCGATTGATCCTCCTCGAGTTCGAGCTCAAAAAAGAAATTCGGATTCTTCTCTTTCATTCTTAAGAAATATTTCCCGAATTCCTTTGCATCTTCTTGTTCGGAAACATTCCGCACTTCCCTGGTAATGTAATTCCTCACGTCCTTTTCGATAAAATTTAACTCGCGGTGACCCCCGGCAGCCGCAACAAATGATTGGTAGGTTTTGCTTGGTCTGATACCGGCCTCGTCGTTATTCTCTATCGTACGACGAATGGACATGCTTAGTTCCCTGTGCTGTTTGAGCATCTCTGCTTTGCTTGGACAGCAGGGGTGTGAATGATCCAGCACAACCTTTGAAATGATCCAAGCACCGACATCCTTCAATGTGTGTATATAAATTCTTGCAGGACAGTTTAAACCGGCTGTCGGATTGGTCTTCTCGGTTGGAGATATTTTAGATTTCCATTTTCCCTCTCTGCTACATGTAATCAGTTGATTCTTAATCTCGTTTCCCTTCCTATTTGTGCACCGAACTCTTGTAGAGAAACCTGCAGCCTTGGCGTAGTTCCTGTAAAATTTTCCGGCATCTTCAAGGGTCGTAAAGGTCATTCCAACCTTCGGAACAAGCTCGTCATCAACAACCGAGAGAGGCTGCACAATACACCGTGTCAGAACTGTGAATACACCCATAGATATGATACAAATACACCCAATCATGTCTAATATGATACACCCGAACCGAAACAACTCAACTACAGAATGACCTTTAAAGCCATAAACTGTCAATACACAGGCTGCAGAATACACCATATCAAAAACTAAAAACACACCCAATCATGTCTGATATAATACACCTGAACAACAACAACTCAATTAAAAATAACAAAAAACCAGTAAAGTGTATATACACCCACACTTATAGCTAAAATACACCCAAAGAAGAATTGATCTACACCCGAGCGTCTGCTATAAATTCCAGGTAATTAAACAATGTTCAGCAATTTTTAAACTACACAATGCTATACAAATTACTGTAAATCAAACCTCAGGAACTTCGTTAGATTCAAATTCATAATCCACATCGCCTGGATTCAGCACAAAATCTGAGCTTGAAGGATCCATTATCTTCAAAACGAGTTCGAACTTTGATTTCAGAAAACAACAAATCAAAAGAGAAAACGAAGCTCGAGTTGCAGAGAGAGAAAAAGATAACGTAAACGAAGAACATACCAGTGAGAAAAGAAGAGGAAAAGATCGATGGAGAAGAATGAGGGAAGACGCGTGAGAAGAAGAACAACCAAATCTCAAAATAACGAAAACGAAGAAGGAAACAAATATTTTAAATTTGGAAGTTAGATATACGCGGCATATTATATAGCGCGTGTAATCAACGTACGTGGAGGAGCGCGTATTTTAAATTTATTGTTTAATAAACTTGTAAAGCATACAAGCCCTAATGGCTTGTATGCAGAGCTTTTCCGTTTATTTTGATGTGTCTATGTAAAGTGGAGTAATGTTATCATGATTTATTATTTTCAGTAGTAATGATACTGAAACTGTATATGAAGTTTATTTTTTAAGTGGTGACAACTATAAGGAGTGGAAAGATAAAGTTCTCTTTCAGTTAGAATATGCAGACCTTGATTATACTCTTTATAGGGAAGAGCCTCCGGCACCACTAATGCTAATACTCGAGTCGAAGTAGCATTATATGAACGGTGGGAGAAATCTAACCGTTTAGCTATGATATTCATTAAGTCTCGTATCTTAGCTAGTATTCGTGGTTCAATTCCAATGTCAAGGATTACATGAAGGCTATTAATGAATAGTTTGAGTCTTTTAGTAAGGCACTTGCAAGCATATGAATGGCACAAATTGTCACCCATAAGACTTATCGACATAACGGGTGTGCGTGAGCACATCATGAGGTTGAGATCTTTGACTCATTTTTTGTGCATCTTATTCTAAATTTTCTTCCTGTCCAATACGAACCATTTAAGATTTCTTATAACACACAAAAGAAAAAGTGGTCTATTAATGAATTATTCGTGATGTGTGTAAAAGAGGAAGGAAGGCTAGTTCCAAAACTTGGTGAAAGTGCACTGTTGGTAACAAATGAGGATGATAAAAAATAAGCTCATAAGAAGAAAAGAAAAGGTAGTACATCCCATCTTATGAAGAAAGAAAGTGTACTGTGTTTCTTTTACAAAAAGAAAGGACACATGAAGAAGGAGTGCCCAAACTTTAAGGTTTAATACCAATTGATGGTTATCAGTAGTTAAGAGAATAGGGGTTGAATCTTGACCTCATTTTTATTTTACTTTTAACTTTGAGTTCAGTTGAGATACTTTGAGTAAAAAATAGGAGAGACTATGATTTTGTCTCTTAACGCAATAGGAGCCCAAATAGAGATACGTGCAAGGTGTGTTATGAAGAAGTGTTGCTGAATAGTAGAATCAGGAGATATTTTAGTTTTGTCTCCTATAATGTAGAACTAGAAACAGAGAAGAAAAAGGATAAAGACACACATATGTATCTTGGTTCAGCTACTCAGTGCAATGTAGCCTACATCCAGTCTCCATCACAATAGTGATAGAGTTTCACTATCTTTTAACAAAATTATATTCACCGATTTTTTCTAGGATTCTAACCAATCCTATATGAGACAAATCTAGTTTCTAACCTAAATTAGACTTGACTAAGTTCAACAACAAAGTGCTAACCCAACTTGTAAGAGAATCTCCTTAGAATCATGACAACAAAATAGAAATACATACAAATAATTTTTGAAATAAACTTGGTTTTTTCTTCAACTCTAACTTTCTGCCTTTTTTCACTCAATGATTTTTTCTTACAAACCTCATCATTTTATCTTTTACCATTGAAACACAGAAAGACTAAATTGAGAAAATGAGATACTCAATGAAAATCATAAAGAAAAAAAATAAACAGTTCATTGAGTTATGGGAACTCAAACATTGTGCTCTCATTCCTTGCTTCAATCCTTGGCCGTTCATCCTTTTAATAGAGAAGTGAAGTTTCGAGGGCATGAAATCTTACTTCAGCACTTCTTGGCTTTTTTCTCCCAAAAATCAGACACAATAGCGATGTGACAGAAGAGAGAGAGGATAGAAGCACCATACCTTCAACCTTCTCTTTCAACTTTTTTCATCTCGCCTCTTGAATTTGAGCCGTGCTTTCTTACTTTGCCTCCAAATTTGAATTTTGAGCGTCGATACACAGCAGAGTACCATTGTCTTTACTTTCTTCATTTTTTTAGATCGGTGTTTGTAACACAGTATTTTTTCAACATTCCTTGATGAAGCACAATTTTAAAAATTTTTTTGTGATTTGTCCTTTTGATTTGATTTTATCTTTCTATTATAGCTTCTTTGATATTCTCTTTTTACTTGAAATTGAAAATTTTTTTTTTTGCTCTTTAATGTTGTCCTAACTTCGGAATTTTCTTTTTCTTTTTTCATTTAAGTATTGTGATGTAAAAGAAAAAAGAAGAAAGACTAGAATTTTGGTTTCGATAAAGTGAATTGATTTAAGTGAAATGAAATTCAATTTCTTTAGTTAGCACTAAAAGAAAGAGTTTGGATATGGAGTACCGTTTTGGATTTGTTTATGTTCTTGGTCAATTGCTTTTTTTCTTTTATTTGGCTGAAGGCTTGTTTTTGTTTCTGATTTAAAATACTTGTGAAACTAACAAGTATGTCTTGGGCTATAACTGTGAGTGTGGGCTGAATGCTATTCGGCTTGTGTCATTGCTTTTTGGGTCAGTTCTAATTTAATTTTTTTTTTTGCACACTAAACAGACCAAATCACAAACAATTTGCTAATAACACAATAATGTTTTAGTTATCATCTTCACAATGTTTTAGTTATCATCTTTGCAATATTTTAGTACTTCAAATTCAACAGATCCCTTAACTTTTGACAAATTACACCTTTGACTCCTCAACCCCTCAACTTTTAATAAATTATATTTGACCCCTCAACTTTTGACAAATTACAATTTGAACCCTAAACTTTTGACAAATTAAATCCTAAACCTTCAATTTTTGCCAAATTACACTTTTGACCCGCATTTCATAAACATCAATTTTTCAAGTCTTTTGTTTCTTCCATCCCGCGATCTTGCAAAGCCATTTCAAACTCCTTCTCTACAGCTTTCTGGAGATCCACTTGATCTACAAGAATATTCGCTTTCTTAGCCTTTTTCTTCGGAGCCTGAACCAACAACATTCAAGGCGCACTAAGCCAAATTATAAATGCCGACTTGACCATGCTAGACAACTTATACTGAAGCACAAAACCTATTAAGGAGAGCAAATAATATGCATACAAGATTAAATATGCATGATGGTATAGCAAATTATCAATATAAGGTGTAAGATTCACTTTAAGCTGAAGCAACTTCATGCAGGTTGATTTCAACACAGTATTATGTGAATAGATGGAAATAACACCCAAAAAAAAAAAAAAGAATCACACACATATATTCAATGATGAGGTCATATCTGCAAAACTATCATGTATGATGCTTTCTCAGATTGTTGAATAGAAAAATATGTTCACATCGGTATCCCATCTTGGTGTTTTCTGCAGCTGATTCTTCGGAAACCGGAACGTCAACTTCTTCCTGACCTTGGGGAAATTGCAAAATGAAAACTTTTATTAGATCACAGGAGCAGATGCTCTCTGAAGTCATGTCAAACGAGAAAAATAAATCACTAAAGCTTTTACACTTACAGTTGCTGAATCAATAGAGACTTTGATGATTATCTGATCCAATACTTAGCTGTGCATCTGGTCCAGAACCTTTCCATGAAAGGGAAATTGCAAAAGGAAAACTTTTATTGACCTATACAGTTCAACCTAAGAAGACAATGTCATACCGGAAGGAAAATGGAAACTTAGTCTTGGTGTCAGAACAGTTTACTGCAGAGACATGGCAAAAATAATTAAAAACGTTCCTTTTTACAAAAGAAGAATAAGAAGATAAAACTCATGATCCCGAAATGGCATCCAGAGTTTTACCGTGAGTAAGCACTTCAGAGAATAACATAAATTTCCACAACAAATTGTTTACATGAGTGCCTCTGGAGTGAGAATAGAGAAAGTAGAAAGAAAGAAATATTACCTGAAACTCTCGTACTTAAAAAGTTGGACTAAGAATTGCACATTGCAAAGCACAACCCTAAGCAACACACTCACTAGTATTCATTGTTTGTGATAAATTGCAGATTTCTGGAAGCTACTATTAGAACGGGACAGTTTTTGCTGTCTTTGGAGGAACCAGAACATTATCTTGCCTATATAAGTTGGTATTTATTTTTAATTAATTGACTTTTAGTACTATTGAATATTAATTGAAATTGACAAATTAAGTAAAATGAAAACCATTTATAAATTGCAAAATAGATTGCGTATTTTAGATAGAGATTTGAACACGTATATAGAGTTGTGAGATGAGAGAGGTGAAATGATTCTGTTTAGGGACATAGAGATCCTTTCAATTTGTCTGTTGCGAAATTTGTGTGTGTTTGCTTCGTATTTGATGTGGGAAATAAGTTAATTAACGCTATTATGATTAAAGATGGTAATTACAAATTGTATGATCTCTCCTTATATTATATAATGTGTTGCCTAATGTGAAAATAGGCTGATGTGTTTGAAATTTGAGAACTTTAGAATGTTCGTATAGTAGGGGAGACTATGTCGAAAATTTTAAAAAAATTTTAAATAATTTAAAAAAAATTAAACAGCAGATCCTTGATGGCAAATGTAAGAGGAATTGTAATGCAAATAACTCAAAATCAATCTTGAATATACGATATAGTCTATTTAAATAAGGAGTTTTGTTTGAAACCGTCTTTTAATTATATTTTCATAAATTATTGTGTTTTCGAATAATATTGTTGTGCATTTAATTTTTATTTGTTTTTGAATAAATGAATTGTATTATTTTGTTTTGTAATTTACTTAAATATTTCAACTATTTAAATGTATGGTACTGCAACAATAAATATTAACAACAATAGCAAACGGTGGAGTAGGTGATTGCTTCTACGAAGTTGATGATGGATTATTGAATGACAGATGAAAACGAAAGTAGCACTGCCATGCCGAATGCCCAAGACGACTACATAATAGGCATCTGATGCGATTTTTGTTTGCCAAGAAAGATTCGGATGGTTGAGTTGAATGTTGAGCTTGCGTGAGGTTGGCTTGGACCAGGGAAGTTCAGGTTGATCATGCACTCTTCCTAAGTCGTAAGGAAGGTTTCGAGTTCAGCAATGGTCCAAGGCTCTTTGCGATCAGGAACAAAAATACGAAACACTTTGTAATCTGAATTAATCCCATCCAAGATAGCATCCACAAGTTCATCCATGGTGAGAGGAGAGCTAACTACAGCAAGAAGGTCAATTATTTTCTTGATTTCAAGAAGGTACTCTATAATCATTTGATCGAGTTTTCAATTACTTGATTCTAGACTTAGTGTGTGTAGCAAAATGTGTGTTGAGGCACTCCTAGATTTGATGAGCACAGTTGCAACCAACCATACAATTCTGGAAAGAAATGTCCATTGAAGAAATAACCATGTCTGAATTGCATAGTCTTGCTAAATCCATGTTACATAGGTTGCACATTCTTTAGCTGCAGCTTTGTTTGCATCAGTGTCAAATAGAGGTGGTCCCTTCTTCGAATCAAGTTGATCTCCAAGATTCCGAGAGAGGACTAGGGTTGCACACGGATCGGATCGGATATAGCCTAAAATTTTATCCGATCCGCACTGCATTCACCGGATCGGATCGGATATTGGGTATATCCGCATAAATTAAAAAAAAAAAATTATTTTGAGATTCTGTTTGTTGTCTTTACAAAAAAATATTCAGAAAATTCATTTTTTATCTGTTTAAGCCTATTTACTCGTAAAATATTTTCAATAATAGTTCTCTTAAATAACAAAAATAAAATAATAACACAAGATTTAAGTTTAATTATTCTAAGTTGAAGTACAACATAAAAAATTAAAAACAAAATATTATAAAATTCATAAAATAACTCGCTAAAATTCATATCACATTAGGGTTTTACACTCTTAAACTATGCTATTTATATGTGATGTGCAGATATGCGGATTTGCGGATCGGATCCGCGGATATCACTGCCAAATCCGCAATCCGATCCTACCATAGTACGGATTCGATCCGTTCCGATGGCTCTGCGAATCGCATAATATCCGCAAAATTCGGATCGGATGCGGATAATTACCGCGGATATGCGGATATTATCCGATCCATGTGCAGCCCTAGAGAGCAGCCCTAGAGAGGATAGTAAGAAGGGCAATTTGCCGCCAAAGAAGAAAAGAGTTTCTCTTTGAGTTGATCAGGAATAGGAATCGATTAATTCTTGTTTGTGAGATTTGAGACGGTGGTCATGATGAACAAAATGTAAAGAGATAATTTGCTCTTAATACCATATTGAAGGTCACATGGATCTTGAAATAAACTAAGCTGAAAATGAAACAGATGATTTCATAGTGATATTATAATTATTGCTTCTTTTTTATTTACAATAGAGCAATATTTGTTATATATAGTTTAGCTTTAGGGACCAAACATACAGGAGAAAGCTAGCTGACTATTAGTACATACAACTAAACTCCTAAATACTTTTAACTTATCATAAGTGGTTCAAAAATTTAAAATGCTTCTATTATATTTTATCACATACTTTTAATATACTTTATTTAGTGATTTTTCTTGTTACGAAGTATTTTTTTTCACTTCTCTTTTCAATTTAAACATTCTCCATTTTTATACTTAACTATTAACAATTTTGCAATGATGATAGTACTGGTCACCTTTTGAAATGAAATGAAATATAATAAATTTAAAAAACTCATTTCATACAAGTAAACTTGTATATCTCATTGACTCATTGAATATTTTGCTTTATTTGACTCATGATTTTGATAGGTATCATCGCTGAAATGGCTTTCCCTCAGTTTAATTCAGAATGGCATAAGAATACGACAGATATGATCGATATTAGTTTTTAGCTAGAAATTATAATATGAAGAAACTAGTAAGAGTTTATCTTCTCTTTTCACAAGAGTGATAAGAATTTATACGTAGTATCATTAAGTTAAAAATAAAATCATTGTGTTATTAATTATTTTTTTCTTACTACTTGTATTTTTAAAGGTACATGCATGCAATAAGCACTAGCTGCTGGATTTGAAGGTAAATTTGGAAATGAAAAAAAACTGTACAAATGATTATCACTATTCAAACCACAATTTGATATATAGCACTTGGACGCTTATTATATCATTACAAGAAGATATGCATTGAGGATTGGACTTACAGTTATGGCATACGTGATTCATACTTCTATGGAAAACCAAACTCAACAAGTAAACAAGTGATATAATAATATAATTTTTTAACTTCTTTTTTAAAAGTATATTGAGATTTAAATATTCTTTTGTATCTTATCATTACAGAAGTGTCATGTGCGTTTTTGGGCGTTGGAGTAACTATACAAGAGACGGGTCTAAAGAGAATATCATGAAATATTTACCTCAGTTTGATCCTTCGGGAGTTACTACGAGACACTTTAAGGATTATAAATTTTTCAATCATATTAAAACCATTTACACGGTGCAATACCTAAGGAAAAGTCTCGTACCATATTATCTTATAGACTGACTACCATTCACCTAAAAGATTTTTCACTTATTTGAATAATTGGAGCCTGATTTTGGAGGAAATGGTCGCCGCTTTCATTAATTTTAACTCTATTGTGGAAATTTATGGCTTTGCATGTGAGAGATACACTAGATTTAAAGAAAGCGAATGATCTTCGGCAGTAATCCATAATCCATCTCCTCCTTCGAATCAGAATTAGAAAATTAGATGGTAAGAAATAATGACTCTGATCAATTTTTTCGTCAGAACTCTTTATTAATTTGACTCCAATGTTTTTTAGACACGCAATCTCAATTGGCTTCTAGTATATTTTTTATTTTGTTGTTTTGGTTTGTTATTTTTAGTTTGTCTCTTGATATACTTTGTAGAACTGATGCTCACTATGTTTTGGTTTTGGTAAGTCGAACTTATCGGGAAAAAAGCATGGAAACAGGTTATTTTCCATAATTTTTTCTATAAGTTCTACTCACCAAAGCCAAAAGACTACGTGATCAATCCTACAAAGTATATCCAAACGCAAACTGATCATAAAGATAACAAACAAAAACAAAAAAAAACAAAAAATATACTACAAGTCGGACAATTTAAATTGCGTGTCCAATAAATATCGAAGTCAAAATACCAGAGAGTCCTAAACAAAGCCAATTCACCAAAGTCACTATTTATTATCATCTAATTTTTTAATTAATGAGGAGGAGGTAAAGGATTACTGCCAAAAATCATTTCGCTTTCAATTCCCTTACATGCAAGGTCATAAACTTCCACAACAGAGATAAAGTTAATAAAACTGTCACTCTTTTTCCCAAAATCAAGCCCCAACTAGTTAGATAAATGAAAAACCTTTTAGTTGCACCATAGCCGATAAGATACTGTGGTATTGCGGCTTTTCCTTAGGTGTAGCTGTGTTCGTGTAAATGACATTCTTATGATTGAAAGATTTATAATTCCTAAAGGATCTCATAATAACTAATGGGGAATCAAAATGACATAAATATTTCATGACATTCTCCTAGATGCCTTCTCTTATATAGTTCCTTTACTTAGATTATAATTACGCCAACATCTAAAACACACAGGACACTTTTATAATTATAAGATACAAAAAAAATATCTAAATCCCAATATACTTTTAAGAAAAAAAAAAAGTTGAAGAAACTATATTATTAATCCACCTGTTATTGGTTGAGTTTGGTATCGACACAATAGAAATATAAAGCTATAACTGAATTTCAACCCTCAATGCGGATCCTTCTTAGAATCACATCATAAGCATGCTATATACCAAATTATAGACTGAAAAGTAATAATCATTTTTACCGTTCTTTTTCACCTCCAGATTTACCTTTACTTCGAATCCTACAACAAATGCATACTGTATACATGTACATTAAAAAAAAGCAAGAAAAAGAAAAAAAAAATTAATAACAGTTTTATTTTTAACTTAATGAAGCTCTATAAAAATTCTTATCACTCGTGTAAAAGAGAAGAACGAATGACTTGGTTTGTTTATATTCTGATTTGTAGCTAAAGAAATAATATCTGTCATTTTTTTTTCCATTTCCAATCAAACCGAGAAGAAACCATTTAATGAGATATACAAGTTTATTTGTATGAAACGAGTTCTTTAATTTCCTACAGAATACTATTTACATATTTCGGTCAAAAAAAAGTAACAAGTACTATCATCATTGTAAAATTGTTATTGACTAAAATAATTAAATATAAAAATAGAAAATGTTTATATACTTTTAGTCCGCTAACTATACATAACAAAACTTGTTCTATTGAAAATAGAAGAGAAGTACTAATCAATTATATCACTACGAAATTAGCTTAGTCTATTTCAAGATCCATGTTCATGGTGTTCGTGACCTTCAATATGATATGGTATCGAGCAAATTCGATCCACACTCTATTTTAACCTTCTTCATTTTTCTCACCAACTCCCCATCTCCTCTTATTTTTCTCTTTACATTATAGAAAACTCAGAGCCACATGTAACTTCAAGGACAAGATAAGAAAAGCTTAGGCAAAAACCGAGAAATTTTGAAGATGATAGAGCTGGTAAAAACTAGGAAACTGGAAGGATATACTCCTGATACTAATAGATTGTGGAGATTTAGAGATCAATTGTGCATACCAAACCATTGAAAGTTAAAATAGGAAATCTTGGAAAAGTCACATAAAGGGAGTTTTGCCATACATCCCGGTATCATTAAGAAGCACCAAGACTTCGAAAAGATGTTTTGGTGGCCACAAATAAAAAAAGAAATAGAGGAGCACGTAGCACAATGCTTAACGTGCAAGTTAAAGTTGAACACCAAAACTCATTAGACTTCTCTTACCCTTGGAGATTCTAATATGGAAATAGAAGAGTATAGCTTTAGTTTTGTTTCTGGGTTGACAAGAATGTCTCAAGGACATGATTCCATCTGTGGTAATCGTGGATTGCCTTACGAAATGTGCACATTTTCTGTCTATATATGTTACCTGGCCTTTTCTTCGGGAAATTTAGCCCAGATGCGCATTCAAGAGATCGTAAGTAACTAGCACGTTTATATGTATATTGTACATGGCTGCTAACTTTCTAACTCCACAAACCTCTATTATGTATATGATCTCTATTACTGTGAATCTTATGGATGGTTCTAGTGATGATTTGATATATATGGATGCTAATGTTTATGTCTATGCTTGTTAATATTTATTATTGCAGTACCAAATATTTAAATAAAATAAGTTAATTATATTCTGGTACCTGTCATGTCTTTAAATATACCAACTCGAAATATTTAAATAAATTATAAAAAATAATACAATTTATTTATTCAAAAATAAATAATAAGTAAATATACATTATTCGAAAACACAAAACAATAATTTATGAAAAATACAATGAAAAAGATGATTTCAAACTCCTTATTTAAAAAGACTATATCGTATATTCAAGATCGATTTTGAGCTATTTGCGTCACAATTTCTCCTATTTGTCATTAAGGATCTACTGTTTCATTTTTTTTAATTATTCAATTTTTTTTTTTAATTTTCAACGTAGTCTTCCCTACGGTTTGGACACTCCAAAGTTCTCAAATTTCAAGCACATCAGCTTATTTTCACACATTCACCAACACATTACATAATACAGAAAGGCATCATACAATTTATAATTACCATATTTAATTATAATAATTCTAATTAACTTATTTCCCACATTAAATACTAAGCAAACGCAAACAAATTGGAAGGATCTGTATGTCCCTAAACAAAAATATTTCGCCTCTTATCCTATAACTCTATCATAACTGTTCAAATTTCTATCCAAAATATACAATCATTCTTCAATTTATATATGATTTCTATTTTACTTAATTTGTCAATTTCAATTAATATTCAATAACACTAAAAGTCAATTAATTAAAAATAAATACCAACCTACAGGCAAGATAATCTACTGGCTCCTCCAAAAACAGTAAAAATGACGAACTGTCCCGTTCTAATAATAGCCTTCACAAATCACCAAAAATCTGCAATTTTTCACAATTGAAATAGAGCCAAACTCAATATCCAAAAGACAGGAGTACTCAAAATGATCAGAAAAACTTAGCTAATCGAAAAAGCTAAACCAGTTAAATCGATGTTTCATTAAACCAAATTCTTCAATGCCTTCCCATCGGCCGAGGTAAATATATTTATCGCGCCAATTAAACATTTTGAATTAATATTTTTTCCAATGCCACAGGTAGTTGGCAAAAAGTAAAAAATCTGCCCCTACCAACTCCCCATTGTCACCTCTAAAATTAAATATTTATCGCGCCAATTGAACATTCTGAATTAATATTTTATATTTTGTTTGATGGATTAGAGTCTGAGACCAAATGCTAGTATGTAATTCTAAGTTTCTAAAATGCAAAGAACTCAAGTCCCCCCCCCCCCAACAAAAAGGAAGAACTCTAGTAGCATTCAGGGAGAATTCATGGTGGTAGATAGTATTAGTTGTGGATACATTCATACGTCTTCTCCCTCTCTGTTCTACATTCTCTTGCTCTTCGCTACCACACCGTTCCAGATCGGATTCTCCGCCTCCTACCTTCTCATCCTCCTCTGTGTTCGCCATCCCTCTCTTTGGTAACACAATCGCGCGGCCAAACACTAGTAAAATTCAATATGGTAAACGTGGGAAGTTCGTACCTTCTTTCCTCGACGGTGGCGACCTCGACCGCACCTCAACCTCTGCCTTCTGCTTTCTTTGTTTATGTTGAAGGTGGAACTAGAAAAGAGAAGAGTGAGGGAGTGAACCATCATCAAAAAATACAATGACAACAGGAAAAAAGACAGAACTTAAACAGCATTGTGTTAGCGATTTTGGAAATTACTATAAAGAGGAAAAAACAATGGAAAACCCTAACCTAGGGGCAAAAGACAGAACTTAAACAGCATTGTGTTAGTGCTTTTGGAAATTACCATAAAGGGGAAACCCTAACCTAGGGGCAAGAGAAGTAAAGGAATGAAAGGAATGGTGGAAAGAGAGAAGAAAGGGGAAGGAAAAGGATTAAGTTAGAGAGAGATGGGAGGTTAAGTGAACTCACGCAGCCCAGCAGTGGACAGAAAGATGAAGATAGTGAGGAAGAGAAGAGGCGGAGGAAGGTGCTAGAAGAGGAACCTCTGCGTCCTACCTCGCCTCTTGTGTTTCCACTGGAGGTGGAAGACCGGTGAAGAATGAAGTAGTGAACTGCGACCGGCCACTTTGTGTTTGTTACTGAGCAGTGAGCAATTGAGCATGTTCCTTATAAAAGGCCAAATACTATTTCAGTATAAAAATTTGTTGTTACCTGCTCATTAATATTAATATTTAGAGTAATTCTCCACGTACAAGTGATTTTTCATACAAGTCATACAAGTCATTTATAAATACATTGTTTCACGTTTTTTTTGTGCCTCTTTTTCTTCTTCTTTCTCTGTGTTTCCTCTTCCTCTTCTTCTTTTTCTTCTTCTTTCTCTGTGTCTCTTTTTCTTCTCTTCCTCCCTCTTTTTTTATTGAAATTTCTTCTCCTCTTTTCGTTTTCTCTTTCTCCTTCGTCAAAATCACCAGAAAAAACGAAAAAACATTATTCAAGGTACTTTTTTGCCTTCTCTTTTCCTTCTTCTTCTTCTTGCTATACGTTCTTCTTCCTCTTCCTGTTCTTCTTTTTTATTTACGTGCTTTTCTCTTTATTTTCTTTCTTCGTTATTCTCGGTTTCCATTGTTTTTTGACATCAAGCTCTGAAATCGTTTTTGAAGAAGAAGAAGAAGCAGCAGAAGATGAGGAGGAAAAAGAGAAAGAGTTCTGAATTATGCATAAAGTGTACTTCAACGAATTTTTGGTGTATTTCTTAAATTCTTTAGGTGTATTTTTGTAATCCTTTGGGTGTATTTCTATAATTCTTTGGGTGTATTGATTTCAAGAAGAAATATACTGTCTCTCCCTATATTGGGTGTATTTCTTAAATCCTTTGGGTGTATTTCTGTAATTGTTTGGTTTATTTTTGTAACTGTTTGGGTGTATTTCTGTAATCCTTTGGATGTATTTCTATAATTGTTTGGGTGTATTTTTGTAATCGTTCGGGTGTATTTCTAAAGTTCCATCATCTTCAAAACAATTTCAAAGCTTGATTTCAGAAACTATGAAAATCGAAAAAAACATAAGGAGATCGAAGGCAAAGAGAGAACGCTTTTCCATACAAATCATACAAGTCATTTATATTCACGCTTCTTCTTCTTCTTCTTCGTCTTCTTTTCTGTAACGCACGTGTTAGGCCCAACTTCTTCTTCTTCTTCTTCTTCTTCTGCTTCTTCTTCTGTAACGTGCGTGTTAGGCCCAACTTGTAAGATTTGTAAACAAAAATGACTTGTATGTGTAGCACTCTTATTTTTAACTTAAAAAGGTTTTTGTAATAAAAATTTATTGTAAAAGATATAATTTTATTGCATTCTTTGTTTATAGAAACCAAAATAATCTTATTACTTTTTTAGTCTATATTAATAAATTTCACTTAAATATATTAATAAATTTCACTTAAATATAAAATTATGTATATGTGTTTAAATAAATATTGTTATAGTGCTACTGATATAAATCCAAACAAATTAAAACTTTAATAAAAATAGTTTATATTTTAATTATGGCGAAAGCTAGTGCACTCCAAGTAAAGTATAAACTGCAGTACTCTTTTAAAGTTAACCTACCATCAAAAGCAGATAAATTAAATTTATTTATTATTGTTATTATTTTTTTTGGTCATAGGCTGAATAAACAAATTGACAGTGAGCTTTCCTTTTCTGGGAGTGGGTAAACTGATATCGTTTTGTCATAAGACGAGGTCTCCTGGTCCGAAATCTCGTCATACCGTGCTACTATTGTACCTTACACTTATTCTCTATTTTAGGGCTAGCTCCCGTAGGTGTGCTATGCTCCTGACCTTGTCTGCAAGGTCCCACTCTGCTTTTTTGTCATTTTCTCCCATGGTTCTGTGTGGACTTTGGTCTTAGCGTGCATCGAGGTCGGCGAGGAAGATGCCTGCCGCGTCTCGGAATCTCTTGCGGAGGGCCGAGCTGGTGTTTTCACACTCTACAGAAACTTCATGATTAGGATTTGGTGAAGATGACAGCGAGCGGATAGGTTGTTGATCATCTTTTTTTCGAGGATGATGTTGTAGGCAGTAGAGTCCTTGACAACCACAAATTCGGAGAGGATGTTCTTCCTCTGGCTTCTAGTTTCGATGGTTAGTAGTAATAGTATGGAATTGTCCAGTTTTAGAAACTTGTCTCCGAGTTCGGTAAGTGGTAACCCCATTGTGGTGGGTTTGCAGATTTTCGTTTCAGAGACCCAGCTTGTCAAAGGCTACTTTGAAGAGGATGTTGGAATAAGCTTTAGTGTCGACCAGTATTCTTTTCACAAGTCTGGTTTCGACTTTTGCCGAGATGATCAATGGGGCGTCTTCCGCCGAAGTGCTGTGTTGGCAGTCATCGGAAAAAAATGTGATTACCGCTAGAACCGAGAAGATTGGTGCTTGGTTTCTTATAGCTAGGACTTTGAGATCCTTTTTTATTGCTGATTTTGACTTTTTTAGCGCGTCCATTCCGGTGATGACGTTTACACTTATGGTGGGGTCAGTTTTTGGACTTTCTTGGGATGCCTATTGTATCGTCTTCGGGTTGTGTCCTTCACGTTCTTGTGATCTTTCTCTTTTAGTTCTCCAAGGTTCTCGAATGATTTTGACAAACTCGGAGAGCTTGCCGTCTCGGATGTCTTTTTCGAGGGCGTCTTTTAGGTCGAAGCAATCTTGAATTTTATGCACATATCATCGGTGGTAGTTACAGCTTGCTGCGACCTGTCTGTTACTTTAGCTAACGCGCCTTCGGAAAGATGCCTCGTTCCGCTATTTGGTGGCAGATGTCAGTAATGGGCACGGGTAGGGGTGTAGTTCGAGAACTTTCCAACCCTGGGTGGTCGGTTGGCATTCACGGGTTTGAGGTGCTCTTTTGGTGTATCTCTTGATGGTGGGTTACTATGAGGTGCCGTGTTACCGTGCTGTCATTTGTTGGCGGCCACGACTTGGCTTACCTCTTCGTCGTTTATGTATTCCCTTGTGATACTTTGAATTTCGTGCATGGTCCAAACTAGTTTGGTGGTGAGGTGTTTCTGGAAGTCTTCATTTATGAGGCCATTGGTTAGACAGAGACTGGCGACCGAGTACGTGAGTTCGTCGGCCATTAGGCACTCATCGTTAAACCTATTGAGGTATTTTCTTGTGGATTCATCTTTTCTTTGGGTGATTCCGAGCAAGATGATGGGGTGTTTTGCTTTGGTGATCCTGGTGGTGAACTGGGCCATGAACTTTCTGGATATGCCATGAAAGTTGGCTGTGGAGTCGTTTGGAAGGGCATTGAACTATTTGATTGCGGGACAGGCTAAGGTTATCGAGAAAGCCTTACACTGGACCATGTCGGCGACTCCTTCCAGGTTCATCCTGGCCTTGAAGGCCGTTAGGTGTTTCTGGGGATCTTTGGTCCCGTCGTATTTCATGTCAGTTGACTTGTTGAAGTCCTTCGGGAGTTTGGCTCTCAAGGATTTTTCTCTGAATGGGATGGCTTCCATTACCACGTGCATGTTTCTTGCTCGTTTGGCTTCCCGATGGTGCCGTCGGTTGTCTTTTCCGCGTCGGTGTTTCGGGTCTGGGGAAACGCTGCGGTCGTGCCGTTTGCTGTGTCATTGCTCAGGCAGCCTGGTGTTCCTGGTATCGTGGTGAGATCAGGTCCTGGAGGTCACTTGGCTTGCATGCTCTGGGTGGTACCGTTCTTTGGGTGTAACTCGGCCTTTGAGGTTTTGCACCCTGAGGCACAGCTCTTGGATTTATCTGGAATGCCTTCTCTTCCAGGCCGTCGAGTGGTCGGGCTTCAGTGGGAGAACGGTTGTCCTCTCTTGGTTGTTGCTGGGTTGGAGTTGGTTGGCGATGTGCCGCACTTGTTATCCTCCCGTGGCTGGGAGGAGTGTTATCTTGGAGTTCGGGAGTTTGGCTTTGTGGGTTTGAGTTGGGGGTGTTGGCTGAAGGATTGCTTCTCGAGGTTCTTCGTCATGCTGCCACGATTTGACAGTCCCCCGCATCTGTGCAAGAACCTTGAGAACTTTCTTGATCTCTTGGCTCCTGAGAGGTCTGAGCTTGGCCACGGTGGTGGCGTTAAGGAGGTCGTTCATGATGAGCTTTCTTATGAATTTTCAGTAAGGTCTGAATGAGGGATCATGGCGACAGAGTTGTCATAGGTGAGGTGGCGAATGGCAGAGGTTTGGAACCTGGTGTTGAAGGAGGTGACCTCGTGGATTTGGAGGAAGAGCTTGAAGAGTTCAAAAGAAGAAGCAACCACAGTGGGCATGGAACTGAAGTAGAGGGAGAAGATGGGGCCATGGCGCTTGGAGAGACGGATGAGGGAGTGGTGAATGAGAGGGTCCAAGAGGTGGAGGTGTCCCACTAAAGGGAGGCGAGACTTTGGGCTCAGAGAATTTGGAATTTCACCGTTGGAGTAAGGCGAAGATGCATAAAGAGTGCTATCACTAAGAAGGTGATTGCAAGTCGAAGAAACATTGTTCCTTTGGGATTTTGCCGTTAGAGTAGGGCGAAGGTATGTTATCACTAAGAAGGTGATGCAAGTTAAAGAAACATTTTTCCTTTTGCTCTCTGTTACAAGCAAGAAATCAAGTGAGTGAGTTTGAGGATTGCTCTTTTGGGTTATCCGTCAAGCCGCCACGACGTTGCAAATTCTCCACAGACGGTGCCAATTTACAAGATGTCTCTGGTACGGGTTGAGAGATGGATAGAAAACTTTCGGATCGAGGCAGATGCCGGATTATCTGACTGGAGCAATGGGGGGTAGTACCTGCAAAGACACTCCGACGCTCAAGTCAGAATGGATCAAAGAGGTATAAGATGCGAGGAATGAATGAATACTGAAGGGGCTGGGGCTCCCCTTTATATGAGCGATGGTAATTATCTTATCTTTTCTTATTTGGTTAAGATAAGGGAGGTATTTGAATTTGATTATTGGTTATAAGCTCTAGTGGGTCGGTTTTGGACCTTCTAGATGGGCGAAGCGAGTCGGATCCGGGTAATCGGGTTCAGAAATCGTTTCGGGTGTAGGATTCGTGGGTCGGATCCGTAACAGATTTTAAATAACTAAAATATATCATTTTAATAGGGATGTTAAAACAAATCAAAACGGATCATTAAAAGATAAAATGGATTAAAGTTTAATGCCTCCCTAAACTAAAAAAATTTAGCAAATCACATCGTCAAACTTGCAAGATTTTATCGAGATTGAACGCCAGTCGTCAAATTAGAGTTTTATTTTTTAATAAAATACTCGTGGTATATACACACACAAATAAAATTATGATTTATGAACACGCGCCTTTCTCTTTTTTTTTCATTATTTGTTTCATTTTCTATTTTTTATTAGTTTTTTTAATAAATAATTATAATAAAAATAGCGTTATCAAACAGGCCAACGTGATCGGTTTAGATCTGATTAATTATAAAAAAGATTTAGTTAACTTATTAATTCTTATAATGTTATTATATTTTTAATAAAAATCAATATAATTTACAAAATTTATGATTGGAGTTTATATTAACAAAAAATATGTAATTAAATTTTTAATAATTATTTTTCTAAAAAAGTATAAAATAAGAATGTTTATTTTTAAAATATTTTATAATGCATTTTATGACGAATTAAGAATAATTATAATGGGTGAGTATATGAATTAAGAATAATTATAAAGAGTAATTTTATTTGGTTTCTCTAATATTAAAATTCTAATTTTATCGTTGTATATATATAATTGGTGAATACAAATGAAATACTTTTTTTTGTTGATTACTTATATAGTTTTATTCATGTCTTATAGGTAGTGTTTGTTTTTGGGAGGCATGAACAACACTTGTTTAAAAAGTGTTTGAAAGCAAAGACATGGACAGTGGACATATTGTCTTCGAGATAGTTTTTTATACTTTTGTATTCATTTCTTTTATGAAGGACAATGATGGATACGGAATTTGAAAGAGACAGACAATTTTATAAATTTTGTTTTTCTTTTTTTCCACTATTACCCCTTCTTATTTTTTCTATTGCATTGTTCAGAAATACTTTTTTCTTCCTGTTCTTTCTCTATCTCTTTCTTTTCCAAGTACTCTCTCTTTTCTGTAGAATTTTTTATTGGGGTAGATAATTCTTTTCTTTTTATGGTTTTACTTTAATACCATTTTAACATTATATTATATTATTTGATTTGTAATAAAAATAATAACAAAAATAATTAATCTTAAAACTTTTGAAAAATAAATATTATCAAAAGTAAAATTGATCTTTTAAAATACTAAAAATAATTTATAAATTGTAATTGATTTTATATAATTTAAAGAAAAATCAGTTTTTTATAAAGAAAAATTAGTTTTTAGATAAAAAAATTAGTTTTTTTTTAATAAAAATAGATTTTTATATGCAAAAACTAATTATTTTTTCATGTAAAAATGGATTTTTTTAAAATTATTTTTTATTTAAAATTAATTTGGTTTATTAACTTAAACAAAATTTTTATTAATCAAACTCAAATTTATTTTTTTTGTTAATCTTAACCATATGTATTTCTACATATTAATAATAAATTTTAAAATAAAATAATTATATTTATAAATTTTATTTTAATATAAATACTAATATATTTTTTTATTAAAATTTTTTGCCTCTTCAAATATTTTTTTCAAGTTCCGTCTGTACTCGTACTCTCATTTTTTATTAAATTAATTTGTATTGATGTAAAAAATTTGGAATCACAGGACTATTTTAGTCATTTCATATAATATTTTAGTCTTGTCCATGTGTATCCAAACATAATATTAGACATTACATTAGTATCTTGTCTATCATATCCAAACATAATATACAAAAGATAATTTTTAGTGTCTCCGTTCTATTGTCTCCGTTTCAGTGTCATGTTCTGTCCTGTCTCTAAAAACAAACACAGCCATAAATAATATAAAAATTAGTAAACACTTTTTTTTAATGAAATAAATCTTATATACTAGAAAACTAACAAGAGTCCATGCTCACATGAAATTTTTTCTCTTTTTTTTTAAAAGTAAAATTTTTTTAAATGTTAATTTTTTTTATTTCTGCAGTCAACTTAGAGAATATATTTATTAGATTTCGAATTTTATGTTAACTTTTGTAAATGTTAGTTTTTTTTATTTCCAACCCAGTTTTTCTTTTTTCTTTCTGATTTGTTGGACAAAACGGAAATCCAAGTGCCCAAACGAAAGAAACAGCTATGGCTTTCGCATTATGGGTTTGTTTGGGTGAGCTTTTTAAAAAAGATCTTTTTTCGAGTTATCTTTTTTTTAAAAGATCTTATAGAGAAGTAAAAGTAATTTTATGTTTGGATATCTCATGTAAAAAGGTCTTTTTATCAATCAATTACGTTTGGGTATAACAATATAAAAGTACTTTTTTGTTTATTTATTACATGAAAAACATCTTTTTTTTAAGGAAAAAAGATCTTTTAAAAAAAGATGTAAATTACAGCTTCTCAAAAAAGATCTTTTTTTTATTTTACTAGTGCTTTTACTTTTACTACTAGAAATTTGCCAAACACATTAAAAAATAAAAAAAGATCTTTTTTCATTGAAAAAAGATCTTTTTTTAACAAAATAATGGCGCCCAAACATGCACTATGTTCTTCTTCTTCTTTCTGTTGAGTAATGTTTGTAATTTTATTTGTATTTTTTATTTAAATCTTATTCGTTTCATATATAATTTGCATTTCTAACAATTCCCCTTCAAACCCAACCGATAATACCTTTTTCTTTCTCGGCGATACTTCAAAACTCCAATCGTCGCTGCTGTGCTCTTTAAGAGAAATTGTCAAATTTCAAAATAAATAAGTATAAAATGAGCAAATGGATATTTCAATGCAAAAATTTTAATTTAATAATATTTAAAAATAAAAAAGCAGCTAGACAATTAAAAAATTATTACATTTTATTTAAATAAAAAAAGATAAAATTTAAATCTTTGCAGTTAATCAAAAACAAGAGAAAACCATAGAGAATAGTGTTTATTTGTAATAGTAATACGAGAAAGATGAAACCACGTGTGACATAGATAATAACGGAAGTCGGAAGAGGAACGGGCACTGATTCACTAGGTATACGAGATGCAAAACCACAGATATGAAATTCAAGTTCGAACCTACCATGACAAAAAGACGATCTGCGGTTTCTTGTCCAAACTCTAGACGACCATGGAAGTATCACGACCAGAGAAAAAAGAGTGCCGGATATTGTAGTGGCACAGCAGTGGTCAGAGACTGACGGCGTCCTGGAAGAGTTGCGTGTAGTGACCGGCGGCGGCTTGAAACTCGTGGTAGGGCAGCGGCCTGGTGGAACCTTGACTTTTTAGGGAGGTAGTCTTGCTTTCTGGTTCAACATATTGAAGGAGAGGGGTAATTCACACGGTCCAAATTTTTTACTGGGTTTTTTCTCTTGGGTTTTGTCCATATTTCAAAAAAACAAATAAAATAAAAATTTTAATTATAATATTAATAATGTAAAGAAATTTTAAAACTTCAAATAATATAAGAGTATTGCAATATCTCTAAAATGATGTATCAACACACATTATAATAATATAAAGAAATTTTAAAATTCTAAAAGAAGTATTGTAACATCCATCAAAAACTAATTAATAAAAATAGTAAAAACTACATAAAAAATAATGACTACGGTCAAAATTTTAACAAAGATTTACTTAATAATTTAATATTTTTGTAATATTTAAGATTTAATAGAGGTGCATTATCCTATATTTCTATATCAAATTGCTTTAGTATAATTTTGTTTATATAATTGATTTAGGTAATTAATAAATTAATTTTTTTTAAATATTGGTAATGATAGATTTAGTGAATCTTTTTAATTAAAAATCATATTTTATATTCTATATAGAGAACGGTAGCATCTTATTGTATGAAAGAAAAGAAAAAATTTGAGATCAAATCAGATCAATTCAAAAAATAATATACAAAAAATATGAAAAGAATCAGGTCAACTTAATAATAATAATTTCAGAAATATTTTCTTTGACTCCAATATATCTATAAATAGAGAGTTACTTCTCCCACTAATAAACACAAACAAATAGAAAATATCACTTTAAGTTTTAAGGTAACATCACTCTTTTACTATTTTATTATTATTTGCCAGAATACTTTCAACTATAATATTGGTGTTCTTGTTATGATACTCTTTTTTTTTTTATTGCCACTCCAAGCCTTGCACACTTGGATTCTGATTTAGTATTTTTTATTTTCTTGAGAAAAAGAATACACGGTTTGATTATATATTTTACTCTTTAAAATATTTTTTTAAAAATAGCCAATTTTCTTAATATTTTAACAATGATTTAACATCAACTTAATATCTTTTTAGTATTTTTTTAAAAATAGAGGTGCATTCGTTGTCAATTTCTTTTATATATTATTTTTTTAATATATAATATAATTGCTTTAGATAATTATATACAAATTGAATACTTATACCTATGAATAAGGCAAATTATTCAAATTATAATTTTTCTAAGATTATTGCTGCGATAACTTGATAATATGTACATATATAACGTACTAAAAATAGTAATAATTGCTAACATAAAAGTTTTTCTTGTAATACTAGGAAATTAAGCATTATAATCCTGCAATGGCGAAAGGAATACTACTTTTTTCTCTGTTTGTCTTTTTAGTACTAACGCAAGCAGGTATAATCTATTTTTTAGTCCTTTATTTTTTCTCTCTAGTTTCTTTATTGTTCTTGTGTTTTTTTAAAAAAAAAAATAATTTTTAATTGTTATACAAATTCACTCAAATTATAAAATATATAATAATTTTGAAACTAATGAAGTATAATATCTTATTTTTTTTAGTTAAATATAAATATAAATATCTTTAACTATATCCAATTGCATTTTATAAAAATTTTAAATTATTTCATGCATAATTATTCTTTCTTAAATATTTCATATAAATGTATTATGTATATATAAAAGTAGAAGTTATTTATAAGTCATTTTATATTTGAGAGATATTTTTATTTAATTTCAGTAGTATCTATATATATGTTGTATATACAAAATAGCTTGATTATATTACATAAACTATTTTGTATATTTTGGATGTGTTTAATTTTTCTTCTAATTTATGTTGAAAGAAACGTTGTTGATGATTTTCAGATTGTATGAAATCTTTTGAAGTAACGAAATGTTGTTGGGAATATCATCTTGGTAATGATGTTTGTGTCGACAGTACTTGCAATTCAGTATGTCAACAACATTGTAAAGGAGGACATTGCAGAAATTATGATAAACATATATGTCATTGTGCTTGTTAGTTAATTATCACGATTTGTAGGAGAGTTATATTATGAAAGCAAGATTTTCAATAATTATATTCAACTTATATTATGTTGATTAGTAAATTATTAACAAAAAAATTATTTAGACTATGAATAAAATGATGAATGTCATCGTCGAGTATTCTATTTTAATTTCTAAATTTTATTTATGTAATTAATATTTCGATTATATGTGTTTTTAAAATTAAGGGTGATATAAAATTAGAAAATAATGATCAAAAAATAAAATCTATTATTCTATTACAATTTTTAGACTTTCCTCCTTTAGTTGATTTTGTTAGTTAATTATTGATCTTCTGGGCTACATATAAGTTTATACTCTTTAATGGTTAAAAAAAATAATGATATTTTAGACTATTCATTTAAAGTATATATATACTGGATTATTATATACTTTTTTGTTCGCCGTGTGCATAAATTATATACGCAGAGAAAAAACAAAACGGCAAAAAATATTCCAAATAATAATAATAATAATAATAATAATAATAATAATAATAATAATAATAAGAAAAAGTATGGAGAGCCAATGAAATATTTGTACAATGAAATTTAGAGATATTCGATCTTTAGTGAATGATTTTATGACATAAGATATTTATTATTCCTGATATTCAAATAGTTATTCTAAATAGCAATTTGGCCAGCTGCAGTGACCTAGAAAGTTGGTGGCTTGGCTTGGTTAGGCACAATAAAAAAGAAGTCATTTATATTGCATTGGATTTTTTTTTATATATAAGTTGGTCCTTGATTTTCTTGATATTTTTTTTCTTCTTAATGGGTCCGGCAAGAAAAATAAGAAAAAGAATTTTAAATTTTTAATACCAATAATAAGATTAATTAGCTAAGATAAAAAAAAATATTCATTAGCTAAAATATGACTTTAATTTTAATTGATATACTTATTTTTTACAAAAATTATGGCATATATGTTTTTTAATTGATGGAGAAAATTGGTAACTAATTTTATATAATATATATCAAAAAAAGCTTTTTTTTTGTATAATTTAAAAATGAAAAAAGAGTTATTGACTTTCTTTAATTCATTTGTAAATTAATATTTTATGAGAAATTTTTGAGAATAGCAACTTTTAGTAATTTTGGTCATTATTTAGCCAGCACAAATATTAAATTATTTTTAACAAATAAATTTTATTAATTTATTTATGCAAATTCTAAAAAATATAAATGCAAACTGTATTGATTTATGTGTATAAAATTCTAGTAAATATAAATACAAATTATATGCTTTTGTATATAAAACGTCTGTAAATATAGATATAAATTATTGTTAACAAAAAATAATACTATATGCTAGCGACTATGTAACATTGCTCATATTCTAATTCAACTTACCATTTTTCTATACATAATTTTGTATCTCTTTTAATTACTTACAAATTTATTTATTCATATATTTATAATAATAACATTTTATTTATTCAATTATGAAGTATATTTAAAAATTGGCATTATGTTTTCAATTATTTACATATTTATTTAACTATTTTGTTTATTAATCTGTTAAATACTTCTAAATTCTAATAGTATTTAATTTATATACTTGATACATAATGTATTAAAATGACTAAAAAATACAAACAGGAAAATTTTATAAGGAGACTAATTATGCCATGTTTATATATAAATGGTCCTTGGGTTTGATGTAGTGAAATTCACTTGAGTTTTTAAAATTTGTAATTAAGTAAAATAATTACATCAATGAAAAAATTTGGAAAAAATTGAAGAGTTATATATTTATAATGTACATTGTCTTTGATTTTTAGATCAAAAAGCACAATTCGACTCCCTTATAATATTTTTTAGTTGTATGTAAATTAATTAAAAAAGTATTTTAATTTTTTTAAATTAAATTTAAAATTCTAATTTCTATTAGAATTAAGAAACTTTAATCCTAAAAATAGTTACTTTAGAATGTAAAAAATTAAATATGAAGATCATGAACTCATTTTGAATTAATATTTTGTTATTGATTTTATTTAATTAATAAATACTACATATTAGTAATATACACAATTTAGATACTGTGACAATAATTAATACATATAATTTAAAATAGGTTAAAGATAAAGTTTTTTAAAAGTTATTAAAAAATGTAAAAAAGAAAAAAAATGTCATTTTAGTATCTTTTAGAAAAAAGTAAAATTTTCTCAAATTTTATCAACAATAATATATAGCAATAGATAAGTTTGGATTAATATCATAACTAATTTATTACCAATATATTTATTTCACTTATTAATAGTGGAAGATTGTTTCTACCTAAAAATTAAAGATTCGTTTTTGACAAAAACACTGTATGTTCATTGTCAAGTTGACATAAAACTAGAGTTCTTTAAGTTAAAATACTTATTTAATGCTAATTGAATGTGCAAAAGTATTAGAGCTTCATTGATAGTTAAATATTAATCAAATTAACATATAAATAACATAAAAATACCTGGACCATGATTATTTATTTTTCTCCCTTTCCCCGGCCCGGACACTATTTATTGTTGTTGGATGTCTCAGGTGTACACGACGAATGTGATCGACCTTACACACCTAACATTATTCGGATTGGTCTCAAAGCACATCATTTAATCAAGCAAGTCACCTTGGAATTTGGATGAACTTGTATGCAGACAAGGAGATTAGAATGCCTTTTAAATTGCTGCCACTGTTTTTATTTAGTCTCCCGTATCATTAGTCCCATGGATATTGGTTTTAATGCTCTGAAGATATGGGAATGACCTTTTAAATTGTTGAGGAAATTATGTTTTTTAATATAATGTTGAACATAATACTTATTTTCCGAACCTGGGTTTAACCTGCGACCAGACAGTATAATAATGAAATCGTAAACCACATATTTAGTTTTGGCATCTATGATATATATTCTTATTTGTGTGGTTCATCTCCACTTTTAAATCTACTTCAAGGCACTTAGATTTGTATTATTTGCAGGTGAAAGGAAAACGTGTCAGTGCCAACAAATCATCTACTGATAAGCAGAACAATGGTCCTGCCGTCCTGGAAAAAGTTGTTAGTTGTGTTGTTAGCTTGTTATTAATTGCAATAAATAGATTAATGATTAAGTAGTAAGTACTCTGACTTGGAATCATTTTTTATGGTTTTAGTGTTTTATTGTTGTTTGAAATTGAGTTGCTGAGAAATTGAATTTTATTTGCCGAGTTAATTTTGTTAGTTGATTAGTTGGATTTTGTTTGTTGAGTTAATTTTATTTGCTTGAGTTAATTTTGTTAATAATTCTCGTAAATTTTGTTCACCATGATGATTATTATTTGTGATTGTGTGGCTAATTTATTTGAATATGAAGGTTAGATTGGTGTTACGCTGGGTTATGGAGTTTATAGGTGTTTAACAAGAGTGTGACGGCGTTTAGCTGACAGATTGAAATTGGACGGTCCGATTTCTTACATGGGGTTAGGGGACACAAATCGGACCTTCCGATTTGTGTGAAGTGAAGCTTGGTGCATTGAAATCGGACGGTACGATTTAAGGAAGAATTCAAATAAGAACCAAAATCGGACCCACCGATTTCTAGGTTCAAAAAACTTTTGGCGGGCTGTTTTGTAATCGGACCGTCCGATTTCTTTGTTCCAAAAATATCGAATGCTCATGCATGCGGTCGGACGGTCCGATTTGAGTGTCATATATATATATATATATATATATATATATATATATATATAGATTTACCTACTCAACCCATTTCATTCTTCTTCTTCACCAACTCTCAACATTTTTCTCTTTAGATCTCTTTTTCTTCTTCTTCTGTAGATCTATTCTTCTCTATTATCATGGATGATAGAGTAAGATTAAAAGTGTATTATGATGGTCAAATTTTATTACAAACATCAGAAGGAGTGAAATTTGTGTGTCAAAATCTATTAGATATTATTATTCCATTTACACTGTCATTTGAAGAATTAAAAGGTATCATTTGTGAGAAGATAGATTCTCAAACAACAAGGATTGTATCGTGTATTCTGTACAGATATCCCATATCTGTATTTGGTGGGTTCGTGCAATTTCAAACGAAATACGTGACAGACGAAGCGAGTATGCAAGAAATGTTTTCAGTGTATCTCGGAAGTCGGTCGCGAATATCGTTTATCGAACTGTATATCGAGTTCGAGCAATCTGCAGCAGACCGAGATATTGAATTGCAGGATTACAACAGTGATAGTGAAGAAGAGTTCGAAAGTAACTACGTGGTCGTTGATCCGGGTGTAGACGAAGATCAAGCTGACGATGCTATGGTGGCAGATGTGGAGGATGTGGCAAATGCACTAGCAAATCAGGAGCCGTTTGTGGAGCCGAGTTTCATGCGGTCGTTGGATTTGGAGGCCATGCATGCACCGGAGTTTCCTCAATATGTAAATGCAGGTGCGCCATTAATTTAAATTAAGATTTCTAAAAGTATGATTTGCACATGGGTTATTAGTTTAGGAGAAATTGTTACGACCGGTTCATTTGCCCAAGTCGGTTCATTCGGACCGACCGGTTCATTCGGACCGGCCGGTTTATTTGGATCGACCGGTTCATTCGGACCGACCGGTTCATTTGCCCAAGTCGGTTCATTTAGACCGACCGGTTCATTCGGACCGACCAGTTCGTTCGGACCAACCGATTCGTTTGTATGGACCTGTTCATTTGGACCGATCAGTTCATTTGGACCGGACAGGACATTTATTTATTAGATTATTATTGCTGACAACTGTAATATTTGTGATGTGATTGCAGCAGAGCTTCCCCTTCTGCCGGATGGTGAATTTACTGTGGGAATGGAATTCAGTTCTAGGGAGGCAGTAATTAAGGCGATGAAAGATTATACAATCCGCAGAGGTGTAGATTATCGGGTGCATGAGTCAGAACCCACGACATTTTATGCTAAATGCACCCAGTATGATGCAGGATGTGATTGGCTGATCAGAGTGAGCAAGATGTCCAGAAAGTTCTGTTGGGAGATAAGGAGGTACAATGGTAGTCACACCTGTACTAGGGCCACCATTTCTCAAGATCATTCGAAGCTGGATTCCAACACAGTTGCAGAAGCAATAAAGCCATTGGTAGAAGTTGACCCGTCTATTAGGGTGAAATCAGTTATTGCGGAAGTACAATCAAAGTTTAACTACACCATTAGTTATCGCAAAGCATGGTTGGCAAAGCAAAAGGCAGTGGAGTCAATTTTCGGAGGATGGGAAGCTTCGTACGAAGCCTTGCCGATATGGTTTGAGGCTATGTGTCACAAGGAGCCATCCGCAGTTGTTCATTTCCAAACAATGCCTGCGTATCAGGGAGATGACTTGGTTCCTAATATTCGTGTACTTCACCGAGTCTTCTGGAGTTATTACCCTTGTATTAGAGCCTTCAGACATTGCAAGCCAATAGTGCAGGTAGACGGAACTCATTTGTATGGAAAATACAAGGGTTGTTTGTTGGTTGCAGTATCACAGGATGGCAACAACAATATCGTGCCGATTGCATTTGCGATAGTTGAGGGAGAGACATCTGATGCCTGGCACTTTTTCCTGAGTAACTTGCGACAGCATGTTGTGAGACGTGACGATGTGGGCCTTATTTCCGATCGGCACGATTCCATTAGGTCTGCTGTTGATCGTAGTGACGGAGCTTGGTCTCCTCCCAGAGCATTCCATATGTTCTGCATCAGACATATAGAGTCCAACTTTCTAAGAAAATTCAAGGCTCCGTATTTGCAGAAGCTTATCGTCAACATAGGTATGATACTCACGATTACATTGACTCCTTAACTTAGTTATTATGATGAGGTTTTTTATGGTGGGTCACGTTTTAATTGACAGGTTACTCGCGAACAATTCGCGAGTACGAGACGCGTTATCAGCGTTTGCGTGAGCGGGGTGAGGCTTATACCAACTGGTTGGATCGCATACCGCGTGAGCAGTATGCTTTAGCATTTGATGGGGGATATCGATGGGGTCATATGACAACCAATCTTGTGGAATGCATCAACTCCGTACTGAAAGGGGCTCGCAATCTTCCAGTCACTGCACTTGTGAAGGCAACGTTTTACAAGCTTAATGAATTGTTCACCCGGAAAAGAGCCGAGGCTGAGGCTAGAATTAATGCAGGACATGTGTTCTCTGAGTTTGTAACCTCCAAACTGCAAGCAAATCAGCGGGCAGCTGGTAACATTCAAGTTAGTTGCTTTGACCGACAAAATGAGGTATTCGAAGTGCGTGAGTGTCCTAGTGGTGTGGAGTATGCAGTGGATCTCCGTCAACAAAGGTGTGACTGTGGTGAGTTCCAAGTTGACCGGCTTCCGTGTCGACATGTGTTTGTTTGTTGTGCAAACCAACGTCTGGATTGGCAACTGTATGTACATGATGTTTACAAGATGGACCAGGTTCGACGAGTATACAGGGCTAGATTTAAGCCACTTGGGAATCCAACAACATGGCCTGTTTATCATGGACCTCGATTCGTTGGTAATCCATTCCTTAGACGGGTATCCAAAGGTCGGCCAAGGATGACTCGTTTCTTGAATGAGATGGACACTCGAATGTTGCGTCGTCCTAGGAGATGTAAGCAATGCGGGGCCGAGGGCCACAACCGTAGTAGATGTCGTCAAGGTGGTGGTGAAAATAATCCGGGTGCGAATTAGTGCATGAATTTGAACTTTTTATATATTGTATGACTTTTATATATGACATTATTGTACTACGTTATTGTATGACTTTTTAAAAATTTACTTCGAACGAAACTTATAATTCTATAAAATTTCGACAGCATTTCCTCTATTTCTCGGACTTCGCTACCCTATTCGGGTCCGAACCAAATATTTCTCAAACCTGTTCTCAACCATTTCCATAAATAAGTCAATTACATTCTAAATAATTAAGCCCGACACATAATACATAAATAAGTCAAATACATTCTAAGTATCTAAGTCCAACACATGATACATAAACAAGTCAAATATATTATAAGTAAATAAGTCCAACACATGATTCATAAATAAGTCAAATACATTCTAAATAAATAACTCCAACAACTGGTACATAAGTAGGTCCAACATCATTTTCTCATCGCCCATCTTACATCTTTGACTAATTTCTTGCATTTCTTCGCAACCTTTTTAAAAGCGGATGGGATATACCGACTAGCGCTCCGACGAGGGGGATCAGTTCTAAGGTTGTATCCTTTTCCTTTATCGCTAGTGCTTGTACCTGTAAAAACATTCAATAACCAACTAATCAAGTAAAATAATAAATAACCAACTAATCATTAATATTCATTATTTTATTTATTATCTCTCTATTTTTAATAACAGCATTATTATTATCATTCACTTGCTAACAACAATAATTAATTTATTATTTTATTATAATGTATCATAATCTTTTTTTTCTAAATAATCTTATTACACTAATCTATAATCTCTGCATTATTATACTCTAACATTACTAATTCCTAAAATTTAACTAATCATATTAAAGTACTCAGACACTACTACTATTACTACTACTACACTAATTTCTAACATTATCATCATAATAATTTACTAATCTCTAACTTAATAATAATTATTATTTTACTTAAAATAAAATTTTTTAAAATAAAAACTTACATAATTAGGATGATCAAGATAATTTGCAATGTGAAGCTCCGAACGATTAACATCTCTTAATCTTCTTTTTCTTCTAGGCATTGTTACAAAGTGGTGTAATTTTTTTTTTCTCAACGTCTTAAATGGAGGGCCATGGCTGTGGGGTTAGAGAGGGATTGATGAGGAAGAGAGGGTTGCTGAAAGTGAAAGAATGAGGGAGGGGTTCATTCACGAAACTTTACATACAATGGGTGCCGGACCACACTTGCATGCGTGACACCTGGTTGGGGGCACAAATCAGACCGTCCGATTTGTGTTCCTTCCCAGCCCCTAAATCGGACCGTCCAATTTCCGTGGTGAAATCGGTCCGTCCGATTTCTTCATCCCAGTCGTCACAGTTTGGTGAAGCACCATACAACCCCATAACGTTATAATACACCAGATTTTCCCCAATATTGAAAATAAAAAAGTGAAGTTGTGTCTCTAATTAATTGAAAATTTATTTATTAATGTCTCTAATTATAGATCATTTATGATGTGAAATTATGAAATTTTAAATTTTATTAAATTAAAAATTATTAAATTTATATATTTAAAATTATATATAAATTTTTTAATAATTTTATTTAATATTTAATTAAGTCGGTTAAATTTTAATTAAATTTCAGTCGAACTAATAAATTATTAAATTAATAATTTTACCAGTTTATTAACAGAATCGATTCTTGCAATCTTGAGAATGAGGCTATGAATGGAGAGAAATAAAAAGTTTAGACATTATTTTATTTTATTTTATTGATTTTTATTTTATTTGCTAAAAGTCTCATGCAGCCAATTGTACCTGGTTAAGTTTATTACAAAGGACACCATTCAAAACCCGTCAAATGCACTTTCTATTAACGGTGATTATTATGTAAAAAAAAAAAAAAAAGATAAAAGTTAATAAAAATAAAATTAAAATTGATTCTAATTTTTCATTTTTTAATTAATATATGAATTTAAATTTATAGTTGTGCATATACCAATTTCAAGGTAATTCATACCACAAAAGTTTTTTGGAAGTGTTACCTTACGTAGCTTAACGAAAATGTTTTTTTGGTGACTTAAAAGAAAATAAACAACAACTAAGAAAGAAAAAATAAACAAAAAATTATTTAAGTTTCGGCAGTCTCGTTGAATACTATTCTCAAATTCTTTCCAAGGCAATGGAAGTTTCACTTGGGAAGAAAGGATCCTCGTTGCAGTATTTGTTATGATGTCTGCTACTGTATTTGCATCTCTCAAGATCAACCAGAGAATAGTAAAAGCCTCTATACAGTCTGTCTCACATATAATATCTCTTTGTCCCAAGTCCCATGCTAAAAGAAAGTCTCTCCAAATAGCAAGCAACTCTCCTTGCAAAATGCTACGACTCTTAATTGTTCCTAGACAGCCTCGTTGCCACATTCCCTTCCAATCTTTGCTAACACAAGCAAAACCAACTCGAGCACCATTGCCAGGATAGTTAGCATCATAATTAATTTTAAAGGTACCCAGGGAGAATCCAAGAGCCACTAATGGTGGAGGGGATAGACAGTCGTTGAAACTCAAAAATATTTCGAAACTCTTTTTTCAATGACAAAGCCATACCAATCACCATGTCTGTGGTCCAATGCTCGTGAGGATGAAAGATCTCGTTATTCCTCGAATGTCAAATCCATCAGAGACCAGAAAAGAATCTAAAGGGACGCTGTTTGCTATTATGTAAGAACCAACTCATCAAATCCACTGATTAATCAGAGATTCCTAAAGCTTGCCAAACTAGTTGGACTTTTGGACAATCTCGAATACAATGTAAAACCGATTCCTGACCTGAGAAACGTTGTGGACAGCTATTCGTGTGCGAAATGTTCCTCCTAAAGCGAAATACAGCAATAGAAAGAGCCCCCCAAAGACATAGCCAGACAAAAAAATTATGCTTTTCCAAAACATGTTGATGCTAAAGCCAACATTTATGTAATATAATCAAGCTATTTTGTACATACAATATGTACAGCTACTACTGAAATTATATGAAATAGCTTATAAATAATTTCTACTTTTATATACACATAATATATTTATATGAATATCTAAGTAAGAATAATTACGCATGAAATCATTTGAATTTTTTACATGATGTGAGTGGATATAATTAAAGATATTTTTATTTATATTTAACTAAAAAGTAAGATATTATGCTTCATTAATTTTCAAAATTATTATATATTTCATAATTTGAGTGGATTTGTATAACAACTAAAACTTATTAATTTAAAAAAAAAACACAAGAACAATAAAAAAATTAGAGGAAAAAAAATAAAAGACTAAAAAAAGGGTTATACCTACTTGCATTAGTACTAGAAAGACAAACAGAAAAAAAAATAGTATTCCTTTCGCCATTATAGGATTGTAATGCTTAATTTTCTGGTATTACAAGAAAAACTTTAATGTTAGCAACTATTACTATTTGTTAATACATTATCTATGTACATATTATCAAGTTATTGCAGCAATAATCTTAACAAAATTTATAATTTGTCTTATTTATAGGTATAAGTATTCAATCTATATATAATTATCTAAAGCAATTATATATTAAAAAAATAATATACGAAGGAAATTGACAACCAATGCACTTTTATTAAAAAAAATACTAAGAAAATATTAAGTTGATGATAAACCATTGTTAAAATATTAAGAAAATCTGCTATTTTTAAGAAAATATTTTAAAAAGTAAAACATATAATTGTACTGTGCATTTTTTTCAAGAAATAAAAAAATTACTAAATTAGAATCCAAGTGGAAAGAGAAAAAAAATATCATAACAAGAACACTGATATTATAGTCAAAGTATTCTGACAAATAATAATAAAATAGTAAAAGAATGATGGTGTACAACAGTACAAAAGACTTAGCTTAAAGTTTAAGTGATATTTTTTTCGGAAAAGCTCTGCATATGGTTTGTATGCTTTACAAGTTCATTAAACAATAAAATCAAAATACGCACTGCTCCACGTACGTTGATTACACGTGCTATATAACATCCCGCGTATATCTAACTACCAAATTTAAAATATTTGTTTCCTTCTTTGTTTTTGTTATTTTGAGATTTGGTTGTTCTTCTTCTCGCGCGTCTTCCCTCCTTCTTCTCCATCGTTCTTTTCCTCTCCTTTTCTCACTGGTATGTTCTTCGTTTACGTTACCTTTTTCTCTCTCTGCAACTCGAGCTTCGTTTTCTATTTTGATTTGTTATTTTCTGAAATCAAAGTTTGAACTCGTTTTGAAGATAATGGATCATTCAACCTCAGATTGTCAGCTGAATCCAGGCAAAGTGGATTATGAATTTGAAACTAACGAAGTTCCTGAGGTTTGATTTACATAGGATTAGTATGAATTTTCTTTCAGTAATTTGTATAGCATTGTGTAGTTGAAAAATTGCTGAACATTGACTGTGAAAGTAACACGTTAACATGAATCTGTCGATTCAATGTATTAGTTGTGATTAATTACCTGGAATTTATAGCAGACGCTCGGGTGTAGATCAATTCTTCTTTGGGTGTATTTTAGCTAGAAGTGTGGGTGTATCTACACTTTACTGGTTTTTTGTTATTTTAATTGAGTTGTTGTTATTCAGGTGTATTATATCAGACATGATTGGGTGTGTTTTTAGTTTTTGACATGGTGTATTCTGCAGCCTGTGTATTTACAGTTTATGGCTTTAAAGGTCATTCTGTAGTTGAGTTGTTGCGGTTCGGGTGTATCATATTAGACATTATTGGGTGTATTTGAATCATATCTATGGGTGTATTCACAGTTCTGACACGGTGTATTGTGCAGCCTCTCTCGGTTGTTGATGACGAGCTTGTTCCGAAGGTCAGAATGACCTTTACCACCCTTGAAGATGCTGGAAAATTTTACAGGAACTACGCCAAGGCTACAGGTTTCTCTACAAGAGTTCGGTGCACAAATAGGAAGGGAAACGAGATTAAGAATCAACTGATTACATGTAGCAGAGAGGGAAAATGGAAATCTAAAATATCTCCGACCGAGAAGACCAATCCGACAGCCGGTTTAAACTGTCCTGCAAGAATTTATATACACACATTGAAGGATGTCGGTGCTTGGATCATTTCAAAGGTTGTGCTGGATCATTCACACCCCTGCTGTCCAAGCAAAGCAGAGATGCTCAAACAGCACAGGAAACTAAGCATGTCCATTCGTCGTACGATAGAGAATAACGAGGAGGCCGGTATCAGACCAAGCAAAACCTACCAATCATTTGTTGCGGCTGCCGGGGGTCACCGCGAGTTAAATTTTATCGAAAAAGATGTGAGGAATTACATTACCAGGGAAGTGCGGAATGTTTCCGAACAAGAAGATGCAAAGGAATTCGGGAAATATTTCTTAAGAATGAAAGAGAAGAATCCGAATTTCTTTTTTGAGCTCGAACTCGAGGAGGATCAATTGATTAAGCTGGCTTTTTGGGCCGATGCAAGAAGCAGAGCCGCCTTTGAGTATTTCGGAGACGTCATTTCATTCGACACCACCTACAATACAAACAGATAACAAACTGTCCCTGTTTATGATGCTAAATTAATTTATTTTTACGAATCCGCAGCAGAGGTGTATATTGGCTCTTTCATTGGGTGTATTCGAAGCATTTGTTGCGGTGTACCTAATTATTTTGCATTCTGGACCATGGTAATTTGTTTCAGGTATAATTTGGTCTGTGGTTCTTTTGTCGGGGTGAATCACCACGGTCAGTCAACACTTCTCGGATGCTCTTTGATGAAGAACGAAGAAATTGAATCATTCAAATGGTTATTTCAATGCTGGCTTCGTTGCATGGGAGGAAACGCTCCGAAAGGGTTTCTCACCGATCAGTGCGCGTCAATGAAAAGGGCTTTAGAGGCCTGTATGCCAACAACAGTTCACCGCTGGTGTATTTGGCACATCATGAAGAAGATTCCAAGCAAATTAAACGGGTACAAGGGACATGCCGATATCGAACAAGAAATGAGCCATGTTGTTTGGAACTCTCATAGCAAAGACTCATTCGATAGGAATTGGAACGATTTTCTGCTGAATTTTGGTCTTGCGGACAACAAGTGGCTTTCAGGTAATGTGTTTTTAAAATCTGCAGCAGAGGTGTAAATTGTATGTTCTCTCGGGTGTATTTTACAGTCTGTGTTTGGGTGTATTATGCAGATCTGTACGAAGACCGTCACATATGGGTTCCTATCTATCTGGATCACCACTTCTGGGCAGGGATGAGAAGCACACAAAGGAGCGAGAGCATGCATTCATTTTTTAACAAGTACATCACCCGGAATAGCTCGCTTATTCAGTTCGTCAAACAATACGATAATTGCCTCGGAAGCAGGGAGCAAGCAGAGAGAGAATCAGATGCTGCAGATTTTCATACGGTCATACCGTGTGCAACCAAATCCTCCATTGAAGCTCAGTTTCAAGATGCGTACACTCATGCAAAGTTTAGGAAAGTCCAAGCGCAATTCAGAAGAAAGGCGAATTGTATCACCAGATTAAAGAATTCCGCTCTAGGCTATTCAATATACGAAGTCGGAGAACAAGTTTCCAGCTCAATATTCAACAAGTTCGCGGTTACCTACGACTCAGTTGCAGCCGAGGTAAAATGCCAGTGCTTATTATTCGAGTCGAGAGGGATACTGTGCCGTCACGCACTAAGTGTGTTAAGCTTCGAACAAGTAAGCCAAGTGTCCCCTAGATATATACTGGAACGATGGAGCAAGAAGGTAAAGAGGCGACACACACACATCAAGAGCAGCCACGACGAGCCACTAATGGAGCCAAGAAGCAAGAGGTTCGACCAATTGGTTTTTCGTTCGCAAAATATTTGCGAATTTGCCTCCGAATCGGAGGAGCTGACTGCAATTCTGCACCGTGCGTACGATAACGTCATGGCCGAGATGGAAGCATTAAAAGCCAAAAGGAAGGGGACATCTTCTTTATCCCACGAAAACGCCAACTTGGAATCCGTTAACGAGCTTCAAAGCTCGCCAAGGATTCGAACAAGAGGACGTCCAGAAAACAGGCTAGGTTCAAAGCTGGAGAAACAGATTGCAAATGCCACAAAGAAGAAGAAGACGAAAGTTTTAAGCGAGGTAAAAGTAATGTTCTTTAAATTTGTGGCGATTGAGTTTATTTTTCTCGTTAATAGTTTAGCTAATGTGTGAGTGTTATATTCAGATAAACCTGTTTGATGCTGCATCAGCGGCGCATTCAAATTCCAGCCAATATCAAGGACACGTTATGAATTATCAGTTCAGGGTACCAGCAGCAGGGGATAACTCTTTGGGTGTATAGTTTTATAGAATATGGGTGTAAAAGCACTGTTTCTTTTGGGTGTATTTTTGTTAATTCACAATTTACATATAGACACATATATAGATACATATAGAACAAAAGCTGTAAAAATTCGCAGGTTATGGGTGTATATTTCATTTGATGTTTTTCTTTATATTTTAGTACATGTAATTCATACATTTTGAATACAGCACAGACAGTTGGGTGTATATTTTATGCAATCTTGGGTGTATTATTAGACTTGCGTTGGGTGTAACATTTTATAATTTGCGTTTATATATGCCTTGATTTTTTGCTTCATATTTTACCACCTGTAATACAGTTTTTGAATACATCACAGACAGTTTACCAGCACAGATAGTTTAACTATGGGAAAAAATATACATGGAATAGAAGTTGTTGATAAATGGCAAATATTTACATCATTTGTTCAATTTACATACTACCCAGCAGTTGGATTAACCAGTTTCTATATCAGCAGAATTAATCTAACAAAACGGACTCAATAATACAGAGGATGGCTTCGACAGCCTTATAGCACTACTCTCTCTAATTGCCCGATCTCTCTGTTTATTCATCTCACTGAATAGTATCCGGGAAGCATACTCCACTCTATAGTGGTCCACCTCATCCTACAATTAAAAAGTATATTCTGTTTAAACAGCAATATTAATTCAGTAAAGTAATACAGAGTTATATAGTTCTAAAGACAGTTACCTGTGGCCAATTATCCCATTCATACTTCCCCTTTTTGATGTTTTCCGGCTCAATTAACTCAAGCCACTTCATAACGTAGATAGCGCAGTCATAGCTGAAAACGAAGAAAATAAATTACAAACCTCATTTAGGAAAGTTTAATGTTCAGAGTCACAAATTTATACCTTGTTTTTTGGCCTGATATTTTAACATATGATGCTTTAATTTTCTTCTCGTTCTCCCCTTTCTGCAGAGGTTCTCCGCCGGCATATGTTATCAATCTTGAAAATACATATCCCTTAAATACCAAAACAAATCAGAAAATACACCCGAATGAATGGACAAGATACACCCAACTGAATGGACAATATACACCCAACACAACTAACGAAATAGACCTATCTATTAAAGTAAAGAAGACAGAGGCAACTTACAGTGAATTTATCAATGTCCTTTCTCTCATCGCTTGGAGCTTTTTTGTGTAGTGGGTCAAATATTTGACATTTCCGCTTTGTTGTATTTATCAGCCATAACCACCAATGCCCCGAGTGGCAAACAGGAGCAAAAATCTGAAGGATTGTCACATTTTCAACAGTGTGTTATTTTATTTGGCATATAAGTAAATAAGCGTACTAACAAATTTAGCAAACGAAAACTTACATATGGATGTGAAGTTAATTTTTTTCTATCTATGAAGGGAATGAAACTCGGGTAGACTTCTACCCTGAATTCCTTTTTCGTTTTCGGTGATATGAATTCCCCCTTTGGGTGATCCGAAAGTGCCATGCTCTGCAAGAATTGCGAAACAAGAAATGAAATACTGAAAATACACGACTTACACCTAATCGAACCTAGAAAATACACCCAAATTAATAGAGAAAATACACTCAAGGTTCGTAGAAGTAACACTTACCACAATATCGGGGGGAGACAGTATATTTGTTCTTGAAACCTCTTTTCATTTTTCTGGTTTAGGATGAGGCAGATGACAGATACAATCTAGAAATATATGCCGAAATCAATTTTACATTAATAAACATTGCAGTTGACTTTGGTGTAAAAACATTAATATTAGTCTAATATTACCTGAGATTCTATATCACTTTTTGCCTGGAGGGATGCAAGGTGCATTCTCATCAAAATGTATTCTCCTTGGCCAATCAGAGTGCACATCTCCTCATACTCGTTAGTATTTCCATCTGCGTCTTCCTTCAGTCTCGTCCCCCAGATGTAGCACTTTTGTTTCATATCATCTGGAATTTGATTTATTCCCCCAGGAGTTTCAAACTTTGCAGAACTTTCTCCCCCAGTCTCCCTCTGAATTTGTGGACTTTCGTCTTTTCCCTTCGCCGCATTGCTTGCTAATTTTTGGACCAAATTGTCTAATTGTTCTAGCATACTTGCAGTTTCTGGAGATTTTTCCCTTTCTGTCTCCTGCGTTGACGCCCCCTCCTGGCTTGAATCAGTCAATCCAAGGCTGAATGATGGCATCCCTGGATCTGTTTTAGGAACATAGGTTGCTGTCCGTGCCATCATCAACAGGGTAGCAGCGTCTTCTGCGGCTGGATGACTGCGTCATGATGTATAAGAATAAGAGTAAGAATAAGAATATACGGATGATAAGCAAAGATTGATTTTAGTCTGATGAACTTACATTTTAGTTGGAGCTGGGGGAAGTGTGGGTGTGGTTTCTTGAAGTTGTTTGGGGGGTTTAGGAGTGCTGCACAGTTACACAAAATTAATCATGGCGTAAAAAAAATTGATCAGGAACAATATACACCAAAACTGTTAGCAAATATACACCCAAACCCTAAACAAATATATACCCAATACTATTTCTTACGTTTCTGTAGTCCCTTCAATCCGTAGCATAGGGGTTGGTTCGAAATCTGTCTCAGTGGTTGTTTGGGATGCCGGCACAAAAACTTGGATCAGGACTCTAAACAAGAAGAAAAATGAAAGGTTAACAATGTATTTGAAAATAATAAGGTTATAAGGTTGAAATATTCTTGGGAAAACTCACACTGCAAGCGCTTCCGACGGTGTTTGTTCCCTCACAACCATCATATTCGAATCAGTCGGATTCAACCTAAAATACATCCAAAGAAGGTCAAAAAATACACCCGAACAATTCAAAAAGAAGACAGGCTTTGTTTTTTGAGAACTTACATACTTGCAGTTTTTACTTTTTTTTGCTGCCTTTTTTTCTTGAATAAAATAATAAAGGGCTTTTTTTTCTAAAAAAAATATATACAAAATTAGAAGTAGAAGGTAATAGAAGAACAAAAGTAACGGTTATTTGAAAAAGAAATTACATGCTCTGTGACGGCTGGTTTACACTACTCTGTTCTGTGCATCCTTGAGAGGAAGGATCATCACTTCCCAAGTTCACAGCCGGTAGTCTAAATAGATTTCATGTTATTCAGACAAAATAAGATACAGGTATAAAATACACCCAAATGAATGCACAAGATACAACCAACCGAATGGACAATATATACCCAACAAAACAAACGAAATATCCCAACTTAGTAAACAACATACACCCAAATTGATCCACAAAATACACCCAAATGGTTCCATAAAATACATCCAAATCATGATAACAAGATTTCATTAAATAATAAAGCTTCTTACGTTTCAGAGGACACATAGCGACCTTCTGTCGATCGCAGGTCAGCTTGATTCTCCCTGCGAAACAAGATACAATTATTAGCAAACAAAAGACACCAAAATCTCAAATACACAGCCCAGCAAGACATACCCCTCTGCAGCAGATTTATCAACGTTTTCCCTTAGCCATTCATCGAGTTCGTCACTTGATATTTCATATCTCTCACTACATTCATAAAATAAGATGTTAACAAAAATAATTACGATGATAGACCGTAATATAGCTTACGAGGTACTGTACCCGTCAAAGTATTGATCTTCTTCAGGAGGTGAATCCTCCACAACAACTTTTTTCTTTTTTTTTTGTGTGTTCTGGGTGGAAAAAAAAGAGTACCAATCAGAAATAAAAAATTAATTTTATCACAGAATATTATCCAAAGAATTGCTTACTTTTTTGGTGTTGTTTTTGTTTTTTTCTTTTTCTTCTCCTTCTCCGCAGGTGATGATTCTTCGCTCCTATAAGTTAATAATAGACACTTCAGTTAATACATGAAATCTTTATAATGAAGCCAAAAGAAAGGAGTAATAATTTCAGGACATTACTCATCACTTGGTTCAGATTCAGATTCTGAATCAGAATCTGACTCCTCTTGCCTCTGCTTTCTTTTTCTGGAGTCCATTCTGGAAGGCAAACAATCATCATTTAGAACACACTAATAATACACCCAAATGAATTCACGAGATACACCCAATTGAATATACAATATACACCCAATGCAGCAAACGAAACACACCCTGCTTAATAAACTACATACACCCAACGTGATCAAACAAAATACACCCAACTCGAAAAAGAAATTACACCCAAGTATGGTACTTACTTTTTCCCCTTTTTGCTGGGGTGTTTTCTTCCTGAATCCTCTGAGTTTTCTTGAGCCTCAGACTCAGAGGTAGAAGTGCACTGTCAGTAGTTTCTGTCTCCGAAGACGATGTTGGACTCGCCTTCCTTTTTTTTGTTTTTTTGATTTCTTGTTTTTTTTTCTTTTTTTTCTTTTTTTTTTCATTTTTTCTCTTGTCTCTACCATCTTCACAATCCCCTGAAACATGAGATATTTTAGTTAGCAGCATTCAGGTAAATAAAATACACCAACTTATTATGTTTACTTACCAAAATTTCCTCTCTTTCTGCAGTCATTCTTTCCACCAACTGCTCCTTAGTCCAGTTGGCAATCCAGGGCTTTGGTGGTCTTTCAGCCCTGTTCTTGCCTTTATTTTTTGAAAGATGAAAGTAGATTATCATCAGGGCGAAGAGGCAGCCATTAATTGCCTTCTTCTTCTTCTCCTGGTAGTCTGTGATGCCCTTTACCATGAAGGTCAAAACATGCCCCCCCCAATTTCTCTCTGATATGCTGTCCATCTTAAAATTGGGACCAGGTGCACGGGCGATATTTTGTTTATCGTCGTTGGCAAAAGGAACGCCATCTGTATGTAGAGGATGAATATCCTCTTGAACATCAGGCGTTCCTCTTCGTTGCCAACGCCGATATCCATCATTTCATCGGTAAGACTTTTGAGGGTCTTACCCTGGAATCTTCTATAAATTATTTTGTCATTATCAGAAAGTTTCTTATACTCAACTTTCTCAGGAAATAGATCTCCTACAAAAAGGAAGACAACAAAGTATCCAATTCGGTTCAAATACACCCAAGCATCAACTTAAATTCACCCAAGCAACAACTTAATATACACCTATAATTTTAAGCTATTTGCCTGTTGCATTGATGCCAAGCGCATGACCTATTTTTTTTGGGGTTATTTGGAAAGAACCATATCCTGTCTTCAGTCTGTTCTTCCCAAGTTTGAAGTTGTTTGCCAGCTCCCTTAAGAGTTGGTAATCCACCCTTAGTGGTGGGATGTGCATCAACCCACCAAATCCGAGATCCCTCACAATCGCCTTCTTCTCCTTAGTCATGTTTCTGAACTTATCACTTAGGAGATGTGTGGCACACTTAAGGTCTTTTGTTTGGTTTCCTGCTGCCATTTTCTCTGAAACGAAAAATACACCCAAAGATATCAGTAAAATACACCCATATATATGAGTCAGATACACCCATTAATAACAATAAGATACACCCATTGATAACAGTAAGATACACCCAAATATATGAGTCAGATACACCCAAAGATATCAGCAAGATACACTGATAAACCCATATTTTACGGTTTATCTTGTGCTTAATTGAGTGGATTTTATCAACTCTTCACCCACTTATTCATACTATTTGCATGGTTTTGTATTTGCCTTCCTAATTATGTGCTTTGATTGAAAACATGCTTCTTTGACCTTAATTTTATTAATATTAATTCTCCTTTTTTACCATTAGATGTTTTGATATGTGTGTTAAGTGTTTTCAGAGATTACAAGGCAGGAATGGCTCAGAGGATGGAAAGGAAGCATGCAAAAGTGGAAGGAATACAAGAAGTTGGAGAAACTGCTAAGCTGTCCAGCCTGACCTCTTCGCACTCAAATGGCTATAACTTTAGCTATAGAGGTCCAAACGATGCGGTTTTAGTTGCGTTGGAAAGCTAACGTCCGGGGCTTCGATTTGATATATAATATGTCATAGTGACCCTGACGCTAGGTGACGCGACCGCGTGATCCATGCGGTCGCGTCGCAATGACGAAAAATCCAGCGTGGCCAGATTCGAAACCAGCAAATTTTGGACTGTTTCTGACCCAGTTTGCGACCCAGAAAATACAGATTAAAGGCTATAAAGTGGAGGAATGCGTTCATTCATTATCATGCTCTCATAATTCACTTCTCATGATTTAGATTTAGTTTTGAGAGAGGTTCTCTCCTCTCTCTCTTAGGATTAGGATTAGGATTAGAAATTAGGATTTTTAGAAACTAGGATTTAGGACTTCTCTTAGCTTTCTAGAGTGACTTTTGATCCAGGTTCAATATTCCTATTTTCTATTTAAATCTCTCTTTTATATTTTGATTACTCTGAAGCTTTTATTATGTTTGATTGATGTTGCCCAATTGGCTGTTGATGACATTTTTATTTAATGATATTTGAGATATTTTAGTTTATGATTGTCCCTTTTTATTATTCCCAATCTGAGGATATTGTTATTCTAGTAGATTTAGTTTTTCCCCTTTTGGCTTTGGTTAAATAATTGGTGACTCTAGAGTTATCAAACTCATTGTTGATTGAAAATTGGAATTCATCCACTTAACTTACCTTCATAGTTAGAGGTTAACAAAGTGGGAGAAAAATCCAATCCTCATCACAATTGATAAGGATAACTAGGAAAGGACCTCCAGTTCTTATACCTTACCAAAGGTTTATTTTACAGCTATTATTTTATTTTATTTTACTTATCATATAATATATTCGCACCTTACTTCCAAAACCCCAATTTTACCTTTTTCATAGCCAATAATAAGAACATACCTCCCTGCAATTCCTTGAGAAGACGACCCGAGGTTTAAATACTCGGTTATCAATTTATTTAGGGGTTTGTTACTTGTGACAACCAAAATGTTTGTACGAAGGGATTTCTGTCGGTTTAGAGACTATATCTACAACGCAACTGTTTTTATGACATTCTTTACTGGCAAAAATCCCGACGTCAAAATGGCGCCGTTGCCGGGGAATTGCAAACGTGTGCCTTATTATTGGTTATTGTAAATATTTTTCTAAAAAAAAATATTTTTCTTTTACCTGTTTATTTGTTTCTCCTTTTTCCCCTTTATTTCTGATAACTACTATGAATTCTCACCCCTCTCACTTTGAGTTTGGTTCTAACTTTGTTGAAGGAAATAGAAACCACAGCAGGAATATGCATCAAGGTCAGACCAATCAAGGATGGATGGAGCCAAGAGGATCTAATCAACCCTTTAGGCAACAACACCATCCTAGATATCATGGACAAAGACCAGGCTACAATGCATCCCAAGCTGATAGATATGGTGGACAACCTTGTAACTACGAACAAGCCCCACCCTAGCTCAGAGATCATCCTTTCAACACAAGCTCAACCCACCACACTCACAAGCCCCTTTCCGCCATTCACCTCCATATGACCATAACCCTCAACCGCCATACCAACCACCTTATGAGCCATATGAACCATATATAGAACCACCCCAATTCCAACCCAATTACTCACAAAAACCACCACTTCAATATTCACCATCTCCATATCCATCAATCCAAGAGCATTATGATCCTACTTATGAAAACCGAGTGCATCAAGAGACAAAGGATCGTCTCAAGGAAACAGTGGATCGATGTCAGGCAACCCTTCATCAATTGGGGCAACTCCTAATGAGTCAATTAGCCTCCCGACGTTCGGACACTCAAGGAACCCCCATGGCTTCATGTGGACAATCTAATGAAGAACGTAGTATGAAGGAGATACTAGAAACTCCAGTGAACAGTACGGAGCATGACTTTGTACTGGAACAAGTAGAGGAAGCCGAAATTATTGAAGAAGAAGAAGTGGTTGAAGACTTAGGAGATATAGAACCTCCATGGGAAAGTCAAGACATAGAGCCTCCTTCTAAGACGGTTGAAATTGATGCTGAGGAGGGTGTACAACCTCCAAAGCATATCATAGTTGAAGACTTGGAAGAGGTTGATCAAGAGATGGAGATTCAAGAAGAAGAAGCACAACCTCCCATGCCCTTGGAAAGCAATGAAAAGGAGATTGAATTGAAAGAGAGCTACCAAGAGGAAGAGGTTGAAATTAAAGAAGCTTGCAAAGAGGTGGTAATTATTAGAGAAGAGCACAAGGGAGTGGAGCTTGCAATTTCATTAAAGATACCTCCCCCTAAGTCGCCATCATCCTTCACAACATTCAAGTGGGTAAAATTCATATCCCATAGCTTTCTAATCCCACTTGAATATGGGCTACTGGAGACAGATGGTCAACTTAGAGCTCTTTGTGGCATTAAGAGTAAAAGGAAGATGGTCAGTGGTAAGAATTGTCCTGCAAGGTTCATCATGGTTGGAAGCTTTAAGCTTAAACGTAAAAGTTGGTATAGAGCTCAACTGAATGGGTCTAGGAAGTTGTTTGGCGCCTTTAGTGAGAATTCAGATTGCTTGCCACCCGGAGGGAACAATATTGCTCAACCAAAAGACGGGTGCAAAGGTAAGGTCTGGGACCCCGGAATGCATTCTACCAATCACCACTCTTGGGGCCTTGTCACTTGCTTTAACTTGCTTGAAGGCTTTCTGCGCCTTGTTTGGGATCCCGGAGGCTATTGGAAGTACAAACATTGGTGGGGATTCCTGGATCAGTATAAGCACAAGCCACCATAACAGGAAGCTCACCAAATGTCCAACTTAAGGACTTTAACTAAAAGTGCTAGGTGGGAGACAACCCACCATGGTATGATCGTTTCTCTTTATTTAGTTTTGTTTGTTTACAAGTTTTATTTTATTTATTATATTGAACCTGGAATTTTGCATCTCATTCACATTAAGCATTGCATTCTGCATTCTGCATTTTTCAGTTATTAAAAAAAAAAATTCGCTACGCGACGCGATCGCATCAGCGACGCGTCCGCGTCGCTTGGAGAGAAAAGAAAAATAAAAGTGAACAGAGAGTCACGCTGGAGCGTGGCTGGAGGCGTGCTAATGGCACATATCGACCCACGCGACCGCGTCGCTGACGCGTCCGCGTCGAATGGGAAGTATGGCCTCCCACGCGACCGCGTGCCCCACGCGGCCGCGTGCCCTGCATTTTCGACGTAAAAGGGTGCACAATGCCATATTGTGCGAGAGTGGTGCTGGAAACACAATCCTTGTCACGCGGCCGCGTCAATTATTTTCTGACGCACACTCTCGCGATCGCGTCCCCCAATTTTGGCAATTAAATTGAATCGAACAGAGAGTTGTGCTGGAGCGAGGCTGTACTCGCGCCAGCAGTGCAACACGGGTCACGCGACCGCGTGACTGACGCGATCGCGTCGTCTTACCTGACGCGCACCCACGCGAACGCGTGCCCCACGCGGCCGCGTCGCATGCGCCGCACAGCTCACCCTAAAATTGCCACATATCTTATCTTTCTCTCCTCCAAATCCTAATTTTTCTTTTCCTTTCTTATTTACTTCCTCTTCCCTTCTTTCCCTTCTCATTCTTCTTATCTTTTATTTTATTTTATTTGAATATTTCATTCATTGCATTTCAATTTTGTGCATATTTTTCTTTTCTTTTCTAAATTTATTAATTTACCATTGGTGTCACATGTTCTTATTCAACTGTTATATCTTTTCTGGTATTATCTTGGTGCTTCATGACTTGTTTTATTATAATTGGGTATTATTATTCATAAATCAATGCTAATTTTTATAATACTGATATTCCTTTTGCATTGATATGTACTTACACTATTTTGCATTACCCACACCCTCTTCCCCATTGTTGCAATTTTTGCACCACTGGTATGCCATGACTTCTATTATCTTCTCACTTGCATGTTGTAGCTACCATGTGATTGAGACCCTTATTATTTGGCATTAACCCACCCATACTGTATTTATTTTCCTATCTTTATTTCTGGGTTACTCTTCTTCCCTTTTTCTTTCAGGATGGCCACCAGGAAGAGAACCGGAAGACGTTTACATGGGGAGACAGGCAAGTCAATCTGCACAATCTATAGAGAAAAGCATCAGTTGAAACCACCCGTCCACTTGCACATCTTAGCATGCACCGAGGACGGTGCAATCTTTAAGTGTGGGGAGGTCGATACCGACTTCCAGGGGTTAGTTACCTTCTTTTCAACACCAATACTCTTATTTTTATTTGTTCATTGTTGCATTTGCATGTTTGATTGCATGTTTATTTAATTTTTGTGCACTGCTTGGTTAAAATAATAAATTTCTTTTAAGACCCTATTTTTGAAAATTTTCACTAATTTAAATTGAAAATTTTTATGTTAAAAATTTGTTTGAAGTTGTAATTGGAACATGGTTTGAGCCAAAGAACACACAACCTGTGAGATTTGAGCTTAATTACATGGTTACATTATTTAACCATAAATTTTTATTCTTGTGTGTTCACTTCTCTATGATTGCAATCTTTGCTTTGTTCCATTCTATATGTCCAATATTTAATGTATTTACATGTTTGCATATGATTGAGGCCATTGTTTGATTCTAGCTAACTTATTCCAAAATTAACCTACCTTTTACATCATCCTTGTTAGCCCCCTTGAGCTTTTAAATCCCCTCTTGTTTTATAACCATATTACTAGCCTTAAGCAGAAAAACAAAATAAAAATCCCAAGTTGAATCCTTGGTTAGCTTAAGATAGATATTGTGTATAATTTAAGTGTGGGGAATTTTATGGGAACATGGGATGATATGAAAAAAGTAGGGAATTAAATTGAATAAGTTATTTGAAAATTTGGGAAGCATGCTCATGTGAAATCAAAATAATTAAATTACCATGTGCATTGAAAAAAAAATATTAAGTAATTAAATAAGGGGATACAAAAAAAAAAGATGAAGAAAAATAATATTACCCCAAAATGCAAAATAAAAAGAATCAATGCACATGGGACAAAATTCAACAAAATAAGTTTGATACATGAGCATGTAATACAAAAAGTGGGAAAATTTGGGTAGCTAGGTAAAGCATTTTAAATTTTACAAAGTATGTATGTGTTAGGTGAGATCTTGGACTAATCAAGGATTTACTTTACTAGCTTACTTAGCCTTATATATACCCTTACCTTTACCTTGGCCCCATTACAACCTTAACAAAAGACCTCATGATGTTTGCATTGGTATGCTAAATAATTGTTGATTGGTTAGATGAAGAACAAGGTTTAGAAAGTATGATTAGAGAAGAGTAGAGTGATTAACTCTATACACTTGAGAGATTAGAGTGCATATACACTTCCTGTGAGGGTTCGGTGCTTAATTCTATGTTCCCTGCTTTCATGAGCTATCTTCTTACAAGTTTACTTGTCTTTATTTTATATGATTTGAATTAGTGGAATTTGAATTATTTTTGTCTTAAGGAACTTATTTATTTTTAACCAAGTAGGTAGAAATATTTTAGCATGTAGTTGCATTTATAGGTTGCATTTCATACATTCTTATCATTCCTCTTCATCTTTATAGTTTCTCTTGAGCTTAGCATGAGGACATGCTATTGTTTAAGTGTGGGGAGGTTGATAAACCCATATTTTACGGTTTATCTTATAATTAATTGAGTGGATTTTATCAACTCTTCACCCACTTATTTATACTATTTGCATGATTTTGTATTTGCCTTCCTAATTATGTGCTTTGATTGAAAACATGCTTCTTTGACCTTAATTTTATTAATATTAATTCTTCTTTTTTACCATTAGATGCCTTGATATGTGTGTTAAGTGTTTTCAGAGATTACAAGGCAGGAATGGCTCAGAGGATGGAAAGGAAGCATGCAAAAGTGGAAGGAATACAAGAAGTTGGAGAAACTGCTAAGCTGTCCAGCCTGACCTCTTCGCACTCAAACGGCTATAACTTTAGCTACAGAGGTCCAAACGACGCGGTTCCAGTTGCGTTGGAAAGCTAACGTCCGGGGCTTCGATTTGATATATAATTTGCCATAGTGGCCCTGACGCTAGGTGACGCGACCGCGTGATCCATGCGGCCGCGTCGCAATGACGAAAAATCCAGCGTGGCCAGATTCGAAACCAGCGAATTCTGGACTGTTTCTGACCCAGTTTGCGGCCCAGAAAACACAGATTAAAGGCTATAAAGTGGAGGAATGCGTCCATTCATTATCATGCTCTCATAATTCACTTCTCATGATTTATATTTAGTTTTGAGAGAGGTTCTCTCCTCTCTCTCTTAGGATTAGGATTAGGATTAGAAATTAGGATTTTTAGAAACTAGGATTTAGGACTTCTCTTAGCTTTCTAAAGTGACTTTCGATCCAGGTTCAATATTCCTATTTTCTATTTAAATCTCTCTTTTATATTTTGATTACTCTGAAGCTTTTATTATGTTTGATTGATGTTGCCCAATTGGCTGTTGATGACATTTTTATTTAATGATATTTGAGGTATTTTAGTTTATGATTGTCCCTTTTTATTATTCCCAATCTGAGGATATTGTTATTCTAGTAGATTTAGTTTTTTCCCTTTTGGCTTTGGTTAAATAATTGGTGACTCTAGAGTTATCAAACTCATTGTTGATTGAAAATTGGAATTCATCCACTTAACTTACCTTCATAGTTAGAGGTTAACAAAGTGGGAGAAAAATCCAATCCTCATCACAATTGATAAGGATAACTAGGAAAGGACCTCCAGTTCTTATACCTTACCAAAGGTTTATTTTACAGCTATTATTTTATTTTATTTTACTTATCATATAATATATTCGCACCTTACTTCCAAAACCCCAATTTTACCTTTTTCATAGCCAATAATAAGAACATACCTCCCTGCAATTCCTTGAGAAGACGACCCGAGGTTTAAATACTCGGTTATCAATTTATTTAGGGGTTTGTTACTTGTGACAACCAAAACGTTTGTACGAAGGGATTTCTGTCGGTTTAGAGACTACATCTACAACGCGACTGTTTTTATGACATTCTTTATTGGCAAAAATCCCGACGTCATACACCCATTGATAACAGTGAGATACACCCATAGATATTATTCAGATGCATGCATATAGATATTAGTTAGATATCACTCAACCATGCTTCAATATCAAGCCACATTACAAGGTTAAGCAGTATACACCCTCCAATCTACGGAATAAACCCCAAAAATCAACAACAATAGCAGGAGAACTTAGAACAACAACGTAGAACGACGTAGAACTTAGAATAACGACGTAGAACTTAGAACATTGTAACAAAGAAGCAAGAATAATAGTAAACCCTAGAAGAACGACGTAGACGAAAAGTAAAATATACAGGAATCTTAATGAACTTACGTTGAGTATTGTTGCTTTGTTTTCTCTTCAGATTCTTCACGGAAAGTTTGATGGTGTTTTGATGGAGGTTTCGAACAACGATTTGTATATTTTGAACTTTGATTTTCGCTCGAAAATGGGAGGGTTTCCTTGTTTTCAAAGCACTTTGAGAAGTGGAAGAAGTGGAAGAAGTGGAAGAGTCTGTCATACGTAACCGTTCGAGTGTTGAGCGCGTAATTTTGACGCGCCATGTTATCTCTCTTCATGCGCGTGAGTTCTATTTGGGTTGGGCCAACTTGTAAGCTTATAAACTTGTATGTGTAGCAGGCCCATATTTTTTTATTTGTTTCTCCGTATTAGTGGAAGAAGTAACTTTCTATTTATAGATATAATGGAGCCAAAGAAAATATTTCTAAAATTATTATTATTAACTTGGCCCGATTCTTTTCATGTTCTTCGCATATTATTTCTTGAATTGATTTTATTTGATTTCAATTTTTTTTCTTTCATATAGTAAGATGCCACCGTTCCCTACATAAAATATAAAATATAATTTTTAATTAGAAGATTCACTAAATCTACTGTTACCAATATTAAAAAAAAGTTTTAATTTATTAATTACCTAAATCAATTATATAAATAAAATTATACTAAAATAAATTGTTATAGAAATATAGAATAATGTACCTCTATTAAAATTTAAATATTACAAAAATATTAAATTAATAACTAAATCTTTGTTAAAATTTTGACATAGTCATTCTTTTTCTCTGTGGTTTTTACTATTCTCATTAATTAATGAAAAAGTATATGGAACAAATTAATAATCAGTCAAGAATGGAACAATATAATTAATTATAATTAGTTTTATTAATTTATAATTTACACTACTAGAAAATAGCAGATTACAGACGGATTTTTTTGACAAAATTTTACTGTCGAAAATACCGACGAATTTTCGACAAATTTTTCGTCGGTAAAAGATAAAAATATTTTCACAAAATTTACCGACAGATTTTAACATCCCTCGGTAACTTTGTCGATAAAATTGAAATTGAAATTTGAAACTATCACCAATAACAAAATCCCTCTGTAACATCTAATAAATCCCTCGCTAATTTAAAATAAGTTAAACTCTGATGAACACACCATGATGAAACTTCATTCAACACAAATCACCGTTCATCTTCTCCTATCCTTCCTTTAAGCTTGCTCTTCTCCTCTCTCTTTGATTCGAGTTGAAAATAGGGCAAGTGTGACTTCTCCGTCGTTTCTGCTTTGTCGCCACACGCGTCGCACGAGCTCCTTCTGTCACTGCTCGCTTGCACGAGCTCCCTCCGCCGCCGCTCGCTCGCATGAGCTCCCTCCTCTGCTGCTCGCGTTGCACGAGCTCCCTCTGCCGCCTCTCAGCTTATGTCTCTCTCTGTCTCGCGCCATCCATCCTCACCGTTCACAGCCTCTTTGAGTCATCGTGTCACCAGATCTGAAACCTACATGTACCTCTTTATTTATTTTAGATTCTGGAATTGCTATTAAGCTATATTTTTTTGTTGAATTCAAATGTTCATATGTTATTATTGCATCTAAAACTCGATCTGTTCCACTTTTGTTTTATAGTTTAGATTTTTGTTCTTGAATCTTCTTCAAGGTTCGAATTTGGTTTTGGAAGTAGCTCCATTAATTGTTATGGCTAAAAGTTTTGCGTTGAAGATAATGTATTGTGCCTTCTGGAGTTTTGCTTCTGAGGTAAGATGGAGAGATTACCATAGTCTTAAATTGGAAAAAGAAATTGGAAGATTTGTTGTTTGAATTTTACATTTGAAGGAACTATAAATACCAGTTCATGAAATGCAATCTGCTAAGTACATAGATTGAAATTACTCTGTGACTGATTAGAATGAGATTAACAGCAATAATTTTGTGCCCTATCAATATCGTAAACCATCTCATAAATCTGATTACTCTGGCAAATATCAGTTGATGTTAATAAACTGTGTTCTTTGTTTCAGCTTGCTCTAGGTGCTGTAAATTCAGAGGTTCTTCTTGGAAGGTATGAGCTTTAAAATATTTACATGATTTTCATATGCAGTAATGTGCTGTTTTTCAGGCCTGTTTGTTAATTAGTCTCAGTGGATAATTAGATAGATATATGTGCTCAATGTTGTGTTTGTGCAGACGAGGTGTTTGATCTAATGACTGAACTGCTTTTTGAAATAGGTGTTTGATTTAATGACTGAACTGATTTCATTATCCTTAACCCTAGCCTTGTCCCTTCCCTGTTGCTGCTGCAGAGAACTGAGTTTCTAAATTCTAAGGTATGAATTTTGTATATTCCTGTAATTTGTGAAATCTGAAACATAACAATTTCTATGATTGTGATATAGAATAAATTCGTTTATGAACTATATATCTGAATTGCTGAGATTTTTTATCTGGAATTTGCATGCATGTTCTTGTTCCTTCCTGTTCTTGTTATGATTGGTGATTTAGGTCATAAACACACTAAAGAGGGATCAAACAAACCACCATGGCTTAACCTCACCCATTCACAGGTGTGAGGGAGTGGAATACAAAAACCAGCTTCTTACTGTTCTCAACATGAACAACGTTAGTATATTAGTTATGAGTAATGAGCAGCTTAGAATAGATTATATTATTAGTAACTGGTGATGCAATGAATGCAGATTAATTAATTAATTGCAATGCATATGTACAGGAGAAGGTGCACTTTTTGCCTTTGCCCCGAAATTTAAATTCTCTTGTTTTGCTGTTGCCCGTGAGATGAACTGAATGAAAATCTTGGTGCAGGTTTAGCATTTTCTACCACGAAAGAGAAATTAGCTGAAGCCTTTTTAGAATATGGCAATGTCCTAAATGGTATGTTCTTCATTTCAGTTTCTATATCTCGGTGTGAAGAGTGTTCCATAATGTCACCAGCTGAGAGAGGGAGGATAGTTGATCCTGTACTGTATTCAGAACTGGCTGGAGAGTCTTCATACAGATCCATTTGCCTGAATCATATTAAAAAAATATTAGTCTTCTTGTTAAGCATACAGGAAATTATATTTTAAAGTACCTCCAACATGGCTGGCCTCCCTCATTACTACTCAAGTCTTCAACCATATTTTTAAGATCAGCAAGCTTTAAACCATTCAATTGCTTTTGTACTTACAATGTTAAATAACTGTCTTAAGTTCTTGGATCTTAAATTGCGTTAGTTTAACACGGGTGAATATTTTATTAGATGGCAAGGCTGCTGCAGCAGAGAAGAAAAATTCCAAGGATGAAACATCTTCGAAAGATTCACAGGGGCTGCTGCATGCCCCATTTTCCACTTCTTTCTAATTGTGGCACTTGAAAGTGCTTGGAATTGGAACTAGCTGTGTGAGATCTTGTATTTCGCTGACAAGTTAGAGGTACCGTTTTGTTTTTTCACAAGTTTTCTTCTTCAAATTGAACTCAAGGTTTGGTTTCATTGGTGTTTCGCTGACTACTTGCCAAATCTAACTTGCCAACTTTTTCTATTTCTTTCAGCCTATGATGCCACCTTATGCAGCACTTTATTCACCTAGAGGGGTTTATACTCATCCTGCCATTCCTATTGTAAGTTCCTATTGTAAGTCTAGCTACTTTCATGCAATTTATTTCATGGTTTATAAAAAATTGGAGCTTGTTTTGTTCATTGCCCATGAATGTTTGGCTTCTACTGTAATGATATCAATCAATAGTTCACAATAGGATAAGAGAAACTAATATACTGAAATGTCAAATGTGTTTTCTTTGATCCTGTTTGTGTACCTAGATAATTCAAATATTTATATTTATTTATTTTATTATCATAAAAGCTTTTCAGTGCTTAATTATATATGCTTTTTTTTGGTGTTGTAATTATTTAGGCTTTATTGGTTGGAATTATGTCTTATGTTCTTGTGAATTATATATTTCTAAAACATAGGGGCCATATCCACACGGACAAGGAGTTCCATCTTCACCTGCTGTAAGCTATGATGTTTTCTGAGATCAGTTCCTAATTTAGGCATAGAATGATATTAATTTTTGTTTCATTTCTATTGATGCAATGCTGAAGACTGGGACACCTCTAAGTATGGAGATGCCACCAAAATCTGCAAATTCTAATCGGGGTTTGATGAAGAAACTGAAAGGGTTTGAGGGGCTTGCGATGTCAATTGGGAATGGCCATACTGATAGTACAAATCTTAGAACTGAAAACAAGCTGTCACAGAGGTTTGTTAGTCTATTTTCCTTCTATATAAATTTTTGCAGATTCTTTTTTATTTTTTTTTTGAATTCTTACGTTGTGGGGTCATGGAGGAGAAATCAGATACTCTTTAATGGGATTAAACTTAAATTTTATCCCTCTATTTAGAAGACTAGTCCATGAGTTAGTTATTCTATTAGGTGCTTATGGATAAATTTTTTTCATGCATTTGGTTGACCATGTTGCCAATGGTTTATTTTTCTTTTTAAATTGATTTCACAAAATTAAAGATTAAATTATGATATTTTCCGTCTTATGGGCTAATCAATTCACATATGATTATGTTTTACATTTTTCATCCATTTGATTTATTTTTGTACTTTGTTTTTAGAAATTCTATATTAAAGCTATGAAAACTGAAAAGATTAGATGACACTTGCATCTGGAGGTTAGTGATACTGGTATGCCACTTGCCTCCATTGGCATTCTTGTTGGTTGTGAGAATTTCATGCATATGTTTTGGTTGCAATATCCATTTGCTCGTTTTATATTTATTTTATTTTGAAATTTGGCAATTTCTATTAAAGAGCACAGCAGCGACGATTGGAGTTTTGAAGTATATCCAGAGAAGAAGAAGGTATTGTCGGTTGAACTTAAAGAAAAATTGTTAGAAATGCAGACTATGAAACGAACAAGGTTTAAATAAAAATGCAAACATTACTCAACGGAAGAAAGAAGAAGAGAGATGCGGAAGCCATAGCTGTTTCTTTCCTTTGGGCACTTGGGTTTCCGTTTTGTCCAACAAATCAGAAATAAAAAAGAAAAACTGGGTTGGAAATAAAAAAAACTAACATTTACAAAACTTAACATAGAATTCGAAATCTAATAAATATATTCTCTAACTTGACTGCAGAAATAAAAAAAATTATTTAAAAAAAAAGAGAGAAAATTTCATGTGAGCATGAACTCTTGTTAGTTTTCTAATATATAAGATTTATTTTATTAAAAAAAAGTGCTTACTAATTTTTCATATGATTAAAAAAAATAATTGAATACTCATGTATATATAACGTAATAACAGGAGAATATCATCAAAATATGTTAAATTTTTTAAAAATATTATTTGAACATTAAAATCAGTCACTAAAATAAGTAAAATCAGTCACTAATATATTGGTATATAAATACATATTTAGTTTATTTTATTTTTTATATATATTTATATTTTAACATATATTTTATACTGATCACTAATTTTAGTATGCACCTCATAATTCTAAATTTTTATATTATTTATAAGACACGAATAAAACTATATAAGTAGTCAATGGAAAAAAAATATTTCATTCGTACTCACCCATTATATATACAATGATGAAATTAGAATTTTAATATTAGAGAAACCAAAATTATTCTTTATAATTTTTTGTAATTTATATACTCGCCAATTATAATTATTTTTAAGTCCTCATAAAATGCATTATAAAATATTTTTAAAATAAACATTCCTATTTTCTAATTTTTTAAGAAAAATAATTATTAAAAATTTAATTACATATTTTTCATTAATATAAAACTCCAATCATAAATTTTGTAAATTAGTGTTAGATTCGTGCGATGCACGGACTTATATTTTAATTTGATATGATAAATTAAAAATAGTATTTTATAATCATAAATTTTTTAACTTTAGTATAATACAATTATCGTTATTATATAATAAGTGTATTAAATATGTTATGTTATATTTATTTGAATAAAATACAAATAAATCTGTTTAAAATTTATTATATTCTTGAACAATAAGAAAAGAGACCTAAAAAGATAAGAATATATATAACTGTATTGATAGCATATCAATTTTGCACTAAACTTTATACCAAAAAACTAACAAAAGTTGATCGACAATAAAATATTTTACGAACATCATTAGATAAACAATTGCCATACGATGTTGTTCTCTATGTTACACATTTTATTTTAAGTCTAAAAGTATAGTAATAGATAAATTAGTTAAATTTATGACAAATATTCGTACAAAAGTATAAATCATAACACATGTTACTAAAACGAAAATACTATTTTTCTACCTAAATATTATTAAAAACTTCTTTGAACATGACATTTGTTGTTAATGACTTTAGATTGCTATCTTAGCCTAGAATTAGAATGTTCAAGCCATTGCGACTCTTAACTTTTGACAAAGCAACGTAAAGCTGTCCATAGGTGAATACTGATTTTGGCAAGTAAAGTCTTACATGTAATAATGATTTAATTACCACAATGAAATACCTTAGTTTTTCAATATTTTTCTCCTCTTATATAGTATCCCGTCAGTTAATAATGTCCAAGTTACATTCTAAATACAATTTAGTTTGCTAACACTATTAGATATCAATAACATCACAAATAGTTTTCTCAATTGGTGACCAAACCTCATTAATAGCTGTAATAAATTTTCTATCATCATACAGTAGTCCCAATAAAAAAAAAGCATCTTAGAAGTTATGATATCTAATCCTATTAACTGTTATAATAGACTCATATATTGTGCAACCTTTCTGAACAGTTAACAAAATTCTCATATAATAGATATCACCTATACCCGGTAGAACATAGTTTAACCTCACAATAGAATACCCTCTCTTGCGTGAATGTCATTCCCTTTCTTTTCTATCATAAACAAATTGATTTGGAAAATCAACATACGTTAAAGTTTGACTTGCTTTAAATTCTTTGTTGACCTCCATCCATTCTAAGAACATCGTATCTGTTTCTTTCTCTTATTCCATGATTTTTTTAAGATTGTCATTGTCTTTAAAGATGATATTTTTCTTTTCAGACAAATGAAAGGTTAATCTCATCACTGAAGGCCATCTCCGATGAATATCATATGTCAAAGTTCTCCACACAACCTCACGTGCAGACAAATACCCGCAATTAAAAAATTGTTTGACCTCATAATAACTTGAGCATCCTCTCTACGGAAAGTTTCTTTTGAAACCTCAAGTGCCACCTTGTCTGAACCTTTATTCATATACTTGAACAAATATTTAATAGTATTTGACTTGTTGTAGTACTAATCCCTAACATGCGCTTGATAAGACATTAGTAGATATGCATTGTAAGAAATTACATTCCTATTATCCATATGGAATCTCTTCCTTTCAGTGACTACTTTTGTGTCTTATCTTCTACATGATAGGTATCCACTATCATTAATAGCTGTGGTGTTATTGAATGTTTTAAGATAATATTTAGTTTAGTACCCATTTTCATGTAGGGAGATTTTGAGCAAATGGTCCATGAATTATATATGTAGACATAGCTCTAAATAATTTTGGGTGCCGAACACGGTCGAACAATCTTAACAATATTAATCGGTCAATTTGAATTGTGTTTGTTATTTTGTGGTCTCCACTCAACCACAAAAGAATATGAATATGTAGTGGACTTCTCTTTTAGAATTCTACCATATACATCATTATAATAAAAAGATAAAAAAATAATATGTTATAAATAAACTATCTATTTTATATATATACTTTGATAAATATATAACTGTGCAAATAATTTAACGAAATTTTTTTCTAAAAATAAGGTTAAATGATGAGCAATACATGTATCTTGCACTTCGAATGGTATCCCTTGCTTAAAATCGGAGGTTATCACGTCAAGCTTAATTTTGAACACTCTACATAATATATTTGGTCAGTTTTCAACCTTTAAGTTCTTTGGACTATTAACTCTACCAAAATCTTACCAACTCGAGTTACATGTCATTGTGAATAAGAGATCAAGATATCCATATATTTCTTACAAATTGCTAGAGTATCTTGATAATTATGAAACATGTATCTCATGCTACATGTGAAAGATGTGAATAGCTAGAATAACACATTTATCTTATTTAAAAGCACAGATTTCATCCCTAACAACTACATCTTGAATCCTAACCTCCTGTATATGTCACTCCTGATCTTATCATTAAATTAATTAATTAATTAATATTTTTATTTTACACTCCTTTTAAAATAATGGCATGAGAAAAATTAAAATTTAATATTATTTTAAAATATAAAACTCTTTTAATCTAATCAAAAAATAAAAATTAAAAATAATTATTTTAGTTTTATCATATCTATCCTATTATTTGTCAATAAAAACAAAAAATTAATTACAATTTAAAAATTAATAACCTTATAAATTATATAAATATCTAAAAATAATAATTTAAGAAATCGTATTTAAAAATTTAAAACTAACAACCTAAGTAAATAACATAAATTTAAAAAATAAAAATCTAAGTAAAACAACTTAAGCAAATAACTTCAAATTTAAAAGATAACCACCTAAATAAATAACTTATAATTTATAAATAAAGTTTTAAAAATTTTTAATAATGACACCTAAGTAAATAATTTTCAAGCTCAATGTATTAGCGTCACACCAGCAAAAAAATTCTCCATTTTTTTTGAACTACTAAATTAGTTCAATTTTTTAGGTACGATAGAAAATAATTTAGGTATAGAAAAATATATATTAATTTTTTTAAAATAGTATAAATAATCTCAAATTTTAAAAAAATAAGTAATTTCATTCAATTTAATATGATATTTTGTAGTTAGCAAATTTACTTATTATAAATTATGTAAATAAAAAAAATATTTTTAAAGACATTTACTTATTTAAGAATTAAAAAATATTTTTTAAATTGAAAAGTCTAAACAAAGTGTTTAAATTAGCCATTAAAAATTAGAATTAGGTTATTTTAAATAATTACACATTAAAAATTAATAACTAACTTAATTATATCAACAATGTTTCATATTAGAAATATAAAACTAACTTAATATTTCATGATTTAAATAAATTTTTTAATCCTATTATTTTTTTAGTGTCGTCATAAATAATATCAATCCTATTATTTGTCAATAAAAATAAATAAAATTAAATATAATATAAAAATTAATAACCTTATAAATTACGTAAATTTAGAAAAAATATTTAAAGAGAAAAAGATGAAATTATTTCTATTGTACAGTGACAATCTAAAATAACATTGTAAATTGAGTAAAGAGAAAATTTATAAATGTGACAGATAAAAAAAATTTGAATTTAAAAATCGAAACGGTTAAAAAATCACTTAATTAGGAATTTGTATTAGAATTTCAAATTTCAAATTTTTAAATAGAGTTTCCTAATTATCTAGTGCAAATTTTAAATTTTTAAATAAAATTTCCTAATTAAATGATCGTTGTTCATTAGAAATATAGAAATTTGTTAATTTAAAAATAATTTTTTTTAGTTTCTTCATAAATAGTATCAATCCTATTATTTATCAATAAAAATAAATAAAATTAAATACAATCTAAAAATTAATAATCTTATAAATTACATAAATTTAGAAAAAATATTTAAATTTTTTAGAATATTAAATTTATTTAATTTAATTTTGTCATAACAACATTAGAGATAGAATTAACTATAAAAGAATATTAAATTAATTTTTTTTAATAGTATAAGAATCTTACATTTTAATAAGATTGGTAATTCTATTTACTTTAATATAATCTTTTGAAATTAGCATATTTGCTTATAAATTATATAAACTTTTTAAAAAATATTCTTAAACCCATTTGCTTTCTTAAAAATAAAAAAAGTATATTTTGAATTTAAATTTAAAATTTTAAACATAATACTCTAATTAAAAATTAAAAATAGATTTTTTTAGAATAAGTACAATTTAAAAATTAATAACTAACTTAATTGTATCAATAATAATTCATATGAGAAATTTATAATTTTATGAGTTATGACATTAAAGACTAAATCAGAAATTAACAAAATATCAATGGTATGAACCGAATTGAAAAATAAAACTATAAGTAATAACCAAATAACTTCAATTTATATTTAAAATTTTTTTAAATTCTAAACATAAAAATAAAAAAGAACAAAAAAAAAAAATTAACAACTCAAAAAAAAATAATGTTTCTACCAAAACAAATATATGTTTAGTATTATTCTATTAGATAGACTCTAAAAAGGAATTCTAAAACATGTACATCCAAATTCTCAATTTTCATTCTCAATCTTGATCTTCCTATAAGTTAAGGTTTCTCCTTCCACCTCCGAATCTTTCGACTCCGAAGATAGTCGCTTGGATGATGTAATAGCATTTTCCAACACTTCAGATTCACCATTGTCCACAACTTTATTGAATAATTCAAGCAATAAATTATGTACAAAATACTATATTAAATTAAAGACCTCATTCTCACGTTTAATTTTATCTCAATAATGTTTTTTGAATAAAATTAAACTCTAACTTTGAGAAAACAAACAAACAAAAAATTCATTTTTTTGAACAAATACCTTAGCACCTTCTACTTCCTCCCCTTTAATAATTGAGAATGCTTTTAAAGTTGGAAGCAAACTACCAGTATAGTCAACATCCTAAAATTACAAATATTAAATTATTAATTATTATTTATAAATTATATACTACTAATAACCATAGAAGCAAAAAATAAATTAGTTTTTTAATAAAAATACACTTATAACTGGACTCACAATTTGAATAGGTGAGCTTTTTAAATTTATTTATGAAATCTACATTATCAGTCATCTTAACTTTATAAAAAAGGTGAAAATGTGGATTATCATATATTTGAACTTCAACAATGAAGAGAAAGATCTTATCAATTAGGTTGAGAAAAAGTGCAGGTGTATCCGATAAATCTCCTTTCAATGCAGGGTATCATATAATATATTAATAATAAAAAATATAAAAAATACCATTAAAAATATCATCACTAATGTTTTTAGAACTAAATATTGGTTGAAACTTACCAATAGAAGTGGATCAAGTATCTCTACACAACTCTTTCCCAACACCAAAATATCTTATTTGGTAAGATATTTCTTCTCTTAGCAAATTCACGAATCGAGACACAGAAGCTCTCTTAATTGAGGAGCGTGTATTATTCCTCCCTATAATTGTTAAAAAAAATAAAAAATAATTAAATGGGGATAAACAAACAAATTTAAAATATAAATAATATAAATTTAAAAGAATATAAAAAAATTAGTAAGAAACTCACGTCTTCATCGAGTCAAACCATCTCAATTGAGTATGGCAATTGCGAATTTTTGTAACTTGGTAGTGTGCATAACCGTATCACTTGTATATGTACACACAAATTGTCAATTGTAGGATTGGTCTCTGCAATTTTGTGAATACCAGCCATTAAAATAAGTAGAGTAATTTTAGATTTTGGATATATGTAAAGAAAGCGATCGATGTACTTTGAATTGTGGTGTTCTATATGCCTCATAACTTATATTTTTATAGTTGACTCATGACTAAAATTTTTTAAATTTAATTGACTTTAATTTAAAATTGAATTAAATTTGCAGATAATTTAAAATTTTAAAAATAACAACCTAAGTGAAACAACCCAAACAAATAATTTTGAATTTGAAAATAACAACCTAAGTAAATAATCATTTATAATTTATAAATATAATTCTAAAAATTTCTAGTGACGACACCTAAGCAAATAAACTCTCAGACTCAACGTATGAGTGCCACGTCAGCATATGAGCTTCCCATTTGTATACTATAAAGATAAATTATATAAATTTTTTAAAAAATATTCTTAAACCCATTTGCTTACTTAAAAATAAAAAAGTATATTTTGAATTTAAATTTAAAATTTTAAACATAATACTTTAATTAAAAATTAAAATTAGATTTTTTTTTAGAATAAGTACACATTAAAAATTAATAACTAACTTAATTGTATCAATAATAATTCATATGAGAAATTTATAATTTTATGAGTTATGACATTAAAGACTAAATCAGAAATTAATAAAATATCAACGGTATGAACCGAATTGAAAAATAAAACTATAAGTAATAACCAAATAATTTCATTTATATTTAAAAATTTTCTAAATTCTAAACATAAAAATAAAAAAGAACAAAAAAAATTAACAACTAAAAAAAAGTAATGTTTCTACCAAAACAAACATATGTTTGGCATTATTCTATTAGATAGACTCTAAAAAGGAATTCCAAAACATGTACATCTAAATTCTCAATTTTCATTCTCAATCTTGATCTTCCTGTAAGTTAAGGTTTCTCCTTCCACCTCCGAATCTTTCGACTCCGAAGATAGTCGCTTAGGTGGTGTAATAGCATTTTCCAACACTTCAGATTTATCATTGTCCATAACTTAATTGGAGAATTCAAGCAATAAATTATGTACAAAATACTATATTAAATTAAAGACATCATTCTCATGTTTAATTTTATCTCAATAATGTTTTTTGAATAAAATTAAACTCTAACTTTGAGAAAACAAACAAACAAAAAATTCATTTTTTTGAACAAATACCTTAGCACCTTCTACTTCCTCCCCTTTAATAATTGAGAATGCTTTTGAAGTTGGAAGCAAACCACCAGTGTAGTCAACATCCTAAAATTATAAATATTAAATTATTAATTATTATTTATAAATTAGATACTACTAATAACCATAGAAGCAAAAAATAAATTAGTTTTTTAATAAAATACACTTATAACTTGACTCACAATTTGAATAGAGTTAGCCTTTTTAAATTTATTTATGAAATCTACATTATCAGTCATCTTCTTAACTTTATAAAAAAGGTGAAAATGTGGATTATCATATATTTGAACTTCAACAATGAAGAGAAAGGTCTTATCAATTAGGTTGAGAAAAAGTGCAGGTGTATCTGATAGATCTCCTTTCAATGCAGGGTATCATATAATATATTAATAATAAAAAATATAAAAAATACCATTAAAAATAGAGTAAAGCTAGGGAACCAAAAGCATATCAGCCAAAATTCAGCCAAATACCTTTGGATGAATTCAAAATCACTACGAGTTAATATATATGGATGTTTCTTCTACTAAGTATCAGAATGTTTCTTTTTCATATTAAATGGATGTTCTTTTATATATTTTTTGAATTTGTGATTGTTAGAAGTGGATAAGTTAATGTGAGAGAAAAGAGGAAAGTTTTTATAGGTTTTAATTAGGTTTATTTAATCAATTTAAAATTTTTTTAAATTTTGAATTTAAAAAATTAAAATTAATTAATTATTAATATAAATTAATGTAGTTTTGTTTAGTTTTTGGCTGATAAGCTTTTGGTTCCTTATACTTTTCCTTAAAAATATCATCACTAATGTTTTTAGAACTAAATATTGGTTGAAACTTATCAATAGAAGTGGATCAAGTATCTCTACACAACTCTTTCCCAACACCAAAATATCTTATTTGGTAAGATATTCCTTCTCTTAGCAAATTCACGAATCGAGACACAGAAGCTCTCTTAATTAAGGAGCGTGTATTATTCCTCCCTATAATTGTTAAAAAAAATAAAAAATAATTAAATTGTGATAAACAAATAAATTTAAAATATAAATAATATAAATTTAAAAGAATATAAAAAAAATTAGTAAGAAACTCACGTCTTCATCGAGTCAAACCATCTCAATTGAGTATGGCAATTGCGAATTTTCGTAATTTGGTAATGTGCATAACCGTATCACTTGTATATGTACACACAAATTGTCAATTGTAGGATTGGTCTCTGCAATTTTGTGAATATCAGCCATTAAAATAAGTAGAGTAATTTTAGATTTTGGATATATGTAAAGAAAGCAATCGATGTACTTTGAATTGTGGTGTTCTATATACCTCATAACTTATATTTTTATAGTTGACTCATGACTAAAATTTTTTAAATTTAATTGACTTTAATTTAAAATTGAATTAAATTTGCAGATAATTTAAAATTTAAAAAATAACAACCTAAGTGAAACAACCCAAACAAATAATTTTGAATTTGAAAATAACAACCTAAGCAAATAATCATTTATAATTTATAAATATAATTCTAAAAATTTCTAGTGACGATACCTAAACAAATAAACTCTCAGACTCAACGTATGAGTGCCACGTCAGCATATAAACTTTTCATTTGTATATTATAAAGATATTATAAAGATTATAAAGATATAAGCTTTCCATTTGTATATTATAAAGATAAAGATTATATTGATTTTATTAAAAATATAATAAAATTAAAAGAACTAATAAGTTAACTAAATCTTTTTTATAATTAATTGGGTCTAAACCGGTCACGTTGGGCTGTTTGACAAGTGACAACGCTATTTTTATTATAATTATTTGTTAAAAAGATTAATAAAAAATAAAAAATAAAATAAATGAAACAAACAATGAAAAAAAAAAAAGAGAAAGGCGCGTGTTCATAAATCATAATTTTATTTGTGTGTGTATATATCACCAGTATTTTCAAAACAAATATTAATTTGACGATTAGTTCGTCTCGTTCAATTTCGATAAAATTTCGTAAGTCTGACGATGTGATTTACTAAATTTTTTTAGTTTGGGGAGCATTAAATCTTAATTGTTTTATCTTTTAACAATTCGTTTTGACTTATTTTAACATCTTTATTAAAATGATATATTTTAGTTATTTAAAATCAAAATTTAATTTTGAACATTTTAATTCCATTAAGGGTTAAGTACTTATTTAGTTCCTAAAGTCTTGAGTCAAAATTAAAATCGTTCTCGACCTTTTTTTTCTTATTAAAATCACTTCCAACGCTATAAAACGTTAAAAAATTATCCTTTTGTCCATGAACAATATTTTGTGAACAATTTTATCCTTAAATAAAAATTAAAAAAAACCTCCCTTTAATATTAAACAGCAAACTAAGACTGTACCCTTCATCTTCCTTCTTCTGTCTTAAAAACTTCAAGGCCACATCCAACCTGACCTGCCACCCTGTACAAGGCCCCTTGTCCAAACCCCATAAGCATAATCCCAACCTAGCAACTTGAATTCCCAAACTCCCTAACCAACCTAACAGCATGAAGCTCCTTACCACCATCTACCAAGCCAAATAAGAACTCTTCAGCTTCATCCAACCTCCCATGCTTGCACAAACTCTTCATAACAAGCGTATTGGTATACCGATTCTCAAAATTTCTTATCCTAGACAAAAACTCCAATTCTTCTCTCCTTCAGCAACAACCAAATTCAGCAAATTCAACAATAGCAAATTCAGCAGCAACAATAACTACAAAATAAATCAACAACAACATCCACAAAATAAATTACTAGAAATGTCAGATTTAACAACAATTCAACAATCATCAATGACAACTTCAGATCCAAAATTAGTAACCACATAAATTAAAAAGAATTAAAAAAAAATATTTATGATGTAAAAAAAGGAAGAAGGAAAAGAGGAGGAACGAAGATGAAATGATTGAAGCAGGATGAACGATTGGGGGAATTGGGATTCGGAGAGGTTGAGGATTATGTGGTTAGAGGAGGAGGATAGAGGGAGTATTGGGTTGGTGATGCCGTTTTCTACCATTATAAGAGTACAAAAACACCCAGAAAATTATAAATCGCCAAGTCCTCTCCTTGCTGTAGGTCCTTCACCACTCGCTTCAGCTCCACCAGCGCCTCTTTCTTCTTCGCCTCCGCCTTATTCTGCAGATTCGTGAGCTTCTCCGTTTTTGTTAGGATTTGGTTGAATTAGTCCCACATTGTTTAGGATAGCAAATGGAGTGGGTGGCCTAGGCTATAAATATGAGGCTAAGTTCTCCATTTGTTTTTGCACCAGTCAGAAACACTTTAAGCTTGTATCTGATTTTTCTTTTCCTCTGTACTCTTTGATTAGAGAGTGTTGTGAGGTGTAGTTAGATATTTGCTTTGAGAGAGTGTGGGTGTACTGGAGTGCCGGTGTTAGAGAGTAAGAAGTCTATGTGTTGTAACAATTTTCACATAGTGATATTCTCTGGTTGTCATTTGACAACGGCCGTGGTTTTTTCTCCGGTAATTGGAGTTTCCACGTTAAATTCTTGTGTTGTGATTGTGTCTATTTTATTTCTCTATCAAAGGTGTTTTCTCAAGGGGAAATGGTGTATTATTCCCCAACAAGTGGTATCAGAGCTTCGGTTCGGTGGGATTTATTCTTAGTATGCTCTGTGGTTGCAGCCTAGTCTGACCTTCCACATCAGAAAAGAATTTTGTCCTGTAGCTTGAGGTTGATCTTTGGTTGCTGTTGTTGTTGCTGGAAGGCAGTGTGACACTGTGAGAGTGCAGTTTGGAAAGGTTCTGGCTAAGGAAAGACCTGGTATTTAAGTGTGTCCATTGTGACCCACCTCTCTTTCCTGGGGACCCTTCCTAGTGCATGGTCTACAGTTGAGTTATACTATTCCAGTATACGGTTGCAACAATGTCAGGATATTCAAGTGCTGTGAAGCTTGAAATAGAGAAATTTGATGGAAGAATCAATTTTGGCTTGTGGCAAATACAAGTCAAGGATGTGTTGATACAATCAGGTTTGCACAAGGCGTTGAAGGAAAAGATCTCTGGTTGCTCTCTCTATGAGAAAAGATGATGTTCTCTAGAAGACAAGAAGTATCCTCATGGTATTACCGCACTGCCATGGATAAGGATAAGTTGTGGCAATCGGGTCCACAATTGCACACGGGCATTGGTTGGCGTTGAGATGCAAGGTGTGTGGCGGAGTTAGGTCGATGGCTGAAGAACTTCCAGGAAAAGCCAATTTGGAAGTTGCACCATGAATTTTTAGCAAGGTTTCGATCTGTACAAAGGCGAAATGCTTGGAGTGGTCTAATTCCAAGTGAGTATACTTTCATGGTGGAGTATGATAGTTCTCTGAACTATGATTGTCGGTATAGACAATGGCAGCAAAGAATTGTCGGTGTTGACAATGGAAGCTGAAGATATGTGACTATTTCAATCAAGGTGGAGATTGTTAGGATTTGGTTGAATTAGTCCCACATTGTTTAGGATAGCAAATGGAGTGGGTGGCCTAGGCTATAAATATGAGGCTAAGTTCTCCATTTGTTTTTGCACCAGTCAGAAACACTTTAAGCTTGTATCTGATTTTTCTTTTCCTCTGTACTCTTTGATTAGAGAGTGTTGTGAGGTGTAGTTAGATATTTGCTTTGAGAGAGTGTGGGTGTACTGGGGTGCCGGTGTTAGAGAGTAAGAAGTCTATGTGTTGTAACAATTTTCACATAGTGATATTCTCTGGTTGTCATTTGACAACGGCCGTGGTTTTTTCTTCGGTAATTGGAGTTTCCACGTTAAATTCTTGTGTTGTGATTGTGTCTATTTTATTTCTCTATCAAAGGTGTTTTCTCAAGGGAAAATGGTGTATTATTCCCAACAGTTTTCTGCTCTGGCCGGTTCTCCCTGTCGAAGTTGCGATGGAACTGGAACCTACGGCGAAGCTGGAACCTATGTCGTGGTCATGGCGTGGAAGGTAACCGAAGCGTGAGGTGCCACAACTAAGAGAAGGGCTTGCGGCTTCTGAAGAAAGTGAGAGAGTATGGCGTAGAAAGGGGGACGGATTTGGTGACCGGTGGAACTTTTCTTTTAAAGTTTTTTTTAACTTTTATGTAAGGGTAAAATCATCTAAAAAATGTTGTTTTTGGATAAAAGGATGACTTTTTAACGTTTTGTAACGTTGACGATGATTTTAATAAGAAAAAATATCGGGAACAATTTTGATTTTGCCCCAAGACCTTAAGAACGAAAAAAGTACTTTTCATTAAATAACACTTATACTGAAAAAGCATTTTGGTCTTTTCAACATATATCCTAAATAGGATATTTTAAATGCCTTTTTGAACACATTAATATTAAAAAGATTTCTTTGACTTTTTAATTAATCTTTAAATATATATTTTAAAATTAATCCTCAAAAGTGATAATTTTATTATTCTAAATTCAAATATAAATTTTTTGATTTAAACAATCAAACAACTTTTTAATTTTAAAGGACATTTGTGTATTTTAAAAATTAACTAAAAATATGTTACTTTTTAAAATTAAATCATATTTTTAATTGAAATTAAATAATCTTAATTTTAAATTATATTTTTGTCTTTTAAAATTAACTGTAAAAAGATGTTCTTATTTATTAGTTTTTTTACCTTTTATGTTTTTATTATAATAGTTCAACATCAATTTTAAAATAAAATAGTCCAAAGTAAAAATAATAAAACAAAATTTTTTTATTCCAAACAAATTTTAAATAAAAAATCATAAAATTATATTTTTTTATTTATTACTGTCGCTACAGTCTTTAATTTTAACCCACTACAGTTTTAAATTAAAAATATTAATTCCAACTTAAAATGGATTTGCGACACAAATTTTTTTTGATGACCCAATATTAAAACACTACTGGATTTAGCCCAAAATAAAACAAAAACCAATAAAAAAATTTCTCTTTCTTCGTATTTAAGAGCTTTTAAAACTTTAAATGCAAACTTTCACTCTCTAGTTTTAAAACTCCATTTATTTTTGGAGCACTAAATCGCGTGCCCATCTTAGAGGGTATTTCGTTACAATAATGCTCCACATTCATGTAAAAAATACATGGATGTTATCCAAGTTTTTTTTGCTATACGCGCCTCCTCCAATCTCTTAATTATTTGTGATTCACGCGCTACATATAACGTAAACCTTCTATAACCTTTGCTCAACGTAAACCTGCTGCTACAACCTAAACCTTCTTTTCTGCTTGCGTTTTTTTTCTTTCTTTCTTCTTCTTTTTCTTCTTCTTCTTCTTGTTCTTCTCTGCTTGCGTTATAGGCTACGTCATTCTCCTCTGCTCACGTTTTCTTTCTTGTTCTTCTTCTTCTTCTCTACTCGCGTTCTTCATTATGGATCTGGATTGACTTCGTTCTTCGATTTGGACTTCTGAATTAAAACAATGAATGAATCAACTTCAAATCAGTTGAATGAGAGTGATTTGGATTATTCTTCCGAAACGAATCAAGCTGATGAAGTTTGGATTATTCAATTTTGAATTGAATTCAATGGAATGCAATTGCTAATTTTGTTTGAATTGAATTGAATGGATGGAGATGTTCTAAATTTGAATTAAATTGATAATATTTAAATTGTAGACAAAGGTGTTTCAAATTTGATTTTGTATAATGGATTATGTTTCATTCACTCACTACTATACAGGTGTTTCACCATGAGTACGTGTTTCAGTTCATTATGCAGAAAACTGTTTGAATTTGATTTTATATAATGGATTATGTTTTGTTTTACTCAGTACTATAGAATTGTTTCACCATAATGACGTTTTCGGTTCATTATGCAGAAAGCTGTTTGATTTTGAATTTATATAATGGATGATGTGTCATTCATCTAGTTTTATATTGTTGTTTCACCATAACAACATGTTCGGTTCATTTTGCAAACTAGGTGTGTTGTGGATGAACAATTTGTGCCAAAGGTCGGGATGATTTTCAAGACATTAGAAGAAGCCGGAATGTTCTACAAAAATTATTCCAAACTTGCCGATTTTGTACCAAAATAAGGAACACGACTCAGGACGGAAACAAGATTAAGAATCAACTAATTCTATGCAGCAGAGAGGGGAGGTGAAAATCCAATATATCTCTTACTCTGAAGACAAATTCCTTAGCCGGCATAAACTGTCCAGCTAGGATATACGTACACATATTGAAGGACGTGGGTCTTTGGACAATTTCCAAAGTTGTTTTGAATCACTCACACCCCTGCTGTCCAGACCAGACAGAGATGCTCAAATAACATAGGGAGCTAAACATGTTTGTGCGTCGCACCATTGAAACCAACAAGGAAGCCAGAATTAGACCTAGCAAAACTTACCAATCATTTGTAGTAGTAGCCGGCAGTCAACATGAATTAAGTTTTATAGAAAGAGATGTGAAGAATTACATCACACGTGAAGTATGGAATGTGTCCGAACAAGACGACGCCAAAGAATCGGGAAGTACTTATTAAGAATGAAAGAGAAGAACCAAAATTTTTTTTCGAGCTCAACCTCAAAGGTGATCTCTCAATCAAATATGCATTATGGGCCGACGCAAGAAGCAGGGCGGCATGCGAGTATTTTGGAGATGTCGTTTCATTCGACACCACGTACAACATAAACAGGTATTTAGTTCACCCAAATTAAGTCTGTACGTTCATAGTATGTACACAATTCGGTTAAGCAATTTGTGAGAGTGTGCATTGATGCAGGTACAATCTGGTTTTTGATTCTTTTGTGGACGCGAATCACCACGGTCAGTCGACACTTCTCGGATGCGCGCTGATAAAAAATGAGGAAATCCAATCATTCAAATGGCTATTCGAGTGTTGGCTCCGTTGCATGGGAGCCAAGGCACCAAAAGGCATTCTCACTGACCAATGCGCATCAATGCAAAGGACCATTGAGATGTGCATGCCAACAACAATTCACTGCTGGTGCATCTGACACATCATGAAAAAGATCCCAAACAAACTAAACGGCTACAAGCGGCACAAAAAAATCGAACAAGAGATAAGTCATGTCGTTTGGAACTCGTTCACAAAAGATGCATTCGACAGAAACTGAAATGATTTCATCACAAAGTTCAGTCTTGGAGGCAACAAGTGGCTCTCAGGTAACCGAGGTTTTAATTCGAATTATTTTTATGCCTTTACTTTTTGGGTCAAAACATGCACAGATTTTAGTTTAGTGAAGCTATTTACTTCGATTCATTCTGTAGAGCTGTACGAGGATCGGCATATATGGATTCTAGTTTACCTGGATCACCATTTCTGAGTCGGGATGAGAAGCACACAATGGAGTGAGAGCATGCACACATTTTTCAACAAGTTTATTACACGCAACAGCTCCCTGAGGCAATTCGTGAAGCAATACGACAATTGCCTAGCAAGCAAAAAGCAAAGAGAGAGAGAATTTGACGTTGCAGATTTTCACACCGTGATACCGTGCACAACAAAATCAGCAATAGAGGCGCAGTTTCAACACGTGTATACCCACAAGAAGTTCAGGAAAGTTCAAACACAATTCAGAGAAAAGGTGAACTGCATCTCAAGATCAATGCATTCCACCCTAGGTTTCACAACATACGAAGTCGTAGAGAAAGTCTCCAACTCAACATTCAACAAGTTTTTGATCACCTACGATGTAGTATCACGAGAGGTAAAGTGCCAATGCTTGCTATTTGAGTCAAGGGGCATATTGTGCCGCCATTCCCTGAGCATCCTAAGCTTCGAGCGAGTGGATAACGTGGCACCAAAATACATACTGGAGTGCAGGAGCAAGAACATAAAGAGGAGGCACACACATATCGAGCACAGCCAAGACGAGCGTTTATTGGAGCCGAGAAGCAAGAGATTTGACGATTTAGTATTTCGGTTGCACAATATATGCGAATTTACATCAGAGTCCGAGGAGCTGACCGGAATTCTGCACCGGGCATTTGACAATGTCATGGTTGAGATGTAAGAATATTAAGAGAGAAGAAAAGGAAAATGCTTGTTATCCCATGAAAAAGTGACGTTGAGCAATGTGAACGACCTTCAAAGCCCACCACGTGTCTGAATAAGAGGCTGGCCCAAGAATAGGCTTGGATCAAACCTGGAAAAAAAGATCTCTAACGCTAAGAAGAAAAAGAAAACACCAGCTCTAAGCGAGGTAAAATTGATTTGCTTTCGATTAGGAAAACATTCATTTGGGCATTTTGGTAATATACGATTTATTTTCTTTTTTGCAGTTGAAACTTTTAGACGGCGGACCAACGATTCAGCCAAGTTCAAGATTTTACAATGCACCAGGTATGAATTATCTAGGAGAGGATTATACAAATTCTTATTAACATAAATTTCCTTTCACCTATGGACAAATTTCGGTTCACTGATATTATAGGAGGGTTGATTTCTGACTTTTTGTTAGTCTTTATTGAATAGTCACTTTTTTTGTTTTTGATATTAGCTTTTTGTGAAATTCTTTATTCAATAGTCACTTTTTTGTTTAGTAAATAGTCAATTTATTGTGCTATGTCAGAGAGTTCGGGTGTTTCTGAAACTGAATACTGATAGAAACAGTTTTTATAATTAGCTCTCTACTATATTGATTTATGCAACTTTTTGATTCATGCAGTGTAGTAATTTCGGTTCATTGTATTTTTTGGGGTTCGTAATGTCTTGATAAATACCCTGATTCCATTCACTATAAGCCTGGAACAAAATAGCAGCCAGACAGTTCCAACAGATATATAAATTAACATCTTAGACCGACAAGACAAGGAGTTATCCATCTTGAATCAGATATAAATATTAACATTAGATACATATATTGATATTAACATTTACATTAATATTCACATAAATACATTGAAAGAAGCATTGTTTGCTTTTTCAAACAAGTTAAGCAAAATATTGTTAATTATAACCAGTCAATCCTAGTATATCCTATCTACTATCTAAATCTACAGATGAGAATTTCCAATAAGGGCTGGCGAAGGCAGCAGATGGTTTCGGGAGTCTTATTGCTTCAAATGCCCGAATCACTTGGTCTCTGATTTTGTTCATTTCGTACAGCAGAATATTTAGACCATATTCGTACCTGAAGCCATCAATCTCTTTCTACATTTCAATCAAAAGGAATTAGTTACATAAGAAATGAACCCAACCAAAATAAGAAATGAAAGAATTGCATTAATTTTGAAACTACTTACTTGTGTCCAAGCTTTATATTGATATCTCTTCCTGCTTTTGATCTTTCGAGGATCAATTGTTTCAAGACATTTCATGATGTATATGCCACAATCATAGCTAAGCAAGAATTGAGTATAGTACGATTAATAGTATACAAAATAAAACACATTAAAAATAGCACTATAGAAGAGAAAGATTTTTACTCTGTATGTTGACCATTCAACATGATATACTCTCCTTCTTCTCCCTCTCCGTCCTCCATTAAGGGTTCTGCCCTAACGTAAACCCTCATCTAGGAAATTATTAATCCCTGAAAGGGACATAAAAAGTGAATAAAAAGAAGCAACAATAATCAACCGAACTCCTTTCATATACTGAATAAAACGTGATAAAAATTCAATCAGCAAGAGAAACATTTTTTTGAATGCAAAAGAACTCAACAGAACACATAACAATAGGTGAATCAAAATCACAACTCCATTTAACCGACCACAAATCATGGGTTCCCAACATAAACATTTGCAAAATGAACATCAGTTAAATCACAAATGACCAGACAAGGAAATCTAATTGGCCAACACTACTAAATCGAACGCAATTTATATGCTGAATAAAACATGATAAACGTTCAATCATCAAGAGAAAACTTTTCTTCATGCAAAAGAACTCAACAGAACACATAACAATCAGGTGAATCAATATGAACATCTTCACTGAACCAAACAGAAATCATGCGCTGAATAAAATGTGATTAATATTCATTCATCAAGAAAAATATTTTCTGCATTAAAAAAGACTCAACTGAACACTTGACAGTCAAATAAATTAATGTGAACAACTCCACTGAACATAACTCAATTCATATTTTGAATAAAACGCGATAAACATCAATCAGTAGGGAATAATAAATTTAGCCTACCACAATATCTAGCAGCACAATGTATATTTGTTCCTGAAACTGGCGACCTTTTATTTGGTTAAGAATTATGCTATGTATAGTGACCACCTACAGGAAGAAAATTTATGAGATATAATGTATAAGTGTCTTTAGAAAAATTATTAATGTTAACGCAATTGGCAAAGAATTTACCGTGCTTTTCACTTGTTGTTTGGGCATTAGAGACATGAAATGTTGTCTAAACCCCTCATAATTTGCCTCATGCTTCAAGACGAATATGACGTCATATTCGTTGCTACTATCATTGGTTTGTTTCACATGTGTCATTTAATGATAACACTTTTTTATCAACTCCTCCATAATTTCTTTCTTTTTCTCCGGAGTTTTGTAAAGTTCAGCAGCTTTGAAGCTCGGCTCGGCACTTATTGCTTGAGCAAATTTCAATGATGTCGTCACCCCAGCATCTACCACCATTTCTGCCAGGACTTCCAGTTCTGACACTGTCGGCTCAGAGGGTTGAGTTGTTTGAATCACTGTCACTTGAGACGAGGGAGTTGGTTGAGATGCTGGGGGACTTATCCCAAGGCTGAAGGAAGGCACATCATCTTCCCATTGCCTAGGACGAGCAGTACTGCACACGAAACAAATTAGTGAACCGAAATTATGCATATTTGAACAAGCAGAAAACTTACAAATCAGGCTGTGCTTCTTCTTCCAATTGCCATGCCGCCAGAGCTTGTTGGCATGGTTGCTGTTGTTGTTTCGGGAGGGCTGGTGCATTAAACAGAAAAGAGTTCATTACCGACCTAGAATTATTATCCTATACTATTAAAATTAATTAAAAAATACTAATTACAACGTAAAGGAATAATGAAAAAGCAGTATATAACACATAAGATTATAAAAAATGGTATTAATTAAAACTTACACATTCAACGGAGGTTCTGGCTCCGTCTTCCTCAGGGAAGATTCCTCTATGGCCTGCTTTTTGGGTTCCCTAGGACAGCTGGAAGAAACAGAAGAGAGTCCAAAAATAAGAGCACATTGAATTCATTTTTGGATGAAACTAAACCATAACTAAACCATGTAGTGAACCAAAATTATCAAGATTTGTACAAGTAGTAAAACTTACACATCAACAGAGGATTCTTGTTCTGATTGCCGTGTCGGTGCTTTTTCACATGACTGTTGTTGCGTTTTTGGACAGCTAAATCATGTAGTGAACCAAAATTATCAAGATTTGTACAAGCAGTAAAACTTACACATCAACAGAGGATTCTTGTTCTGATTGCCATGCCGGTGCTTCTTCACAGGACTGGTATTGTCTGGGGCATTCACAGACGGTGTGGAGCTCGCTTGAGTCTGTAAGATAGGTTCGCTACCCAGATTTACAGTCAGCAGTCTAAGCAAGATAAATAAATATTACTCAGTGAATGCAGAGGAATTATAAGAGGTTCTATCAAATGTTAGCAAACAAAGAAAAAGAACTCAATATAAGAAACCAAATCTTACGTCTCAGAGAAATCATTTCGTGCCTCTGTGGAGTCAAACTTATCTGAAGCAAACATCTCAGAGAAATCATTTCGTTCTTCTGTGGAGTTAAATCTATCTGGAGCAACGTTTGTTGTCTGAGCTCCATCATTTCTTCTCTTTGATCTCTTTTCTCTTAACATCTCCAACGCCTTTCTTCTTCTTTCTGCAGCACTGTCCTTTTCTTGTTTAATTCTAAAAATTCATAAAATAAGTATCAATGAACCTAAAACGAAAGCATGAATAACCGAAAATATGATTCAAGAAACTTACTCCTTGTCAGATTCAGTTTTGCTATCTGAATCTATGAAAACAAGCTTTGCTGATTTGGTTTGTTTTTTGGCCACCTTCCTCAATTGTTTTCTTTTTACAAAAGGACCACAATTGAAGACACTAACAATCAAGTGAATGAAAATGAGACAATACCACTGAACCGAATGCGATTCATTTGTTGAATAAAATGTGATACACATTCAATCATCAAGAAAAGTATTTCTGTATGCAAAAGGACAAGTGAAGACACTAACAATCAAGTAAACGAGAATTACAAAGCTCACTGAACCGAACACAATTCACGTGCTGAATAAAACAACATTCAGCAAAGAAAAGCAAAACTAGACCAGTTCGATAGCATATAATCACATATATTAACATCACCCGATACTTACTGGCTTTCAGATTGACTTGTGCTCTCTAAATTCGTCGGCACATGCTTTATTTTTTTGCTTTCTTTTGTAACTACCTTTTGTGGTTGTTTTCTTTTTTTTTTGTTGCTGTTTTTTCAATTTCTTCTCTTCAATGCATAAGAACAAGCACATAAGAACAATTTTAACCAAATACAAGTAAAACGAAACCAATATGAACATCAAACTTACTAGTTTTTGGATTCACTTCTGCTTTCTGAATCTGTTTCTCATGTTAATTCTAAATCAGTCTCAACAATCTTTTGGCTGGCGGTGTTTTGTCAGAATCGGATTCGGATTCAAATTCGGAAAAAGTGTCTTCTTCTGAAGAAGAATCCAGATCAACATTTTTCTTTTTTTTCTTTCTTCCCATTTCCTTTCTCTTTCCCCTTCAAAAAAGTTGGTATCTTCTGCACCTTCTTTCTTTTTATTTTTTTCTCCTTTTTTTGCTTTCTATACAGAAGTCTCTAAAACACAAACTTATTTAGTTAGTAGAGTATTTTAGAAGCATCTGAAACGAGCAAATACGATAACAATCAGGTGAAACAAAAAGAGCTAAAGCAGTGAACCGAATACCAATCATGTGATGATTAATACGTGATAAACATTCATTCATCTAGAAAAAAATTTCTGCATGCACCAGGACTCAATTGAACAAACTAAGAATAAGGTGAATCAAAATGTGAATAAAATGTGATAGACATTTAATCATAAAAACATATTTCTGCATGCACAAGGATTCAAATGAACACACTAACAATCAAAATGAAGATCACATTTCAAAATAAGTCGATCTACTAAATGAAGCAACTCAATCCAATAACCTTAAAATGCAACTAGGATAAATTTTAGGTAGAAATTTTTGTTTAAAATATACCATTGTGTCTGTTGCTTCCTGTGAAATCTGCTTAAGTATCATCTTCTTTGTCCAGTGGGCCACCCACGGTGGCAAGGGAGCATTAGGTCCATCCAAGCAAGGGAATTTGGTTTCATAGAAATAAATAAGCATCAAAACAAAAACACAGCCGTCAATGGACTATTTCTTTCTCTTTCTTTTGTTCTCGATTCCCTTCCTCAAGAAGATGAGCACATGATTTGTCCAATCCCACTGTCGGATGTTGTCCACACGAAAGATAGGCAGCTTATGGATCGAGGAGGCCATGGTTACCGTCATCGGCAGCAAAAAGCACTTCTGACGACAAAAGTCCTCCGAAATTGTTGCCGGTTCTCCTCCCCTTCAACACTTATATCCAGGACAGACTTTGTCAAAGTCGCCAACGTAACACATTTGAGGCTGTCAAATATTGGCTTGTCTGCTCATTCAGTTTGCCATACTCAACATTTTCAGGAAAATGATTCCCTACAATATTTTAATAGCAACAAATCACCCAAAAAGGCTCAGTTTAATTTTCTTTTCCCAAATGAACCGAAATCAAAGGAACCAATGAACCGAAAATAAGCAGAAAGTGTATTACCGCCGTGGGTTATGCCCAGCACAGCTGTTATCTTGACAGGTGTTATGTATATTTCTCTATGGAGAGTTTTCAGGCATCGACGATACTCATCAAAGCAATCAATCAATTCTTTCAAGAGGGTGTGAGAGACGTTCAGTTTTGGGACATGTGCCAGAGTACCGAATCCCATTTCTTCAACTATATCTTTCTTTTCCTGACTCAAATTCTTGAACACTGTCGCTATTGCCTTGGTTTGGCATCTGCAATCATGAGTTTTCTGCAAGATTTTGAAACAGAATGTCACGATATATTTATAATACAAAATAGATTTTATTCGAATCAAAGCAGATAAATATATTTAATGTGCTTACGTTATAGCGCGGCTTCTCCTTCTTTGTCACCATTGTCTTCTTCATTTTTGCTGTAAGGACAAAAAAGTTTGGTCATTACTTCACTCAATACACCAACAAGCACAAACATGCATATCTTAATCAAGTGAATGAAAATGCCCCAGCCCACTGAATCGAACTCACTTGACGCACTGAATAAAACATACTAAATTATGAAACACCTAGAAAATCATTCATGCATGCAAAAGGACCAAACTGCACATACTAACAATCAAGTGAATGAATATGGCCCACCCCATTGAACCAAATGCCATTCATGTGTTGAATAAAACCTAATAGACATTGAATCAGCAACAAAATCATTTCTGTATTCAAAAGGACTTAACTGAACACACTAACAATTAAGTGAATGAAAATGAGTAACTTCGCTAAACGGAGCAACATACATGTGCTGAGTAAAACGTTATAAACAATTAAACATTCATTCATCAGGAATAGTATTTTTGCATGCAAAAGAAGTCAAGTGAACATACTAACAATCAAGTGAATCAAAAATAGCAACTCCCCTAAACTGAATGAAAATAAGAACACATTTCATTTCAAGCCCTAGCTACACTGTAAAAATGGAATCAGAATACGTCGATTTACTAAATGAAGCAACTCTATCCAGTAAACCTAAAATATAACTAGAAAAAATGCGAGATTGCAGTATTAACAATAGTTTTCCTCATACCTTCGCCAGTCTCTGTTGCTGTGGTGGTTTGTTTTTGCTTCTTCCTTGCGAAATCTTCTCGCGATTCTTCTCTAGTAGTGATTTGTGCAGAGAGCGTGAGTGAAGTTCGAGTGATTTTGAGAGAGATTCGAAGAGAATGAGCGGTTTCGTGCGTGTTGAAGAAGAAGGAACGTTTTTTCATTAATCATGTTTCGTCATTAATCCTCCCTTTACTTCATCCTCAAGATACCACATTTCCTAATTTTTTCTCATTACTAGGCTTACTATTAAGACTTAGGACTAAAAGGATGAAAATGGAGACTTAGAGGTCTGAAATTCTGTTTTAAAAACATAAAAAAATCATATTTGCTGAAAACAAACGCGTACGCATTGGTCACGCGTACGCATGAGCGCCAAAAATCCCGGGACACGCGTACGCGTACACACGGTGCACGCGTACGCATTGCCCTTTTCGCTTACGCATGCAATGCAGCAGCTCCAAAAGGCTGCTAAGTCTAGAATTTACAGCTTGTACACCAAACTTTGATCAAGCATAAATTCCTCTTTTAAAACGTTTTTCCTCTGTTCTTGAAACGACATAAACATTTTAGACCCAATTTCATTTCTAAATAAGTTTGACACAAATCGAAAGTCCAGAGATCAAGTTATGCTTCGCCAAAATTGGCCAAAAATTACAATTTTCACAAAACTAGCAAAACCTCCAATTTCAAAACATACAACTTCCAAATCCTTTTAAAACTAACCCAAACTTACCAATTCAACCATATACCCATTTTCTTATACAAGCCACAACCTACCAATTTTCCACTTTCATGAATCTCAACTCCAAAATTCAATTCAAACAACATCCAATCTTTCAAGTTCAATAATCAACAAAACCTCATGTTCAAACACTTATATATTACTATCATTCATTTAATCATCAATTATCAACCATATACTTACCGTCCTTACCTCTTTCCAGCCTCCGACCCAATATTTTATCAAATCAATATGCATAAACTCGTCACCATATAATTCACTATCCAATACCATTTTCAATCAACACAACAACAATGCACAATTCTACAATCCGTATCCAATATCATCCACTACACATATAATACCAATCAATCATACCATTCAAGCTTAATCCTAGGGGAACCTAACCTAGGAATTCACATCATATCACACAGTACTCAAATGAAACTTAAATTGTACCTCTTGAAGCCAAAATAATTAATCCTCTTCTTTGGAAGTCTCCACCAACCTTAGTTCTAAGCCTCACCAAAGCTCCACAAACAACATCAACCCCCCACTTGTGCACAAAAATTACCCAATGCTCTAACATAACCAATTTTCACACTTAAAATCAACCTAGGATTCATAAAATTGATAAATCACAAGGGTTAGAGGGTTCTTTACTTTAACCCATAGAATTTATTGACGAAGCTCATCAATGGCTCATACTAGAGCATCGCTAAATAACCAAAATCACAAGATTTCCTCAAAATCCAAACTAAATTCGAAATAAAAGGAGAAAAATGAATCTGGACAGATGTCATTGAGAAACTCACCATAATACTTAGATGAAATCGAAGAGGGCAACGAGAACGACGCGTGGTCGCAAACGGCTCGTCAATTGGAATTTTAAATCGTATTTTAAATATTTTTATCTTCCCAAATTATAAATTCTATTTTTTTAACCTTATTCACTTATAATTAATATTCTCAGCTGTAGTACTGGATAAATCTCAGCCGGTACTGCCGGTCAAATTTCTTATTCGCGTTTTTACGCAGAAAACTATGTTTTTCGACTCAGAAAAATTCACTGAGTCCAATATAATATTTAAATAATTAAATTTCAATTGCTAAGTTTTCTAACCATGTTCACTCATATTTATTTTATTATTTAATTAATTTTGATTTGACCAAATTTTACAAGTTTTATGAGATAAATTATAATATCAAATAAATAATTAAAATAAATAAAATTTAAAATTATTAATTATTTAGAATTTATAAATGAATTTAATAATTTTAATAACTTATATATGAATAGAACATGTTAAATTCTCAATAGTAAATCATAAAAAAAATTTCAATAGTAATGCCATTTTATTGAAGATATATTTTAGAGATGATAATTAATGTGTTTGAAGTTTTATAAGAAGAATGCATTAATTGCTTAATGATCTTATCAATATATATTTATGGTTATGGGACATGATTTGATACTCCAAAGTTGTTTGGAGTTTTAGTGCTCTTTAACTAAAAGAAAGAAAGTAAATTTGTATGAAGTTTTAGTGCTCCTTAATTAAAAAGAGAGAAAAAAACCAGCATTAAAAAATTATTAAGGAGAGAGAAATCAGCAATAAATTATTAAGGAGAGAAAAAAGAATTAACATTAAAAATCTATTTGGCTAAATTTTTTGTTTTAATTTGAATTTATTTTATTTTTAGATTGATATTAAATTATTACAAAAATAAAAATTTAAAAGAATTAAAAGGAAAAAATACTTTTATTATTTTAAACATTTTTTATTTAAATAAACATACTCGTACTATTTTAAAATTAATACAAATAAATTTATTAAAATTTTTAAATTTAAAAAATATATTCGACTCATTTTAAATAAATGTTCTCGTATTATTTTTTTAAAGCGGTTAAATATGGTCTTTAAATATCTCAACAAAAGAGATGAATATATATAATCTTTCAAATTAATAACTTTAGAGTGTATATGTAGGTACATAAAAAATATAGTTAGAGATATCTTTTGCTTAAAATAATAAAAATAATACGAATACGTTTATTTTTATTAAATTAAATTATTAATTTAAATTATATCTATCTAAATTTTTTAAATAAAAAATTTATAATTTTAAAATTTAAATATGTGAATAAAATTAGATTAATAAAAAAATAAAAATATACGAATATGATTAAAATTGTACAGAAATAGGAGCAAATTTATCTGTGTGGACGAACTCATTATTTTCAATAAACAAAAAACGTAGTATATAAAATAAATTTTATGAAATAAATTATAATTTTAAATAAATAATTAAAATAAATAATATATAAAATTATTAATTAGATTTTATGAACTAATTTAATAACCTTAATAATTTATATACTAATAGAGCATATTAAATTTCTCATAGTAATTATAATTATCATTTATTAAAAAATATATTTTACTAGTTGTAATTAATGTGTTTGTAGTTTTACAAAAAAATATTAATTCTTTATTAATTTTATCAATATGTATTAAATGTTAAGCCAAATTAACGTAAGATTAAATTGAATTTTAAATTTTGATAATATTTTTTTTTGGTAAAATTATATGGAGTTTTAAAACTCCAAACATCAAAGCAAGCATTAGCAAGGCAACATGTCAGAAGTTTGGGACTTTATATACCATTAACATCCTAATTACTTCATATCAGATCTCTTCTACAAACTATAGAATCCATCCTATTTTATCAATTTTCATCAGCCTCTAGTATGATGCAGGGCTGTAGGAAAGATAATAGCAATCAACTCCAAATGCTGAAATATATATATAAAACAAAAAAAGTGAAATTTAGGGTTCCGTGGATCCAACAAGAATGCCGTCTCTCACCATCGTTGCCTCGCTCTTCTCCTTCTTCCGTTTTGCTTTTCCTCTTTACCATCATGTTTTTTTTTCTCTGCTTTGATGGAAACGTGAGAGGAGACCCTGGTGTAAGAGAGGAGAGATTGAAGAAAAAGGTGTAGAGAAGTCGGTGGTTATCAGAAATTCCTTGCAATCAATAATTCCAAGCCCACTCTATTGTAATAAATAAATTTACTAAAGATCAAGTTTAGGGATAGAGATACCTTAATGAAGCCAATTTCCTTAGCATTGCTATGGATGTAAACTCTGATAAATTAATAGATAATTAGTCAATAAATTAGTTTTTAATAAGAAAGATTAGAAATGTGAATAGATATTAAATTAGGATAGAGATCATCAAAACGAGAATTTTGACAGTAATTTCGAAGAAATCGGTCTAAGATTGAACCAAACGGACCGAACCGGTTGAACCGGACAGAAACTGGGCCCAACCGGGCCAATCTTTAAATGGACCCACGCCCTTTCTTCATCCTCATTTAATCTAAAACGAGATTGAAAGCTTCAGGGAAGGAAAAGAATGCCGAAGCCTTACGGTGATTTCTGACTCACGTAACTCCTCCGTCTGAGCTCCAATTGCCGCACTGTTTGCAGCCACGCGACCACCACGTCGAGCTCTACACTTCTTCCGGAACAATTTCATAGGTAATTCATTTTTCTATCCCCAGCCATCTCTTTTCCCAATTTTGGAAAATTAAGCAGGGATATTGAATTTTTTTGTTCTTTGATGTTTTAGGATCCAATTAGCTTGAGGAAAATGTTCACTCTTGCTTATGTGAAGTTTGGGTACGGTGAGGATACCATAATTTTATTTTTAATTTCATTGAATTTGAGCTTTGAGTGTTAAATTGGGTATATATGTGTTATAAATATGTATTAGGTTGTGAATAAATAATTGGAGCTTGAAATTGTGAATACTGGGACTTGGAGGAAGCTGAGCCTAGCGTTTATTGAATTTTGAGTGGCTGTGTCTGTGTTGGGTAAATTGCTTTGGTCGCTACGTGAGAATCGGCCAAGGTATGATTTAGGTTTCTTGCATTTAATATGTAAGTTTCTGTGAAAATTTAGGCTAGATGACCATAGGATAAGTTGGAATGCAGGTGTATATTTAATGTTTAGTAATTTGATTGATGAACATGCTTGGTTTGGTTTGGTGATTTGATTTTGAGATGGAATTTGTTACTAAATGGATTTTTGAAGGAATATATGGTTTTGTTGTTGATTATATGATTATAAGTAAATTGTAGGAAAGCGTGATGGATTTGTTGGAGTATGAATGTGTAATATTATTGATTGGTGATTGATGGAATGACATAGAGCTTGTTGAGTATTGTTGATGTTTGGAGTTGGTGTTGATAGGTTTGGAAATGAATGGAATAGAAATCTTGAATGAAAAATGAGGTTTTGAAGAATTTACTAAAGTTGGTTTTTAGCCGAACTTTGCCGGGTTGTAACTTGGCTTCTGGAATCTCAAATTGTTTCCAACTTGTTTTAAATGGAAATTGGATTTGTGAAGTTTATGTCGTTCAAAAAATGGAAGAAAAATAATTTAAAATGGCTAAGTTATGCCCGTCAGAAGTTTGGATGTGGAATATGTAATGTTGCAGCTGAATTTTATGAATTTGTAGCTCTCTGGTTGATCTGCTCTTTTTTTTTTTTTGGAAAAAGGTTTGTCCATGCATACGCGTGGGATGAAAATTTTGATTGCGCAACGCGAGTAGCCCTATGCGTACGCGTGATGGGCTAGCAAGCATTCCCACGCGTACGCGTGACATGAACTACCCACCAACGCATACGCGTGACAAGGGGACGCGCGCGCGCGAGCTGCATTTGTACATTTCCACGCGTACGCGTGGCATCTGTTCCATCAAACATGATTTTTAAGGTTTTAAAACCTATTTCAAACTTCTAAACCTCTTGATGGTTTATCAGTGGCTAAGAGAAGGGGGTTGAATCTTAGCCCCTTTTTCACTTAAAAACACTTGCTGTCCTTTTAGTGCACTTGAGGAGATATTTCTTGTTTTTGTCTCGTAACCAGTCAAGAGATATTTTTCAGTTTTGTCTCCTAGGCGGTAGAATCAGAAATGGAGTAGAAGAGAGAGAAAAATCACACCAAGATGTATCCTGGTTCAGCTGCTAAGTGCAATGCAGCCTACATCCAGTCTCCACCACAACAATGATGGAATTTCACTATAATCATCATGATTACATACACCAATTCTTCCTAGGAACTACCCTTCCTATCCAGGACAAGTCCAGAATCTAACCCCAATCCTGAACTTGACTTGGTAATCCACCAAGCTTTCAACTGCTAAGTGCTAACCCAACTTGCAAGAGGATTCCCACAGAATCATGAAACACAATACAGATGTACAAAGGACCTCTAGGACATCTATGGCTTTTTCTTTTAACTTTGTGCACTCTACCTTTTTCCGCTCTATGGCTTTTTCTTACAAACCTCACTGTTTGTCTTTTTCCATGAGACTCAAGACAGACAAAATTAAATAGAAAAATATAAAATGAAGAACATTGAAGGAGAAGAACTTCTGTTAGCTGGGGTAGCTATAGAAACACTGTGCTTTCACTCTTTTTCTTGCTTCAAGCCTTGGCTGTTCTCCCTTATTTATAGAAGGGGAAGCCTCCAAGGTTGAAACTCTTGAACCGAGCTAAACTTCTTCTTCTTCATGCAAAAACCGGTTCGGCCAGAGAGAGAGTAGAGGAACCGAATGTAAAATCTAACATGCAATTTTCTCTGTGTCTTTCCTTGTCACCAATCTTCATCAATCCGGACCTTCCATATTGACTTGCACTCCAAGGAGGATTCCTAGCCCTTGATGAGTTCTTGATGATGACAGCTCCATCTGCTCTTACCTTCTGCCTCATCCTCCACGTAGCTACAGTAGCTACCTCCTGTGGTGGTTGATCAAAAGTAGAGACGAGCCATCCCTCCAAGGATTTTCTTCCTCTGAGCGAATGGATCTTCTTCCATTTTTAGTTATGGAAGGCTTAAACTTACTTCACCACATCTTACCTTTTGTGGTAAAGATCTTAGCCACTCCATACCTCATATTTTTTTCTTGATGTCATCATCACAATGGCTTCATGCTTGCTTCTAGCTTCTTCTTTTTGCTTCTGATAACTTGCATTAGCTTCCATCTTCTTCTCTGTGAAGTGACCGAAAGAGAAGAGAGAGTAGAGAGAGAACTTTGAACAATAATCAATGAAGCTAAGAAAGAGAACTAAAAAATGAATTAAGTTTCCCACTTCCCTTTGCTTAGTAGCGTGTAGTACTAATGATAGCAATCAAATCAATTGCTATTTCTCTCTCATGTTTTCAATGCAATTAAAGCAAGTTGAATAAATTTGAAATCTACCACATGATGGAAATGAGATCCGTTGGAAGCATGTAGCAAAACATTAAAGAAATGGATTTCATCATATTAAATGAGTAGAGAGAGTATTGTGCCCCATTTCCTTTTTTTTATTTCGGACAAGCCACCTTGTTGGGCTTTAAATTGGTTTTTCTGGCCCAACAAGCATAACAATTCAGCCACAATTCATATAACAATTTTGGCACAAGGCTAAATGTATTTTTAGCACGATTGGAATTTTATTTGTTTTTATGCCCAATATACATAACCTGCAAAACAACAAAATTATTAATCAACACATATGAATTAAAATAAATTAATAATTTTGCAATTTGTTATATTAATAATGTTTGATCATCACTAATTTAATTTGGAGTTTTCCAAACTCATCACCTCTATTTTCATTCCTTTGGTCATAAATAATTGTGTTAAACCTGATAATCTGATGAAGTTAGGAAATAAGGATAACTTAAAGGTGAAGTAAGGTTGAAAAGTGATGAATTGATTATGAAATGTTACGGATAATCACGTATGATACTTGGCTGGATATTCAAATGAATGATTATGTATGATGCTTGGCTTGGATGATTAAATGATCTGAGATATGAGATTCCTTGGATAAAGTACTGTGACTTGCCACCACGTGTACCAGGTTGAAAACTCGATACTCTGTTGACCCTACGACGTAAGGGTGATCGGGCACTATAAATTCTCGGGAATGTAACCCCCATTGAGAAATATTGATTATTTGAGAAAAGCTATGCATAGACTCTTGGGGATGCACATCAAGGGATAGTCTAAGGTTTTCAAACTTGTCGGGTTGGCTGGATAACCGACAGATGAGCCTCATCAGCCATAGGACATGCATGCATCATATGTATATTACTTGAATTATTTGCTTGTGCATTAATTGGGTGTGCCTAAGTGTACTTGCCATGTTAAATGTATATTTGTTACCTGCAGTATTTGTAACCTTCTTGTATTTGCCTTTATCTATTTAACTGTCTGTGAAATGCTGACGGAGATGGAGGTATGGAGGAATGACAGTATGGGATTTATATTTAAGGTTAAGTTAAGTTAAGCTTAGATACTCTTAGAAAACTACCTTTTATGGCTTCTGTTTAATACTTTAAACTCTATAATATGAGAGTCGGCGTTCTAGGATTGCCTCTGGCATTTCCAGGGCCTTATATATTATGTGTGTGGCACCTTTACCATACTGAGGACCTCCGATTCTCATTCCATACTATCTTGTTGTTTTTTAGATGCAGGTCGAGAGGCATATCATTAGGCGTCTGGGCTCCTGAAGCGAAGTGGTTATTGGGTTATTTAGTTGTACTCTGTGTGTGTGTGTGTGTGTGTGTGTGTGTGTGTGTGTGTGTGTGTGTGTGTGTGTGTGTGTGTGTGAGTATTCTCCGGCCAGCCTTGATTTTGCAGGCTGAGTTAGGACCTTATTATTTTGTATCTTTGGCTCTCTATTCCTACTTTTATTATTTTATGTTTGATGGTTATAGTTTTTTCACACGCAAGTTATTCTGTTTCCAGAGTGTTGCGATTTTTATTTCGCAATTTTATTTTACCCATTTTTCAAGGCTTCTAGTTTATTATATTCTTTCTGCTATTATATGTATGTATTTTAATTTTAGAGGTCGTAGCGCCTCGCCACCTCTGTTTTACATCCTAGGTGTAATGCTCTGTGTAGTAGGGTGTTATAATGGAAGCACTGCCTGCAACAAAAATAAAATATTAGTTAGTTCAAATTTTGGCTAAAAACAGACATTTTCTACTATATGCATCAAAATATTTAAGCATTACTATGTGCATCAAAATCAAAACGTCCATAAGAATACTGTTTAGATCCCTGAAGTATACCGACGTAGTAAGGAACTGGGTCATCGCATTCGCAAAACCCGCCGCCGCCCACAAAGGAAGGGCTACGATACCGTTATACCAAGGACGCGCGTTCCTGCAAAACCAACAGCGGTAATGGCCTCCATCACCGTCGTTGCCTTATTTCTGTTCCTTTCTCTCTCGATCTTGTCTCTCACTGTGGCTCTCGTCACCTCCGTTTCCTTCTTCTCTACTTTCTTCAATCTTTCTCTCCCTTATCTGTGTCACCTACTCCTCTCTACCAAAAGTTTCGGTTCGGTCTCATAGAGAATCAATGATTTTGGAACAAAATGATTTTGAATTTAAAATTATAATTCCCGCTTAATATCCAATATATACATCGAATTCAATATTAGCCTGTACTATACTATTACTATCTTGTATTGTTCTTTTTTAAATTTTGAATAAGCAAAAGACTTGTCAACATTTAAATAAAACACTTGTTGACTATATAGATTGGACACTTATCAAATAACTAATTATTTATTGCTCTTTTATTATATATAGAGAGATTATATATTAAAGATTAATATTAATAGATTAATAGATAGATAGATAATAAATAGGAATTTTTTATTTTATTAAATAAAATAAATATAATATTTATCAAAATAAATATTTTTACGAGTATTTACCAATTTAAATTTTCTTGCCATATCTCCTTTATACTGTAAACGAGATGATTTTTCATGTATCTCGTTTACAATGTAAACGAGATATGAGAAGTAAGGGTGACACATGTATATCTTGTTTACACTGTAAACGAGATAATAAAAGACAAATATTCAGCATCTATAAAAGGATGTGTAACCCTTGGTATTCTTCACACACATTTCATATCCTTTCTCTCTCTCGTTTTTCTCTCAAAAACAAAGATGAATGGCCAGTAACTATCCATTCATAGTTGTGATTCTTTATCCCAATTGTCGTATGAAAAATGGGGACAATGGGGTGACATTTGAGTGTCAGAATCCGATATTATTTCGCACTCAACGTGTGGAGACGTTGTCGGATTTGAAGAGTTTGATATTGAGCAAGCTCGGTGCTACATAAGCGAGGGAAATCGGAAGGGTGGCGTATAGGTTGCTGGCACCCATGGAAAATGGAGTCTTCCAGTTTCAACTATTCTGACTTTATGGGGACGAGCATGTACAACTAATGTTCGACATTCATGGGAGGATCATGTGTAAACAGGTAATAGAGTTGTCCACCGAGGTGGGTCACGGTGGTAGTGAGGATTCCATACACGAAACCTATGTGCAGGACGACCGACCTCTCGCACCACCGTCCATTCATGTCGCGATTCCGGAGCATGAGGCAGAGGAGGGTGAGGAGGAGTCGGGCGAGGATTACGTGGTGGACAGTGCAGAAAGTGAGTCTTCCGATGGTGGCGATGAGGATGAGTTTGTGCCGGAGACACCTGTATGGGCTGTGCCATGCCATGTGCTGCCTCCACCTCACCCGATTTCGGCGCTATCGGCTGTGCCAAGTCACTATCACAGTCTAGATCTACATGCCATGCTTGAGAGGATCCCGGTTTCTGACACCTGTGGAGTGGATTACAACCTAGACGGCGGTATGGGGTTTCGGGTCGGACACAGGTTCAGAAGCCAAGAGGCGTTGCTTCAAGGTGTGAAGAACTCTAGTATTCGCAGGAGTGCTGAGTACCGGGTGATCGTGTCCAACCGGTTAAAGTACCATGTGCAGTATCGTCAACCCAACAGTGGGTGTCAATGGAGCCTCTGTGTGGCCCTTCGTCAGAATCTCGGATACTGGTAAGTTCAAGTTTAATTGTGAATTTGAGTAGTTTTGTATGATATGTTATTTTGGTTAGAGATATTGTGTAAGAATAAATTTTTTGTTGTGATTAAAGAGGTTCGGAGGTTTGGTGGACCACACAGCTGTCTAGCACCCACCATGTCTCAAGACCATCGTCAGTTAGATAGCAGTCTCATCTACAGAGTCATATTGCCCTTGATTCAGTCTAACCCCTCTGTCAGTATCCCGGTCTTGCAAGGTGCAGTCCAGGCAAGCTATCACTTCAAACCCTCATATAGAAAGGTGTGGATGGCAAAGTAGAAGGCAATTGCACGGATCTACGGTGATTGGGAAGAGTTGTACAACAAGATGCCGAAACTGCTTCAGGCACTACAGAGCTGTGTCCCCGGCACCATATGTGACCTACGCGTGAAACCGTACTACGAAGGACACCTCATGGGTGCGCGACTGCTGCATGTTCGACAAAGTATTTTGGGCTTTTCCGTCATATGTCGAGGCCTTCAAGCATTGCAAGTTGTTTGTATCTGTAGACGGCACGCATCTATATGGCAAGTACGGTGGAGTGTTGCTTATAGCGGTGGTGCAAGACGGGAACAACAACATATTGCCGATTGCTTTTGCCATTGTTGAGTCTAAGAGCATCGAGTCATGGTCGTTCTTTCTTACTAATTTGAGGCGCCACGTCACCCCATAAGACGGCTTACTGGTTATATCTGACAGATCTCAGGCCATCAAGGCAAGCGATGATAGTGGGTGGCATCCTCCTAGGGTGTTCCATGCTTACTAACAACATAGCACAAATATTACAGAGTTCCAAATTAATAATTATGTCATACCAACCCAGCACAAGCGAATAGAGTTCTAAATTAAGTCTATAGACCTAACTCCTAACTCATATACCAACGTTTCAGGTCTTCATGACTACACTAACAATGGCAACATCCTTAAATTTAACAACCATAACGAAACTAACCTCAAAGTCTGCCGTCCTGGCATAATGTGTCGTCTCGTTCAGCCTGTTGATGTCCCCGTCATTCCCTGCTTGGTGCGCCATCACTGCTTCGGTCAAAGGTATAGTCAGAAAGGGTTAAAAGAGGGGAGAAAGATGTTGACAAAGTCAAACTGGGGTGCGGAACTAAACTGTAAACGACTTTTATATATAGATTCAGACGGGCCATATCTCATTTATAGTGTAAACGAGATATACATGTGTCACACTGACGTGCCATATCTCGTTTACATTTATTTTATTTATTAAAATAAAAAATTCTAATAAATAGATTGTGAAGTTAAACTTACGGGTAAAAGACCAAAAAAGAATGAGGCGGTAAATGGAGAGATAAAAGTTTAGACATTATTTTATTTAATAATTTTATTTTATTTGCTAAAAAGCCTCATGCAGCCAATTGGACCTGGTTAAGTTTATTACAAAGGACACCATTCAAATCCCGTCAAATGCACTTTCTATTAACAAATTACAAAAATGCTATTTATTTTTTAAAATTCAGATTTTATTTAGTCTTTTAATTTAATAATATTATTTTAATATTTTTAATTAAACCACTTTCTTATTTTTTAGATAAATACATTATTAATTAGATTTAATTTAATTTTTATTTATTAAAATTTTTCTATTTTTTTGTTATTTTCTCACTTATTCTACAGGTCATCTTCATCGTCACCATTCATCACCTATAATATTTATTTTTTTATCAATTTTTCTGCTTCACTCGTTGGTTCTTTCTCTTTTTACGGTAAAACAACTTCTTGTTCTTTCATTTATTATTATTATTATTATTATTATTATTATTATTATTTGCAATATGTTTTTGTCATTTTGTTTTTTCTCTACCATATATAATTTATGCACACGGCAAACAAAAAAAATATAATAATTCAGTATATATATAATTTAAATGAGTAATCTAAAACATCAAGATCTTTTTTAACTATTGAGGAGTATAAACTTATATATAGCGCACAAGATGAATAATTAACTAACAAAATCAATCAAAGGAGGAAAGTCTAAAAATCGTAATAGAATAATAAATTGTTTTTTTTATCATTATTTTCTAATTTAATATCACTCTTAATTTTAAAACACAAATAATTGAGATATTAATTACATAAATAAAATTTAGAAATTAAAATAAAATGCTTAACAATAATATTCATCATTTTATTCATAGTCTAAATAATTTTTTTATCGATAATTTACTGATCAATATAATATAAGTTGAATATAGTTATTGAAAATTTTGCTTTCATAATATAACTCTTCTATGAATCATGATAATTAATTAACAAGCACAATGACATATATGTTTATCATAATTTCTGCAATGTCCTCCTTTGCAATGTTGTTGACACACTGAATTGCAAGTACGGTTAACGCAAACATCATTACCAAGATGATATTCCCAACAACATTTTCTTACATGGAAGGATTTCATGCAATCTGAAAATCATCAACAACGTTTCTTTTAACATAAATCAAAAGAAAAATTAAACACATTCAAAATATACAAAATAATTTATGTAATATAATCAAACTATTTTGCACATACACTATGTACAGATACTACTGAGACGTGTTAATAATAATAATAATAATAATAATAATAATAATAATAATAATAATAATAATAATAATAATAATAATATAAATATTATTATTAGTAAAAAAATTAAATAAAAATATCTCTCAAATGTGAAATGGCTTATAAATAATTTCTACTTATATATATACACATAATATATTTATATGAAATATATAAGTAACGCATGAAATAATTTGAAATTTTTACATAATGCAAGTAGATATAATTAAAGATATTTATGTTTATATTTAATTAAAAAGTAAGATATTATGCTTCATTAGTTTTCAAAATTATTATATATTTCATAATTTGAGTAGATTTGTATAACAATTAAAAATTATTAATTAAAAAAAAACACAAGAACAATAAAAAAATTAGAGAGAAAAAATAAAGGACTAAAAAACGAGTTACACCTGCTTGCGTTAATACTAGAAAGACCAACAGAAAAAAAAGTAGTACTCCTTTTGCCATTGTAGAATTATAATGCTTAATTTCCTGGTATTACAAAAAAAATTTGAGGTTAGTGACTATTACCATTTTTTAGTACGTTATATTTATGCACATATTATCAAGTTATTGCAGCAATAATCTTAGCAAAAATTATAATTTGAATAATTTGCCTAATTTATAGGTATAAGTATTTAATTTATATATAATTATCTAAAGTAATTATATATTAAAAAAATAATATATAAAAAAATTGACACTAAATGTATCTTTATTTAAAAAAAATATTAAGTTGATGACAAATCATTGTTAAAATATTAAAAAAATCTACCATTTTTCAAAAAATATTTTTAAAGATTAAAACATACAATCATACGTGTATCCTTTTTCTTAAAGAAATAAAAAAAAATACTAAATTAGAATCCAAGTATGTAAGACTTAGTGTGGAAGGAGAAAAAAAAGAATATCATAACAAGAATACGGATATCATAGTCAAAGTATTCTAACAAATAGTAATAAAATAATAAAAGAGTGATGGTGTATAACAGTACAAAAGACTTACGTTGAAACTAAAGTGATATTTTTTATTTGTTTGTGCATATTAGTAGGAGAAGTAACTCTCTATTTATAGATATAAGGGAGCCAAAAAAAACGTTCCTGAAATTATTATTATTAATTTAGCCTGATTCTTTTCATATTTTTTGCATATTATTTTTTAAATTGATCTAATTTAATCTCAATTTTTTTTCTTTTCTTTAATACAGTAAGATACCACCTTTTTTTCCAAGAATATAAAATATAATTTTTAATTAAAAAATTCACTAAATCTACTATTACCAATATTAAGAAAAATTAATTTATTAATTACCTAAATCAATTATATAAACAAAATTATATTAAAGCAAATTGATATAAAAATATAGAAGAATGCACCTCTATTAAAATTTAAATATTAAAAAAAATATTAAATTAATAACTAAATCTTTGTTAAAATTTTGATAATATGAGACGTAATTTGGTGTTGTAAAGTTGTTTAGAGTTTTAGTACTCTTTAATTAAAAGAAAGAGAAAAAGTTGGTATAAAGTTTTAGTGTTCTTTAATTAAAAAAGAGAGAGAAGGATATTAAATTATTAAAGAGAGAGAGAATCAATATTAAATTATTAAGGAGAGAGAAAAGAATTAGCATTAAAATTCAATTTGGCTAAATTTTTTATTTTAATTTTATTTTATTTTATTTTTAGATTGATATTAAATTATTACAAAAATAAAAATTTAAAAGAATTAAAAGGGAAAAATACTCTTATTATTTTAAAAATTTTTATTTAAATAAACATACTCGTATTATTTTAAAATTAATACCAATAAATTTATTTAAAATTTTTAAATTTTAAATAAACATATTCATCTCATTTTAAATAAAAGTTATCATATTATTTTTTTTATAACAGTTAAATATGGTCTTGGTTCAGTTTGGGTAAACAACTTAATTAAGCTCCTTTTAAAAAATAGTTTAAACAATAAATGACTATATTAAGAATAGGGAGAAAATAATTTACGTGAATCAGCCAAAACAAAAACTGCTTCATGAATCCACCAATGCACGTGTATATGTAGTTCGAACCAGTTTGGTTCGAACTTCATTCTACATAATTCGAACCAGCTTAGTTCGAATTACACACAGTAATTCATGGTATAATTTGAATTATGTTGTTAAAAAATTAATAATTTATTAAAAAAAATTATTAAAAAAATTATTAAAAAATTTAATAATTTAATAATTAAAAAAATATATTTTTTATTTCATACGTTAAAAAAAGCTAACAAAATATTTAATTACGAGACTTCTTTAAAATATTAATGAGCTATCAATTCGAATTTCATACAATACTTTTCTGTCCATTTTTAATAGCTCATGAACATTTTTTAATAAATTTTTTTAATATTTTTTTTTTAAATTATACTACAAAAAATATTTTATGCTATGCAAAATAATTTAAAAAAATGGCTTAAAAAATGTTAAGAGTACTATAAAAATTTGTAATGTTATAATAACTTAGGTAAATATATGCATGTACTCAAATTTTAAATAAAATATTCTACATAGTCAATAATAATTTAGAAATGAAAGAAAATATTTTATTCCATATAAAATAATTAAAAAATATATTTTATTTTATACAAAATAATTTTAAAAAATGGCTTAAAAGATGTTATGAGTACTATAAAAGTTTATAATATTCTAGTGATTTAGGTAAATACATTATAAAAATATTTTTTCTTTAATTTCTAAATTATTAGTGACTATGTAGAGTATTTCTTTAATGTCCTAAGTCATTAGGACATTACAAATTTTTACAGTACTTCTAACATTTTTTAAGCCATTTTTTTAAATTATTTTGCATAGAATAAATTTTTTTTGTGGTATAATTTAAATAAATTTATTAAAAAAATATTCATGAGCTATCAAGAATGGCAGAAGAGTATTGTATAGAATTCGAATTGCTCACCATATAATTTGAATCAGAGTAATTCGAGCGTAATTCGAATCATGTAATATCTCACCATATAATTTAAATAATTTTATTAAAAAATTATCATGAATATATTTTTAATAAATTTATTTAAATTATACCACAAAAAAATATTTTATTCTATGCAAAATAATTTAAAATATGGCTTAAAAGATGTTAGAAGTACTATAAAAATTTGTAATGTCCTAATGACTTAGGACATTAAAGAAATACTCCACATAGTCACTAATAATTTAGAAATTAAAGAAAAAATATTTTTATCATGTATTTACCTAAATCACTAGAATATTACAAACTTTTATAGTACTCATAACATCTTTTAAGCCATTTTTTAAAATTATTTTTTTAATTTTTAAATTATTAATTTTTTTAATAAATTTTTTAATAACATTTTTTTAATAAATTATTAATTTTTTAACAGCATAATTCGAGTTATACCATATAATTCGAACCAAGCTTGTTCGAATTAGTATGTGCGTGTGTTTGTGTGTAATTCACAAAGCTGATTCGAATTAGTGTGTGCATGTGTTTGTGTAGAATTCGAACCAAGCTGGTTCGAATTATGTAGAAATGGAGTTCGAATCAAGCTGGTTCGAACTACATATAAATATGCATTGGTGGATTCATGAAGCAGTTTTTGTTTTGGCTGATTCACGTAAATTATTTTCTCCCTTGGCTTATTTCTGTTTTTTGCCCTTAAAAATAGCTTATAAATAAGTTATTTTGTGTTTGGATTTTTAGTTCTATAAGTACTTATTTTAGAAAAATGTGGTAAAAAAATAGCTTCTTATAAAGCCATTTTTTTAAACTTCTCTATAAGCTCCTAAATAGCTTCTTACAAAGGCACAATTTGGTTTTGAAAATTGTATCAGATATTAAATACTAATACTTTTTATAAGTCAAAAACTCAAAAAAATTACTTTTGAAGCTTTCCAAATGGACCCTAAGTATCTCAACAAAAGAGATAGATATATATAAGCTTTTAAATTAATAACTTTAGAGTGCATACATAGGTACGTAATATTTGAAGAGATTAATAAATTTTGCCTAAAAAATATAGTTAGAGATATCTTTTGCTTAAAATAATAAAAATAATACGAATACATTATTTTTATTAAATTAAATTATTAATTTAAATAATATTTATCTATAAAAGATTTTATAATTTTAAAATTTAAATATGTGAATAAAATTATACTAATAAAAAAATAAAAATATACAAATATAATTTAAATTGTATAGAAATAGGAGTAAATTTGTCTATGAACAAACTCATTATTTTCAATGAATAAAAAAAGGTAGTATATAAAATAAATTTTATGAGATAAATTATTTAAATAAATAATTAAAATAAATAAAATATAAAATTATTAATTAATTAGATTTTATGAACTAATTTAACAACCTTAATAACTTATATACTAATAGAGCATATTAAATTTCTTATAGTAATTATAATTATCATTTATTAAAATTATATTTTACAAGTAATTAATGTGTTTGTAGTTTTATAAAAAAATGTATTAATTATTTATTGATCTTATCGATATGCATTTAACGTTAAACTAAATCAACACAAGATTTAAATTGAGTTTTAAATTTTGATAGTGTTTTTTGTGGTAAAAATAAATGGAATTTTAAAATTTGAAACTTCAAACGAGTATTGTAATATCTATCAGTCATTTTTTTTCTTTATAGTCTTCACTACTCCATTAATTAGTTTTTTTTAGATGTTACAATATTCTTTTATTGTTTAGAATTTTAAAACTCTTTTACATTATTAATATCATAATGTGCTTTGGTACAACATCTTAGAGAGTTTTTCATTAATGAAATTTTTAATGTATCAATAGGATGTGATTCCATCTTCTTTAAAATTTTAGAATATTAAAATTCCTTTTGAAAAATTAAAAAAAATTAGTATTTATTATTATTTTATATTTTTTATTTAAAATTTATTTAGACTAAGATTAATATTTTATTTTAAGTCAATTTAGATTTATTATACTTTTTGATTAATATTACTCATGTAAACCCCGATTAATTAGTAGATAATTAGTCAATAAATTAATTTTTTAATAAGGAGGATTAGAAATGCGAATATTATATCAAATTAGGATAGAGCTCATCGAAACGAGAATTTTGACACCAATTTTAAAGAAAACAGTCCAAAATTGGACCGAACGGGCCGAACCGGTTAAACCGGACTCAAACCGGACCGTGGGCCCAACCGGACCAGCTTTTAAAAAGGACCCACGTCCTCATCTTCCCCATTTCAGCAACGTTGAAGTTGCAAGGGAAAGGAGAGAAAGGAATCCCGTAACCCTTACGGTGAACTCCGAACGCCGTATCTCCTCCGTCCGAGCTTCGATCGCCGCACCGTTTGTGGCCACGCGACCACCGCATCGAGCTCTACGTTTCTACCGGAACAATTTCATAGGTAACTTGTTTTTTAATTCTCAGCCTCTTCTTTCCCAATTTTTGGGAATTTGAGTGGAGGTATTGAATTTCTTTAATTTTTGATGTTTTAGGATCCAATTAGCTTGAGGAAAACGTTCACTCTTGCTTATGTGAAGCTTGGGTAAGGTGAGAATATGATAATTCTATTTTAATTTCATTGAATTTGAGCTTTGAGTATTAAATTGGATATATGTGTGTTATAAATGTGTATTAGGTTGTGAATAAATAATTGGAGCTTGAAATTGTGAATATTGGAACTTGGAGGAAGCGGATTAGTTGAGTTTTGAGGGGCTGCCTTGATTTTAAATAATTTGCTTTGGTCGTTACGTGGAAATCGGCCAAGGTATGGTTTAGGTTTCTTGCATTTAATATATAATGTTCTGTGAAAACTTAGGCTAGATGACCATAGGATAAGTTGGAATGCAGGTGTATGTTTAATGTTTAGTAATTTGTCGATGAATATAATTGGTTGAAGTTTATTGGATAATTAGTTATTAATTTTGGATGGTGAATGTTGTTATGTTAATTTGGAGAGAATTATAGTTGAATGTTATTGTTGATGAACATGGTTGGTTTGGTGCTTGTTGATTAATTAATGATTTGGTGAATTATTGATTTGAGGTATTGTGTGTTAAAAGCCTAGGATTTGTGAACTATGACTCTTAGTTGAATTTTGGTTGTTAGATTTGAATATTGTATGAGTTTAATTGTTGATCTGAGGTAGATTTTTTGTGGAGATTGTTATGTAATGAGGAAGGGTATATTGAATTGAAAAGAAAATAGGTTTGGACCCGAAAAAGGTGGCAAAGTCCGAGTTTTAGAGGAGATGCTGCCGAAATTTTATAAAAATTAGAGATTTTGTTTATATGATTATTTAAAAAGATTTAGATTCAAAGGTTATATGGTTTGATTTAGAGTTATTAAGAAAATGAGCATGTTTTAAGTTTGATTCATTTAGAAAAGAATGAGTTATGTTTTGAATTGGAACTATTGATGGACGGAATGGGAGGTGTGATAATGAAGGATAAGGATTGAATATGATTGATGTATGATGATGAATGAAATGCGATTGAGAATGATGTTAAAGTTGATGAATTATAATTGAATTATTTATATGGCTTATGAATTTGAATAATCTGAGATACGAGATTCCCTGGATTAAGTGTCGTGGCTTGCCACCACGTGTACCAGGTTGAAAACTCGATACTCTGTTGACCCTACGACGTAAGTGTGTGACCGGACACTATATAAATTCTCGGGAATGTTACCCCCATTGAGTATTATTGATTATTTGAGAAAAAACTATGCAGACTCTTGGGGATGTACGTCGGGGGACAGTCTAAGTACAATTCAGACTTGTCGGGTTGGCTGGATAACCGACAGATGAGCCTCATCAGCCATAGGACAAGCATGCATCATATGCATATTACTTGAATTACTTGCTTGTGTATTAACTGGGTGTGCCTAAATGTACTTGTCATGTTAAATGTATATTTGTTATCTACAGTACTTGTAACCTTCTTGTGCTTGCCTTTGTTTGTTTACTTGTCTGTGAAAATGCATGATGGAGTTGGAGGTAAGGAGGAATGGCAGAATGGGATTTAGATTTAAGGTTAAGTTAAGTTAGGTTTAAATATCCTTAGTAAACCACCTTTTATGGCTTCTATTTAATACTTTAAGCTCTATAATCTGAGTGTCGGTGTTCTAGGATTGCCTCTGGCATTCCCAGGACCTTATATGTTATGTGTGTGGCACCTTTACCATACTGAGAACCTCCGGTTCTCATTCCATACTATGTTGTTATTTTTCAGATGCAGGTCGAGAGGCATCTCGTTAGGCGTCTGGACTCTTGAGGCGGAGTGGTTACTGGGATATTTTGTTATGCTATGATGTATATATATGTACTTAGCTTTCTCTCCGCATGGCTTATTCTTTTTGATCCTCTTAGAGGTTTATGGAGAGGCAGGATTGTGTATATGTACTTTTGGGTTTTGGATATGTATGTATATATGTGTAAATATTCTCCGGCCAGTCTTGACTTCGTAGGCTGAGTTAGGAGCTTGATATTATGTATCTTTGGCACTCTATTCCCACTTCTGTTATCTTGTGTTTAATAGTTATGATTTTCTTAGCACGCAGGTTAACTCGTTCCTTGAGCGTTGCGCTTTTATATTCGCGATTTTTATTTCCTCTATTCTTCAAGGCTCCTAGCATATTATAATTCTTCTACTATTATGTGTACTCATTTTATTTTAGAGGTCGTAATACCACACCACCTCTATTTTACGACTTAAGCGTAAAGCTTAATGTGGTAGGGTGTTACAACTCATATTAGATTATTACAATAATATTACAGAAAAACTATATAACATTATAATTGAAACAAAAATAAAAAGTTTAAAAATTAAAAAATCAAAACATATTTTTAGTATTAATGGTAAAAAACTAAAAAAAACTCTTTAAGATTAAAATTATTTAATCTTAATTTAAAATTTATTTAATTAAAAAGATAAAAATATTTTTTTAACATTAATATTATTTAAATATATTAAAACAAAAAGACCAAAATACCATTTATTTCGTGTAAGCATATTAAAAGAGAAAAAAAAACTCTATGCCATTAATTACTTAAAAATATTTATGAATTTAATTTTAATTTTAAAAATCTAAATTTATATGTATATTATATAATGTAAAATGAATACCTCATATAAGAGAATGAATTTAATTATAGTTCGTTCTTTCTAATTTTAAAAATTAATTATCTTAAGTATTTTGTATCTTAATTTTAATTATTTATATTTAGTTCAAGTTCATTTTTTTATACTATACATACAAAAGCACACTTGTGTTGTGATATTTTTTTTATGTTGGGTATCTTTTTATTTAAACATCAATTTATAAAAGTAAACATAAATATATAATAAAAAATTTATTTAGTTAAATATTATAAAGAGAATATTATTCACAAAAATAAAAATTATTCATAAAATTATTATTAAAATAAAAAATATAATTTAAGTAATTTATATGTATAATTTAATTAAATAGACTTAATTCTCTGATATTTTTTAAAGAAGACAAAATACTATATTGAGACAAAAATATTAAAAAAATCTAGGAATCACCACTAACTTTATTAAAAAAATAAAAAATTTAAATTTCACAATTTTTTTTTAGAATTTGAAACCGACCTGACCTAATTACGTATATATCAAAAACAAAAATATACTATTTATATAATTTTTACTTAATCTTAATCAAACTTCAACTATCATTCATATTTTTTTCTTATTTTTTTTGTCACAATTTTTTTTCTTTTTTTATTTAAATCTATTTCTAATCCGATATTGAAATCAATGCAATCTCATTTGGTCGGTCCAAGTTTAGTCCTAAAACCATATTTACCCGATTCATTTCAAAGCGATTAAATTTAATTAGTTCAATTCTCAATTTCTTTCAAATTTAACCCAAGCCAATTTGATTATACCCAAATTTTATGGATTAAATTTTAGAAGCAACAACTCTAGTTACGAATATAACGATAATATTAACACTATTCTACTTTTTAATTTGTGACTACTTACTTAAACTTATTTTCAATTTTAATTTTAACTATAAAAATCTAAAATTACATTTAACTAATAACCTAAAATAAACATTTCCAATAAAATTTTTAAGAAATTTTTTATGCAGTATTTTAATACATCTAAATTTATTTTTAATATCTCTTTTTTTGAAGTATTTTTTGACAAATTAATTTGAAATAACACTTTAAAAAAATATTAATTCTGTTTCTAATATATATATATATATATATCCTAATTGAACAATATATATCCTAATTGAATGGCATGTTATAATATAGTTAATTTTTAAAATCATAATATTATAGATGAACAAAAAAAAGTTGTATATGGACAAATTTTATGAGATAAATTATAATATTAAATAAATAATTAAAATAAATAAAATTTAAAATTATTAATTATTTAAAATTTATAAATAAATTTAATAATTTTAATTACTTATATACGAATATAATATGTTAAATTCTCAATATTAAGTCATAAAAAAAATTCCAATAATAATCATAATTGCCATTTTATTAAAATATAACCATTTTATTAAAAATATATTTTAGAAATGATAATTAATGTGTTTATAATTTTACAAAAAAAATACATTAATTGCTTAATAATTTTATCAATATACATTTATAGCTAAAATAAGTAACATAGACAGTTTTCTTTCTAAAGTTTGATGGAGTTTTAAAACTCCTCATAATATAGGAGTATTGTAACAGCCATATTAGTTAAACATTAGAAAATTACTAAGACAAGAGTGGATAAGATTATCTACTAAACAATGACTAAAATTCTTAAATTTTATCTTATCTTTTCTCTAATTTTTATAAGTCATGAACTCCTTTTTCACCACTTTCATAATTTTTACTTTACACTACACAAAACAAAATTAGCAAGTAAAGAAGGGGACCGATTCCATACTCCCCTAATATTTGGAATTTTAAAACTCCTTTGCATTATTAACATTGTAATGTACGTTGACGCAATATCCTAGATAATTCTATTAATAAAGCTTTTAACGTATATTGACAAAATTATTAATTAATTAATATATTTTTTTTGTAAAACTACCAATACATTAATTATAACTTTTAAAATATATTTTTAATAAAATAACAATTATGATTATTACAGAATTTTTAATTTTGATGACTTAGTGGCTTACTATTGAAAATTTAATATATTCTATTGGTATATAAATTATTAAAATTATTAAATTCGTTTATAAATTCTAATTAATTAATAATTTTTATTTTTATTTATTTTAATTATTTGTTTGATATTATAACTTATCTCATAAAATTTGAAATTTTTTAAATAATAATTTAATTATTTTAATTATCAAAATAAATAATTTGTAGCGTACTTACCAATTTACACTATATTTATTTATTTCGTTTATATATGTGTATTTTTTCAATTTTCATATGTCTTGTTTACACATAAAAAATTATCTCATTTATAGTATAAAACGATATATATATATTTATAAATAATTAAATATAATTTTTAAAAATAATAAAAAATATTAATAATTTAAATTAGACCAAATTTTGTAAAAATGGAATGTTTCAAATAATAGAAAAGATAAACGATTTTAAATAATAGAAAAGATAAACTGTCTATTTTAAATAATAGAAAATATGGACACGTTAACACGTCTACTGTAAAAGCACATAAGTGCAACGTTAACTGCCCATTGTTAACACAGTTATTAAGATAAAATTAGTTAGAATTTACACTAAAGCAATTAAGATAATATTTCAAATTTTTAAATGACAAAATTTTTAAATTTTTTATGTATTCTCTTGAATATTAATTTTTAAATTTAAATTATATATATTTCAAATTTTGTTTGTCACATGAGAGTGTATAAAAGTTTGAAATATAATTTAAATATAGGTGATTTATTTGATGACACGGTTAATGAAGATCACGACTCTATTGGCATAGAATATAAAATTTTTTCTATTTAAGTTGGTTGTACAAAATTTGTTACAAAGTTTAATCCAATTTAAATTATTAATATTTTTTATTTTTTTAAAAATTATATTTAATTATTTATAAATACATATATCTCGTTTATACTATAAATGAGATAATTTTTTATGTGTAAACAAGATATATAAAAATTGACAAAAATATACATATGTAAACGAAATAAATAAACGTAGTGTAAATTGGTAAGTACGCTATAAATTATTTATTTTGATAATTAAAATAATTAAATTATTTATTTAAAAATTTCAAATTTTATGAGATAAATTATAATATTAAATAAATAATTAAAATAAATAAAAATAAAAATTATTAATTAATTAGAATTTATAAATGAATTTAATAATTTTAATAACTTATATACCAATAGAATATATTAAATTTTTAATAGTAAGTCATCAAAAAAATTTTCTGTAATAATCATAATTGCTATTTTATTAAAAATATATTTTAAAAGTTATAATTAATGTATTGGTAGTTTTACAAAAAAAATATATTAATTAATTAATAATTTTGTCAATATACATTAAAAACTTCATTAATGGAATTCTCTAGAATATTGCGTCAACGTACATTACAATGTTAATAATTTAAAGGAGTTTCAAAACTCCAAACCTTAGGGGAGTATTGTAACATCACCTGGTTAGTTCAAAGACCACTTCACTATTTCTTCAAGAATCAAGTTTTCTATTCTATTTCTTCACTCTTTTCTTATCTTTTCTCTAAAATTCAGCAAGGTAAGTGCAAGAACATTTTTAGTTTTTTTTTTTCTTTCTCTTTTTCAGGTTTGAGAGCCTTCCATAAGAGACCATGTTGCTCTCTTTTTTTATCTATATAACTATCACTAAGAACCACAACAAGCATGTATAGGAGACCTCAAATTCAAGTTCAAGAGAGTATTGCATTTCATTCCTTCCATTCCTCTAAATTTCGGCCATAGCCACCTTAATTTCATTAATTATTAAGTTGTTTTTGTTTAGAAAATTCTAGGTGACTAATGTGTTCAAGAGAGCGAATAAAAAAAAGTTAAGGGTTAATAATACTTGTTCAATTTCTGAATGTAATATTCATATCTTCTCTTGAAAAAATGGTGTGTATATTTGTATGAATTTTGATTATTCGATGAATTGTCTCTTTATTAGTGCAATGTATGTCATATGTGAATATTATAGTTGTGCTTATTGTATGAATGATGGCCAAAATTTATTATATACTTGGTGTTGAAGTTTCATTTCATAAAAGAAACCAATATAGTTAATATAAGTCATAAAATGAAGTTTGGAATGGGTTAACTAGGGGAGTTAAAATTATTTGTTTAATGAAGGTGTGTTAGTTGTTGGGGTTTTTGGTATTTTGTCAGTAAAATTTTTGTTTTGATTGGATTATTGAGTGAAGGAATGTGGTAGCATTTCCTTTGTTTGTAAGTATATATGGCCTGTTAAAACTTTTGGCATGAAGAGGCTTTTCTTAGGGCAAGCGATGAGTTAAAAAAAAAACGGAAAGCAAAAATAAATAAATAAATATATTTAAGGTGGTCTTAGAATTAAAAAATAGAAAGTATTTAGAATTTACAATTTAAGATTTTGAGTTTTAGATTTAGAATTTATGATTTTTTAATTTTTTAGTGATGATTTTAATTTATTATTTTAAAATTAATAAATTAAAAAAGTACTAAGTGTTTAATTTATTAATTTAAGTTGGATAAAAAAAAGTATTACTATATATTCACAAAAAGTTCTAAGTTTTAATTTATTAATTTAGGATGGATTCAGAATAAAAAAAATCTAAGTGTTTAAGATTATACAGAGTTTAGAGGATTAGGATTTAAAATTTAGGGTTTATGATTTAAAGTTTATAATTTAGGATTTAGGATTTTGGATTTAGAGTTTAGATTTTAGGTTTAGGATTTAGGGGATAATGGTTATGGGTTAGAGTTTAGATAGAGTTAGGGCTTACATTTATATTTTAGGTTTATGATTTAAAATTTAAAATTTAGGATTTAATGTTCAAAAATTTAGAATTTAGTGTTCAAAAATTCTGGGTTTGTTATAATTAAAACATATTTTAGTAGAAATAATGATTTAATTTGATTTGGAAAAAATAAATATAGGATTATAATTGTACTTTGATTATTATTTATGGTTAATGAGTTTGAGAAACAAATTATATGTTTGAGACTATAAATTTTAATTAAAAATATAAGTGCACTGGTATTATTATTATTATTATTATTATTATTATTATTATTATTATTATTATTATTATTATTATTATTATTATTATTATTTTTGCTTGAAATATTTTTTTTTTGTTTGTATCAGGGTATACATTAGGCCGACTCTAATGACTAATCCCTTGGGTATTATAGAAGTACAAAATGGATAACCTTCCCAACTAAACAAGCTCCATTCTCATCCTTTAGTGAATCGAATTCGAGAGAGATGGTTAAAAATCACAAACCCACATCCATATGTGCCAACTTGCGTTGATAATTTCCTTTCTTTTATTAGGCCTAACACCGTACTATGGCTCACGCTGTAACATCCCGCATTTTTGAAAATCTAAATATGAATAAATTGTGATTTTATCTTATTAAGTTTAAACTTTATAATTTTAGAAATTATTTTATTAGAAATAATTAAATAGATTTGGAGATAGTTTTATTTTGAATCAATTAATCTTCTTAAATAATCTTATTATAATGGAATATTTTGTATAATTTTAGTAAATAAAAAATAAGAAAGAATCGTACAATTTAATTTAAGTAACTTTTATTATGAAAAAGTTACGATTTATTTTATTAATTTGATATCTTATTTTATAAATTAATCAATTAAGAGTAATTAAATTAATCTATCTATTCTATTATATAAAAATCGGATGTCTGCACTTAATGATGGAGCTGACGTGGCATGCTCTAGAGAGTGTTTCCCGATTTAATTATTTTAACTCATTCAATACAATTTATTATCATGACTTAATTATATCAGCTAATTGATTTGATTAGATATTTAAATATTAATATAATTTATTATAATATATATTACTTAAATAATTTTACTACATTAATTATAATTTATTATATTAGTTAATTAATTTATTCATTTATAAAGTATGAAATAAAATAAATAATTTATTGTTTATTCTAATTGAATTCATTAAATTTAATTATACATTATATACGAATTAATAATAATTTGTAAATTATTTTATATTATATATGTATTAACAAAATATTATATATGTCTTAATGTGTTAATTAAATATTATATACGCACAGAAAAATAAATACAAAAATGATTTATATAATATTGATAATATTATATTAGTACGGTGATTTTTTTTTGCTTTGATATCATATAGTATTGATAATGATAATATTATTATATAGTATTATATAAACTTTCTAATATTAGTATAGAAAATTATAAAATTATTCTTTATGACAATCATTCTTAGTGGAATAGTGTGTCCCTTATATAGTATTGATAATTGTTGCTTAATTTAAAGTAATTATATGTTGGTATCTTAAATTTATTTTTTAATAATGACCTAAATAGATAAATCTAATTGAATTGAATGATTATATAAAATATTTTATATTATTAATATACTAAAATTAAATTCTTTTTTCGGTACAAAATTTTATAGGTAAATTTTATACAAGATTAAGTTATTTTTTATTTTTTAATTTGTTTTATCTGTGTTACTTTATTTAATTTTAAATAGCGTCATATTTACAATTACCGCCAGTATGATATTTTATAAAATATGAAAATCAAATTTTTTTATAATTTAAATAACAATGTTTGAGTTAATTTTAATTTAACTTTTTTAGATTAATGTTATCTTTCATTTAGATCTTAATTAATTTAAAATACAAAAATACTAATATATTTACTTCCTCTTTAAATAATAATAACTTTAATTTATTTACTGTCTTTTTTTTCTTTTATATTTTGTTTAGCAAAAATAATATATGGATTAGGATGGAGTTAAAATATACTCTATGTGATGCATGTTTGGCACTGATAAATTCATATGAAATAGAAGAGAAGAAAACAGAAAGCTAAAAAATACTGAGTTGAATGGTATAAACAGATTCATTGAAGTCAAGTATCTGTGGGTTCTCATGTCTCATCTCATTTTTCGAAGTTCAAACACATTTTAAATGTATGAATTTTAATTATATTTATTTTTTTTCTTTCCAATAAATACTACAATCTCTTCCTATTTTTACTATAGGCTTGTCTTTTATTTAAAAAAACACACAAAAAAATGTAAAAAAGAAAAATCAAAGAAATTAAAACTGTTATTATATTTTAAAAAATTAAATGCTCTTTTAATTAAATATCTATGTAATTCTTATCTAGATATATAAATTGTATTTTAATATATTGAGTTGTAAATATAAAAAAATATATAATAAATAAGTTAAAATAATGAATAATTAGATATCTATCTATTCTATTTATTCTATTATATAAAAATCGGATTTTTGCACTTAATGATAAAGTTGACGTGGCATGTTTCTTAGAATGTTTCCTGATTTATTTCTTTTAACTCATTAAATATAATTCATTACGGTAGATTAATTATATCAACTAATTGAGATATTTAAGTATCACACAGAAGACTCAACCAAAAAATTTAAAAAATATTGATTAATCACAAAATAAAAAATTATGAATGGTGCTTTAATTATGTTGTAAAATACAAATTGGGACTATTTAAAATTAGTTTTTTACCATTAATGTTAACTTCAATCATAATAAGGTAAAAAGTAAAAATTGTATATAATAATTTAATTTTATTATTTATACTACCAAAATTATTCTTTAATGTATTATATTCTATTTATTTTTATTCATTGATAATTTTTAGTTTTTTATTTTCAATAAAAATTTGAATTGATTAAATAGATAATTTTTTAATTAGTAATATAATTATTGTGATATTTACTTTGTTCAGTAATATTTTTTTAATTTATTTAATCTGATTAATCATCTCTTTCTTATTTTATGCTAATTTAATTAATTAAAGTTAATAAATTTTAGTTATTTTAATTCTTGCAACTTTTTATTATAATAATGTATTTCTATTAATGTATTAATATAATTTTAATATTTATATGTCACTAATAATAATAATATATAATATGTCTAATTGTAAAAAATTTACTATTTTTTATACGATTAGATTAGACATATTTATATTCAATTTATTTGATTATTTAATTAAAATTAATTATATTAAAAGATTATATTAATATTATGGTAGACTAATTATATTATTATTCATTAATTATATTAAAAGATTAAAATTGTGATAGATTATTATTATTTTATTATTTTTTATTTTTTGATATTAATTCAGATGTTTAGCTTCTTTTTATTATCCTTTTTCATTCTCTTATTCTATGTATTTATTCCCATAAATTTTGCTAAATTAAATAAAGTACTGTATATCTTCTTTTTATTCTTCTTTTATATACACATAAAATTTATTAAATTATTTCTCTTCCATCAAATAATTTTGTTTCTCTTCTATTTATATTTCTTTCCTTCAATATTTTATTAGTTCTTATTTTTCTAAATTTTATTTTAATTTATGTATTTGTTCTTACTATACCCAATTTTTTTATTTATATATGTGTAATATACATTCTTATATATGTTATAGAAATATGATTTGATTCCATTAACTTACCAATTTTTTTTGAAAAATCTAAAGCTAAAGCACAAAAATATATTTATAGATATTTTATTTTAATTTTTTAACTAAAAAATATAATATTTTTTGTCATATTAGTTTGAATTCAAAGTTAAATATGAATATTAATTTTTGAAATAGAATAAATATATTTTACATTTTTTGCATCTAAAAATAATATTCTATCAATGTTAGAATTATTTAGATGGATAAGTAATAGTGAATATAGAATTATTTAGGATGGATAGAACTAAGTACATCTTTTTATTGAAAATACGAATATAAAAATATTATATTCAATTCTCAATAGTCAACCTCTCATTAAACCATTGTATTTTCAAAAGATTTTTGAAAAAATGAAATAATTTTAGGTGTATAAATTTTGTAAAAAATTAATTAATTTAAGATATTTATTATCGTTGATTAAAAAAGTAAATTGAAATGACAATTTAATATTTTTATACTCTTAAAATATGATTTATTTATTTTTCATGCATTCTTTATCATCCAATGATCACATTAATATAATTTAATTCAATAAAATTATTTATTATCATTTGATTGAATAAAATTTTTATTTTAGCTGAAAATTTTAGGATTTCTCAACCTCAAGATCATCCATGGTTAAATCATTAAAAAATATAACTAAGAGCGCGAAAACGTCTCTTCATTCGAGAGTATGATTGAGATCAGAGAGCTTGGCTCTTGTGGTTCTTTGATCTTCGTCAACCAAAACCTTCTGTATTTTTTATAGGATTGAATCACAATTTTACTGTGGAAAAAGAGTTATGAAGGCGAGTTTGATATGTTGAAGACCAAAATTCTAAAGTCATTATTTATATTTGAGTGTGACACTCATTAAACCCTAAAACTCAAATAAAATATTATCTATGATTTTAATCTCATTTATCCAAATCAAAAGTAATAATGACTTATTTAATTTAACATTTATGACAATAAATGAGATCACTGTTATATAAGTCATTTAATGTGAAATTACTTAATTTACGATTATAATTAATATATGTATTATCCATAAATATATTAAGAAATAATAATTTCCTAACAATCTTCTACTTGGGTTATAAATATATATTTTCCTGAGATAACCCCTTATAAATTTTACGCGTAAATTTGAATGTTATTTTTCTTATTACTTTAATAATTTGGTCTATCTCATATATTAGTTATGAAATTACCGAAACTTTTATCACATTAGTGTCACAACAAAACTACAATGATCCCATACTAAAATACTCAACCACATAGATCAAATTTGGATGAGAAAATTCAGAAATTACATGCAAAAATGATCTTATGTATGTCTATTTTTAACTTGAATAAAAATTCTATTTTATTCGGTGACAGACTCAGATGAATCTGCAACGGCAATATCCGAACATAGCGAAGGTAACTAAGTGATGAGTCTGTAGAAGAAGAAGAGAAGAACTTAACAGACTCACAATGAGAGAGAGAAAGAGAAAGAGAGAGTGAGAGGGAAATTTACCTAGAGAAAAGAAACTCAGCAGGAGAAAGGTGGCGACGGGCTCAACAACGACGGTAACGGGATGAGCAGCGATGATGACATAAGCTGTGAACAGTGACAGACCCAGAAAAATTCAGTAATGGGGACAAAGATATAATAAAATTTAGGTATAGATATTTTTTTGCTTCCCACGATATTCAACAAGTTAAGGACTAATCCGTCATGAATTTGAATTCCATTTAAGAATCTACAATTGGCCGGCAACGAGTTGCTATATATACGAGACAGAATTCGAACCCTCAATACTTATTTAAGCAGACGACTAAGTTGATCACTTGATCAATCTAAATTGGTTTAGATATATTCAAAATCTAAAATTAGAACTATCTAATACATATTGATAAGAACTAGAAATATACACACAATCATTATTATAATATTTAAAATAATAAAAATATAATTTCATACACATAGTATAATACTTAAAATAACAAAAAAATATTTATAAGAACCTTTTTATTTTTAACATGATTAAATATTATTTTTTATATATTTTTTTAAACAATTATTTTACTTATTTGTCAAATCTACTTATTATAATTTTTATAGTATAAATAAATTTTTTAACTAAAATAATTACAGTATATTAATACATAGATAATATATTTTTTTTATCTTAAACAATTTTTAAAAAATCACTAATAATTTAAGTTGTATTTAATTAGAAAACTAAGTTTTAATTTAATTATTAATTAATTAACTAATATAATATAATTAATTATCACTAATTTTTGAGTGTATTTATTTATTTATTTTTCATACTAAATCAAATTTAGCAATATAATTATTATTATGTGTTAAGTTTAACAAAATATTTTTTAACATAAAATACAAAAGAACTATTTATATTTTATTTTGAGACAAATATAATATAATAAGTGGTATATATGTATATAAGTATTACTTTTTTTAAAAAAAAAAAATTGTGGGGGCAAATGCCCCCTCTATATTAAACGTGGGTTCGTCTCTGGCTGTGAAAGAAGATGGGAGTTATGAATAGGTAAGCAGCGATGGACTCAGCAACAACATGACAGGAGCTATGCGATTTTTTTGTGAAGAAGTCGAGAAGAAGAAGATTTCAGGTGAGGATGATTGAGTTTATCTTGCATGGCTATAAAGTATAGACCGAAGCTATGAATCATATGTGATGTGAGGCAAATTCTAATTCCTAAAAAGTGTTTATATGTATATTTTCGGGGCGGATGCACTCTAAACCCGTCTATACCCTGTCTTGAGCAAAATCTGCCCTGACTCGAGTCAAGTTATTACCCTTTTCATCCGGGTATGGACGGGTCGGGTACCTGCGTATTCGAAAACTCCTGCCAAGTCTAACCCCGTATTGATACTCTATTTATTAAGGGTTTATCGCTAGCCAATGGATTGCTATATACACAAGGCGAGATTCTAACTCCTAATAGTTGTTTAAGCGGATGAGTGAGATGATCACTTAACAAACTCAAATTGATTAAGACAAATACTAATTATTTTTAATATTTTAATATTAAAAATTTTGAGAGTTTGATTTTAATTATAACTTTATAAAATATTTATAATAATAATTACTATATATATTATTTATTTTTTAATATAATTTTATGTATTATCCCGTACAAAGTACGGGAACATACACTAGTTTTATTAATATTTGGAGTTTAAGTTAATTAATATTCTTATGTTATTTTTATAATTGGTTATTTTATATGATTTGAAAATAAAATTTAGTAATGGAAGTATTATATAATTTAATTTAAGTAATTTTTATTATGAATGAATTATGGTTTATTTATTAGTTTGAGTTCTTAGAGATTAATTTATTAGGAATGATTAAATTAATTTTTATAAATACTTTGAGTTTAAGTTAATTAATGTTTAAGTACAACTTTTATTTTAATTAGTTATTTTATATAAATTGAAATTAAAGTTATGATGAAAAAATAATAAAAGGTTATATAATTTAATTTAGATAATTGATATTTTGAGTTTAACCGTATTTTATAAAATGTGATTAGTATGTTTACTTTATAATTTAAATTAAAAATAATTATTTGAGCTTGTTAATAGTTTGATAGATAAAATTATGTGTTTCAGAAATTAATTTTTTATAGCATTATATTTGAATCCTAAATTATTATTCTATCTCGAATATTTTATAAAATTGTTATATTACTCATATATATTTTACCCTAACCCTAAATTCCCAAATAAAACCCTAATTCCCAATTCGATTTCAATTAAAACACAACACACACACACATACGTTCAGAAAGAAAAGAAACAGGGGCTTGAAGGGGAAACGGAGAACAGAGAGGGCTCAAGGGAGAAGAAGGAAGAGAGGAGGAGGGATGTCACTGGGACTGCTGTAGTCGCCGTCGTTGTCGTCGCATAGAGAGGCGGCCGAAGCTGTCACACGAGAGAAGGGGAGATATTGTCCGCGTCGGTCTATTTCCACCACTGTCAATCCATTGCCGCTGTTGCTAGGGCTAGGGGAGAACGTCGCGTTCTGTTCTGTCGCCATTGAGGGAGTCGCCACCGCTGTGCTCTGGCCGTTGTTGCTATCCCAAGTGAGAGGAAGAGAAGCGATGAGACGCACGAGAAGCACCAGAGGCAGAGAACCAGAAACACGACAAGGAGGAGAAGGATGAGATCCGTCCTCGCGCCATCCTGCTCCGCCGTCACCGCTGCTGTTGATTAGGGTCAAAACTGTTGCGGTTGCATCGTGTTCCCATCAATAGAGCCGTCGTGGGAATCGCTGCTTTGATTCCAATTCCTCTGTTCTTGAATTCGTAAGCTTTAATCCTTGCTTTGCTTCCATCTTGTTCCTTAGTCTTTTTCTGTTATGAGTAAGGAAAACCTATGTCTTTGTTCAATACTACTGCTATGTCTTTTCTGTCTGTTGATGAAACTATCATAGTTGATATTATCGATAATAATAAATAACTGTTAGAGTTGATGTTGCTGCTGCTAGTTCGGTTCGAGTCTATTGCTGCTACGAATTAAAATAAAAGAGGGGTTTGCTCCGTTTAATTATCGAATTTCGGCTAATCGAGGTAGGGAGTTTAATTTAAATAGTTTTAATTTAAGAATGTCTACAAGGTTTATTGAATAACTGCAAACAGGATTAATAGCTGGAGTAATTGATTGATTATATGAATGTTGGATTGTGATTGAGATTATGATTGGAATGGTTGAGATTGTGTTTGGAGTTGTGATTGAATTGAGTGTAACTATGTGTGGTAGATGACTAAATTCTTGACTACTGGCTGTTGAAATGGTTGTTTGGTATATTGCTACGGCTGTGAAAGTGACTCGAGAATAGTTGAGAATTGTGATTTTTACTGATTATGTATAATTGATTGAGGCTGAAATAATCATTCGATATATTTGATATTGAATTAAGAATTGTTGAGGGATTAGAACTTAAAAGACTAAACTATTACTAAGAATCTGATTTTTAAAATAGAAGGGTAACTTCGAGGACGACCCAGTAATTTGCTAGACATCGAAATGGTATGAGGTTAAAAGTTGAGTAAACATTAGCAAGTTTAGTTTTTAAATTCAATTTTGAAGGTTTCGTATTAACTGAGGAATTAGTTATGATTTTTCAAAGTTAAGTCGTGAAATTTGATTTTCTGCATTATCTTTAAATGAACACATTAACTTTGAAAGGCTGTAACTAATTCTGTGATGATCGAAATTGCGTGGAATCAAGTCCTGGTTAAACTTGGGAATATTTGGAACTGGACTGAAAAATTTGAGATCTTTTCATTAAATATACGATTTATGGTGAATTTTCAAATTGTAGTCGTGGAATCTGATTTTACTACATAATAAGTACATGGACAAATAAAAAGTACATACAAATATTGACGAGTGATGAATCTCTAATTTTTTTCTCAATGAAGAATATAGAGGGACAAAAAATCTCCTAAGATTTGAATATAACAAATATTTTGTTTATTAAACAAATTTATCGAATAAGTTCATCTCATATTATTCTAAAAACAAACATATTAGTATTGAAATTAATTTGAGTTTGTTGAATAGTTAGCTTACTTATCTGCTTAAACAAGTGTTGCGAGTTTAAGTTCCGTCCTGTATATACAGTAATCTGTTGTCTAATGACAAATCTTTAAATAAAACCAAGGTTCTGAAAACCGGTTCGAACCGGCCGGTCGAACCGGTCGAACCGCGAACCGATAGAGATAGCGGTTCGGACAGATACCAAAACCGGATATTTGAAAAATCGTCATTAGGCCGTCGAACCGGCCGGGAACCGGTAGGTCGAACCGAACCGCGACCCGGCCGGTTTTTTGAATTTCTTCAAAACGCTGCCGTTTGAATTGAGGAACTCCCTAACACCCAACGTCCCACTCCCAACCCTAACTCTCCAAAATGGCCCACTCCCAACCCTGACTCTCCAAAACGGCAAACAAGCGCAGCACTCCCATCAGGCCATCACCCTTCCTCTCATCGTCATTGAGCTCCTCCTTCACTTCCGTCTCGCCACCAGCAAGCAACCGCCGCCGTCGTCGCAACTTGGAGCTTTGAAGCCGCCGTCGCAACGTCGTTCTCCTCCATCACTTCGAAACCACCGTCGCCGGCCTAGCCTCCTGCCTCTGTTGCGCAGCCACTGTCCCGCCGTCGCCAGTTCTGTTCCACCGCGTCAGTCCTTCGGTCGTGCCCTGTTCCTTTCTTGCTGCTAATCTGCTCTACTCTGTTCTAGCATTTAGTTCTAAGTATTAATTTTTTTAAACTATAATTGTTGAATAATTGTTGTTATTTGTTAGTTAGTCTGTGAACCTTGCTATTATTGGGTTGAATAATTGCAGAATAATTGTTGTTAGTTAATCTATGGACTTGTTACTGAATTGAATAATTGTTGAATAATTTTGACTGTTGAGACTTGAGATTACTGAGTTGGAGTGAGTTGCTGTGGGTTACTGTGATATTGTAATTGGATTGTATTGTTATTGGATTGTTGGTGATTTTTAAGTATGGATGAGAGTATCAACTAACAAACACCTAAGGCTATTGGATTGTTGTGACATTGTATTGCTATTGTATTTTTTTTGGTTAATTTTTGAAAAAAGATGGTTAATCTTTGTTAAAATTGTGCTGAAATTTTGCTGTTCCCCCTCTTCCTAGGCTTCTAGATTTCTTTGTTATTGGAATTTGATTTTATTTCTGGTTAGGATTGGTGATTTGAATCTGTTATTTGAAAATTATTTTTTGGTTCTTTGATTTTCAAGTTGCTTGCTGCTTCAATTTGAGGGGATTCTGAATTTCGGTTTAAGCTATGATTGAAGGTTCTTTGGTTTGGGTATTCTTCACTTTCCTGGAAGCTTAGCTTTTAATTCGTTGATCTATTATTTTTTGGTTCTTTGATTTTCAAGTTGCTTGCTGATTTAATTTGAGGGGATTCTGAATTTTGGTTTAAGCTGTGATTGAAGGTTCTTTGGTTTGGTATTCTTCACTTTCCTGGAAGCTTAGCTTTTAATTCGTTGAGATCAAATTATTGTTTTCAACCTTGGTGATTTTTAGATATTCTTTTTGGTTGCTTTCTTTATGTTTCAATTGGTGTTATTGTGTTGTTGCTGTGATTTAAATGTTCTTTTTTATTCTTTCTTTTTCTCGAATGCCCAGTCAATGCTTGATTGATTGGCTTTGCTCACTGATTATATTTGATGATAAATTTTAGATTTATAACTCTATTACTGCTTTGTTGTCTGTTTGTATAGTTAAATTTTATTAAAGTTTCTTGAATTTGCACTATGTTACTGATTCAAAGTTTTTTGAGTTTTGTTCATTGTTTGGTTGCACCGTCCCTCCTCTCGATCTCTGCCGACTTGCTGCCCCTCCTCTGTGCTAGATTTTTTTTTGTTTCAGCTGTTGTGTTTTTGTTTCAGGTCCTGTTGTGTTTGTTGTGCAATACTATCAATTTGTTTTACTTTTTGACTCAGCTACATTTAGACAATATTTTCTATCTTTAACTTGTGCATTGTATATTTATATTAGACTATAATTATGTTTTAATATATTTATTTATATTTTATTTTTTATTTTATTATAAAACGATTTTTTCGGTTCAACCATGGTCAAATCGGTTAAACCTATAAACCAATGAACCAGTAACTAGAACGGTTCGATGACCGGTTCGGTTTTCAGAACCTTGAATAAAACTCAAATCTATAACGAATTAATCTTTAATTTAGTGAGTTAAAAATATTGTGGAAAATTCGAAAAAACATACTAATATTGACTAATATATTATTTTATACAAATAACGAAAACAAATGCGCTAGTCATTTCAAAATTATCAGTATTTTTCATTAGAGAGGACAATATCAAGTGTCAACTTATTACCCTCTTTGATTGTGCATAACTACATGAAAGGCATAGGACGAGGCAGGCATTGTGGTGGAAAATAAAGAAAGCAAAATAATAGTAGATAAATCAATATGGGAAAGGTTGATAGCCACAACAAATATGGTGCTAGGAATTGTTATGATATACATTGTGGCACAACCGCCTATGGAAAGTGTCAGAAAATTCTCCAACAATTTAGGAGTTCATACAGGCTTTGTCTCATTTGTTCTAGTTTCCTTGGTCATAAATACAAGGAAGCAACTATAGCAATTAAAAAAGCAAGCTATAAGAATTCTAGAACTATTATTTCTCTTGTTATTTCTGAGGTTAGTTTGCTATTATTCATCGCCCAATACTATTTTTTATTTTACTACGCGTAAATACCAAAAATTAGCCACTTATATAAAATATATATTAACCTATAAAATATATATTTGAAATAAATTAAATAACAAATATATTTATACATAAATATATAATTGTTGATTTAGTAATTTATTTTTTATGTACACATATCATTTTCAGTAAACTAAATATAATTACATAAATGTTTCTACCATTACAGATATAGGGGTTCTCATGAATAATATTGTTGAATTTTTTGCTATCTTAATTATGATCTATGTCCGACAAATTGCTTATCTATCTTTGTTAGAATTAGTGGTCGCTATACTTATTTGTGAGATAATAAGCATTACTCTAAATTATCACTACATTTTCTCTCCATGGTCATATGTCTATGCCTACGCATATTTTTTGTCCTTGGTTTTGATTTTTATATTTAGTCCATGTTTACAATAATTAATTAAGTTTTACTAATAAAGTGTTCTAAGACACTTGTTTAGATTATTAATGTAAACAAATTATATTAAAAAATTTAAGAATTTAATACATTTTTAAGGTATTTTTTAAAAAAAAATTTTAAGTATTTTTATTTTGGATGACTTTTCTATTAAGAATTTTTTTTAATTATTACTTATCACTTTTTTTGATTGGGGTAATAAATAATCAAAATAAATAAGTTATAACTTTGTTTACTTTCAACTGCGCTTTTCTTTATTCCTCTTCTCATGATGGTAGAAATCTTGAAGTTCCTAAACGGAGATAAAACTCAAATTTATCAAAGTTTTTTTTTTTTTTTTTTTTTACCTTTTTTTCCTTTTTTTTATGTCAATTTCATAGATTAGAAATAAGGATTAGTATATATTCTTTTTTACATTCAAATAGCATTTTACGTTAAACATACATATTCGATTAAACTTAAATAAGTATCAACTTCTTTAAAAAAAATTTAGACATTTTTATCACTACAATATTTTGGGTCTATGATCATAATATTTTTTGCCACGGTTTATAAAAAATCGTGACAAAAAACCATGACCATAGAGGATTTATGTCACGATTTTTTATCATGACAAAAAAAATTATGATCACAATTTTTTAAAAAAGGTGGGTTAAAAGAGTCTATGATAACGGTTTTAGGGTGTAACACCCTACCATACAGAGCTTTACACCTAGGATATAAAACAGAGGTGGCGAGGCGCTACGAGCGACCTCTAAAATAAACACTTATATATATAATATAGTTGAAGAAGATTTATTCTAAGAGCCTTCAAGCAAAAGTTTAAAATCGAAACCGATAAAGCGCGAAGCGCAACACTCGCGACACGTAAGCGATAAACGGAAAAGACAAGACAACTAACATAGATATAACCAAGGAGAGTTCCAAAGTACAAATAACAAAGCTTCAGACTAGGCTCGCGAAGATAAATCGGCCTAAGAACATAAGTATATATACATAAATATAGAAAAACTCAAAAATAAGCCCAAAATACAAAGTTACAGAATCTAATTCTCCAAAATAGCCTTTAAGAGGAAGATAATACAACAAATACATAGGTAGTGGAGATAAAAATATCTACAGATATACATATATATAAGATAAAGCCCCAAAGACTAGGATCTCCGCTATCAGAAGCTTCTAGCATACCCCAGCGAGGTGCCGCCTGCCTTGCATATGAAAACCACAATATCCGTATGGAATGCGAACTGGGGGTTCTTAGCATGATAAAGGTGCCACGCACATAAGATATAAAGTCTTGGGAATGCCAGAGGCAATCCTAGAACGCCGACACTCAGATTATAAAGCTTAAAATACTAAAACAGAAACCGTAAAGGGTGGCCTTCTAAGATTTTAGCCTAACGAAACCTTAAACTAGTTTAAGCCCCCTAACTTTCCCGCCTTTCCTCCAATCCTCTAACTCCAGTAATACCGCACAGACAAACAAGCAAACAAGGGCAAACACAACTAGTATACAAGTACTGCAAATAGCAAATATAACAATTAACATAATAATTCACTTAGGCACTCTCAATTAATGCACAAGCAAGCAAAACAAACAACATGCACATGGTGTATGCCTGTCCTATGGCTGATGATATCATCTGTCGGTTATATAGCCAACCCGACACGTCCTGGTAGCTAACCATAGACTGAAACACCCATGCAGAGCAAGTGGGTTTGAGCTACAACCCCCTTACTACTTCCCGCTTAACCTAGAGCCAGTGGAATAACCACTACTGCGGCTACTACCCAGGCGGGTGTTTAAAAGCTCAACTTGGAGCAAGCGGGACGAACCACCATCCTTGTTACTACCCAGGCGTCACAAACATACTTTTATTCAATTTAAATCAAGCATGATCATTATCAATTCTCAAGCATTAACCTGGAGCAAGCGGGACGAACCACCATCCTTACTACAACCTAGGTATCTCAAACATACATTTATTCATTCCATCTCATTTCAAGCATCAAACATCATATCATTCACATTCATTCATAATCATTTCACAATCATTCATCATTGCTATGTCATCATCAACTTCTCATACCTTCACATCATTCTCATATTTACTATTTACTTCACCCCCAAACTATCTCAAATTCCTAGCTTCATCTAATTACTAGGTTTATTATTACATTATATGACTAAAAGAATAAAATTAGGAGATTAAAAGTTTGAAATTCAGTTTAAAACTCAAAATCCAATTTTGCATAAAACAGGGGCCACGCGTACGCGTGGGCGTGCAAGTTTAGCCCATGATGCGTACGGATTGACTCGTTTGCGTACGCATGCATAGGAGGCAGTAACCACCACACGCGACTGAGGGTTCCGCATAAAAGCCTCATGTCACGTGTATGTGTGGGCATACGTTTTTCCAAAAATTGAACTAAGTCTGAAACGCTGAATAATTTCATTTTAAACCCCAATTTTCTGACGAGCATAACTTTTTTGTTTTAAAACATTTTCACCCGTTCTTCGAACGTCGTAAACCTCTTGGACCCAAGTTTCACGTGAAATAAGTTTAAAACCATTTGGGAGTCTGGCTGCCAAATTATGACTCGTCGAAGTTCAGCTAAAAACCAACTTTTCAAAAACTTCAAAACCTCCATTTTCTATCCAATGTCCTTTCAAAACCAACCTATAACATTCAATTTCAGCTCCAACTCATACAATATCATAACAATATCACTCCATATTCGACCATTACCCATCAAACCCCAATTTTTACCAATTCACACTCTAAATTTCATACTTCCATCAACAAAAATCACTAACACCTTGCCATACATTCATATACAACCAATATCATCAATTTAGCAACTTATCAATTACCCATCAATACACCATATAGCATTATATTTCCCACAATAACTATGATCACCAACATATATTCAACTCATTCAACTCATATCAGCAATCATTGTCACAAGCACTAAACATTCAACATGCTTAATCATTCCAACCTAACCTAAGATCTTCTAGCCTAAGTTTTCACAGAACATTATATATTAAATACGAGAAACCTAAACCATACCTTGACCGATTTCTACGTATTATCCGAGACAACCCACTAATGCACCGAACAT